>NC_059076.1:119923966-120525299 GCF_020497125.1 Mauremys mutica
AATACTGCAGTGTTGCTGATCCCAAATTACCCCAAATCAAAAGTTTGACCCCCCCAAAATAATGTTTTATTTAAAAAATCACAATAACAATAAAATCACAAAGGTTGGGAACACTGACACTGACTCCTATGATAGGACAAGTCACTTAAGCACAAATTTTTAAACATACCTAGGCTTTGCTGTGCTCAGCATTGCAAAGCCTAATTGATTTAGGAGGCTTAAATCTAAATTCCTGAATCCCTTTTGAACATGAGGAGTCTAAATCCCATTGACAGTCAATAGGATTTAGGATCCTAAGTGCCTAAATCACTTTCAAAACTGAGATTTAGGCTCCTAAATCAGGTATTGCAATGTTGAGTGCAGCAATGCCAAAATACCTATGTGACATTCCCCTCTGGTGTCATCTGGACCAGTGATCTGCTAGGTCACTCCAATCCTTGACTCTGGGAGCCAGCCTCTCCCTGCTCTGCTGTGAGAACCCCACTCCTGGACTGTTCACGCACAGTCTGTGGCATGTAAGCTGCTCCTTGGATTGTGCAGCTGAATGACACTAGCCAATATCTCCGGTCCCAGACACAACCCTAGGAACCGCCATCTTGCAGTGTCCAGTTATGCCCGCTGGATGCTGCAAGCTAATATGAGTTTGTCAATTTAACAAAGAAATTAATATATACCAGGCTTGTTATCCCAATGGGAGTCTCTGACATGCTTTAAACCAAATGCACTGCTTCAGGTAGAACAAACAAACACATTTATTAACTATAAAGATAGATTTTAAGTGATTATAAGCATAACAAGTCAGATTTGGTCAAATGAAATAAAAGCAAAACGCATTCTAAGCTGATCTTAACACTTTCAATGCTCTTACAAACTTAGATGCTTCTCACCACAGGCTGGCTGGTTGCTCTTCAGCCAGGCTCTTCCCTTTGCTCAGCGCTTCAGTTGCTTGGTGGTGTTATCTGTAGATGGAGGTGGAAGAGAGAGGAAGAGCATGGCAAATGTCTCTCCCTTTTACCATGTTCTTTCTTCCCTCTTGACTTTGCCCCTCCCCCCTTTAGAGTCAGGTGAGCATTACATCATTGCAGTTCCAAACTGACCAAAGAAAGGAGGGGGAGAGTCACTCGAGAGTCTAACAGATCCTTTTGTTGTTGCCTAGGCCAGCATCCTTTGTTCCTGTGAGGCTGGGCTGGGTTTGTCCCATACATGCCCTGATGAGGTGTGAACTGCCTCTCTGTACTTGGAGAGTTTTTGCCTGGGCTTGCTTTAAGCCATGAGGATACATTTTCAGCCTCATAACCATATACATGAAATTATAACTATAACATTACTGTAACAATTACTATAACATCACTATAACAACCATGCTTAGTGCATCATGAGCCCTCCGAAGACACCCATCATGACAAACTTTGCATTGGATACCACACAATCATTTTATAAAGATGAACATGGGGGTGCAGGGTGTTCCCCCGAGGTACAGAGTGTTACAACCTACAAACCCTTCTGTCTCCCATCTTGCCACAACATTGGCCATAAACATGGCAGCACCCGCCCTTTCTGACTCCAAGAAGGAGAAAGTATTTGCCACATTCTCGTGCCCCCTCAGGCTGATATGAATTAAAATTAATAGGCTCTGAAGGGAGTGGCTTCAAGGTGGAGAATAAATCAGGGGTAGGGAAGGATTTTTGGAGTCTCATGAGTCATGCATGGGACCCCTTTTAAAAAAAAGAGCAGAGAAGACAACTTACAAAAAAATTACTCTTTCAGGCTCTATGTTCCCAGAATTAATCTTTAAAGCAGCTTGCATGGCAATACCATTATTTTGAGAGTCCTATGTCACTGGTATTCAAATAAATACTTGGAACAGGCATAAGGTTTGAGCTGAAATTCATTTGAAGTACATTAAACATCTTTTTAGAAAATGTTACTTGTATCATAACTGTGTTTACAGCAGCAATAGAGTATAATGAATTACTGTATATTTCACTAAGTGAGCTATTATGTTGCCTGCCTTCCTCCAATTTTTATATAAAAACCAGGGATCATTAATATTCTGAACCCATCTGGGAATTTGTCATGCAATTCAAAGTAACCTCAGGATGTTTGGAGTTTAAATTCATAAGTTCCAGCATGCTTTTTAACAAACAATGTTAATATATTTCATTGGAAGATAATGCTGGAGACTTCCAGAAACTTCAGGTTTTCAGCTGAAGTTAATAAAAAAAACCCCAAAACAAATAACCATATCTTTACTGCTGCACCCTAAGTTCTCTGACATGTCTATTTCTTTTTTGTGGAGCGAGAGGGGACGATAATGCCTCATACTCCTGAGCGGCTCTACAGATCTCATGAGAGACAGACTAAATCTGCGCTGTGCTGTGTGACCACGGACACTGTAATATATAAAATAAATACAAGGCACCCTTCTTTTGAGGACTTTTGTGGGAAAAAAATTCAGATGCCAGAAAATGAAGGACAGTTCTGCCAAGCACAAACTTAAATAGTTTTGTCATCCTGCTCTTTTATTTGCAGCAGGAAATACTGTATTGTGGTTTCAGATAGTCTGATTCTGTAGGCTGGAAAGACGACTTGAACTTTTCAGATTCCCTGCTGTGAATAAGTATCCTACTAAGGCTTGCTTTTTTCCTAATTCTCTATTTAAATGCAGTTTCAGTGAAGTCTTACTTTAGAGCTGACAATCTTTCTGGGAAATTGTTGCAGGGGTGGTGAACTTTTGGCTCTAAAATTTTGAATGAAGAGCTGATGCAAGGCAAAAAACTAATTCCTTTCCTCCCCTCCCCTGAGACTTACTCTCCATTTGAAACCAAATAAAAGCATGAAAGACATTCCTTTAAACATTGCTAATGACAGTTGTTTGCATTCTGCACTTTTTTCTCCTAGGAGCACAGTCTGTTTTCTGATTATCTGAATGGGAGATATTTATTAATTTATTTCTAATCTCAAATCTTTTTATTTAAATTCCTTTACTAAGCCTGAACCCAAGAATCAGCTAACCCATCACACTGCATATCTGATACATGAGCAGTATGTCAAAGAATGTATCGCCTGTATATGTGAAAAAAGATTTAGCTTTAAATCCAGGTTTAACTGTATCTGTGACTTATGAAAGAAGTGTATTAGTGTTAATTATTAGTCATTGTAATAGCAATACATTAATTGGAAAAAAAGACTAGATTGGGGACTAGTTAGCTCACTATTAGGTTGCTAGATCAAATCTAGCCCAATTATATAGTGATGGTAAGTTGCTTTACAAACTGATTGATGTCTTATGTGATGCAAATTTGGCACACTCAGTACACTTTCACAGGTGTCCACATTAATAAAGCCACCATCATAATTGACTATTGTTAGTAGTCTTGGAAGAGAACACGGGGCTAGATTTTTAAAGGTGTTTAGGTGCCTAAAGATTAGGGTTAGGGTTAGGATTTAGATTTTGTGTTAGGTTCAGGGTTAGGATTTCGTGTTAGGATTTAGATTTAGTGTTAGGATTAGATTTAGGATGTAGATTTAAGGTTAGGGTTAGGATTTAGTGGTAGGGTTAGTGGTAGGGTTAGGATTTACTGCTAGAGTTAGAGTTAGGATTTTGATTCAGTGTAAGATGCAGATGCAGCACCATGTGGGATTTTCAAAAGCACCTAGCTTCATCTTTAGGTACCATTAAGGTTGAATTCCCCAAACTACATTTGGAGATGATCCCTATATGTTAGGATTGTGGTGTGAAGGCACAGCAATGTAAGCTTCTCCACACATCATATGCCTATACTGTTTTTATTTTATTAAGAGGCAAAGAATTTCTGTCTTCAGGGCTGACAGTTTTTTCAAAACCTAAATTCACATGGGAAAAAAATGTAAGTAAATGAGAGAGTACTCTGTCTCAAAGGCAAGTCACTAAATCTGTGATCAGTTGCATATGTAAGTGTCCCTCATTAATGGTAATAAAATCTTTTCTTGCAGTAATTATTCACCCACTAGATGTCTCTATGTGCTCAAGGCAAGAGACGGCCCTTGCTTAATAAGGGACACAAAGCTGGAACTCAAGCTGTGTGGAAGTCTCTATTTGTTTGACTGTAGTTGTTTTGTTCAACAAATGAGTGATTCTATATGTTATCATTAGGGCCCTGTATAAATCACTATTTATTTATTTAGAAAATTCACCATAGTGCAAATGGAAAAGTATAGAATTTCACGGAGTTTGTATGGAATTAATTTTACAAGTAATGTTAGTCAATTTCAAAGAAAAAAATGTTAAAGATTTGCATTCCCTAAATAAGAACATAAGCAAAGATGAATTTGCAAATTAAACACTGCAAATTTATGCTTCAGTGATATAATGCAATTCCCCTCCCCCTTTTTTAAAATAGTAAAATTTGAGAGTGTGAAGGTATCTGAATAAAAAATAGACAAGCATTTCAGGAATTTAAAAAAACCCGTCAGTTTGACTTGATGCTAAAACATACAACTACTCAAGATGGAAATACAGAGATGAATTAAACTATAGAGTTGGAGCGGAACCTCCCCCCCCCCCCCCAAAAGTTGCAGCCCCAATCTTACAAAACTGCCATTTGGCTTCAGTGAGAGCAAGATTGGTTGTCATTTTTTGGGGGGTTGTATATTTTGCAGTGTAAAGATCATGTTGCATAAACTAAACCCATTAGTGATTAGGAATATTTATGGTGACCATAAAATGTGATGATACTAACAGATGCCGTTCTCACTGTACTATGGTGTGTGGACTGAATACATAGTGATGAAAATGCAGCATATGGCATTCAAATTGTATTCTTCTTGCTTCTCTATCTTAAATAGTATTGTAAAACAGAAGCACTTCATTTACTATTGATGGTGAGATTTCCTTTCTGTTATCTCAAAATGGAAGAATACAAGGATTGAGAACCAGGAGACTGAAGTCTCTTCTTGGATCGCTTGCTGTCCTCTAGGTCAATATAGCAACAAATGAACTCCTAATTTTTTCTTCCTATTCCCCATCCACATACCCTGTTCTTCACTCCTGCTGACAACATCCTTCTCCATATCATCAACTCTTACAGCCTTAGGGGTTTTCCTCTCCTGCCATGTGCTCTGCCTCCCATCCACGCTATGACCAAAATCATAGCACTTCAATAATCTGGCTGTTCTGACTCTTTCTGTTTGTCCTAACAACAAAATCACTCTTACAGGCCCTAGTCATCCCCTGGTTTGACTACTTCCTCCATTTTCTTGAGACCCAACTTGGTGCTTTCTAAACTGTCCAAAATGCTGCTTCTTTTTTACACATTACTCAGACCTCTTTGAAGGCTCCAATGGATCCTCATTGCACCTCTGTCAAGTTCAAAAGCCCAGGTCTTCTTTTCAAGGTTCCATATAACTTGGATCTGGCCTGTGTTTCTGCCCCCTCCTCCTTCCTTTCAAATTCTCCAAGTCCCGCTATTCCACCAACGATGCCAGCCTTAACATCCCTTTAATTTTCTTCTCCAACTCTTTGTCTCTCTGCCTTCTTTCATTTCACTCTTATACAGAGAATAGTCTTGGGTTATCACATTAGACTTGGACTTGGGAGAACTGGGTTCAATTCATATCTCTGACAAAGATTTCTTGTGTTACTTTAAAACTCTCTGTCTCAGTTTCTAACCTTCTGTCTGTCTGTCGATCTTTTCCCCCACACCCACTAAACATATTGTACTGTGTAGGGTGCCTAGCATGCTGGGCCCTCTCAGTTTACTGTAATACTTTCCCATTCCCCTAATTTCTTTGTCACCTGTCAGATGTAAAAATCTAAATAGTAAGCTCTTCGGGTCATGGATCCGTGTCTCTGAGTTGTTCTCTACAGCACCTACCACACCGTGTCACTGTAAAAATACTACTCATGTGTGTCCATTAGTGATGGTAATATTTCTGGGTTATTTTTAATTTTAATTTCCAGGCTGCAGAATTTCTCAGCCTTCCACCTTGCATTTCTTTTTTGTGACACTATAACCTGCTTTTGGCTGGGAATTAAAAAACAAGTTTAATAAGCTTATCAAATGCTTTGGGGTTGAACTTGGAGGGTTTTTATTAAAAAAAATTTTTTTTTAAATTTTTAAAATTACCAATTGTTTAAATTCCAAAGACTTCCCACCACATTTTGGCCAAAAATGTGTTTTTAAAAAGATAAAAGCCACTGTTCATGTAGATCCTACTATAATTCTGTACTATGATGCCAGAAATGCATATTTGTTTCAAATTCCAGTATAAATAAGCCAAGCTGATAATGAAGGATATCGATTTTTTTTCCCTAAGAAAATATGGTAAGCAAGAGAGTAGAAAATATGTTCAGCATCCTCTTCGGCTTTACTCTTTAGTGAAAGCAAACTTTACAGTGTGAATAACCATTTCATGTCTGAAATATTTTCAATAAACTCTGCCTGTCTTTCTGCTTCCTTCCCAGCCTTTCATCTCCAGAGTGTCTCTCTTTATTCTTTCTTTCTCCTTTGGTCTTCCTTAATAGCTACAAGTCCCAGAACGCAGAAGTCTCTTATATGAATGCATCACCCAGAGTCTTGATGAATATAGCAGAAGAGTCTACCCCTATAAAAATCTCTTTCCCCATTGTTAAGGGCTTGTCTCTGTTTTGTCTTGAGGCTCAGGTATAGGGGAAATTATCAGCTCCTATCTGTTGACTATAAACCTTGCCTTTCGTGTGAACTATCTTTAAAATTTTCAGTATATATTTGGCAACTGAAAGCACTGCAGTTGCATTTTCCTTATTTATCCTCCCCACACCTTATTCATTCTTTTAGTGTCCAGTTGTAATAGTCTACATAAACTGGAATCTTTAACCCATCAGCACTACTTTTCTATTAATAGAAATCTGCATTGCCATTTGGTTTTGGAAGCTTGTCATTTGGGCTTCCACCTCCATTCTCTGTCTACAGCACTCTGACCCAGATTTTTAAAGGTATTTAGCCATTACTGTGCTCAGTGTCAAAAACCCAGCTGATTTAGGAGCCTAACCATCATTTCCCAAAGGATTGAGGCTCCTGTCATGCCTAAATTCCCTTTGGAAATGAGATTAAGGCTCCTAAATCAGTTAGGCATTGTGACACTGGACACAGCAATGCCTAAATACCTTTACAAATCTGGGCCTCTCTCTGGAGGTTTCTGTTTGTTGCCTCTAAATTCAGATACCTCTTTATTTGTATGAATGGTCCAGGCCCTTAAGAAGTCTGACAAAGACTGCCCTCACCTCTCATAGAGTGCATCCATATAACAGCTAGGAGCTGTGATTCCTAGCAGGGGTAGACACACATGTGCTAGCTCTAGTCAAGCTAGTGCCCTACAATTAGCAGTGTGGCCAAGCTGGCTGCCAGAATACAATTCCACTCAGCCCGCTGGGTACGTATTCTGGTGACTAGCCCAAGGGGCTGCCTGTGCTGCTGCAGCCATGCTGCTATTTTTAGCTAGCTCTTGTCAGTCTACCTGATCTGGGAAGCACCCTCCCAGCTACTGTGTAGACGTACCCACAGTTGGGGTGAGGAAGCCCATGGGGATACTTGACCTGTCATTGTTTGTTTGCTTTATATAGAGACACATTATTACTGTTTGTTTGAGGATCAGCAGCGTGCTCAGTTGTTTATGGAACATGAAGGAGACATGGCCCTTGCCCTGTGGGCCGATCCATGACCCTAATCCTGCAATCTGATCCGTATAAGTGTTTGCTTTTGCCCCGTGGAACCTCAAAGACTTCATTGAGAATCCTGGTTGGTGTATGGATTCACTCACTCACTCAGATGGAAGGATGGTGGGCTCCTGGGAAAAAATGGCAAGATTAGGGAGTTGTTTTCTCTCTCTGGTGCCCATACAGTGGTCTGTGTGAAATAAATTGCCTAGTCTAGTTCCTACTAGATAGAGTTCCATGTCTCAAAAAAAAAATCAATTGTTCTTCTTTTCGACACTTATGATTGAATGGTCAGATTTAAACTGCCTCCTCTCTCCTAAAAGCAGTGCCTCTAGCTCAAGGCTCAGGCACACTGTCATCAAAATTGTGTAGCCTCATTGAACATATTGTATCTGTACTCAGTATTGACAAACTATCAGCCCTAATGATTCACACACATTTATTATTTGTATTACCGCTGCACCTCAGGGCCCCTGCATTACATCATGTTAGGCACCGTACAAACACAGAACCAACAGAGGGTCCTTGCTTCCTTGTGGCAGCAGTCCTGCCTAGTGACTATAGCTCTGCCCAATGGTAGTTGCCCGGGCAGGAGCAGAGGAACCCGAGTCCTACTCCACCGGGTTCCGACCCAGGGCCCTATGAGGCCCACTCGACTGCTCATCCATCTTCATGGTGTGTTCAGATTTCCCACAGCTTCCTTGGGTCACTTCCTACCCCAGTCTGCCTCCCCTCTGGCCGTTGCATGGCTCCATAGGACATCACTTCGAGTGTCTGGCCTGTGTCTCCATCGTTGGTTGCTGGAGTGCCCTCCCCTCACAAGCTCAATGTTGGCTCTGCTCGGGTCCTTCTTGGGGGCTCCCAGGGCGTGTCTTGCTCCCTGGCTTGCTAGCCCCTGACTGAGCTCCCTGGCTAGCATTTAAACCCCACCTGCACTCCAGGGGTGCTGGAACAGTTTTTATAGTGGGGGTGCTGAGAGCCATTGAACCAAACTATATACCCTGTATATAATGGAAACAACTGCAGCCCTAGTTCCAGCACCTCTGCTCCACTCTAAGCATGCTTGGCAAGGCATGGTGGTGGGGCCTCTTTAGTCAATAACAGTTCCTTAACCCTGTGATGGGATGGGGGGCGGGTTGTTGCAGGGGGTTCCTGCCTAGTAAGGGGTTCATACACCTGTCACACAGCCCGAAACACTTCACATAAGAATTCCACAAGAGCAAACACAGGGCTTCATATTCCACAGCAGAATAACTGTCCTGGCAGGCTTTTTCTTGTCGCTCCTCCTCATTTTAGATTCACCTGTCCCCATCAGTTTGAAATCCAGTCATTTTTTCCCTTCAAAATGACACCTGCTTCTGAATCCCCAATCATTTTTTGTGGGTTCATAATGGTTTTAAAACAGCTTTTCTTACCCTGACTGTTCGGTGGGTCTTTCACCTGCAGCAGGAGAAATTTGACTGACTATACAGGAGAAATGGTGCAACTGACTAGACAATAGATTCTATAAAATCCAGAAGTAAGCAAAAATGGGGGAAGAAACTGAGGAAAGTACTTAATTTATTCCTCTCTCATTCCTTTCCGTTACAAGTACCATCAAAGATTGTTATAAATATCTAAAGAATGTTTCAGTAGGAAGCATGATCATTAAGGACCAAATAGCGATAGGGTCTATTTTCTTGCCTCTCTGGCCAATTGTTTGGAAGAGGAATTTTTCAGCCCATTGCTTAGGTTGATACCTATGAGATGCTCATGCTAATCCAATTTTATGTTACATGCTTCCATTCCCTTTCATCTGTTTGTTCCTACAAATGGTTCTTTTGGAGAAGATGTATTGGCACCTTGAAGTTTGTTTACATGTTTTCAGTGATGATATTGTGCATGCAGATTTGCCAAAGTAAGGTGTTGTCAGAATAAAAATAGTCTCTTTGTATTCAGATTGCAGAATCTTCCATCTGGGGTTTTAGTAATTAGACTTCTTGTTAATTAGATGTAATAAAGCTCTGCATAAAGTTAACAATTTATTCAAAATTGTGACATGAGTATTTGGATGCTTTTAATTTTTATAATTTAACTGTAAATAATGATATTGCTAATATATTCAGGATGTCTATGGTTTTCTCCCTTTGCAGGTTTTAAAAATTCCTTTTCAGTCATTCATGACACTTCTGTGGTTGCTATAGTGATGTCAATTTCCTGTTTCAAATTATTACACTTCAGAGAGATACAAGGCTTTTTTAATCTCAATTTTTTCTTTTTAATTTCAATCTCAGATTTTACAGATGCTCTTGATTCAGAAATACGTATAACTTCACTCTATTTTTTCTGTGTTAGAGAACAGAGTAAATATAAGACTTTGTGGGGTTTATTTTATCCATGGGGCCAGTGAGAATTCCTTCTGTTTTATTGTTAACGTTACTGCATATGTTCCATGTTAGCCAGAGTACGCTTTACAAATCTTATATTCTGTTTTTATATGTGTGATTTAATTATGGAATCGCAGACCAGTCACCTAGTTGACCAAATCAGCAACAACTGCATCTAACTTATTGAAACTTATACCTGTATGAAAAACAACTTGCTAAGTGGCATGAGTACTGGCTGGTATGGTGATATTGACAGCTAGTCTTAGAAATTGCATTGTGCCTAGCCTCCAAAAGCAGTTTAATAGAGGTGGGATCCAGAATAGAATAGCTTGTGTGGCTGTACTACAATAAAAAGAGTGATGGTTACTCCAGACAGGATCACCAGCTTATCAGTCTCCCAGCCTCTCTGTATGTATGGCAAAGGAGACACAGTGTTTCTGTTTTCTGGAAGTCTCTCACAGCTTGGGGATCAAACTCCTCAACTGATACTTCAGGTTCTGTTGCTGTACCCATGTTGTCACATCTCATGGTCATGCTTATCAGCTGATTTTATATTGTGTCTGGCAAGTATGTCTTTTGATGGAGTATTTCTGTCGATGCATCCATCCTAATAGACTAAAGCCTTGCTCTCCTCCTAGTAGTGTGCCCTGTTCATTGCCATGATTGCCTTGATCTTCTGACAACACACAACTTGGGCATACTTTGTGATGCCTTTAGCCCAATGCAGCTTTGTTCAGGCATATCTATCAGAAAACATCTTCCTGTTCTGGAACAATTAATTCAAATGCTCAGCACTTGCTTTGTTAAAGCCTTGAACCACATCCCTACACCAGTATGGAGTTAAATACATTTGCAGAGTTTAAACAATAGCAAAGGGCAACTTTAAGAATAGGCAAGGGAGAAAAGAAGGGATTTGAGGAGGAGGAAAGAGAATTGCAGAGAGATAAAGGAAAGCAATTCCATATGGCAGGGCTGCTGAGGGGGAAGACACATGTGGCAAGATCGTATGAAGAGATAAAGAAGTAGCCAGTGATAGAAAAGCAGAGGGAGCAGCAAGGGCAAAAGAGAGAAACGATGTCCATGAAATAAAGCTGGAGAAGTGCATGAGGAGATTTAAAACCAAGGAGGGCAGGTTTGAACAGGTGTTGGGATGAACACACAGTCAGTGGAATTGTTTACTGAACTAGGCAATGTGGCAGCACTTCTTTGTAAAAGGGAGAAGGCAGGCAACAGCACGCAAAATGTTCTGGAGATCAGTTTCTAATTAATGTAATTCTCCTCTATTCATCCTTGGTTGGTGTGGAGGTTGTACCCCATTTTATGTCCAAATTAGGCTCTGTCCAGTATTGCTGTATTCTCTATTGACTGGTGTTTCCCTTGAGTAGCTATGTAAGGTATAGCCAGATGGGTTTTGTTCTGTTGTTCAATGAAGTTTCCCATATCAGTTTATCATAATCTTCATTTTCACTTCCACTTGCTGGCTTCTGTGACTCACTTTTCTACCCAAGCCCTTTGTTCATTTGTGTTTTTCTCAGAGAAAATACTGCCTGAAATAGAAATGGTGAAGTCTCTCTTATGATAAGAGCTGGACTTTCCGCTCACTTTCTCCAAATTTACACTGGTGTAACTCAGTTAAAATCGATAGGATTACATCAGTGTAAAATAACGATGGTGGTTGGGGGGAAGAGCACTGGGTTTTTAGTGCCCTTTTAATTCCATTCTATTCTATGAAAGTGCTTCTATTAATACATATATCAATAAAAGTTGTGGTGGCGGGGATAGATGAGCACGAAGAGCTGTAGCTAACTGTACTATTGTGGTATATCATTGGCAGAATACTTAGACTGCTGGAAATGTATTCCATGGTGTTTCTTATTTAATTTTGCTACTGTACTGAGCATCTTGCTTTAGATCAGGGGTAGGCAACCTATGGCACGGGTGCTGAAGGTGGCACATGAGCTGATTTTCAGTGGCACTCACACTGCCCGGGTCCTGGCCACCGGTCCAGAGGGCTCTACATCTTAATTTAATTTTAAATTAAGCTTCTTAAACATTTTCAAAACCTTATTTACTTTACATACAACAATAGTTTATTTATATATTATAGACTTATAGAAAGAGACCTTCTAAAAACGTTAAAATGTATTACTGGCACGCGAAACCTTAAGTTAGAGTGACTAAATGAAGACTCAGCACACCACTTCTGAAAGGTTGCTGACCCCTGTTTTAGATTATTATTTTTAGCTGCCTTTGTGTAGGTATAAAACTAATACCACTGCCACTCTGCTATGGTTTTAATAGCAGAAAAGAGAGGGATTTTTATCTGACTTGATTCTTTCAATCTTTTTCATTCAGGTCTTAATATACATCATGCGGGCAAGGGCTTGTGCCTTTTTAGCTTCTTTAACTGGAGCACAACTGTGTTTCTTTTTCATGTTAGTATTTTTTTTTTAACGTTGGAAATTCATGTCTTGCCTATCTTGGAAGACTCTGTGGAAACACTTCCCCTTTTCCCCCCTTCCTGACATTCATTTAACTCCAGTGCCTAATGAATACATAGTTGAAAGGATTTTTTAAAATTAATATTTCAATACCATTTTCCCTCCAGTTAAGGTAAGATTTACTTGCAATAAACATCTCTGAGAACCCCAAGAAGTAGTCCAGCTAAACCAATTCCTGATTGTTTCTAAACTTAAAAAGGCAGAAAAAACCTGGAAGGATGGGGATTAAAAAACAGGGGGTGCCAATTCAACTAAAAAACCTGTCTTTTCAGGTGACTATTAATATAGAATAGTCTGGGGGCAACTGGAACTTGAAAGCCTCTCTCTTGCTTTGCTGAAGCCCCTGTAGCAACAAGCAGACTGCTCAGGCATCTTCCTTGGTGAAGAAGACATGGGTGACTGGAGACAGAGGGCTGACAAATCTGTAATGTCTTAACTTAAAGTCATCTATGACAGCATTTCTGTCCTTTTCTTGCATTCCCTGCTGTTGACCTCTACTCTTCCAAATGCTGCTGTGTGCTTTCTAAGGCAAGGATATTGGGCATTGCTCTCCATTCCTCTGAAGTCACTGATGGGGATAGATCATTATGCACATCAGAGCCCTTAAACATTTATTTCTTTCACTGAAGGTTGTACAAGTCCAGTTATGATCCAATTTTTGTCCTTCAAGGGAGAAGATCTACCTGGTTCTCAAGAACCAGGCCCTGTGTTGCAGTGTCATCTTTGTGCAGCTCTTGGTCACGTCCCCTGTCTGATTTTTGACGATGATTATCCCTCACCAGCAAACCCTTATTGGGACAAGTATTCCAAAGTCAGTGGGTTAACTTGTGTGACTACAGATTTGCAGGAAGGCCCTGTGGTATTCGTGTGCAGACAATCTTTGTTGTGGGTTAGCACCTCATTGGGTTTAGGAGACAAAGATATTTTTACACTGCCTCTGTGCCTCCTTTATTCTGGGGCCTCAGCACTGCCCTAAATTGTCCCTAGTTTTCTGTGGCCAAGAAAGGCCATTGTGAAAGTTGGGAATAGCTGGAGCACAACCTCTCTTCAATTGCATCCCCTTTCCTCAGCCATACAAGCTAGACTGCAGTCTGCGGAGGGTAAGGATGGTGTAGAATTGTTAACTTTAACTCTGTTCCATGCAGGGATTCCCCCTGCACTGGAAAACGCTTGATGGCTGGTGTTAATAGGTTCTCAAACCCAGGCACTGGTGTAGCTGGTATAAAGGGATTCTAGTGCAGTGTTGACTGTCAGGGAATAGATCTCCAGCTCTCCCTCCTGTCTTCCCCCCCTCTCCCTGAGTCCTATCACCTTTTGCTTTGCTAAGGTTCTTAGGACCCATCCTGAGCACATTCCTCAGGTGAAATTCCCACTGACTTTTCTGAGGGTTTTGCTTCTCAGAGCCATAGTTGTCTTTTACTAGGAGTATTCATTGCTACTTTTGTTTTAAAAACAAATGTTTTTTTAATTCATTTAAAAGTTTGTTCCCTGTAGTCTGCTGGTCAAAATGTCATCTCGTAATTAAAACAGCAAAAAGATAAAAAGTAAATTAAATGTTTACAGCTCTTTTAGTCTCCCCAGTCTCACATGGCTAAGGAACACTTCAAAAAATATTCTTTATTTGTATTGCTGCAGTGCCTTTGAGCCCCAGCCCTGGACAGGACCCCACTGTGTTACACTATGTATAAACAGAACAAAAAGATGGTCCCTGCTCCAAACAGATTACAACCTAAGTATAAGACAAGAGACAGCAGGTGGATGCAGACAGGCAGGCAATATGGGTCAAAACCAGTTTCAGTTTTGTCCTGTTACTGTCCCTTTCCCCAGTGTGCAACTTGGTATACATAATGAGCCATCTCTTTCCCATTTCTGGTCGAAGGAAGGGGCAAAAGTCCCACAGCACAGCTTGTACAGTATCTTTTTTATTCTGATTATTATTATTGGTTAATTACATGGATTTGCTGGCAGGATACAGCCTGCTCCTCAGGGCAGTCAGTTGCCATGACCATCATCGATGGATTATAAAAGCATTTCATGCACTTCAGCTGAGACCTTTTACTAAGCAGAAAAAGGGAGACTGAGAATGACACACAGACTAATGTAATGTTTCTCTGACTCAGTATAATGCACATAGGTGAAAATTCCATCTCTCCCTTATTTGGTTATTACTAAAAATTGCAGTACTCAGGATATATAACATTGCACACTGACCACAGATTCCACCTAACTGAAAAGGGGACATTCCATCACAGTTATTCTTTACTAAGGCCAAGCAGTCCTTTAGTGATAGGGCTCACTTATGCCTGTACAGCACTGTCCATGGCAGTGGGCAGCTGCAGCGCTGCCCCAACCTGGAGTCATTGTGTCACTGGTAGGGGCATTGCTCCAGGCACATAGCCATTGTGTTACCATACTTGCACTGAGTGAATTGGGAGGCCCACTCTGCTGCTGCTGGCCATAGCTGAGCATAGCTGTGGCCCCACCTCTTCTGCAAGGTCTAGCACTAGCAGAAGCACTAGACCAAGGACAGGTCTATGCTACACATTTACATCGGCGCAGCTTCACCAGTGCAGCTGTAGCGCGTCTGGTGAAAAGAGCTCTCCCGTTAGCTTAATAACTCTGCCTTGTTCAACGTAGCACTGTCTACAAGGGAGGTTAAGATTGGTTTAACTATATCACTCTGGGGTGTGGATTTTTCACACCCTTGAGCAACGTAGTTACACCGAAGTAAGTATGTAGTGTAGACCAAGCCCTAGGAAAATCTACTTGCAGGATGGGGGATGCTATCCTGGGAAGCAGTGACTCTAAAAAAGATGTAGGGGTCATGGTGGATAATCAGCTGAACATGAGCTACCAGTATGACTGTGTGGCCAAAAGAGCTAATGTGATCCTAGGACACATAAACAGGAGAATCTCGAATAGAAATAGAGAAAATATTTTACCTCCGTTTTGGCACTGGTACGATCGCTTCTGGAATACGTGTCCAGCTCTGGAGTCAACAGCTCAAGAGGGATGTTGATAAATTGGAGAATGTTCAGAGAAGAGCCATGAGAATGAGTAAAAGATTAGAAAACATGCCTTATAAGAGACTCAAGGAGCTGAATTTATGTAGCGTAACAAAGAGAAGGTTAAGGGGTGACTTGATTACAGTCTGTAAGTACCTACCTTGGGAACATATATTTGATGATGGGCTCTCAAATCTAGCAAAGATCTAACATGATCAAATAGCTGAAAGTTGAAGCTAGACAAGTTCAGACTGGAAATAAGGTGTACATTTTTAACAGCAAGAGTACAATTTACCACAGTCATGGTGGATTCTCCATCACTGGCAATCAAGATATGATCTTTTTCTAAAAGATCTGCTGTAGGAATTACTTTGGGGAAGTTGTATGGCCTGTGTTATATTGCAGGTCAGACTAGAGGCCTTGGAATCTATGAATGTGCACTCAATATTCAGGGGTTGCAGCTCTTCCCAACCTTTGCATAGGGTCACACGGGAAAGGGAATCACATCGGTGGTTTCCAAAGCCTCTTGTACTCCCACACAGGGCTGGGCACAGTTGAGCCCAAAGAATGTGGTAAGATGACAAAGGAAAGTTTTATTATACATTGCTGCTTATCAACTAGTTGGTATTGTTGACTCATAAGCTACGTAGGTAGAGCCAGAAATACTGTTTAAAATTCATGTGGTCCGCCAAACTGGAAATGATATTGCCCATAAATATAATGAGAAACCTGGATTTTACTGTAAATGCCTTTCCAGTGATGCAGTTGATATGACACATTGTTACCCATAGTATCCAAGTACTATAAGAACCCTGCATTGTGTCTTCCTTACTCACTGCTTTGGTTTGCAATCTCATGATAGTGAGGTGGGTTCTACTGTTACTTTGACTGGCTGTGATGGAGAAATCCTAGGACAATAAGCATGGATTTTTTTGTTTGATCTATTCTATTAATAGGTCGTATTAACACCCTTTCTTCTCCTTCTCAGCAAACTCTTCATACTGGCCCAAGTCTTTTGGCTTTCCAACCTAATTTGCAGCAGGATAGCATAAGTGGCAACCCTATAACTTCAGGCAAGCTTAAGTTTCTGCCAGAACAGTTCTCTCAGCCTTAGTTTCAGGATAAGAGGGTTCCAGGCAGAACTGGAAGATTTTGTTAAAATCTGTCACTCCTACAATAATAATGAAAGTATAATTATTCTGTTTAGCTGCTTGCATTGACAGGTCACCAAACTGACTATTGTAAAATAAGGACACTGCCAAGTTGAAAGCTAGGACAAGGCCTATTGATTTGGGAGCAAGTGGTAGGAACTTGAAAATGAAATAGTACTGCTTATCAGGCACCATTGTGTCTGGTATTAGCATTCCAAAGTACTAGACTTGCAGTAAAATCGAAGAGTCCAAAGGGAGTCTAAATGGTGCAAAATGATGGAGACCCAGGAGTAGATGTCATGAGTGATGCTAGTGCAGCAGGAGTCTGGAAAGCAGAGCCTTGCTGACCTCTAAGCTATCTTTGAGTTCTGTGATGACCTCCGTTAATGGCACACTGGTACTTTATGGAAGAGCCTGGTCAGGGAGTAATTCAGTTATATGTTTCCTAGTGAGTCAAAAGCTATGATGATTGTAACGAAACCAGCTCCCATTGCAGGATCCCAATCTCTGAAGTAAACCTCAGCCAGACACTATATCACCCCTGCAATGTCTCTCACCAAGTGATGCAAATCAATATCCTCCACCTGCTTGTTTCCAATTTACATATGCAGATGCAGCACCAGTTTTCCTTCTAATTTAGCTGTAAACATTGGAACAGATTCTAATTTTTGACCTGTCTGTCTTGTGCTGGTCAGGCACCTGATGCCCAACTATATGCAAAATACCTATTGAACGCATGAGAGAATCTACCCTTTTATCTGAAAACACTCATAGGATTTATACCACTCTTACTAAGGGCTGGTCTACGCTACAGGGAGAGATTGATCTAAGTTACACAACTTCAGCTACATGAATAACGTAGATGAAGTTGGCGTACTTAGATCTACTTACCCCAGTCTCTTCAGTGCAGTGTGTCGACAGGAGACGCTCTCCCATTGATTCCCCTTGTGCTTCTCATTGAGGTGGAGTACCAGAGTCGATGCTAGAGCGATCAGCGGTCGATTTATTGCATCTCTACTAGACATGATAAATTGACTCCTGCTGGATCAGTCGCTGCCCGTCGATCTGGCCGGTAGTGTAGATATGCCCCTTTTTGTATCTTCAATCTGTGGATGTAAATAATTGCAGGTGAAAATCAGGTCATGTTCATGTGTAAGCACCTGATTGCACCTATAAATCAAATACTTAGAGGAATAAATAACCAAAATTGCAGCCACAATCATTTATGCAAAAATTGAGGATGCAAAATTGAGAACAGATTAAAGTTGGGTTTAAAATCAGACCCTGAATACCAACCAACTTATAGTAAAAATATCCGGCTTCCTGAAAATCTCCTATTGCTCAATGCAGAGAAGACTCTGGGTGTAGTGGTATTGTTCAGACAATGCACTAGGCCCTCTGCCAAGGGATGAGTGCTGCAGATCGAGACTAATGAAAGAAATATTAATGCAGTATAGCATGTCAATTATCTTGGAAAGGTCTCCAGCAGCCATTTATCACTTAAACTTCACATCTTAAAGCCAGCTACCAAATTGTGTTACATGTTTGAATAGTTCTGCCAAATTTGATCTATAATTAACTTTCATTTGTTGATAATTTGGACATGAATTTTTATTCAAGTTATGCATCTTTGTCAATTTGATGAAAATGGCTCGAATTTTAATGTTGTCTTAGATGAGTGATGTTGTTCTCCTATTTAGAATGAGCCATATCCTCAAATACCCGAGAGGAAAATGTACCCAGAGAAGTCAGGATTTTTTTATTGTTCACATCGGGTCCATGTGGGCTTTTGTGACCTAAATTGTGACCATTCTCTACAGATGAGTGATGCACAGGTGAGGTGAGCTGTTTGACTTTATAATATATCTCTATTATCTCATCAGCATGATAGATTTTAGAAGGGTTCATCATTAGTGTAACCAGATTTCCAAAGCAAATTGGGCCAAGTATGAAGGTAGTGTGGGGTATGATTTTGTTGAAGTGTGCACAAATGGATTATTTTGGGTATCTTGGTGGTATGGGAGGGGAGCTTGTGACAGACACAAGAGGAGCAAGGAATCATTGGGAGATCTTATGATAGGAAAGGGAAGGGTGGTAACATATTAAGCTTGCTGGGGCTTGGAATGAACTAACATAGGAACAAAGGACCTCCACAAACCTCACCACCTTCTGCTCCAAGTGCAAGGCACGCTTCGGTGACCTTTCCTTCTCTAACATAAACACACAGCAGCATTTATATTTAAAACTAACAAAAAAGGCCCCCCAAACCTTACAAAACAAACCACTCCCTATGCACACATAATTCTCCCCTGGAGGAAGGGATGAGAGAGGATGAACCATACATGACAGATGTTAGTCCCATAGTTTAATGCACCACTGGAAGGTGTACAGATACTGTGATGATGAGTGCCATGTATAAACCTGCATAGAATAAACAGACTACAAGTTGGTCCTTGAGGCACATATGTGCGTAGCCAGCCAATAGACAGTTTCACAAGCTCAACTGGCTCCTTCAGCTGTGTAGTCAATAGAGGTTTCAAAAAAGGACCAAATACTTGTATGTTGGTAACAATATGTAATGCTCCGAAGACAGGGGAAGACCTGGTATCCAAGGAGACATGGTTGCCCTATTCATCACAGATAATTTTCATCTCAGATTGTCTTTTCATAATAAACCACATTCAAAATATAGCTGATTAATAATTTCACCTATGTTTACACAGCAGATGCAAATGAATTCATGTTTACAAAGCAAATGCAAATCAATTCTGCTTGAAAATCCCCAGATAGTTTCCTCTATCTTGTCCTGCATTTGATTTAATTTACCATGGATTAAATCCCACCACCACCACCACACACACCACTGCAGATGGTACACACATGGCCTAGGCATTTCTAAACCCACTTTAGGAGTAGATCACTGGGCTTTGAGTCAAGAGGTTTGGGGTTTATTTCCTTTACTTCCACTACTTTATTTTTGTGGCTGCGGCAGAGTCATTTGACCCTTGTGCCTCATTTTCCCCACCTTTACAATGGGCAACAGTTAAGTATCAGTATTTTTTAATATATTCATTGAGTTCAGTGAGACTACTCCACTGCTTAACGTTGTTATTACTTATGTGTATTGTGGTAGTGCCTGACGTCCTGGTCCATGAGTGGAGCTTCTGAGATGCTAGAGGCTGTACAGTCTGTACTAACAAAGTTAGACACATACTTAAGTACATTGCTTAATCAGGACTTCTGTTACTTGGTGATGATGCTTTAATGCAGAAATACCAATTTGCCTACAGTACCTGGTGTAAACATCCATAGACATTTCTGCATCTGCTCCCAGTTTTACGTTACTTCAGAATGCCAGTGGTTCATTAGTATGGTGCTAAAACAAGCACTACAAGTAATATCTCAATTTGCTTTGTTTGCAACAAGTTGAGTAATTCCCTGACAATGGAGATGTGGAGGATTCTGCTTGTCTGAACAGTTCTATAAATAATTCTGCTGTGTACATCCTTTTAAATGTATAACTGAAAGAAACTGTCAAACATGATTTTCATTCCTTAATGTTGTGCCTTCATCAAAACAAATGTACAGTATTGCTCACTGTGTTATGTTTTATTTCTTTGGGATTATGTATATCTCTGTGGATCTGTTGATATCCTCCAGTTTTTAATTACTTGCTTTTATTTTAGTATCTCATCTGTTTAATGACCATTAGAAATGCCTTTTTAGAAACTGAAACACAAAATATAATTGTCAACAGAGGACAAATATACAGGTCCTTCATTCACTTTTACATAGGGACATAGGAATGGAAGTGGACCATCAAGTCCAGTCCCCTGCTATCACAGGCAAGCCCATTATATTGTTATTATAAACTTATAAAGCTCCATCTTAAAACTAGTTGAGTTGTTTGCTCCCACGATTTGTGTTGGAAGTCTGTTCCATAATTTTACTCCTCTGATGGTTAGAAACTGTGATGGGGTAGTCTGCCATAGAGAACAGTAGTGCCTAGTGGTCAGCCAATCCTGCCACCTGGCATGGCTCTTTAGGGTTCATAAAGGACCAATAGATATACCTAGATTACTAAGGGTCCTGAGAATGAATGTTGCTTGGGGAAGGAATTCTGACACGGTACCTTTAAGGACCTGAAAGCTTGCAGAGAGGGCAGGGCAAGGTGCCCCTCTGACAAATCAAATGAGAAGGAAGTGAGTGAAGGGGACCAGCATAAAAGCTGCCTCCTCCCTCACAGAAAACAGACACTGACAGAGAAGGCAGCCTGCTGAGATGTCCAGCGTGGCAGGCTAAGTGAAGAGGGTGCTCAACTGAACAGAGCTGGCAATAGCCTAGCAGCTGACATTCCAAGGCAAGAGGCTTGAGACACAAACCCCACTCCAGAAAGAGGCTGAGGGAAAACCCCTGCTTGAAGGCGAAGGAGGACAGATTACCTTGAGGCAGGAATCCTGAGATACAACTCCAAGCTCCCGAGGGAAGGTTGAGGGGGAACACCTGTCTGGAGGAGGGAGTTAGCGAATGCTCTAAAAGTGAGAGATGGAGGAACTGTTCTCAGTACAAGCCGTGCTGCTGGAGCAATGGGCTGGGTTTGGTCTTTGACAAAGCCCCTCCTGAGCTGGTTAAGGGGAAGCTCTGGGGAACCACAGATCCAGGAAGTGACAGCAGAGTCAGGAGACAAGCTGAAGACATTGACAAGCAGGGTGAAGATAGGAACAGCTCACGGAAGTGGCAAGGGGATTTAAGAAGCAGCCCTTATCCACCCAAAGCAGGGTTGCTGGGCTGGAACCCAGAGGAGAGGGCGGGCCTGATTTCATAGACCAAGAACTGTAAGCCCAAGATGGGGATTGAAGGCTGGGTTTAAAAAGACATTGGAATTTGGGTTTTCTTATTTTTTAGACTTCTGTGTTTTACCTGAAAGGGGAATGAAATGAATCACAGCCTGTCCAGAGGGCTAGGCCACATACAATGACAAATTGTTGTGGTACAAGAACAACTGAAGGGGGTGCTAGACTGAGAGACCCCATGCAACACCACATCTGGATGGTAGGAGATACTGTTGAGGTGAGAGGTGCAACTATAGACACCTTTTGCTTCCAGCCTAAATATATTTTTGGCCAGTTTATACCCATTTGTTCTCATGCCAACATTGTCCTTTAGCTTAAATAGCTCTTCTTTCCTAGTGTATTTGTAGAGAGCAATCATATCCCCTCTCAGCCTTAATTTTGCTAGGCTAAAAGTCCAAGCTCTTAGTATTTTCTGGTACGATAGGCTCTCCATTCCCCTGATCATCCTGGTTGCTCTTCTCTGCTGCACTTGTTCCTGTCTGAATTCATTTTTCTTTAACATGAGTGACCAGGATTGTACATAGTATTCCACATGAGGTCTTGCCAGTGTCTTGTACAATCACATCAGTACTTCTCTCTCTCTACTGGAGATACATCGTCTGATATATCCTAGAATTATACTTGCCTTTTTTGGCGCTGCATCATTGTAGTGGCTCATAATCATCCTGTGATCGATTAATGCATCCAGGTCTTTCTACTCTTGTTGTTTCCAACTGATGACCCCCCAGGTTATAGCAAAAATTCTTATTAGACCTTGGACTTTGTACTGGAAAATTTCATCCCACCTCTATCACTCCAGTCCTCAGGGTCATCCGATTCTTCTTGTATAATATTCCGATCCTCCTTTGTATTGACGATGCTTCCCAACTTTGTGTCATCAGCACACTTCATTAGCACCCTCCTACTTCTTGTGCCACGGTCATTAATGAAAATATTAAATAAGATATGTACCAGGACAGATCCTTGAATAACTCCACTAGTAGCCTTCCTCCAGCCCAATAGTTCTCCTTTCGGTGTAACCCATTGTCCTCTCCTCTTAAGCCAGTTCCTTATCCTTCCAGTTCTTTACTAATTCCCATCCTCTCCAGCTTAACTAATAATTTCTCATGTAGTACTGAGTCCAAATGCTTTACTGATGTCCAGAGTGACTAGCTCTCCTGCGTTTCTTGTCTCCCCCCCAAAAAAAGTTATCGGGTTAGTCTGATCTACCTTTGGTAAACCTATGTCGCATTTATCCCATTCTCCATTTACCTATGTCTTTAATTTATTCTTTCCTTCAAAATTTGTAGTTTAAATGTTTAACAGACTGACAGAGTTTTGTAGGTCAGCACCCTCTAGTGGATGGCATCAAAACCACAGTACTGTGCCAGAGGCACTATACTGCTAATGGAGGTGCCCCATCAGCTCAAGTGTGAGTCGAGTTCTATGCTCACTGACACCAGGAGGATTGCAGGATTGCTTCCTACAGTGATATCAATATTTCACTTTACTGCCTAAGGCATGCTCTTAGTGAGGCTTAATTATTTGTAAGAAGTTTGAGATACCAGCATGAAAGATGCTATAGAAGAAAAAAACCTATGAATTAGGAGGCACTAATTGCAAGGATCTGGCACCCTTTTTTATGATGAGAAGCACCAAACATCATTAAAAGCCCCACTTAAATAATGGGACTACTCACAGAGTAGTTTCTACTCAGTGAGTAAGAATGGCAGGCTTTGGCCCATAGTTAGTACAGAGTACTCTGTTTAGGTTTGTACTTTTATCCTTTTCTATTAACACTAGGCCAAATTCACCACTGGCTAAAGCAGCTGCGGTACCATAGTCCTCAATGGAACTGTAAATTTAGGTGATTATTTGCTGTATCCTACTGTGGCCATATTGTGTCCCCTCATGCATAGTTATCGCTCAGATTGCTTTTTTACTGGCTTTTGTGGTATTGCCTTTTCTCACCAACAGATGGGCTCTTTAAAAAAAGAAAAAGGAAAAAAAAAAGAAGAGATTTAAATTCCAGTATAAAGGCTGGCCTAATACTGGGTGACCCAAACAGGTTGACTGCATCTGTTTGAGTAATGGACATCCATCCCCTCCTTTTGTTCTGAGCGTATATATATAATGTGTGCGTGTCATTTATATACATGTCAATTCCAGCTATGCACATGTTCTGTCTTTGCTTATAACCCATCATGCCTATTTCATGCAGCTTGGCCAAATCTCCTCCCATGTGGTGCCAGATGTTAATTTTAAGACTGAAGTTTTTGCACTGAAAATAGCAGTACAGTGCACAGCATGAGTGGTGCATGGAAAACGTGGCTGGATTCTGTAATGCTAAAGACATTCCTGTCCCAAATTACACCTGTGTCACACCATTGAATTGAGTGGCTGGAGAACTGAATTCTTCTGCTTCCATGGCCACAGAATGCTAGCAAAGTTGCTGCTCTCTCACTGTTCCCAAGTGAGGGAGGAGGGTTGTTTGGCCACAGGATCTATGGAGTGGTAAATCCACTAGCTATGCCTCTGTACCCCTTTTACACGACTATGGATGGAATCTCCTCACAACACAGTCTGATAGGAAGTTCTACTTGCATGGGCTCTCCACAGGACCACAGCATGTCATCTGTCCTCTCTCTTTAGTCTTTGGAGCCTTCTGTACCTGCAGGGAATGGAGAGGGACAGAGTTTTGACCTGGGCATTGATACATCCTTGTTCATTCAGTAGACCTGATTCTGCTCTCACACTAATCTAAATCAGGAATAACTCATGGTAGTACACGCTTGTAAAATTTGTGGTTAATATGTTCAAAGCAGTCTAGGAGATTTAGCCAAACATCACATTGAAGTTTAAAGAGAAAGTGTGGCTAAATCCCCTGGACTGCTTTGAAAATCTCTCAGCATGAGAGAGAATCAGACTCAATTAGTATTGTAGCTTGTTGTAACCAGCAGTCCATGTCAGGTAATCCTAAATTTAGATTTAAATTAGACAGTCTGGGCCCAGCTACTATACTTGTGAAACTCCACCAAGGTTCGTCTGAACGTAAACAAAGCACAATTTGGCTCACTGTTAAAAAAAAAAAATCTAAGAAAGTATTTCAAAAAAACAATTTCTTTATAAGGCTTTACTATTACACTCCTGAGATTGTCCTTTTTACAATATTTCTTATTTTAGGGGAGAAAATCAAGCCACAAAGACTCTCTCCATTATGTTATCGGCAATGGCAGCAGGGCACTTGCTGTTCTGAAGACAGTGCCTGTTAGCTTTACAGCTCACCAAAATTTGTTGTCTAATCATTTTTTGACCTAAACCAAAAAATTTAGCAGAAAATCATGTTGTGCTGACTTTCATAAAAAATCTCTAGCCCTCATTGGTGTAAATGTTCTGCACATCCCTCTCCGACATGCAAATTAGGTAAAATTCTTTGAAAGGCTTTTAAAAGTCCTGTATTTAAGATTTTACTCTGTTAGCACTTTAAAATGTTGAATGGCTGCAACAAGAGGTAAAAGACATCCTTGTTCATTCAGTAGACCTGATTGATCACTATATTACAGTCTAGAACAAAAACTGTTACACAGTCATGTCTCTGAGTATCTGCCCATATAATTACCTTGCAGAATTCACTGTTGTGGGATATTACTAAAGTAAATGATGTAATTTTTAAGGATTACGCATTTACAGAATTCATTCTGTAGTGACACTATTAGACCACAGGCTTCAGGGCATCAGATGGCCTCTAAAAGGGGATTAGGAAGAGATACTTTCCATGGTACAATATTTTATTGCACAATGCAATGCATTATGGGAAGTTTGCCTTTTCCTTTGGAGCATCTGGCATTAGCCTCTCAGGCTGTGCCTATACTTAGAGCTAAGAGTGTGATTCAGAGCTCAAGAAGACATTGAGCTTGTGTGCTAAAAACAGTAGTCGATCCACATGGTCTGGGTGTGTTTGAACTTGGAAGGGTTAGCCTTTGCTGCCACTCGCTGCTGCCCATGTTACCATGGCTACACTACTATTATTAGAGCACTAGCTTGGTGAAAGCTAGTGTGAGTATGTCTTGTTGAGCTGGGCATCGCACCATTAGCTCCAAATATAGCTGAAGCATCAGACAGACTATCAGGTTAGATGAACAATTAAGTATTTCCAATAAGACTGGCTCAAGGTATTTACCAAAGGCCAGGCATTATAGTGATGAGAATAGATCAAATTTTGGATGAATTTGGGAATTGTAGTCCAATTTTTTTTATGCTGAACAGCTTGAACAGTATAACTATTAGCTTGGAGGACAGATGAATTTTAAACAGCTTCTTCTGAGTCACTAATGCCAAATAGTTGATAAGAAGTAATGTATTATAAATGCCTCCTTTTAAAAATTGGTAACTTGATATAGAAAAAGGAGCAGCTGTAATAGAATACATTCTCCTTTGGATGTACATGCATAGCAACTAATGGGAGTTATCCTGGTGCATCAAGATAGACTGTATAACTGATTATATTCATGTAACTGATGATCCTGTAACACTGGCTGAGTCTATGGGGGGAAGAAAGACTCTGAATAGCTAATTTCAATTTTGCAAAAAGAATTTTTTCCTAACTGCCTGTGTTAACCCTTCATATTAAGACAGGCTTAAAAAGAAGTCCTGAAGTTCTTTGACCTAATGAACATATGGTCATCTGCATGGGGAGGGGAGAACATAAGTAAAATTTCTGATTTTAAAAGAAGATCAGCAACTTGCATTTTGCAGTATACTCAGCACTTACAGAAGCGTGACAGTACCTTCACAGTTTATCCAATTACCTTTTACGGCTATCAAAGATCTGAAAAATGCAGACACCATCATGTGCTGTAGGAATGTAAAAGATGGTTTACAAAAATAGTCCATATGTTAAGGAAACAGTCTTAGTTTCAGAATCAGTTCTTTGAAAGGCTTTTTAAAAATCCTATATTTAAGAATTTACTCTGTTAGCACTTTAATATGTTGACTGTCTGCAACAAGAGGTAAAAGATCATCATTAAAATGGATCACTATCTTACAGTCAACAACAGAGACTGTTACACAGTCATCTCTCTGAGTAGATGCCCATATAATTACCTCTCCTTCTCTTCATTATATTAAAATTCACTCAGGTTTGAAGAAATTGTGTCTGCTGTAATAGCACTAGTACAGATAAAATAAATTCTGATGGAAGAACTTTCTATTAAAATGCACTAAATCTTTGAATGTAAAATGTCAATCTCCCATTGATAAGTAAAGTACATTGGCCAAATGCATGAATGGCATAAATTCTGGATTTGGAGGCAATTACTACTCTCTGTGTAAGTCAGCAAAATAGTGTTTAAAGGATAATTAGCTTGAGCTTTTGGGTCCTGATTCAAAAAGGCACTAAAGCACAGGTACGTAACTGCTTTGCCTCTGTGCTGAAAGTGCAGGGCGTTCTCTGTGGATACTCCATGGTTGGGTTGTTTATAAAGTGAAGACTGTACAGGAATTTAAACTTCTGGGCAGGTCACATGCATGGGCTTAGCTTCCCCTGTCAAGGGAACATGTAGCACACTGTCTAAGTGTGTGTTAACTTGTCTCCCTCTAGTACCTGGCTTAGATGGGGTGATCCTTCTATGGAGTCCAGCTAGTAGAGCCACTCTTTTTGCACGCAAGAGACCTGTATGTGTAATACAATAGGTTGTGACTTCTGTTCCCAGGAAGTACTTGTTTGGGGCAGAGTGGGAAAGGGGCACCTAGGGTGACCAGATGTCCCGATTTTATAGGGACAGTCCTGATTTTTGGGTCTTTTTCTTATATAGGCTCCTATTACCCCCAACCCCCGTCCCGATTTTTCACATTTACTGTCTGGTCACCCTAGGGGCACCTTATATTTGTGATGAGTGTGTGTAAATCAGCTTTTAGCCTTTGAAAATCTACCCCACAGTGTCAAACAAAACTCCATGCTTGTTTCAGTATACCCTGTGAACTTACTGCAGCTGCTTCGCTTGGCTTTATTTTATTTTTTTATTTTAAGTTTATGGTCCTTTTGAATTAGAGATTTTACAGCAAAAATGTCTTGTTACAAGGCTGTCTTTTGTCTTGATCAGCAGCATTCAGTAAGAGAGTGAATCAAGAAGTTTTTTGGCATTAGTTTCTATTGTGTTTTTTAATAATACATGATTATCTTCTTTCTACTTCATAATGGGTTACCACCTCAGAGTCCTAATAGCTCTGTTGCAATAGCAGGATGGACTCAATAGAGAGATCTTTCTTGACTGAAAATAAATGGTGACTCCATTTTCTCTCTCTCTCGCTCTCATAAAAAGAGGCATATTTGCCGAGTTCATTTTGTTAGAGATTAATCCAAGCTTGTTGTCTGGATCTTGGATTTTGATTTAGTCCCATTATTGTGCTTTGTTAAAACGGAGCTTTTAAGGAAGAGCTAAGACCTTATGTTAGGTAGCGTCGAGTGCTAGGTAGCAGTGCACAGCCCTAGAGCCCATCTGAGCTGTTCATAGGCTTCATTCCCTCACATGCTGACCAGACTATGCTTGTACCATCCCACAGTATAATTGAACATGCTCCTTCCTGCAGCTGCAGGGTCTGAGCAAGTCCCTCCTTGCAACTGCTTCTCCTGGTAGCTGGGGGCCCCGACACAGGGCAACTAGAACCAAATCCGCAGGCAGATGGTCTCTCTTGTGCACTCACTGCTCCCTCTCCTGGGCCCAGGCATCATGGAGGATTGGGAGAAAGCAACTTGACACAGGCTATGTCTACGCTGCAACTAAACACCCAGGGTTGGCCTGTGTGAGCTGACACTGGCTTGGGCTCTGAGGCTGTAAAATTGCAGTGTAGACATTCGGCCTCAGCCTGGAGCCTGAGCTCTAGGTCCCCGTGAGGGGGAGAGTCCCAGAGCCCAGGCTCCAGCCTGAGCCCGAATGTTTATGTAATCCATGCCTGTTTGGTGTCCCCCCATGTCTGTCCCCATCTAGTGGCACCTAGACCTTCTAGAGATTGAGTCTGCTAGAGCCTGAGCTAAGAGCCATGTAGCTTTTACTCAGGTCTGGAATAGCGGGGGAGAGGGATTGCTCAGTGGTTTGAGCATTGGCCTGCTAAACCTAGGGTTGTGAATTCAATCCTTGAGGGATATGGGGCAAAAATCTGTCTGGGGATTGGTCCTGCTTTGAGCAGGGGGTTGGACTAGATGACCTCCTGAGGTCCCTTCCAACCCTGATATTCTATGATTCTCATACACTAAACTTCAGAGGTCCCAGGTTCAATCCCAACTGGGGTCCATCAGTGTTGCATTTACACCAGTTTTACAGCCCTGCAGCCTTAGCCCAAGTCAGCCGACATGGACTGCGGGTGTTTAATTGCAGTGTAGACATGCCTTCAGCTGCAGAGTTGCGAGAAGCAGAGATGGGACAGGGACAAGAACCCTAGGATTGGGTGAGGAATAGGACCAGAGAGAGGCAAACAGGAGCTGTGAAGGGAGTGAGGGGAGAATAAGAACTGGGGTAACCTTAATTCTGGCATTTCTTAACTCTTAAGTGCTTGACTTTGCAACCTTAGCATTCTTTGAATGTAGTTTATCATTTATGTCACAGTAGCACCTTGGAGCCCCAGTCAAGATCACAGTCCCATTCTGTTCCATGCTGCACACACACAATGAGCTTACAATCTAAATTAACAAGACAAAATGTAGGAAAGGGGGCGGGGAGGAAGTACTATTATCCCCATTTTACACATAACTCAAGTGTTTGATACTGTCCAACATGACCGTGTTTGGAGGATAGTGGCAGACATCGGGATTCCAAAGCATTTAATTGAACTAATGCCAAGTCTCTTATCTCCAACACTAGACACTGGTGTGAACTGCAGCACGCAACAGTATGTGGCTTTCCACTGGGCACATGTGAGACAAGGGTGTATTCTGTCCCCAACCCTTCTCAACATGTATGCAGATGTTATTATGAGACAAGCCCAGGAAGGTTTAGACAAAATGGAAGGAGCTGGGATTTCCCTTGGTGGACACCGCTTAGCTGACCTGGGATACACTGATGGCATGACACCCTTTGCTCAATCACCGAAGCAATGCAATGAATGTTGGAGTCTGTAAAAATAGTCAGTGAGGAATGTGGAATATCCCTGAATATGGCAAAAACTAAATGCATGTACAATGACCTGATTAACAAAAACAAGAGGCAAGTGAACATCACGATTAACAGTCAAGTTGTAGAGGCAGCAGATGAATTCAATTATCTGGGATTATGCAACTTGAACTAAGGATTCTGTTGAAGGAAATCAGAAATCTAGAAACAGCTCGCTCAGTGATGGCCTCTCTTAAGAAAGCTTGGAAAAACTGTGGCTTCTTGAAATGTACAAAGGTTCAATTGCTGAAAAGCTTAATTTTTTCCATACAGACTTATAGATGTGAATCATGGGAAATTAGTGCTGCTGAGAAGAAAGACTTTGAGATGTGGTGTTGGCAAAAGACACGTATTTCCAGGACAGAAAAGAATGCAAACCTTATGTTAGAAATATTATTAGAGAGACACAGACCCTATTATCAGAAATCAACAGGCACAAACATATGTACTTTGCTCACATCAGGTGTAGAAATGGAAATTAACCTTGAGAAAGTTATCATGGATGGAAGGTCGTTATAGTAGGGGATGACCAGCAAAGAGATGGCAGATCACTTGGAGGTCAGCTGCTGAGCACTCAAAGCTAGTAATGGATTGAGAAAGATTTTTGAAAATTCTGTTACGATGTCAGCAATATTCAGATGTGAATAAATGGATTTTTACTTACACTTGTGGAACTGAAACTCAGAGGAAGGGACTTGCCAAAGATGATAGTAGGCATCTGTGGCAGAGCTGGGAATTGAACCCAGATATCTCAAGTGCTAGGGCAGCCTCTTAACCATAAAGTCAACCCTTCTTCTCTTCTTAGCCCTCACATGGCCTAGCCGTACCTCTACCCACCGTCTGCACAGCCTCCTGGAACCCTGGCTGCACCCCCTAACTTGCACAACTGAGCGGCACCAGTTCTGCTGCCAGGGAATCTTCCAGAGTTATCGGGTGAAGCTTTATCCCTAAATGTTTGTCCTCTGATGGCACCAATGCATGCTGTCAGCTGTGATAGATTTCAAACTAGATCAACTGTTGTTCGAGGATGGTGGGATAGAGCAGATTAAGGTCTTTAAGCAGTCAAAATTTAAATCTTAAATTACCAGTTGCATGGCTGACCGGAAAAGAAAATGTGGGGACAAAAAGAGCCTGTAAACATGATGATTGGATCCTATTTGGAGTAAATTATAGCATTCTTGAATGAAAGCTTTCTCTTTAACAGAGAAATCATTAAATGTTAAACTCACACTATTATTTGCATTTCACTGGAAAGACTCGCATGTGCAGAAATATCCATTTTAATTAGTGCTTGAAAAGAAGTCTCTCGTACAGAGCCGTGCCTGGTAGGTATTTTTATACTCACTGAACTCATTTTATATTATGATGATTTCCTCTAATTTTTAATTAACATGTCTAAGTTAGACTTGAGGAAAATGATCAGTGTTTCATTAACTGGCTCACACTTGGAGATCTATGCAAACCTAATTGATATGGTTGCTACAGGGTACTTTGTCAAAATGAGCCATTCTGCCATTACCTTTCTTTCCCTTTCCTTTCATTCATATAAATGTGAATAAGAGGCAAACTGCAATATCTTATTTTTTAGACTCTAAAGTGACAGGACATTAATATATTGCTATTAATAATAGGTTACATTTCCATATAGCTTTTCATTCAAAAGGATCCAAAGCACACTTGACTATGCATATAGATAACTCATCTATCACTAATGTTCAGTGGCTATTCCACACACGGAACACTACACAACAACGCTTAGGAGGGGAAGTGAAAGTGTTTCTCACTGTCACTCTGCACGAAAATTGCATAGGCTAAAATGTAAACATTCAGTTAGAATATGCCTTCTAGACCATACCAAACCCACTCTCCACTCACCTCCTAATTTACAATGTTGTTTTGATCATAAGTGGTCAGAACATTAGTTCTACACTTGTGATCATAATGATATTGTACAGCAGAATCTCAAAGATACCAACACCAGAGTTAGAGACTTACCAGTCGACACCCTGTGGAACTGGAAGTCCTCAATCAGGCAGCAGCGCAGACCAAAAAAAAAAAAAAAAAAAAAAGGCAAATACTGTACTGCCTCGGGGCTTTAGCCCTGGGGCTCGTGGCTTCAGCCACAGGGGGTTGCATGGGGGAGGGGAGGTCAGGGCTTCAGCGGGTTGAGGGGTTTCTGAACCTCGGGAGCACCAGGGCTCAGGGCTTTACACCAGGGGGGAGTGCTGGGGCCCCGTGACTCCATTCCTGGCCTCCGGGCTTTAGCTACAAGGGGAGTGCCAGTTTCATCCCCAGCAAACCCCCCCATAGCTAAAGCCCCAAGCCCTGGTGCACACACCCCCGGAAGCTGGGAGCGAAGCTGAAATGGAGCCCTGAGCCCTGGCGCCCACCATGGGGCTGAAGCCCAGATCCCCAGTGCCCCCCATAAGGCTGAAACTGGAAGCGGAGATGTGTGGCTGAAGCCCCAATTCCCAGTGCTCCCCCCCCCAGGTCTAAAACGGTGTGTTCCCAAGGGGCAGAAGCCCTGAGCCCCCTGCCAGGAGCTCTGGTGCCGCAAGGGTCAGATGCCCCGAATCCCACCTCCCCCGCTTGGAGCCCTGACAATCCCTCATGTGGCTGAAGTTATGGACGTCAGAGTTACGGAACACATGAGTGTTACAGACAACCTCCATTCCTAAGGTGTCTGTAACTCTGAGGTTCTACTGTATATCTGAAAATTGGATTGTATATCTGAAAGATGATACCATCTGGGAAAATGGGTTCAGGTGTTTGAAGGCAGTGTCCTTACTGGGTGGAACACTGGACTGGGATTCAGGAGACCCAGCTCTGCCACTGACCTCCTGGGTGACCTTGGGCAAGTCACTTCACTACTCTGTGCCTCCATGTCCCCATCTATAAAATGGGGATAATGATACTGACTTTTGTAAAGCGTTTTGAGATCTACTGATGAGAAGTGATCTATAAAAGCAAGGTATTGCTATTATTTTAATAAATGGATACATTCATAATGGCTAAGTGGGTGGGGGGTTGAGCTCTTCCATTAGGGTTTTTTAAATCCATAAACTGTGGTAAATAGGTGCAGTTTTGAAGATACAATATATATAAAAAAATCATGATGAAAATTGAAGCCAACAGTACTCTATATGCGAAGTATGTATTATGTCATGAAAGTGAATTAGATATTGTAGAGTCAATGATTGGATGCTGCCCTCTCTGGACTCATCATACTGCAGTGAAAACCAGTATATCTATTGTTTGCTTATAATGTAAAAAATCAAAGACATTGTAATAGCTGTATTGTTGATATGTTACAAATGTTGCAAATATGGTTTTATAAGCCATTATTAAAGGATAGTACAATGGTTGATGTTTGTTTACATTTCACTTATAAAATATTTTGTTGCTACATTACTTTGTGGTGTGGTGCAAAATGTCAAAACTAAGCTTTTTTTAAATTCAAAATATCATGCTGGCTTCTTGGAGGCTAAACCTAGGAGCAACTGTAGGGATTTTGTACAAAATATGATGAAATAATGTAGGAATAACCTTGGCCCTCTGGTACATAGTGAGAATAATAAGAACTTACATTTCTTTAAAGCATCTTTCATCTTGAAAGATCCCAAAGTATTTTATGGTCCTTTCATATATATATATCACTCAACCAGCACTGAAATGGAGCCACTGGTGGGAAGCAAGCCCACTAGGAAGCAAAATGTTAATTTCCTCAAACCCTGTCATCCTCCTGCTTTAGTTGGTTTCAGGAGAGAAACTATTTTATCTGCAGATTCACTTAACACCTTTGTTTGTTTCCTTGACACGTATGGATTCACTGTGGATTTAGACATAGAACAGATGAATTTATTTAGGTGATGTGATCATTATTTTCTAGGAGGACTTTAATACAGCATCATAAAGCACAGCAATAGAATTAAGGTTGCATTAGCAATTCCTTTAGAAAGATCTTCTTTCAGGGTTTGGAATTTGGTTTTAAAATCTTGGGATAAGAGGACTCTAGCCAGAAACAATTATTTTTATTTAATGACCTTTTAGTGCTGTTTTTCTTTTACTTAAAATACAATTTTTTAAGCAGCACAAAGGTGGTTCTCTTGAAACATGCTGTCCTAAAGTCCCACTAATCCCTCTACATTTTCCCCTTTACTTTGCTTCAAGACCTCACATGATAACAGACTTGCCCTTCCAGATGAGTCGGATGAGATACTCTCCATGATCTGTCAATGAGAAACAGTCAGCAGAGTCACTGCAGAGCAATATGGTGACTAATTAAAGATCCAGAGGAGTGGATCTATTATATTGTGTGTGTATGAATAGACCCTTCTTACGAAAATTAATGGTGCTGTTTGAAAGCTTTAATTTTAGATAGTCACAATCACATTTTATTCTAACACCTTGCTATTACTCATGGTATTTAAACCATTTAATAAAACAATGAATTGGATATGCAATTAGTAAATGTGGCAGTTTTTGTGCATATCAGTAAGTTGTACACAGCCCTGGATTGATCTTTAACATCTGTTACATTGGGGACAGGGAACATAGAACGCAGCAACGTGGCTACAACCAAATACCAGGATATATTAAAGTTAGTGACTGTGGAATTGGAGAGTCCGTGCTCCCAATGGTATTAACAGAAAGGAGACCATCTATGGCCAGAATAGAAAACCTAAACAGCTTGATTCATTGACAATTGGAGTTGGATCAGTCCCAAAGAACTGAACTATAGTTTGGGACTGTATTTTATCTTCCCTGGCGCACTAGCTTAGACTAGCTCTTATAATATCTTGTTCATGGAGAGTTTCCATTGCTCACATGGAATTCTGAAGGCTCCCATATGTAACTTTATCGCCCTCATGGCCAAGATGGAGTCTGCTCTGCCGGCAGCTCTGGCGAAGAGAAGGCGCATGCAGGAATGCAAAAGGAAAAATCCCTTTCACCCTAGGGGCACCTGTTCCAACCTCCCCAGAGCGAACACGCACACCCACAGGAAAAGTACAATGGATGCAAGAAAGGGAAATATTTCTTTCCAGAGGGATGAGAGGAGAAATACAACAAGGGGAAATATAGGGGGAGCAGTAAAACAGGGTTGCATCCAAACCAAGGCCCCATGGGCCCAGCGGTAGCACAGTCTGGAAGGGCAGACACTGAGCAATGTGTCTGCACAGAGTTCAGGAGTCCTGAGCAAAGTTCCCGTCCAGTGGTGAGTCTTGGGTGCTCCTGATCATCTTCGGCACCAGTGAACTTTCCCCCAACAAACCCCTCCGGTGCCCTCTTCTGCCGCTCTCTGCAAAGCCCCACAGAGCGACCACTTCCCCTAGGGCGACCAGACAGCAAGTAATGAAAAATCGGGACAGGTGGGGGGTAATAGGAGCCTATATAAGGAAAAGACCCAAAAATCGGGACTGTCCCTATAAAATCGGGACATCTGGTCAGCCTAACCTCCTCACTTAACTATCTAGCAACCTTCCTCCTTGTTCCCAATACAGAGTCACAAGCCCCAGTACTCACAGCCCCATGCAGCTCTGGGCAGCCGTGATACTGGGTCCAGCTCCGGCCTGTCCTTCTCGGGCAGTTCCTCCCTGGCACAGTGCTGCTCCGGGCTCCTGTCCTGGGGTGTCCCCAGGCTCCAGGCAGGTTCTCTGCTGCTTCCTTTGCGAGGGCCTGCGGGCTCCTGCCTCTCTCTCCCTCTGAGCTTCCGAGCCACCCCCTGGAGTTTCCCTCCTTTTTTCTCATTCCACCCCGCCCCCAGAAAAAAAAATTAAAGGGGCCATGCTCTGTAAACCCCAAAGAGGTTACACACATTTTTTCCCATTATAAACCTTTGGCTGCCTTTAGCTCCCATGTTGCAGCCATTCTTCATCTCACCTGGGAGTGGACTGCAGCCTCCCTTGAAGCCTCTCATTTTCATGACTTAGTCAGTCAGAATGATTGTTGATGAATGACATGGGTTGCCCCTTCTTCCCTAGGGATAGAACATTCTAGATAGCATTTGTCATACTTTTAATGATTTAAGGGGAAAAAGCTGTCATTTGAGTTAAATTGCTGTCTGCAGAGACTAAAAAGACCTTTCAACCTCTCTGGGCCCAGGGCAGCCTTTAATAAGTAGGAAACATGATTTCTTTCCCTGGTAAATGCAGAATCAGTGTCTTTATGTGCAGAAATCCATTCAATTTAAGAGGATGGATCTCGGAACTGAGCAGCCTGTAAATACAGATCTGAAATCATGTTTTTATGTGTTGAATTCTAAATACCTCCTGGTCTTACACTCACATTAAAACCCCTCTGACTGCTTTAAGAGTGCTCTTTCATTCAGGACATACCAGTTCTTTTATTTCTATAAAATTCAAAGCTATTCGGTGTTAAGTAACTAAGCTTGTTCTTGCACATGGTATTCTCTCCTTTCAAATCTTCAAAGGAAAGCTTCAGTCATTTTGATGTATATGCTCTTGTAGTAATCATAAAGGCATTTTTGCTACGTGTGTAGAACTGTTTGAAAACCAGATTAAAGCAGAGCTGAGTTAGAACAGTTATTTCACCATTTGTGAGGTTGGTGTGCCTAGGGGAGACTCCATTCATTTCCTAGGGGGAGGGAGGAGGTGATTCAAGAAATCTCAGGGAAAATTGAGAAGAGGAGAAAAAGCATGTGTGTTCCATTATTTGTACATGACAGGGCTAAACCATCAATAGGTGCCAATTATTCTTCATTTGTTGTGACCACAGTGACAAACCATCTGAAGAAAACTCCAGCAAGCTGCCTTGTGTGGAGGAATAAATGCACTATTGTCTCCCAGTATTTTTCCAGCAAAGAACTTGTGTCTCCTCTCTTAGTCCTTGGTCTCAGAAAATACTGACTTTTGGGAGATCTCAGCATTCTTTCTGTGCTAAGGAGAGGAATGCAGAGTTTGAGAAACTCTGAATTAGAACGATATCTCTTTATTTTGGTCTATGGAATTTATATATGACTTTGCATGTAACTTACTTAAATCTTCAAATGTAGGTCACTAAAATTTGACTCTTTGATATTATATGTAGGTTAGCTAAATAAGGAGCCTGATTATTTTCAGAGATGTTCACTGGCGCTTGGATATGGATTTAAGTGTCTAACTCAGGCACCTATGTTTGAAAAACTTGGCCTAAATGACTTATCTGTCCCAGGCTGCATGAAAGAGCTGAGAATGGAAACCAGGACACAACCTGACTCCGTCTTGGGATTCAATTACTAACTACTAGACTGTCCATCTTGCCTTAAGGTGACTAGATATTTTAGCTAGCCATTCTGGACGCCTCTTCCTCTAAGACTTTGATTCTGCTTTCCAACACCATGATGTGCATTGCCACCTATCATGTGAAATCAGCTGTAGAATTTATAGCACTATCACAAGATTTACAAGATTTGTATTGATGCGCCCTTAATTTTAGGAAACAGGAGTGCAGCCCTAAAGATAGATATGCTTGAATTTTCAATCATAATGAGCAAAGAATATATTTCTCTTGAAGTGTTGAGACTAAAGAAGTTGGACATTATTCTAGGCATGTGCATTTTTTTTTAATATCTGTAGTCTTGACAGAACTTTTGCAAAATATAAGATTTTAGTTTTGGTGTGGATGAAATTTTCTTGTTTATTCATGTCTGTGGAGCTGCGATAATTTCTAGTGGGGTCTCTCCATCCATCTTCTCCGGTTTGTTGTTACAACAGTCGCGTATCTGGCAATGGATGTTTGTTGAGTAGACGGATCTTCAGAAGCAAATGTATAGGTCTATCTTCAGGGTATAGCAACCCGTATCATTAAATGGAATTATCTCTCACCTGGTTTCTGTAGGGTATGCTTAGAAGTCCCTTATGAACTGCAATGTCATTAAGTCACAAACTGTGAAGTTCTGTTTTTATTTAAAAAATATAGCATTGGTTGCATTTGTTGCATGTAAGACACATCAAATCTTGGAGACCTTTGGGAATTTTTGGTTTTGTCAGCAATGATTTCTTTTTGCTTTTAAAGAACTTTTTCAGGGTCAGATTCACTTTTAACCTCTTCAGATTTCCTGCATCTTCCAGGCTGCTAGTTGTGGCTTTGTTTAGATTCCCATTAACTTCAATGGACTTTGGATCAGGCTCAAAATAAATGCTTGGGGAGGTGGGAGGAAAAAAGCCCACCAATTGAATAGTGATAATCATGTAATTAAATTGCATTTATGCTTCTTGGGCCACTTCACCTGTACTATGTCCACTCATCCATTTCTGGCAGGACTACAGCTACTACTCCAAAGCTTTGGCTTTTTGGAGTTGCTCACTTTTGTTGTTGTTGTAACAAGTTGATTTAAAACACAAAACATTTATTGGCTCCTCCCACTCACCTCCGACCCCCTGCCCCAAAAGTAAATTGACTTGAAGCCAAGGATGGGTCGTGTTTCATCCTGCACCAGGGACATGTATTAAGGTGCCATACCTCATAAACACTGTAGGATTAAAACTTGGTGGGCATAGTGCTGCATAAATCAGGAATAACTCCATTTAAGTCAGTGGTGTAGAACTGAAGTGAGAATAGAATTGGGCCTGGGAGGTTTGTGCTCTGCGAAAAGGAGAGCGCTAGCTTCTCAGTGGGGGACATAGTTTTCTTCTACTCCTGGAAGATCCTGAAAGATGAGAATTCTAAACTTGTCTCATCCCTGCTCTCCCTGCCCCTGACCTCTTGTGTTACCCTGGGCAAGTTGCTTCGTCTCTCTGGGTATGTCTATATTGCAGTTAGTCACCTGTGGCTGGCCTGTTCCAGTTGACTTGGGCTCGCGGGGCTCAGGTTAAGGGGCTGTTTAATTGCTGCATAGATGTTCTGGCTTCAGCTGCACCCCAAGCTCTTGGACCCTCCCAGCTTGCAGGGTCTTAGAGCTCAGGCTTCAGCCCGAACCTGAACATCTACACCACAATTAAACAGCCCCTTAGCCTGAGCCCTGTGGATCTGAGTCAGCTGGCGCAGGCCAGCCGTGGGTGTCTAATTGCAGTGTAGACATACCCTTTGTGCCTCCATTACCATTTGTAAAATGGGGTTAATAGCACTGCTCTACTTCACAGGGGTGTTAAGGAGGACTACATTAAAGATTGTGAGATGCTCGGATTCTGTGATCATGGGCCATATACGTATCACAACTCTTCTAGAACATTTGTTTCCAAGGGGCTATGAATTAGTTTTAATTTTTCTCTTCTGCTGTGCTCTATGCTATTAGACCAGCGCAACGACCTTTACAGACAAAGGGATGAAAATGAATGGTCTCAATAACATTTTTAAAAGCTCTCTAAAATATTTCTAAAATAATTTTGGGCACTTTTGGGAAGAGATCAAGTATGTAAAATTTCAGGCCCGATGGGAATAGCTCCATTAAGAGGCTTCTCTGAAACTGCATTGCAGCCTTAATGATAGCCTGGCAAATGCTGAAATACAAGAGATTGCCTCCAAAGAGTTTGTTGCAATCTTAATTCTTTATTATAGTGAAATATGTATATGATTAATCAAGGCCTGGCATCCTTGTCTGCTTGTATCTCCTTGATCTGGAGGTCAGTTTGAAAAATGCATTGGAGCTTTACAATTGGAACTTGTGAGTATCTTGAAACTTGGCTTTAAAATATCCAATTGCACTAAAATTCTGGAAAGTGGCTGAGGTAGAATGTAGTCTCTGTGTGACAGAATATGGTTGGTAGCTATCCAAACTACATAGCACCTTAGTGAATATGGGCATATCTCCTATCAGATATAGTGTGATTCCACTTAATTATGGTGGCTCTGGACTGTTAAAGTAAGTGACACTTAGGACAGAGTGGGGTGAGGTTAACTATGAGGGAAGACTGGAGGCAGCCAAAAAACTCTGTACTCTCAGATTAGAAAACTTCAGGTTTGGCTTTGAATGTAGAGACCTCTCCAGCGCTCCCCTGGCTCTTTCCAATGTTTTTTCCGATGTATTTGGCTGCTAACCAGTTTTTGCAAATGCTCCCAAGCCCTTTCTAATACTCTTCTGGCCCATTTGCCCTCCCACACCCTTTCCAATGACGTAGATACTTGATTTCAGCTGCTTCAGAAATAATGCGGAAAGTTAAAAGTACTTTGCACCTCCCAAAGGGGCTGGTACTGATCTCTTATACCAGTTAAGCTCCATTAACTTCACTGAAGTTAGTCCTAATTTTTCTTGCTGTAAGCAAGATCAGAGTGGCCCAAAGTGGATAGAGACTCCCAGAAGCTGAGCGCTTGCATATCCTTTCACATGCCTGAACAGGAGCAGAGTATCACACTCCTGCGGAAATTAAACCAATTTTTTTAAACCAAGGAAATATTATGGAACGGTGAAGGAAATGGACGATTAAATTAAATAAAGAAAGTAGGAGACGGCAAGGAGAAAGGAGGAGGAAAGAGGACAGTCAACTTAGACCATTTCTGTAGTGTTCAGTTATTTGGCTAGGCATTGCCCAAGGCTTTGCTTTCCAGACCAGACTTCCGGACCAGTATCCTAGTCGGTCTATCTAATATATTTATATGGCTCATATTGCCATAGTATCTGAGCACCTCACAGTTTCTCATGTAGTTATCCTTTCAACTCCCCTGTGAAAGGCATCATGGCCTACTTGACAGAGCATTGGACTGGGACTCAAACCCTGGGTTCTCTTCCCAGCTCTGCCACTGACCTGCTGGGTGTCCTTGGGCAAGTCATTTCACCTCCCTGTGCCTCAGTTTCCTCATCCATATAATGGGGGAAATGATACTGCACTTATTTTGTAAAATGCTTTGAGATCCACTGAGTAAAATTGATGTATAAGAGCTAGACATTATTATTATCCCTTTCAAATAGGTCATATGCTATTATAGTAGGTCTTCATATCTGTAAAACACCAAATTCAGGTAATAGCAGCAGCAGCAGCCCCCAAGAGGTGCAAAGTACTAAATAATTTTCCCATTTCAAGATTAATGAGATTAAAGATTTAGGCATTGATCCTGCATTAGGATCAGCTAGTAAAGCACCTGCAGCCTCAGTGGGCTTGAAGAGTCAAGTTAACTAATATGATGTTAAATGTAATTTTGTAGTCAGAGTAAAGGTGGGGACAAGTCGTGGTTAACCCCATGTCAACTGGTCATGATGATTAACTCCGATTCTGGTGATAGATAAGCAGCTGTGCAGGGAAATGTGGATGTATTTGCCAATATTTCTAAATCAGATGAGCATTCTTCCCAGGTTACGGTATCCTCTATAAATGTTTCCATATGTCCTGCATTATGTTACTTTTCAAAACTAAGATCTTAACTATAATATAATATAATATAATATAATATAATATAATATAATATAATATAATATAACCTTGCTTGCTTTAAAGAGGATTCAGTCACCCAGACCAGAAATGTATTTAAATTTTCCAAATGTTACGTTGTACTGTTGGGTGGTTCAGTCACATGACTGGGAGTAATAGGGAAGCTGCAAGATAGGATTCTATCTTTGGTAAGCTGTGTCTACAAACAATCAGTGTTCAAGGTACCCACTAAGCTTCAATATTGGACTATTGGAGTATCTAGGGAAGAGTAAAAGCAATTGTAAATACAAATACAAAACATCAGCTTTGCTAGATGATCTTGAATTTTCATTGGGAATGAGAGAGAGTGTTTTAACAATGGTTTAGCCTCTGTAGAGACACTCAGTCCATTTGGGAATACATTCTTTGAGATACAAAAATAGATGGTCTCCTAATTCAAAACTTTGTTTTACTACAATCAAACCAGGTGCTATGTTATTCTCTGAAACCTACTTCTAGGGAAACTCCCTCAAGAACTTGTAATGCTACAACAAATATGTAAACATCTAAAAAGAGTTTACAGGTTGCTTGGGAAAAGGAAATTTTAGCACATTTGAGATTTTCATACCATCTAAGGCAATATTTTGATCTCTTTGGACCAGAATGGAAAGCTGAGTAGGCTAGACAGTTAAAATTAGGATAGTTAAAACAAAAGGCTAATGCCCAAAGTCTGTTATGGGTTAATTCTAAGGGCTTGTCTATATGGGGATATTCAGGAAAATTAATGATTAATAAATAATTATTTATTAATGATCTGGATGATAGGATGAATTGCACCCTAATCAAGTTCACAGATGACACTAAGCTGGGGGGAGAGGTAGATATGCTGGAAGGTAGGGATAGGGTCCAGAGTGACATCGACAAATTGGAGGATTGGGCCAAAAAAAATCTGATGAGATTCAACAAGGACAAGAGCACAGTGCGGCACTTAGGAAGGAAGAATCCCATGCACCGTTACAGGCTGGGGACCAACTGGCTAAGCAGCAGTTCTGCAGAAAAGGACCTGGGGATTACAATGGACAAGAAGCTGGGTACGAGGGAACAGTGTATCCTTGTTGCCAAGAAGGCTAGCAGCATATTGGGCTGCATTAGTAGGAGCATTGTCAGCAGATCAATGGAAGTGATTATTCCCCTCTATTTGGCACTGGTGAGGCCACACCTGGAGTATTGCGTCCAGTTTTGGTCCCCCCCACAACAGAAGGGATGTCGACAAATTGGAGAGAATCCAGCAGAGGGCAACAAAAATGATTAGGGGGCCCATGACTTACGAGGAGAGGCTGAGGGAACTGGTCTTATTTAGTCTGCAGAAGAGAAGAGTGAGGGGGGATTTGATAGCAGCCTTCAACTACCTGAAGGGGGTTTCCAAAGAGGATGGAGCTTGGCTGTTCTCAGTGGTGGCAGATGACAGAACAAGAAGCAATGGGTTGGATATTAGGAAACACTATTTCACTAGGAGGGTGGTGAAGCACTGGAATGGGTTACCTAGGGAGGTGGTGGAATTTCCATCCTTGGAGGTTTTTAAGGCCCGGCTTGACAAAGCCCTGGCTGGGATGATTTAGTTGGGTTTGGTCCTGCTTTGAGCAGGGGGTTGGACTAGATGATCTCCTGAGGTCTCTTCCAACCCCATTCTTCTATGATTCATTGATTCTTACCTGAATTAATTAAAGGTATGAATTTGAAGTGGGTTAGTTAAACCACATTAAATTTCTGTGTGGTTGCTGTTATTCAGAATTAAAGTTGGCTTAATTTGTTTTTTTCTTAATTTCCAAATTCACTTAATTCACAGTGAATTAAGATAAACCAAATTCACTTCCAAAGTGAATTAAAATGAACTGAATTAAAACCACTGTAATTCTGAATTAGAATGTCCATACAGAGATTCAATGTTTGTTTAATCCACATCAAAATTCACACTTTTCGTTAATTTGGATTAGTTTTCATGGATGTCCTTGTGCAGACAAGCCCTTAGATAGCTGAGGAATGATGGCAAAAACCTCAGCATAATATGCGCAGATATTGGACAGCTGTAGACTGTGGAGCCTGTTGATTTGAATAAGGAACTCCAGTGTTGAGGTGGAAGGTAGGATGCAGAAAACAGTAGCTATTCCTGCACCTGCTCATGACAGGGGTATAAACTTTTCTAACCCTGATCCATGTCATGTGACAAGCTGGGACCAGAGAATAAAGAACATTTTCTTACCAGCGCTCCTGTGTTGGTTAGGTTAGTTCTCATTGGACAGCACAGAGACCATTGAATGCATTATTTATCTCCATGATGCTCTGAGCCAAATCTGGCATGTTATGGGATAGGATGCCTGTGTGGGTCAGGGATCTGATGCCATCCAGACATTGTATTTTAGGTGTTAATTCCTGTGTACTACACCCTTATTACATGGTGTCAGAAGAAACTGAATCTTTGGTAAAAGTGGAGCAAATGAAGCCACCTGAATCCCACAGAAAGGAAGGGACCCTGGCAAACTGGAAAATGTGGTTGCTGCTTTTTCAAATGTTCCTGGAAGCAAGTGGCATTGGAGAGAAATCAGGAGGGTCAGATATTCCATATAGCTCCTTTGGCCACATGAAGCAGACTTGAGAACAAGAAGCAACTGTGTAATCAGAAAGCCACTGCGGTACAGCGTAGGGTTGCCAGGTGTCCAGTTTTCAACTGGAAAGTCCAGTTGAAAGAGGACCAGTACAGTGTCTGGTCACATGTACTGACCAGACACCAAAAGACCAGTTACCATGGATGGGGGGGGACAAGGAAGGAGGTGCTGGGTCATCAACCAATGCCAGCCCCTGCTCAGCTGGGACCACCTCCTACCTAATCTTGTGGGCAGGCAGGCTAGTCCTGGAGCAGAGGGCGTCCAGCTGGTGGGAGGGCGGTGGACAGGATCAAGCAAGGAGGAATGGGGGGAGAGAGCGATGGGGTCAGGCCTCAGGGGAAGAGCTAGGGAATGGGGAGGTTCCGGCTCTCCTGCTGTAGTGTTCGGTTTTCAGAAATTAGATAATTGGCTACTCTATTACGGTGATGGCTGGAACCGACAGATGTCCAGTAATGGAGGGTACTGGACATCTGTTGATACCCAACTGTCTTGATATCGCTATTTGTTCTTACTTTTGGCTAATTTTTTTTATTTGCATTTACCTTTTTTGTAAAGTTTCATGGCTTCTTTAAAGTTTTTGGTTTCGTTTTGGCAGTCTCAGGCACAATGACAGTGGGGTTAATGATGCGAATTGTGGGGAACGTGGGAGAAGAAAGACCAAAAAGAAATGTGGGTAGGTGTGTGGAGGGAAGAGAGAAAGGGGTGTGTTTCCTAGGAACCTTTGTCCAGGAGCACTCCACAAGCCATGGCACACATTCCTGGCACTTTGAAATGCCACGGCAACTGCCTCTTTCTCTGAGCCAGTCCCTGGGTTCTGGGGGATGTTTGAGGTAAAATGGTTGCAAGTAGCTAAACAAGCTGAACGAATTTAATTCAAATAGAGAACCTGTTTAGCCTAATTCTCCCCTATCCCTGTTTAATAAAATTATTTGGCATTACCCATGATTTAATATAATATAATCTGGAGACGAATCGGGCCCTATTTCTTCATTGCCTTTGCGCCACAAGCCTCTTTGCTCAGAGGCAGCTCTACCACTCACTAGGGAAGCAGCACATACAAATATTTGGCTACTATCCAACCTGCAAAATGCTTTATAATTAAAAAGTCCCACTGAAATGAAATGAAATAAAATAGCTGCACAGTATATTAGGAACCCGCTCTTCTAAATGAGATGTGGAATTCCTAAGGTCCAAACAGACTTACCTCTGGAATTTTTTTAAGAGATTCCTGTAAATGTTTGGATTCATTCATTAATTTTCTGAGATCAAATACAACTGTGGTTGGTAGGATATTTGTTTAAGTAGCATGAAAAGATGACTGCAATAAAGAGGATTACATTGAAGGATGATTGTAGAATAGCTGACCTATGTTTTTTCAGATGCTGGGATGAAATGCTTTGGCATAATTGAAATTGCTGTCAGCCTCTCCGACAACCTATGCCTCAGTGTTTTTAGATTGCTGGAGGTCCAAAGATGGCTGTGGCTTTGTCTAGCCACTCAGTCATTTTTCATAACTTCATTTCTGATGCTGTGTAGGTGTCTTCATTTTTAAATAATTTACCAGCCCCATTGAAGAAGACAACATTGACATATGTTCATCAGTGCTATAACTCGCTATTTGTGGATCAGAATTGGACTACAGAATAGGTACCTCAGTGAGGCATTCCTTTACTACAGATGACTGCTACAGAATACAATTTACAATTACACTGAATGAATGGTTGTCAGATATGCTCTGTACACTGGCTTTCTTGATTAGGTGAATTGCTGACAGTCAGCAAAGTGGTGGGTACAGTGGAGTCTCTTGTTTGAACCCTTCCATTTGAAAGCCCTGTATTCTGAAGAAGGATTTGACAATGCTGTGTGACAGGCTTTGTCTGTTTGGGGGATGTCTTGCAGTGTTGTCCATAAGGGTTAAGAGAAAAGGGCACAGCTGAGCTATTTAAAATTATCACAAGCTAGTGAGCTTTTCTACATGTGATATCCGGGCAGCCTAATTAAAGAATAAAGTTTCTTGCTTGATCATGGCAGATGATGACTCCATGATACATTGCAGCATCAATGAGAATCAGCAGTAATTTTAAAATTACACATATGGGATGCACAGGGATACAAAGTGTTGGTTTAATACAATTAAAATTCATTGCTCTGGTTAGGCAAATGTAATGAAACATAAAGTAATACAGAATATTACTTTTTGTATTTTCTAATTATCTTTCCTCTGGTCTGATGGGCCAAAATTATATTCTCAGGGCCCATAAAAATCCTCTGGGTAGATTTCTGGAATCTGAACAGACACCTATTGGTTGAAGAGAGGCTGGCTCAAACAGTCTCCCTTAATAAGCTGAGCCAATGGGCACTTGTATCTGATAGTGCAGTTTCCTCCTCTCTACCCAGACTGAATTGCCAGCAAACCTGTAGTAAGATACTAGCAACAGAATAAATAGCTGATGTGATTGGAACATACCTGGAGCTGGAGCCAGGAGTTTGTGCAGTAGATCGCTCTCTTGATGGTTAGTTTCCTGAGAAGTCTCGGGTCATGATTCTTTCTCTTGTTTTTGTAAGTCATGTTGTACCTATTAGAACTAAACAATTTTTTTTTAAATTATACACTCTTTTTAAAGATGCCTCCTAGCTTTTATGTTTCTATACCAAACACCAACAAAATGCAATAGAACACAATGGCCTTTAGATTGTGCTGTCTTTAAACAGTGTGAAATCTTTACTATATTTTAGCGAATTAAGATCTGATTCTGCAGTTTTTTGTATCAGTATAAATCCAAAAGTAACTCTATTGAATTCAGTAATATTACACCACAGGGAGTGAGATCCAAACTGCCTCCATTTTGCATAGTGCCCTGTACATCTATGGCACTATATAAATAATGCAAATGGTCTGAAATTGTAGTCTTCCTTCATTCATAATCTCTAGGGCACAGCAACCTACATTCTGAAATGTTGCATAAATGCTGTACCAATGTACTAATTACTTTGATAATCAAACCGAATGGCTAAAATTTCTGTTTGCAAAAGATTTCATCTGGTGTTTAGGAACAAAGCTAGTGATAGCTATATAAAAGCATGCTCCAAACTGTTGGAGATGACTGATGTTGACCCTGCATTAACCAAGCTAACAGCTGTGCAAGGAACCAGAGGTTCTTCCAATTTTACCTCTGTAGGGTTGCCATGGTAACTGGGGTAAGACGAACTAATATGGACTGGCAGTGAGTGAAAGGAAATTTTATTTAAGTGATGTAAATCTAAAATGTAACAGCCAGCACCATGCAAGAGTTGTGGACTAGCACTTCACCCTACTTGGCTAATGAGTTTATCTTACTTTGCAAATAGATTGTGAGAGAACAAAACATACTTCTTGTTACTGGGTTTTCTCTCTAGACTGAAAACCTTATTTTTCAATGTGTTAACTTTTTGAGTTTTGGTAACACGGGTGAGTAACACAGACAGCACAGTGCTCTCTTGGAAAACAGCCACTTCTTCTAGAAAAGTAGTAAGATGACATATTTCAGTGCTTGTTTTTGGTCTTGCACAGAAGACCAAAGCGCCTCTTTCTGGATGAGATCCAGTAACATTGTTTAACACTTTGGATAAGATAAATTCATGTCCATAGAAGCCAAGACAGCTGCATTGTAAATTAGGACTTGGGACTAACTCAGCTCTTCCTGCTGTGAAAGTCATTCAAACTGATTGGACCTTGTAGTTTGGGAGCTGAGGGGAATTTATGTGATAATCTCTGTCCGTCCTCATCCCGCCTCCCTACCCCCCAAAAAAACAACAACAAAAAACAAACAAAAAACAGGAAAGTTTTGCAAAATGGAGATATTTACAGAAGATTTACTACTGCCCCATGTCCCAACCCCACAAGGTCTGCTCTCTCCAATGGTTCATGAAACTAGTCTTAATATCCAGATCAGAACAGCTCTGAAAATGCTCTATTGTTTTTTTTATTTTAGCTCATATATCTATTGATTTTTACTCTCTCTCTGTGTAGGTGATTCTGATCCTTACCAAGTATTACCATACTGACATGGGGAAGGTGCTGGAGAGCTCTTTGTGGAGGTAAGTACACAACCTTTTCCTATATCCCTTGTTCCTATGCTGGCCAAAGTAGGACGGCTTCTTGCTTCCTTTTATCTTTTGAGGTTTCCTAATGGGTTGAATTGCTGACTCTGTGCCAGATATAGGGTTGCCCAGACTTGCATCTTTTTTATGGACTGTGGTTGAGTGAAGAAGAACTTGAAAGGGGATTAACAATATGTGCAGTGGAAATAAACAACATTAGAGGATAGGTTATCTTTCTGAGGCCACATTTTAAAGAAAAACAGAATTCTAATTGTAAGTTGGCGTCAGGACCCAATTCTCCTCCTCCTCCTTTTTTTAACCTTAGAAGTTTTGCACCAAAGTTAAGGGTACTTAATGTAGTCATTATTTTAATTGCTAGTAGCTTTTGCTGTTCAGCTCTGTATTTAGGTTAGTAAATTATTGTAGGTGTGGTATTTCTGGTTGTAACTTGGAGCCTGTCCAGATTGTGTTGTGTCTTCTGATGTTTGGAAACTTGTAGTATTTCAAATGTAACTTTTAAAATAATTTTTCATTTAAGCAAGATTTACCCATGACTTTGTCAACTTTGTCTCTTGCGCATGTACATGCTCACACTCTGACGTGCACACAGAGACTTTTTTAGGGTTTCAGACACAGATATGGAACCAGTTAAATTCTCTGTTACACCAGTACAACCACATTGATCAAGATCAATATTTTCCTTTTTAAGGGCACCAGCGACAGATGTAGGATTATTAATTTTCCATGCTGTTTTCTGCTGAAGTGCTGTTTTTTTCCTCAGGTGAACTGTTGTCAAATATCCAGTTGAAGTGATGGCTGCACTTTAATGTGTGTATTTAAAAAAAATAAATCATACTTCCTATTGGAAAATCTTTCATTTAAGTGCTTTGGTACTGAATAACAAGCTGCATATTGTACATTCAAAGTCATAAAAATATGTTTGTCCTGTGTTTCTAGATATACTTTGTACACCCTGCTGTTCCATTCATGAAGATGGGTTTTCAACAGAATACTCATGTCATATGCATAGATCACATGCATTTTAAATATAGAAGTGTTTCCTGTATTACTGATAATCAGGGACCCCAGAAATCCATTTGTCACAGAAAAACGTAGAATTTGCGTTTTTACAGAGAATCTTTAGTTTTCACACTTTGTGAAAAAATAAATACATATATTAACAAAATTTTACTGAAAGTATCAGAGTCACTTATTCAATATGCGCAACCTCCCCCTCTTGTGGTTGATTTTTGAATGTGCTTTAAATTTACATAGCTAAACATCCTCCAATAAACGGCTTCCGGCATATAGAGGTTACTCAACAGTGTATAGGAGTTCATGTTTTAATGCATCTCAAATTTCACTTCGGCTTCCAAGACTAACTCAGAAAGTGAATAATGTTAATATAAAAGCAATTTTTGCCTTTTTTTTAATGCATTTAAATCGCCCCCTCCCACCCGAAAATATAGAATACAGACATAGAATTATTTGGTAAGAAACGCAAATTGCAATTCTATTAATTTTATTTTATTATAATGATTGATGGCACTGGTAGGCTGTGAACTTGCTTAAAATGGTAAATATATCAATAAAACACGGTGTTCAACTAATATTTTGGCTAGGGAAACGAAAGTTCAGCATTTCATTGTAATTGCAGAAAAACATGGATTTTTATGGTTTTTTTTAATCAGAGAATTTTGGTTTTTTTATCCTGGAAAATTAGGATCCCTGCAGATAATGTAGGAACAATGCTATTTGTAATTTCTAGCTGGAGACATTTTCCTGAGCCTTACTAGATAACTAGATAGTCAACACAAGCAATGAGGGAAGGAAACAACAAAATTTCAAGGAATGTGAATTTCTGACACAGCCAGAGGACTTTGGTTCCAGAAATCTGCAACCAGAGAATATAGTATCTTCATTAGGGACAGGTATGGAACCCAGATTGTTGCAAACTCTAACCACCTAAAAACCTCTATGGAGTATTCCTCATGTTATGTAGCTCATGCCAGGGGAAGCCACAATTGCAGTCCTTGAACTCAGGGGAGTGCAGGGCTTGCTCCTTATATATGGCGTCACAGGTGCACGGCACCCCAAAAGGAGTCAGAAGAAGGCAAGCTCTATGGTCTGGCATGGCTCCACACCCACTTGTGAAGTAGGCTGGCTGTGCTGGTTGGAGGATTCTGCGTCCTCTTAATCTGCCCAGGTTTCCCATACAGTGGAGTAGCCCTGCACCACCCAATATTTGTGCCAGTGGCTGAAGAACAGTCTGCCCCAACCTCTTGCTCCAATACTGTACATATCACATAAGGATAAATACTACCCCTTTACTTCATACCAGGTATGTGATAACTAGCACCTCAGAATGTGAAAACTGAAGAATATGAGCCTGATCTGGCCATCTTCTGTAGAGTGGCCTTGGTTCCCACGGACCCCTCGTGGGAGTGGAGGGCACTCAGAATCTTTCAGGGTTGGCCCTTGAAGGGCTATGACAGTTAATTTGGAATTGCCATTTAAAACTCCCTACTTGTGGGATGGGTAAATTTTCTTTTAAATCTTTGCACAGCACCTTGATGAGAGAATACAACCAAATGAAAATTGGGATTAGAGCTGGGTGAATTTTTTTGCTTGATTTATTTACTCTCAGAAAAATGAAGAAACTATTTGCAAATTCAGGTTGAAATTGGCAAATCGTGTTTTGCTAGCAATGTTTTGGCAATTTTTTTTTAAAAAAAGTCAAAATTGTTTGTTTGGACACTTTTGAAACAAAACATTTCAAGTCTCATTGGGCAACTCAGGGCTTGTTTATACAGCCAGTTATAGCGTGGCAAGCCAGGGTGTAAATCTGTAGTGTACCAGCTCTCCCACATTCTGGGATTTTCACTGCGCTATAGCAGTGTTCATGGGATGTTACTGTGTGGCAAGCTTGTGTACTGTAGAGTCACACCCTAGCTTACCACACAGTAACCTGCCATGTAGACAAGCCCTTAATTATATATATATATATTTTTAAGTGTACCCTCCCATTTGAAAAGATAATGAAAGGAGATTAAACCCCCCAAAATTTCAGTTTTGGAATTTTTTTTTTTTTAAGATTTTTCAGTGTAGCCACTTAATTGAAAAATCAGTTATTCGGATAGTCCTGACCACATGTTGTCTTCCTGTTATATACTGCTGGCCTATGTAATGTTTGTGGTATATGTCTAGTTTGCTAACCGTAATTCAGTATAATCATAGAAATGTTGGACTGGAAAGGACCTCAGTAGGACATCCCTGACAGGTATTTGTCCAACCTGTTCTTAAAAACCTCCAATGATGGAGATTCCACAACCTCCCTAGGTAATTTGTTCCAGTGCTTAACTACCCTTACGGTTAGCTAGGATGTTTTTCCTAAAGTCTAACCTAAATCTCCCCTGCTGCAATTTAAGCCCTTCTTAAGCCATTACTTCTTATCCTGTCCTCAATGGATAAGAACAATATATCACCCTTCTCTTTATCGCAACATTGATGTCAGAGGTGGGCAAAATACGGCCCACGGGACCGTGCTGCCCGGCCCTTGAGCTCCCAGCTGGGGAGGCTAGCCCCCGGCCCCTCCCCCCGCTGTTCCCCATCCCCCACAGCCTTAGTTCACCGTGTCACCAGTGCTCTGGGCTGCGGGGCTGCGAGCTCCTGTCGGGCAGCGCGGCTACAAGAGCCGCCAGCCTGCCCCAGTGCTCTAGACTGCGCAGCGGCGTGGCTGGCTCCAGCTGGGTAGCGCGGCTGCCATTCCTGGTGCTCTGAGCAGCCTGGTGAGGGGGTGGGGGGGGGGTTGGATAAGAGGCAGGAGGTCCCGGGGGGCAGTCGGGACAGGGAGCAGGGAGCGGTTGGATAGGCATGGGAGTCCCTGAGGGTGTGGATAGGGGTCGGGACAGGGAGCAGTGGGGGTTGGATGGGTCAGGGGTTCTGATGGGGGCAGTCAAGGGATGGGAAATGGGAGGCGGCAGATAGAGGGCGAGGGCCAGGCTGTTTGGGGAGGCACAGCCTTCCCTACCCGCCCCTCCATACAGTTTCGCAACCCTGATGTGGCCCTCAGGCCAAAAAGTTTGGCCACCCCTGTTGTAAGTACTTGAAGACTGTTATCTTGTCCCCCTCTGTCTTCTCTTCTCCAGACTAAACAAACCCAATTTTTGCCATATTTCCTTGTAGATCATGTTTTGCAAACTTTTAATAATTTTTTTTGCTCTCCACTGGATATTCTCCAATTTCTCCACATCTTTCCCCAAATGTGGTGCCCACACTGGATGCAGTACTCCAGGTGAAGACTTATCAGTGCTGAGTCGAGTGGAAGAATTACTTCTCATATCTTGCTTACAGCACTTCTTCTAATCTGTCCCAGAATAATGTTTGCTTTTTTTGCAACAGTATTACATCTTATATAGTGGATTACAAACTAACTCATGCTTAGTTTGTGATCCACTATAATCCCCCAAAGCTTTTCTGCAGTACTCCTTTCTAGGCAGTCATTTCCCATTATGTATTTGTGCAAGTACTTGTTCCTTCCCAAGTGGAGTGCATTGCATTTGTCCGTATTAAATTTCATCTGATTTATTTCAGACCATTTCTCCAGATTGTCAAGATCATTTTGAATTCTAATCTTGTCCTCCAAAATTCTAGCAACCCCTCCCATCTTGGTATTATCTATGCCAGGAGTTCCCAAACTTGGTTCGCAGCTTGTTCAGGCCGTGAGATGCTTTGTTTACCTCAGTGTCCGCAGGTATGGCTGCTCGCAGCTCCCAGTAGCTGCAGTTCACCATTTCCAGCCAATGGGAGCTGCGGGCACCCGTACCAGTGGACAAACAAAGCGTCTTGTGGCCCGCCAGGGGCTTACCCTGAACAAGCTGTGAACCAAGTTTGAGAACCCCTGATCTATGCCATTATCCAGATAATTTATGATGATACATTGAATAGAACCAGATCCAGGATAGATCCCTATGGGACTCCACTTTATATGCCCTTCCAGCTTGATTGTGAACCAGTGATAAATACTCTCTGAGTAAATTTATCTCTCAGACAAGACTTTTTCAAAATTACCCATTGAGACCCTGCACTTTCAACATAAACATTAAACATGCTTCAGATAATGCTGTTATTTAAGATAATTGCTTTAGGCCTGATTCTGCTCTGAACACATGTAAATGAGGTGTAACTATACTGTAATCAGTGGAGTTATATCATCATAAAACTAGTGTGAGAAGAAATCAGGCCTTTCCCTCTGCTTTCATGCAATGGATTTACAAGATAGTGTGCCTTTTAAAACCAGGATGAAGTACCCCATGAGGAAAATGCTTAGAAGTAGCCTTAGAAAGAGTTGGCTGTTGATTTAACAATCAACTTATGTTTCTGGAATGCAGCTGAAATAGGAGCTTGGAGCAGGGAGTTTGAAACTGAAACTGAACTTTGTGGTTTGGATATAAATCTAGTTTTCTGTAAACAGGAGTTAATAAGTGAATATACTCAGATTGTAGCATGTATTCAGATTAGAAAACTACCTAAGGGTCCAAAGTGAATAAGAATAGATAGCATTTAGAATAAATCCCGTTTCTCTTGGAAGCTTCATGTTCTGTACTGTGTACAAAAACCAAGAAAATTGGTAAATGATGAACCATAACATAATAGAAAACTGAACAATTGTACTTTCTCTATATAGTTATTTCAAGATAGTGGGTATAAATTGATATATCTCCATTGACTTTCAATGGAACTACATCCGATTACACAAACTGATGACCTGCCCTAGTGTGTTCCTATGTAAAATGAATCTTCTAGTAAAGATTTTATTTTACACTTCTATTTGCATCAGAACAAATACACAATAAAAGAGACATGGAAAAAATTCATAGAGACTTTTGGTTATGGGGAAAAGCCATTCATCTCTGCAAGGTTTGTATGTGCTAATGGAATTGATGCTGTCATATTATTTCCAGTATTTGTCTCTCTGTTAAATTGTCTTCCTGGCTAGAACAACCTCCCACATTTATTGTTCTCTGTATGGGACTTATTCTTGGGATGCTGTAGATAGTTATTGTAGCACTGTGGCTGCTATTACAGTGTGGTCACAGGGTTTTCCCCAAAGCCCTGTAGAATCCTAGATCTAAAACAAGGCTATTGAAAATGTGGTTTTTAGCTTAATGAAGTCTCTATTAGCTGCGTAGCAAAACAGCTCTTTGTTGTTGTTTCTTAGTGCAGCTCATGTACAGGGTCTGCTTTTGAACTTGAGTACTATGGATTTAGTTGAATTCATCCTGTTTTGCAACAATGTAAAAGAGATCAGAATCAGACCCACAGTAAAATTATGCTAATTACACAAAATGGAAGCCACAGAGATGAGGGTATCAACCTCCAGGCTTGAGTCCTCTGGCCCAGATAATTACATCTAGGCAATCAACCTCATTTCAAATTAATAGCATGTTGTTTCATGTTACTTTTGTGCCCTTAAGGGGCGCCAGTCTCTTTTGCTTTGTACGCTAGTGCCATCCCTTCCCTGAAAGCCTCCCCTTATTTTTAATGTACTTACCAGTTACTTTAAAAGGAACACTTTCAGTTGGTTTTTTTGATCAGTTTCACTCTTTCTGATGAAGACCTTCAGACCATTTCCCTACATCCTTTCCAAAATCCTTCACTAAAATCTGACTCCAGACACTATTTAGAGAATTCCTTTATTTAGGACTCAGTTGTGATCATTAGGTGTGATTAACTCTGATCAGTGTATTCTGAATCTTTAGTGCAGATCTGTCCCACTTATCAGGCCACCAGACAATGTTGTCCCTCTGCTGAGAAGTAGCAGGTATCATGCCCTTGCAGGTCAGCTGTCCGTTGGAGGAGAAATCGCTGACATGGCCTGGGCGTATGCTTTGTGTAACCTGTTTAATTTAGGGCAAGTCTACTCTACAAAATGAAGTCGACCTAAGTTACATTGACATACAGCCACCACAGTAGTTAAATTGCTTTTGCATGTCCACACTGTACTCCTTGTGTCAGTGTCCTCATCAGGTGCACTTTCATTGATTTAACTGTCAGTGTAGGGCATTGTGGGATGGCTTCTGAAAGCCAACAACAGTTAGCTGATGTAAGCAAGGCAGTGTCTACGCTAACACTGCGTTGACTTAACTACATTGAGCTAAGTGCTATGCCTCTCGTAGAGGTAGAGTTATTAAGTTGGAGTAGTGGGCGAGTTACATCAGTGGGAGCTACGTTTTAGTGTAAATGCTTACAAAGTTAGGTTGACATAAGCTGCCTTATGTTGACCTAACTCTGTAGTGTAGACCATGCCTTACAAACATACACCAGCCCTGGAGCAGAGGTGATCAGGCAATCTTCTCTTTCAGAGATCTCGGTGCAAACACAAGAGCCTAGTTCCCAGGGAGCAACTCTGCCTCAAGAAATGGCTCTCGATAAAGAGATTCAGGCAAAGAGGAAGCTCCCTTGCTGCTTATCACAGCTACTTGAAAGAACCTGCATCAGATAACCAATGCCACTGCATTTCCTTCCAAGACTAAAAACTTACTCTCGTGCTAAGAAAAAGAGCCAGATAAGATGGTATCAGCTCCACTTGATGATCTCTGCCATCTGTGTGCTGGATGAAATTCTATACCTGTACTATGTAGGTGCCAGACTAGATGATCATACTGATTGCTTTAAAAACTTTTAAATCTATAAAAATATTAACTAGTGTTATTTTCCTTGGGCTATTGAAAAGCCTCTTTCTGTTCTCTTGAAACTTGCTTTGCCATTATCCCTTCCTCTCTTTCCCATCACATACACATCACATAGGCTTGGTCTACACCTAAACTTAAGTCAAACTACCTACATTGCTCAGGCCTGTGGAAAAACTTTGCACCTTGTGCAACTTAGTTGCGTCAACCTCATCCCCACCATAGACGCAGCTAGGTCAGTGGAAGACTTCTTCCATCTACCTACCTACTGCCTCTTGAGGGGGTGGATTTACTATAGAGATGGGGAAAACACCTTCCATCGCTGTAGTAAGTGTCTACGCTACAGTGCTACAGCATCATAGTTGCAGCTGTGTTGCTTGTATAATGTGTAGTGTAGACATGCCCTTATTAACTTTCTCTCTACCAGTGAATCAAGGGACTTGGGGAGCTCAGTGGTGGTGACTGGTGTCTGTTCTCTGTGCTATTGTAGTTGCAATAGGAGCTTGGAGAGGGGAGGGACACAGGAGATTGAATCAAGTATTCCAGATCAGACAGATAGGAATATAGCAGTTTGAGGCAGGGTTAGAGTGGGATTCATCCAATAACCAGAGACTCTGATTTTGCATCAGGATCTATACAGGCTGACACCTGTACCCATGCAAATCTCTGTTAATTTCAGTAGGTACTTCAGTCTGCCCATGTGGGTTAGATTGTAGGATTGGATGCCTACATTTCAGTCGGCTGCAAAGTCTAATAGTCAGGGCCGGCTCTAGCAATTTCTCCGTCCCAAGCAGGCCGCACGCCGCGGGGGGCGCTCTGCCGCTCGCCGGTCCCGTGGCTCTGGTGGACCTCCCGCAGGCGTCCCTGCGGGAGGTCCACTGGAGCCGCCTGTCGCCCTCCCGGCAACCGGCAGAGTGCCCCCCGCGGCATGCCGCCCCAAGCACGCGCTTGGCATGCTGGTGCCTGGAGCCGGCCCTGCTAATAGTTGAGTAATAAGCTAATGACAGAATGGTACTTGGTAGTCAAAGTGCTAACAACCCTGCTACATCAGCGGTACCAGCCAATTCCACTGATGAAATAGAAGCACAAATCGTCATGGAAGCGTGTAAGTAGAGCTAGGAAACGCCAGGATTTATTTGTGTTGTCAGATTTGTGTCTGCTGCTGTGTATATTGTTTGTTTACTTAGTAGTTATTGATCTTATTGAAACTGTGATACATTTATCTACTTATTTGGCTGAAAGCAAGCAAGATAGATCGGCAGAGGTCACCTTGGTTTCCTCTCTGAACATAACTTAAAATAACTGACACTCATCACTGAGGACAAGTTAAGATGATTGTTCATAACATTCTTATTCAAAAGAGTTTTAATGAAAGTGCAGTAATCCCCTGGGGATACGAGGCACAGGTCATTTTAGCCATGTTAACTTAAATATATGCAAAAATATATTAAACTAATCTAGGGCCAGAATTTCAGCTGGCAAAGAATGCGTGTTTGTGCTGGCAAAGAATGCGTGTTTGTGGGATACCAGTCACATAGACTAAGGGACGGGTGCCATTTACCACAGAGGGTCCACCTTAAGGACTATGTGGGACTTAAATCAGGCATAGGGCATTGAGCAAAATTTACCCTAAGTGCACAGTTTTGTACACAAAATAGATCAATTTATGCACAAGCAGATATCTGTGTATACTTTGGATGCACGAGAATCTCTATGTGCATTCATGCATATATTTTATGGATGCAACTTTGGAAACATATACTGGAAATTTAGGATCAATTATTCTATTTTAAATAAGCAACAGCTAGGAAATTCATGCTCAGACTTAGCACTTGTCTTCAGACATGAACTAATTAGTCGTCATAACACTTCTTGGAAATAGGTAAGTAAATATTATCTCTGTTTTACAAATGGGATAATTGAGATGCTCAGTGACCTGCTGAAAGTTACATAGTAACTCAGAAGCATGCATGGCCACAGTTGGAACTGGCCAATTTCTGGCTTTCAATCCTGTTGTCAGACCACTAGACAACACTCTATCTCCGATATGGATTCAGCTTTTCCCTGCTAAACTTGTTATAGATGATGAATAATAGATGATGATGATTACTAATAAAGTTTTAATTGCATAATTATCAGGCTGTAATGATATGGTAGTGCTAATACCACTCACCATGTAATTGCCATTGTTCCCAGTGGCATTATCATGTAGTTAATGCCTTGCTACAGCAAAATATCCTGCATTTTTTATGTTAACTATGCTGTTCAGTTCCTCTTAGTGTTTTATGATGAACCCAACATTTGTCAATTCTCAGAGCAGTGCATGATTTTACCCAATCTACCTGCTGTCATTGGGACATGGCTGAAAGACAGATCAGAAAGGTCACGTTCATAGGAGAGGCGGCTGCTTCTTCTCTCTCTCTCTCTCTCTCTCTCTCTCTCTCTCTCTCTCTCTCTCTCTCACACACACACACACACACACACACACACACACACACACACACACACACACACACACACACACACACACACACTCTCTCTTCAGACATCATAGCTAATATCCTCTTCAGAGAGAACCTTGATTGTTTAGGCACATTTCTGAAAAGTGCCAATTCCCAACAACTCTAGGCACTTAGACAAATATACAAAGTATATTATACAAGTAGGGCTACATTACAAAATAATGTCTTGCCCTTTATAAACCGGTCTCAATTCCCACATATCACCCAGCAAAATAACCTCTCCATGCATCTCTCATGTCCTTCAGACAATACTTTCTAGAGTAATCTTGGGAAAACTGATACACCCTACGAAGTGCTCAGTATTTCAACAAATTCAGGAGGGAGGATCCCTCACAGAAATTACTCTGCCACTTTTAAGTCATGGTGCTTTTAGTTCAAGCCCATCCACTGATTTTAACTGCTGTGGTATCTCCCACGGAGACAAACTAGTTAGGGATTGTCTACACTGACACTTTACAGCACTGCAACTTTCTTGCTTAGGGCTGTGAAGAAACACCCCCCTGAGTGCATCAAGTTTCAGTGCTGTAAAGCACCAGTGTAAACAGTGCACCACCTCTCATGGAGGTGTTTTTTTTAGAGCACTGTGACTACACAAGCCACAGCAGCACTTTAGCATTGCCAGTGTAGACTAGCCATTAGTTAGCTAGATTCCAAACCATTAAGGGCTTTATAGGAGAAAAACTACATATAACCTCCTGGAAACTAATAAAAAGAAACCTGGCGGTAACTAAAAAAGAAAAAACAAGTGTAGACTGCGGAGTAATATTTTCTCCATTTGAAGTTCAACCTAATATGTGGGCAGCCGTATTCCACACTAACTTGCATTAGATGGTCTTAAATTGCAGTTCTGCTCTGAATAGTGACTTTGTAGGAATGGGCTTGGGGGGTGGGAGTGGGGAATCCAGTTCCTGATTTGCTTACTTTCTGAGGAGAGAAAAAACAAAGTGTTTCTAATTACCTGGGATCTGAAGTCAGACTGAGTTTTCTCTGGCTAGTTCATCATTGCCAGTTAATAAAGATTCTGTAAATGAAAGCTGCCCACGTTTACATCTAAATTTTCCTCAAATTGTGCCCTCAATTGCACCTGTGCCTTCATGAGATGATTTTGGAGACAGTTGAGTTGCAAACATGGCCCTGCAGTTGGAACTTGGTCAACAATTGTATATGATTTCCACATTTGCATAACAACATTTCATTGAAGTCAGTGTGATTTGTTCATGTTACAAATACTCTACCATGGATGGTGCTACAATGGATGGTGCAGCACAATTTCCATTTACTTAATTTTATTTTCAAGAATTTAAAATGTTTGGCTGCTAAATTACACTCAGAAATTTAACATGCCCATTCTTGGCTCATGAGCAAGATTTTATTTTAGGGAACCTTCAAATAGGCAAATATGTGCTGAAATGTGCAGAAGATAAAAGCAATGAGGACAACATACTGTTCCGGCAGTCTTCACTTTTGCATATGTCAGTGGTTCCGTACAATAGAGGCCCTGATTTTACAAAGGCTTAAGCACGTGCTTGACTTCAGTGAGACTACTCAGAGTGTGTAAGAGTAAGCAATGCATAAGACTCTGCAAGTTCTGGACCTGTGAATGCAATCTTACTTATTGTAAACTACTGGGGGCAGGGACTGTCTTTTTTGTTCTGTGTCTGTAGAGTGCCTAGCACAATCGGGTTTTGGCCTGTGACTAGGGCTTCTCGATGTTACTGCAATATAAATAATATACTGTAATCTATTATATATTTTGATTTATAATATATAAAAAAGTAACTACTATGCACGATAGTAGTTTACATAAAGTCACAGGCAGTTTTTTAAATTAAAATACCCATAATGTCTAATCCACTTTGAAGCACTTGTTTGCAAAACAATTATTTTTCAAAACTGAGAGTCTTTGGGTCTATAATGGCACGATAAAGTAACCCAAGAAGTATAAATTTTGTTTTATTAATGATCTGTATGACTTTTAAATGGCTATTTTTCTTAACTATAATTTGGTAAATATGTAGTCAAAGAACATAAGAAATAAATGATAAGTTGTGGACTGAGTACCCAACTGTCATTTTCAATTTGATACCATTTAAAATAGCTAAGGTATAAATCCTTAACACAGGCTTTATGTTGTTAAGAATAGACCCTTATCTACAGAATACAGATGCTAAAAGTCACGGGTGTAATACAACAGAGCCTTGTTAAATACATAACCTCGGGGCACAGAAATGTTATTTCTTTAGGTTAATGTTTTGTTTTTGTTTTCTGATTCTGGTTGAAGAATTTAATCATAGCAGGAATAAATTGCTGTTGAATCTATAATTACTTTTAAGATACAGTATTTATTTAAACTAATAATCCCATTTTATTTTTTGATTCACTGAGATTTATTCATATAATATTCTAATTCCTTTAACTGGAACAGGTTTGCTGAAGTTTCATTATTAGCATAGGATGTGGGGGAACTGCAGCATCTCTATTTAGTGTTTGCCTTGAACGAGTTCCATATTTTGTGAGCTTCTTGGCTCTGGCTATTGGAAATATACAGCCTTTCATCACTACGACTTGTTCAAAGCTAGCTCAGGTCAGTAGTAGCTGAAAATTCTTGTTCTCTGTTGGCTCTTTCATGGTCTCAGTCCAGTCTCTAATACGTTCTCTCCATCACAAAACTACTACCCCAACTAAATTGGCATCTTTCTTGGAAGCCTCATAATGGAGGCCAGAGAAGAGCATGGAGCTACAACTATCTTCCTGAGCCCTAGTGATTTTTCCAGCAACTCATGGCTAAAGCATGTGTATGGAATGGGAAATCTTGTATTGGCACTGCCAATGGTATACCTAATCTCTGACCAAACTGACAACTTGAATCTCCAGGGCTTTCATTTTGGAATGTTTCTCCAACAATAAGTTCACAGTAAAAACTAGCTAAACTACAGTGTGTTAGGTAACTGGGAGTAGGACTATGCTGTGTTGTGCTGCAGTCCGTTAACTGTGGAACCCAAGCTTTCACTGTCAAGAGAGTTGATGAATACTTTCTCTTGGGTGCCTTTTTCTGTTCCATTCCAGGAGGAGGAGTAAAGAAGGAACCACCTATGACAGATGCTAGTCAGATTGTTTAGCACATTTTTGGAAGGTGCCATGGTGATGGACAAGTTATAAGTATCTGAATGGAATAGTAATAAAACTCCTGAGAAACGGTGAGCTCATGTCTTACAGAAGGCTATATAATCTAGAGGCTAGGGCAGTGGTTCTCAAACTTTTGTACTGGTGACCCCTTTCGCATAGCAAGCCTCTGAGTGCGACCCCCCCCCCGATAAATTTAAAATATTTTTTTTATATATTTAACATCATTATAAATGTTGGAGGCAAAGCGGGGTTTGGGGTGGAGGCTGACAGCTCGCGACCCTCCATGTAATAACCTCGCGACCCCCTGAGGGGTTCCAACCCCCGGTTTGAGAACCCCTGGGCTAGGGCATTGGACTGGGAATTGGAAGATCTGTGTTTTATTCCTGGCTCAGGCTTAGACCTACTGTGTAGCTTGGGCAAATCACTTCATCTTTCTGCACCCGTTTCCCCGCCGCCCCCTTTGTCTTGTCTGGTTACACTGTAAGCTCTTTGAAGAAGGGACTGTCTCTTACAATGTTTGGTAAGTAGGACCCCAATCACTGTCGGGGCCTCTAGATGCTACTGTAATTAGAAACTTGTAAAGTTCAGTGGCTCACTGTAGCATTTTGTCTCCCTACCGCTCTTGACTGAAGGCTGAGGGAGTAGTGAGTCCATCAGATGACACTGACATACAGTGAGCATCATCTGAAAATGCGTATCCCACTCTTTGCTACAAGACAGCTGTTGTCTGCACCGGCAGGAAGTAACATAGTGAGTCTTCTCAGCTGTTGTTTGCAAATGCTGTCGTGCAAAGGGTTTCACTCCTCATGCTTCTCTGAGTATTCAGCTTCTCATGTCCCTTATGTGGTATGTGGCTTCCTCATAGCTTTACTTAGTCCTGCAGTACGTGCAGAGTCTGCTTTAGTGAATCCACTGCTAACCAACTGCAAATGAATTTGGTTGTTGGGGCTGAATGAATGAACAGCTGTGTAGTTAATTATGCAGAATGGTATAGAAAAATGTAGTGCTAATGTTTTATACCCTCATTATCTCTGCAGTATGGAATATATTTTTCAACATGACAATGGCTAAGGCAATGTTTCCCACATCATTTATTTATTACAGACACAGTGGGGTATGCAGCTTTTTCTGCCTTAATTCTGGCAGAAAGGAGGGGTTTAGAATACTGAAACCTCAATGCAGCCCTCTTTTTAATTCATCTGTAATTGAGGTCGGGGAAGGGGGGGAGGAATGCAGTGTGGATAAATTCCAGAAAAGAGCAGCCGTATTAATTGCAATTTTTGCCTGGCATATACACCTCTACCCTGATATAACACAACCCAATATAACACGAATTCGGATATAACGCGATAAAGCAGTGCTCCAGGGGGATGGGGCTGTGCGCTCTGGCGGATCAAAGCAAGTTCGATACAATGTGGTTTCACCTATAACGCGGTAAGATTTGTTGGCTCCCGAGGACAGCGTTATATCGGGGTAGAGGTGTACCTTAATCACCAAGTAGATATCGCTTCCCTTAATGGGTACGTAATCCAAATCACAGCCTGTTCCTTTCTGAACAGAAATCGCATCACCAGTGAAATACAACTTTGGGCTAAGAGCAGAAGCCAGGGTGATAAGCGATGGAGAGCTCATTGTGAAGTAGTGGGACGTGTCATTGAATAAAGAACTTTATTACAATACAAAAAAAACAAACTTTTCCACCTTTTATATCAAGTTGTGCAGACTCTCTCTTCTGGTAAGCACAAAGGAAAAGGTGATGAGGTTCTGTTTTTCCACAGAATATAGATAAAGTGTTACAGGATATGTGGGTTGAAGTCCTCCTCTACCACTTGATCTAGGGTAACAGTGGATATCACAACTGTTTCAGAAGGAAATGATTATGAATTTTACTCTCCAAGTATTTGAATACTGTTATCACTTTTTTATCTTAAATTTTACCATATGCTGTCTTCCATTAATTCTGTAATGTAGCTTTGGGATACACTTTGCATGGAAAAATGCAGTCACAAATAAAACTGCTGTACTGAAGTATGCTGACCCAAGGTCTGAGATTTCCTTTCTCTCCATGAAGTTTCCATCCTAAATGTAGGTCTCCCAGATTTTAATAGTATTTTAACTTGTCTTTTGTCTGACTCACCTTATAAACCAGAATAATAGTCATTTTTCTTATACCTCAGGTTTTAAAATAATCCAAAATGAAATTCATGTATTGGTTCGGTGCCAGTTCCAGGTGAGCTTAATTTGACCTCTGAGCACCTTTTTGGCACAGTTAGCAGCAGCTTAGTTGGGAGCCTTTCATGCAAGAGGACCAGTTTTAACTCCCTGTTCAAAGTGCTCTCCTAATTAATCCTCGTGGGTGGTAAAATATTCTGCTGCACCACTAGGGGGTAGTGCATCCAGGCATGGCAGAGAAGAGTAAGATGAAAAAGTCCATTCCTCTGCATTTTAGATGGCTTCAGGGGAATTTATGAACCTTCCATGTTCCGGCGTAGAAAGCTTGCCAAGAAGCACATTTAAATAAAATTAAACAAGAAGAGAAAGTTAATTATTTAAAGATCAGAAAAGTGTGTTGTGTACAGTAAGTTTTTCTTTGTTCAAATTACTGTGCTGTCTGAATGGTTTAAAATCAAGAAGCTCTTAACTGCTTGCTTACAATATAGAATAAAATGCAAAAATATGAGGAAATAAATTTTACTGCTCAAGAGAGATCAGTCTTAATAGAATTCCAGCCTTTCACTTGCACTATTACGTGAAACGCAGATGGTTGGGTTTCCAAAGAGTGCATATTAATAATCACACTCTGAATTTCTTTAGCACCTTCCGTTTGATGATCTCCAGGTGCTTTACAAATAACAATGCTCTTCTAGTGTAAATAAATACACAGGTAAACAATGCATTTTTTCTGAATTCCAACTATCCAGATTTCCATGTTATATGATATCAGGTCCTGTGTTTACCCTTGTTTGGAAGATGATTTTTTAAAAAAGAAACCTCTCCATTTTATAAAGCTTTCCTGAAATTCCACTTTTGGAATTTACTTGTATTATTATCCTTATTTCCCAAAGCACATCTGTGGTAGAGCTAGGAATAGGACCCAGGTCTCCTGGCTCCCAGATTTGTGTATTAATTGAGGACCGTTCTTCCTCTTCTCACCATTGGGAAGTTAATTGTGAATTGCACGTACAAAAATGTGGAACTACTTTCATGTGCACTAGGTACTTCAGTTAAGCATCTGTAAATAATTCTGTCTTTTCATAAATACTTCTGCGAGGCCTATCTGCTTCTTTTTTAAAATATGTAGACCACTCTGTTAAGTTTAGGTGTGATATTTGTGCTTTTCTAGGTATATTAAAAAGTCACATCAGCTTTGAAATACGTGGCCATAGCCTTGACCCAGCCACTTATTTTCATGCTGTTATTCAGGCATGAAATTGAGGTTTACTTAAACCTTACTTAAGGATGTTAGTGACTGGAAATTGTGTACAGAGGAATTTGTAAATTATGAATCTGCCTGCAATTTTTGCATATGTACCTTTAATGCATCTTTTCTGGAAGTGTAAAGTACAATTTTCAAGATAACTTAAGAGAGTAACAAGCCTAAATTCCATTTTCAAAAGTGATTTAGCCACTTAGGCTCATTGAAAATCAGTGAGACTTAGCTCCTAAATACCTAAGTCACTTTTGAACACAGGACTTAGGCTTCTAAGTCACTTAGGCACTTAGAAATTTTTACTGCCGGTCTCGTATGCACTGAACACTTAGGCACAAGGATGTTGAATTAAGGGTTCCAATGTTTAACTTTGTGTCTTTCCTTTTGTTAAGTATCACAATTTTGATGGCTTTTCAGTTTAATTGTTGGTGCCTGAAGTCCTCCATTATTTATGAGCTCTTTTGCCTGCAACTGCTGTAATCTACTTCCTGGTCTATTGTTTCTACCCACAGAATTATAGTCTGCTATGGAGTGACTTCCAACCCTCCTAGAGAATATATGCAGCAATTGGGTGCAGTACAGGTCCTCCCAAGTAAAACATTAATCAGACTGGTGAGAGGTTTGAGCAGTGTTTTCCCTGTACAGAATGACATGCCCCAGGTAAATGCTGTTCCTTGTGGGCACAATGTTATAAAGATCAATTTCAGCAGAAGAGGGAGGAAAACTAGCACATGTCCTTTGCAATCTTTTACTTATACATTTTTTTCTTCCATTTACAAGGTAGAAACTCACAAAGGGGGAGGGATAGCTCAGTGGTTTGAGCATTGGCCTGCTAAACCCAGGGTTGTGAGTTCAATCCTTGAGGGGGCCACTTAGGGATCTGGGGCAAAAATTGGTCCTGCTAGTGAAGGCAGGGGGCTGGACTTGATGATCTTCAAAGGTCCCTTCCAGTTCTAGGAGATTGGTATAATTATTACCTTTTAAAGCAGGGCTTGTGAGGGGAAAGAATTCACATATCCCTCTCAAATTCTGGGCAAGCCATGAGCACTTATGTAGGGGTGAACTTCATGTAGGTTTTCAGAGCCACTAGAACACATACTCATGGATGTTTCGGTATCTTCTTCATTTTGGACTAAATTTCTGTAAATGGCACATCTTATTGTGGGTGCCTAAGGTTTTGAGGGCTCAGCTTAGATACTCAAAATCACAGACTGCTTTTGAAAATCTCTGCTTATGGAATGGAAAAAAACCCCTGAGGTATGGAGAGAAGTTCATCTATTCATGTCTTCAAATCAAGACTGGATACCTTTCTGGGTTATACATTCAAATACCAGTTACTGGCTTCAATACAGGGGTGACTGATTGAAATTCTGAGAGTTGTGTTTATATGAAAGGTCACAGTAAATGATCTAATGGTTCTCTTCTGACCTTAAAAATCTATGAAAAATTAAGATTTTCCCAAGATCACAGAAGTTTTTGGGAGAGCCCTAGCCACAAGACCATCCTCTTACTCCTATTGACACTTAACTGTGGGGATGAGAAATAAATGTTAATCAAAGCACTCTAATACCATCAGAAGGTGTTATCGGGGGGGAAAGCTATTTTGACATTTGTGTTCCTTCATTCTCCAAGTTTTCTCTTGGTAAAATGTTGCCAGGCACAATAACCTCTTACCTTTTTAAAAAAAAAAGTCATATATTTAATCTAGATGGTTATTGTTGAATTTTCTTGTGAAGCTTCTTTCCACTCTCCCTTGTAGGTTGGTGTGGTGAATAAATTAGTGCATATTTACAAAGCAAATACTGTAATGGCAATTAGAGTCGAACCTGGAGCAGCTAGGTGCTTACCTGCTTTTTTACCTTTTACCTTCCTGAAGTCCTCCACCTCTGATATTTTGCTTATTGTGGGTGGGGGTGAGGAGGAGAAAAAACCTTAAACTCGCTGAAAAAGTGTCATATGCTTGTTCTGCTTTACTCACAGCCACGCTGGATCCCAGTCAGCAAGTCATTAAAGGTTTTCACTGCAACAATCACTTAGAAAGATCACAACGGCATATTATTGCCACAGGAAATATGCTTCTCTACTTGCACCTTGACATTTTTATAAAAAAAAAAAAAGCAGTATTTTAGGGTCCAAAATTGCAGTAACATTACTGCAAGCTATAGGACTCAATCTTCAGCTGGTGTAAACTGACCTAACTCCTTTGAAGTCGGTGGAGTTGCACTGTTTTACACCAGTGGAGGATCGGATCCTGAGGCTTACACTCTTATTTATACCAGCTGTCTCCTAGGTTTTTTAGGACAAACGTACAATGCTGTGGCATTTATTTCAGAAGAGGTAGATTTTTTTGTTTTTTTTTCCTTGATGGCCTGTTCATCTTGGCAGGTTCTCTGTGGATGACTGGAATAGTTAAGGGGTTAATCTTGTAGACATTTTGCAGATGAGCCTCTAAAGCAGTGAAGGGGTTAATCTTCACCTCAACACTGAACACTTTTCTCAGCTTGACATTTTTCATGGCAGTTTTTCCTGCATCACAAAGCATCTTCATCTGTGCAGAAATTCAGTGATCAGACTTGGGGTTGGAGGGTGGGAGAAAAGGAAAGGCTGGTCATGCACAGGTTAGACTGTTTTAGTACAGAATTTTGTAGGCATGAAAGCCCTTTTGGCATTTTTTCTCATGCAATAGCTGATTATTTTCTTAATTTAGACTTAGATTTTTTTAAAAAAATCTATACATTAGACCATAAACTTCTCATGCATTTGTTCTGGGCCTTTCTACCTGTCCTAGTATTCCTTTTTTCACAGGTGAGTATCTTCTTTTAGCCTTATTCATCCTTATCATTCAGTATTTTTGTCACTTAGTTTAGTGGACAGAAGATTCCAGGGAGGTGCACTGCAAGGGAAAGTGGATGTGGAATTGGCTACACTTACAAATTTGCAGCGCTGCAGCAGGGTGTGAAAACACACCCTCTCCAGCGCTGCAAATTGCGGCGCTGCAAAGCACCAGTGTAGTCAAAGCCCCAGCGCTGGGAGCACGGCTCCCAGCGCTGTCCGTTATTCCCCACAGGGAGGTGGAGTACGGACAGCGCTGGGAGAGCTCTCTCCCAGCGCTGGCGCTTTGACTACACTTAGCGCTTCAAAGCGCTGCCCCGGCAGCGCTTTGAAGTGCTAAGTGTAGCCACAGCCCCGGTGTGTGTGTAAGTAAATACAGTGTTGTCCAACCAACCACTGCCATTATATATAAGTATTCTGAGAGGTGCTGTGCTCCTTCACCTTCTTGATGGCACCACTCAGAACCCTTTTTTAAGGGTTGACATAGCATCTGTAGGTCTTGTATCTGGTTTTTCTAATAAGCAACTATGATTCGCCTAAACTTAGGACTCAGTGAAACTGTCTGCAGTGATACACCTTGTGCTGTTAAGGCTTGATCTGAAGTTCATTGAAGTTGATGGAAACACTCCAATCCACACCAATAGGCTTGGAGTCAGGCACTTATTTATCTGTAAAATCTAAAATAAGGCAACAATTTTAAAAAACGAATATTGCTTCATGGATACCTCCATATTTCGATGCCCCGCTTGAGACTAGAGCTGGTCAAACCTCAGAATTTCTAGTTCATGGGAAATTTTGACACTTTTTAGTTTGGTTTCAGTTCAATTTGGAATAAAACCAATTTTTTCAAAAATTTTCCATGAAATTTTGAAAACACAGACACTTCGTGTTTCTGAAATGAAGTATGCTCCCCAGGATCACAGCAGCTGCTGACTTTTCTTTTCAGTTTCACCACTGCTATTTAGTAGAGGAAAAACTGAAAACAACCTCAATTTCAGTCAGCAGCTCCCAGGGTCTGCTGCTCCAGGGCTGTTCTGCCATGAGGACTGTTCTGGGGCAGGGGACCCCATGGTTTCCAGACTTTGGGCTCTGTAATAGAGAGTCTGGAAGGAAACCCTGGCATAGTGGAACTGGCCAGGAGCTGTGAAACCTTGAAGTCTCGGGATTCCCAGCAGTCCACCTTGTGAGCTGGTAGGAAGCCAGCAACATTTCTGTTGTAAGCCTGCCTGTCCTTTGACAGAATGTAGTTGCACTTGAACTGTTTCTGTGGAACAGAGTTTTGTTGGAAAATTTCCAACCTACTCTGTGAGAGACACTTTAAAGAAGCCTAATTTTCAGAAAGTTTCTCAAGCTGAGCACCCAAATTTGAGGTATTAGTTACTTTTGGCCCCAGGCCCCAGTGAGAAAAACATTGTGCCCGGAAGATTAACAAGCTCAGGCTCTTCCAGCCCCAAAAGGAGTAGGAGCTGCAGCAGCAATGGGCCTGTACTGAGAATGTCCTACTACTGGGCATGGAAGAGTTACATTTCAAGAGAAACCCAACGGGTCTTAACCATTGTGGGAGTAGAGATCCGCAGCCCCTTAAATAACTGGGTTTCCATTGCTTCCTTTCATAGGGAGTGACAATCTTTAAGGAAGGATGGTTTGTGATTAAGATTCAGTGCTGGACCATTCTGCCTTAATGGGGTGCTTTAATGAGTGACTGTGGATTGTATTCTTGTGTGATCTCAGGTGAGTCACATCAGCTCCTATCAGTGCCTCCATTCTATGCCAGTAAAACAGGGATCATAATACTTCCCTGCCCTGCAGGAGTGTTGGGAACGTAAACTCATCAATGTTTGTGTAGTGCGTGGACACCCTGGTGATGAGTCCATAAAAAAAGCACAGTCAGTAATAATAAACAATGGCTTTGTACACAGTAGATGTTAGATGTTGGCTACTGAGTTGCTTTTTCCCCTCCCCCGGTAAGATGGATACTGCTCTGTTTATACTGTGGAACAGAAAGCATCACCAGAGAGAAATTTTATACTCTGCTTCAATGATCCTTCCCTGTAACGTATTCCACGGGATTAGTACTGTCTGATGTTCTGATGTACAATACAATATCAGTCTAGCACATGTTAAATGGATTAAGAACTGGCTAACTGAGAGATCTCAAAAAAGAGTAGTCAATGGGGAATCATAATGGAAGCGTGTACAGTGGGGTTCTACAGGGATCGGTATTTGGATTTGGCGCTATTAAACATTTCATCAATTATGAGGGAGTAAATGTAAAATCACTGCTGATAAAGATTGGCCAAATGGTAAATAATGATGAGCAATGGCAGATTAGCCACTGGGTCAATGGGGCCTGTGCCCAGGGGCCCCTGTCAATTGGGAGGCCCTGGAAAAATGGGCGCCTCGTGCCCCAACCCCCTCCGCCTGCCCGGCACTCCTGCTAGGGAGAGGGGGAAGCCCCCGCACCCCAACAGAAGTGCCGGGTGGATGGGGCAAGCCCCATGCTCCGACCCCATTTCCCCGGTAGGAGCGCTGAAAGGACCGCAGGTGGAAGGGGTAGGGAGAGGCCCCTACTTGCTCTGGCACAGCCCCCCCCAAACCATAATCTGCCTCTGATGATGAGGAAAGGGCATACAGAGTGATCTGGATGGCTTGGTTAGCTGAGTCTATTCAAACAAAGTACACCATACTACAGCCACATACTAAGTCCGGCCTCTAGGAACAAGGGATGAAGGCCATATCAATACAATGGGGGACTGTATCTGGGCAAGAAATTACTCTGAAAAGGATTTAGGTGTCATAGAGGACAATGAACATAATACAAGCTCCTAGTGCAATGTTATGGCAAATAGGCTAGTGTGAACCGTGGCTATGTAAACAGAGGAGTAGTGAGTAGGAATAGGGAGGTGATTTTACCTCTAGATAAAGCATTGATGAGAGCAGTACTGGGATACTACATGAAGTTCCAGTCCACGATGTTGAAAAATTGGAGAAGGTGCAGAAAAGGAGCCTCACCAATTATTTGATGTCTGGAGAAAATGCCTTACAGCGAGAGACGTAAAGAGCTCAATATGTGTAGCTTATCAAAGAGGACTCTGAGGGATGACTTGATCATGTGGTGTATAAGTACATTCATGGTGAAAAAATCCCAGGTACTAAAAATGGGCTCTTAAATCTAACAGAGAAAGGCATAACAGGAATGAATGGCTGGCAGCTGAAGCCGGACAAATTCCAATTAGCAATAAGACACACATATTTAACAGTGAGGCTGATTAACCACTTTGAAAAACTACCAAGGGAAGTAGTGGACTCTGTTTCTTTAGGTTTTCAAATCAAGACTAGATTCCTACCTGGAGATATGCTTTAGTCAAAGACAAGTTATTGGGACCAATATAAAGGTAACTGGGTGAAATGTAATGGCCTGTCTTATATAGGAGGTTAGAAAAGATGATCTAATGGTCCCTTCTGGCTTGAATCTATGAATCTTCTGAACAAAGTAGTTCAAACTGAGTGGCGGATTTCTTTCTACTTAGATCATTTTTGTTTTATGTTCCCATGTCACTAGGGCTGGCAAGAAAACAAAAATTCCATTTTAGAAAAAAATTAAGTTTTAAAATTTGTTTTTGTTCTGTATTAGAACAAAACTGGGACCTTTCAGCATTTTGAGACAGAGAAAGACACAGACACTCTAGAGCTGGTTTAAGTTTCTGCAGTGCCTGATTCAGAGCAGGAACTTGAACCCACGTCTTTCACATCCCAGCTGAATGCCCATACCACCAGACTATTGGTTGTTTATAGATGGAGTTTTCTTTGGTTGTGACCAGAAATTCCTTCTTGGATCTGAGACACCTTCCCATCCAAACCAATAAATTTCCACAAAAAAGTTTAGGTTTTTATAAATCAGCATTTTCAGATGAAAAAGAATTTCATCAAAAAAAATTCCTGACGCAGCTCTGTTTGTCAGTAGTGTGAACAATTTAAATCTTGCTTAAATACTTGGTTACATTTTACTTATTAATTGATCTCATATGAATCAATTTGTAAACTCTTTTCCTAGTGTTTTAAATAGCTGCTGTTGGGAAGAAGGAAGGCCGAAAGGATGTTCCCTTGAGGCCACAGGAGAAGTAGAGAGGTCCTGCGGTGTGGGGAAGAGAGCTGTGCTGAACCCTGAGCATGTCTCATCTAAAGAACCCAAACACATTCTTCTTTGTAACTTGCTCTGTTTCCAGTTGTATTAACATCTGCAAATTTAGAGATTTTGGGTGAAATCCTGGCTTCTTTGAAGGTAATGGCAAAACTTTCACTGTCTTAAATGGAGTCAGAATTTCACCTTATTAATTACAGTGATTGAAAACAGCTTGAGTACTGTTCACAGAGTCAAGGGAACTGGAATCTGTTCCCAACTCAATTGTTGTCTTGCTGTGAGGCCTTGGGTGAGTCATTTAACCTTTCTTGACAGTCTCCTAAAAAATAACAAAGTAGTTGGAGAGCTATGAGAGAGTACAGTGCAAAGCATTACTGTATTTAAAAAAATTATACATAACATGAACAGAGATCCTGTCACGAACATCCAACTCTTTTTCCACTTGTGCCTACTTTTTTTCTCCTGCTTCTAAGATAGTTTTCTTTCCATCCTCTACTCATTTCTTAGTCTGATTCTTTGCCATTAGTCTGTGATGTGGAATCTTGTCAAATGCTTTATTTATTTTATTGAAATATATTACATTCAAAGACTCTTTACCATCTAATCCCTTCCACTGACTCTAGGATGACAGTAATATTTTCATTGAGTTCCAGTAGATTGCTTAAGCATGACCTTCCTTTACTGAGATCCATGCTGTCTGTAGCCCTAATCAAACTCTTGCTTTCTATATATTCCTCTACTCTGTTCTTTGAACACAGGCCCTGAGAGAGTTGAGAGTAGGGAAAAGGTAATTGGTTGCATGCCATTTTTGTGCTCCCAACTCCCGGAGTAGCCAGGCAACAATTCAGCCTGCCCATAAATTAGAGCAACTTCAGGCTGTTCTGATTTACACCTGTTCTTTGTCACTCCCTATTCCCCTGGCTTAGAGACAATGGGTCAAATTCTCAGTTGTGCTGATTCACACTAGCAGACAATTTGGCCAAATAATACTAGGTGACTGTGAGAATTAGCCATCTAAATGTTTTACAGTGCCTTGAAATTATGATTCTTTAAGTGTTAAATATTATGAATATTTATTGTCATAACAGTGCCTTGAAATTATGATTCTTTAAGTGTTAAATATTATGAATATTTATTGTCATAAACTGTGATGTTTTTAGTGTTGGTACAATAGTACTGTTCTTTTTGTAAAGGTTGACCAGAATGTATTATCATTGGTACTTCTAACCCTCTCTGCTGGACTGTCATTTAGTATGATGCCCCAAGGAATTAAATGCAGAAGTTCCAAACTACTGCTATTTTGCTGCATCCCTATCAGTGCATTCAGTTTCCAAGACATACTTATAAGCTCCTGATTTGCCTTCGCTGCCTGAAAAATAAGCTGTGCTTGTCCTGTGCTCTACAGGATATATACCCCAGACTGGTGGTAAACTGTAGCACAGTGGTTCTCAAATTTTATCAACCTGAGGACCCCCATTTTTGTTTAAAAATTTTCACAGATCCCCCAAACCGCTTGCTCAGCCCCAGGCCCGTCCCCCACCCTTTCACTGAAGGCCCCATCCACACCCCGGCTCTTTCTGCTCCTGCTCCACCCCTGCTCCTCCTCTTCCTCGCCTCTTTCTGCCCCTGCCCTGAGCGCACCCCGACCTGCTCCTCTCCCTCCCTCCCTTCCTCCCTCCCAGTGCCTCCAGCATGCCGCTGAACAGCTGTCCCTGGCGTGCCAGAGGCACTGGGAGGGAGGGAGAGGAGTTGATCAGCGGGGCCAGGAGACCCCCTGGAGTAACCTTGTGGACCCCCAGGTGTCCACCGACCCCAGTTTGAGAAACACTGATCTAGCATAAGATTTCACCACACCAGTAACAAATGTGTGCTTCTAAAATACTACACTAATTATTATGGAGCCACAGACAATCCCTTTTAGGCCCTCTCGCCCCTCATGCACCATCCAGACAAAACAGACTTCCGTGATAAACCAGAAATCACATATATTAGGTTCTTCCAGTTCCAAAGAACCAGACACATACCCCAGGTCAAAATAGTCTTCAGATCTTACCCAAAGCCCAAGCTGGTAGCCAATCCTTTAGAACTAAAAACTAAAGGTTTATTAATATAAAGAAAAAAGGAAGAGAGTTAGTAAGAGGTTAAAATGAATCATATACATTACAGAATTTCAGAATCTGTAGATCAGGATAATAGCATTGTTTTTAAATCTGCCAGGTTGTAATAAATCTCTCAGATTCATCCCAGATATTGGGGTCTTCAGTCCATTGATCAGAGCTCTTCTTTGTTAGAAATCATAATCCAGACATGTGGGGCAGGAAAGAAGCAAAGAAGTGATGTCACAGCCTCCACTTTTATATCCTCAGCTAATGTGCATGGAAAGTTACTGGCCCAAAGATGGAGTATTGGATCACATGTCCTTACATGCCATCACTGAGTCATGAGGCATCCACTGTCTACATGCCCTCTGAGGTGACCTCGGGAGGGGCCTATTCGAAGAGTTATTTCTCCTAAATGGCCAGTCAACCATGGCTGACTGGTCTTGATGTAAATTTGTCATGTGAGTGTTACTCAGGAATATGACATGTTTGAAATACAAACACAGCAAATATTCATAGCTTCAGGTACAATGATGATACACGGTTTTAAACAGGATAATAATACTTAGCAGCTCATATCTCTTCCAATGATACCTTACAGGACATACTTTGTACAAGTTTTATTGCATTTGGACTACAGTGGTAGTAGCAGTGATATAAATTATCACCTTTCTTTCTATACAGAGTCACAGTGGGTTTGGAAGGAGACACTTTTTTTATCTGCTCTGCTGTGTAGGTATGTTATGTTCACTCCCTTATTGCAAGTGGAAATTTTAAAAGATAAATATTCCTCTTGAAAAATAGCTTTCTTAAATTTTTGGTATGTCAAAAATGCTTTAAAAATGATGGTACGCAGTGAAATATCTACACAATTGATAGACTTGATACCCATAACATTTAACAGTACATTCCATCCAGTGTATGTTGAAATGAATCAGCAATTTCAATTCTATTGCTGCCAGCAAAGGAATTCAAATAATAATCATAAACTCCATCAGTTGACACTGATTTGATCTTTGTTGGCAGTATCATCAGAAAGGCCAGGGATTTGATGGCATGTAGAGCTGGAATGCACTCCTCTGCCTGGAACTGGTCCCCTTCAGGTCAAAGTTTGGGCACATTAGGTGATAGTTTAAATAAGTTTATACTGTAACTACCTGTTCTGTATGTGCTCTGTGGATAAATGAAGGATGTAATTTTCCAGGACTGTTAGTCGGGCACATTTTTTACTAGCATTAGGGTTTTTAAATACTGAAGTCCATTTGATTCAATGGCTGAGAAACTTACAAGGAGTCCTTACTGTGCGGAATTCTTTGTATTTCAGTAGCTCTTACCATCTGATGATCTCCACATGCTTTACTAATGCTAATGACTCTCACTAAACCCCCACTTCCAGGTAGGAAAGTTATAACAACACCTACACAATAAATGAGAAAAGGAACTCAGTAACTTGTAGACACAGACCTTAGTATGGGGAAAGGCAAGTCTGCATTGCTCGCTGGGAACACCAGGAGGTAGTACACCATGATGGGGCACAATGTGTATAGACATGGGTCTCTGTCTTTGGAATGTGTAGCATTATAGGAGGGACTGAAATTCTGCCTACCGTTCTCTGAGGGATACAAGTGTGGAGGTTTCTTATCCACAAGCCATCTTTCCTCCCACTCCCAACAGAGTAAAGTTTCCAATGAATTCCACAGAACTGTATTTAAATAAATTTTAAAGGGAAACCCAAATATTTAAAATGGAAAGGTTATCAGTGAATGCTGCATAAATGAAAATGATGAATGAATAAATCTTCCTGGTTACTATTATTTTAATGTTGTTCATAAGGAGAATCCTAATAAAAGGATGAATCAGTTCAAGACTTAAATTTGCAGTATGCTAAAATACAGTACTTAAGAACGCCTTGCTATATTGTAATTACCTAAGCATTTGTAAAACGGTGATGGCACAAGAGAGGAGAGGCCAGCTTCTAGAATTCAGAAATGCTTTAAATTATGTTTTCCAAATATGGATTTCATTTAGGTTTAATAAGGATGCTAAGTGAATAGCAGCTGTTATTAAAAACATATTTATTGATGCTTGACATCTATGTTATTGATTATTAAACTTCTCTGTGTATAAAACATTTTAATGGCCACTTTCTATTTCGGTAACTCTCTTGTTAAATCAGTCAAGTGTGTATTTGTTCACTAATTTAAAAAACATTATCCAAAGTTCTCTTTTGAATTGATCTTCTAGGCTTGGAGTGAGTGAAAATGTTAGAATTTATTTAATGTTAATGGACATGGAGGGGGCAAAAAAAATTCAAGATGGATCCTCTATCATAGGAGATACAGTTTGGATGGTCATAAGCTGGATTCTTGCTCCAAGTGACCTTTAAGCAGGCAGCGACAGATTCCCTCTAGCACTGGAGAATCCTGGGACATTGTAAAGCTGGCATAGCCAATTTTTGCCCTCCCTCTGTGCACAGGTTATGTAGGGGGAAGTGAGAATCAGGGCCGGCCAGAGGGGGGAGGGGGCAAGTGGGGCAATTTGCCCTGGGCCCCACAGGGGCCCCCACGAGAATATAGTATTCTATAGCATTGCAACTTTTTTTTACGGAAGGCCCCCCTGAAATTGCTTTGCCCCAGGCCCCCTGAATCCTCTGGGCGGCCCTGGTGAGAATAAGGACGGCTAGGTGTGGGAAGGGGCAGGGCTGGAGCACATAAGAATGATTAAAGGATTAGAAAACATGCTTTATATGAAAGAACTCAATATATGTATCTTAACAAACAGAACGTTAAGGGGCAACTTGATTACAATCTATAAAAACCTATATGGGGAACAAATATTTGGTAATGGGCTCCTCAGTCTAGCAGAGAAAGGAATACCATCATCCAATGGCTTGAAGTTGAAGCTAGAGAAATACAGACTGGAAATAAGGCGTACATTTTTAACAGTGAGGGTAGTTAACCATTGGAACAATTTACCAAAGGCTGTGGTGGATTCTACATTACTGTAATTTTAAAATCAAGATTAGATGTTTTTCTAAAAGATCCGTGCTAAGAATTGTTTGGGAAAAGTTGTATGGCCTGTGTTATACAGGACATCCGACTAGGATGATCACAACAATCCCTTCTGGCCTTGGAATCTATGAACAAACCTCTCCGGCCAGCATAATTCAGAAGAGCTGCGCTCAATTATTCTACAGCCAGTTTCAGCCCCTGGCAGCCCCAGGGTCAGGGTAGGAGGAAGCCTTCAGTACTGGACCCATTATGAGGAAGTTCTCCTTTAGGAAGAATAAAGGGAGAGGAAATAGACTTTGGGAAGCAAATGGAAGTTACCGGTATATGGAAAGGAGAGTCGCACGCCAAAAAGCACATGTCCCTTCAGTGCGAGGCATTGGATTTAAGAGGCTGTTTTCTGTGGTGGTAATTACACAGCTAAGGGTGATGCAGGTTTAATGGTGCTAATCAGAAGAGGCAAGAGAAAGCAAACATCAGATTTTAATTTCTAATTGGCTCTAGAATTTATTCTTCTCTGTCAAACCTGGTGAGAAAGGTTTGTTGGTTATGTATGTATTTTGTATATGGAAAATCTGGAAAATGTTAATCAAGGAGAATGGTCTGCATTAAAATAATCGGTTGACTTCAGCCAAAATGGAACATAATGTAGCATATAAATTCAAATATTTTAATTATCTTTCCACATAAATATTTTTAATTCTTTCTTGTCATGTGACCATCACCACTGTTGACTTCGAATGCACTAGTGAGGAAAGAAGTTGTAATAACATACTGTCTGCACTACATTTTTGTAAAAACATATGTGTGATGCTAGGTAGCATCTATCCCTTTTATGTTTACTGCCCAGATGACATTTTGTCAGACTGGAGGAAGGTGTTAGAATTGGGGCAAAATTAAGATCCATTAAGAAAGGGAGCTCATAATGAAAAAGCATCCCTCTCCTCCCCCTTTAGCAGCATCCCTGGGAAAATATTCTTTGAGAGAGGCGGACTTCATGAAATGTTTGGCCATGTGTTCTTTGTACATTTGCCATCTGGCCTTCTTTTTTCTTAAAAAAAAAAAAAAAAAAAGTTCAGATACATAGTATTTAGTATGAAAAGAAGTTGAAGCTAACCAGAATCCAGTTGCTTTGCTTTAGGGAATAAAACAAAGATATTGTACATAAAATTGAAAGGAAAGGGACGTTTGTAAATGCTTTCCACAATATCAGCTGGCATTTTATGTAGCTGGATTTCAGTGGAAGCAACCAGTAGAGGGGTTAATTGCATCAGTTAGTGTTCAGCAGTTGTACAGCCCCTCATATCCATTAACTGTGGCACGTAATTACATGGAGCCGTTGTTGTGGATTTTTGTGGTTTTTGTTTTGTTTTGTTTAAGGAAAGCAACCACAATTCTTCATTTTCATGTCTATTACTTACCTCTCCACTCATTTTGTATTACTAGTTACTGATTCTCTGTTAGCTTTCTTTGTATATAGTTGTTTTGTCTTGGGTATTTGTGTGTGTGTCTGTCAGTCATCTATCTGTCTCTTAATATCAAGACATCCACCTGAGAGGTAGTAATTTCCCCCTTTTGTTCAATGCACACAAGTAGGTGGATCAATAACACAGGAGACCGAAATGTCTCGAGAAAAATTCCAGTGGATTCTAAGCAGACTGTGTGGCTCAAGTTCTTTTTGTAAGTTCGTAAATGTTTCCACAGGTTTAATTTGCTTTGATGTATTCTTGAGGAAAGTTTTTAAAATGTATACTCTGCCTTCGATCTGCCTGTGCTATAGGAGTTGACTAATTTTGTTGCTATGGAGTGGTTTGTGAGTACAGTATCGAACACAATAAGCAATGAGAAATTGGATTACCTCAGAGGAGGTGGATAAAGTTGTAATATACTGCATGTGTTTTCAGCAGAGGGATTCCAAATCTGTGGGAAGAGAGAGGACAGTAGCTGAGGGAGCTTTCTGTGGTCAGGGATTAAAAACTGCAGAGAAATCCTGTGGAAATAATATCATGCTCTCTCTCCCTTTTTATTTCCCTGCAGAAAATACAGATATAATCATTTAAAAATAGAAATGACCCGATGCAAACCAACTAAACTGCACATTGTTTTATATAGTAATTGAATGGTTAATGGCAGCTCAACTATATATACTGTGTGTGTGACATTCTATACTTTGGGGCAGTGTGCTGTCACCCCCATACTCCTCATTTTCGTATAATCATGATCTTACATATAAAGCATGCCTTGTAAGGTATCAGGGGAAAGATTATGATCTTCTGAAAGTAATTTCTCTATCCATATATGTATATCATTAATGCATATGAAGTTATGAGAATTGTGTAGTATGGTTGTTACCAAAATATGCTGTAAATTGGGGGAATTAGCTCCCCAGAGGCAACAGCAAGGAAAGTAACCAACGCCTGGGTGGGGTGTCAAAAAACCCATCAATAGCCATTGTCCAGCAAGGGAGCTAGAATACAATGACTCACCTGCATGAGGCCACACCAGGGGAATTGCTCAACCTCTCTTGCAGAGACTCAGTAATGCTCACCTGACTCTGATGAGGGAAGTGGGGGCAAAGCTAAGGGGGAGGAAAGGACATGATAAAAGGGAGAGACGTTTGCCATGCTCTTCCTCTCTCTTCCACCTGCACCTACAGACACCACATCAAGCGACTGAAGCGCTGATCAAAGGGGAGAGCCTGGCTGAAGAGCAACCAGCCAGCCTGTGGTGAGAAGCATCTACGTTTGTAAGGGCAGTGAAAGTGTTAAGTTCAGCTTAGAATACTTTTTGCTTTTATTTCATTTGACCAAATCTGACTTGTTGTGCTTTGATTTATAATCACTTAAAATCTGTCTTTCATAATTAATACATCTGTTTATTCTACCGGAAGCAGTGCATTTGGTTTGAAGCGTGTCAGAGGCACCGCTTGGGAGAACCAGCCTGGTACATATACATTTCTTTGTTAAATTGACGAACGCATATAAGCTTGCAGCGTCCAACTCTGGACATTGCAAGATGGAGGTTCCTAGGGTTGTGTCTGGGACGGAGATATTGGCTAGTGTCATTCAGTTGCAAGTAGCTGGGAGTAGCTTACATGCCAGAGGCTGTGCGTGAACCGCCTAGGAGTGGGGGTTCTCGCAGCAGAGCAGGGTAAGGCTGGCTCCCAGAGTCAAGGATTGGGGTGACCTAGCAGACCACCGGTCCAGACAACTCCAGAGGGGAACTTCACAGTGTGTATGAGTATATTATTACACGTGCACTTCTTTATAAGTGCAAGACTATGTCTGTGTTTGTACATGTAATATGTGTGTATATAAAGTGTGTGTGTATTATGTATAAAATGTGAGCCATGTAGGGTGGCACTAATTGCCCTTTGTGTTTTTTCATTGGTTCTCATAGTCAAGATCAAACCAGATGTAACCACTGAAGCATGTTGTTTAATTGCTTTCACTCTGATGGCAGCAGTTTCATGTGGAACATCAGGATGTGCCAGATAGCTACATCCAGTAAATGAACTAATCTAGTATGATTGGGTGACTCTATTATGCTGTTCAGCAAGGTCATAACCACTTCAAGCTGTGATCTTATCAGATATCATAAGCAGGGACAGGGTGGGTCAGGTTAGGACTTCTATTCTTGACCTGTAAGTCCCAGGTATGGCAGGAAGTAGTGATGACTGACTGAGGAAGTGACATCACTTTTCTGAGTTAGCACTGAAATGATGCCCCAACATGATGCAAGGGCTGCTGTGTATTTGGACATGTTGCCTTTTTGATGAGATGCTAAAGCAATTTTCTCACCGCTTGTGTCCATTAAAGACCCACTTTTTATAAGTGTAGGGGTGTTAACCCTCTTGTTCTGGACAAATCACGTATAGGGCATTACGTTCTGCCCTCTTAAAATTTCCCTTGAAATTTCAGTTGGACATGAAATTTTCACATATTCTCCTATAGCACTGCTGTGCACTGTTTCACCTCACCGACAGTGTCACTTCAGTGGTATGCTGAGTTCTATGTCTGTGTACATATATATTGTGATGGGGCAAGGCCAGATGGCTACAGTAAAGTAGTGAGGAACAGGTATGTTAGCTCTAGGCTAAACAAATCCCTGGTACCATGGTAACCAAATGGCAGTTGCTCCAGGTTAAGCAAGACACCTGGGGCCAATTAAGATCCTTCTAGAAGGCAGTGGAGATAGCTAGATTGATTGGGACACCTGAAGCCAATCAAGGGCTGGCTGGAACTAGTTAAAAGCCTCCCAGTTAGTCAGTAAGGTGGTCAGGAGCTATAAGAGGAATGAAGCAGTATGAAGCCATATCAGGTGCAAGGAAGGAGGCCCTGAGGTAACGGTGAAGGAGATATTGAGTGGGGGCTGCTGTGGGGAAGTGGCCCAGGGAATTGTACACGTCCTATTTCCAAAAAGTCAGCTACCATAGCTGCTAATTTTAGGGTCCCTAGGTAGAGGGCAGGCCCGGGCTCCCCCTTCCTTGATTAATCAGTGAGACTGGTAGACAACAGAGACTGTGCAAGGGAGGATTGCTTCTCCTCACCTCCGTTGTTGGCTTATGATGAAAATGGCTCAGTAAGCTGTGACCCTTGCCTCTAGAGAGAGAAGGGCTATGTGGAGGGTCACAGTGAGGCTAGCAAAATCCACCAGGAAACACAGGACCCACGGAGTCAAGTACAAAACTTTGTCGAAATGAACTTCACCATGTACCTTCATGGGGAAAAATACCAGGTACTAAAGGGGTTCTTCAGTCTAGCAGCGAAAGGTATAATTGAGAAATAAGGCGCACATTTTTAACAGTGGCGGTGATTACCCATTCAATCAGAGGACAAACAAATAACTGTCAAAGGAAGTGGAAGATTCTCCATCTCTAGATGCTTTTCTGGAAGAGATATGATTTATCCAAACACAAATTATTGGACTTAATCTGAGAATGACTGGGTGAAATTCTATGGTCTGTGATATACTGGAGTTCAGCCTAGATGATCTATTGGTTCCTCTGGCCTTAAACACTATGAATGTAAGGACATTAACATCAATGCTGTGAACTAATCATACCTAAGCTTGGAAGCTAACAAGTGCATTAAAATGATGGTGAAGGTGAGGGAGGTAGGGGAGGTTGACCTAATGGTAGTAGACTGTGTTGCAGTGAAAATGATCTAGGTCCATGTTGTAACCAGGGTTTCTCAGTCCCTGGATTGGCCGATGTTGGGCATGCTGGTAAGGTGCTATTGTAATTTTGTTAGGTGAAAAAAACCAGCCCCAAAATATCATATTTTTTCTGCTTTTGGCTTGATTGTACCTTTTCAAATGTAGAAATATTGATGTGTTTCTTTGCTGTCTTTCCTGGAATCTAAGGGTTGGATTATTAGTCTGCCAAGTTCACTTCACGGTGCTTTTACTTACACCAGCCAGTGATTTGGATTCGACAATTCCCCCTTTGTAAGAGGAATCTCCATGGGCCTTAAGGTGCTGGAGGCAGCGTGTCCACTGCTTATACCATCTGTCAACTCACCTGTAAAGTAAAGGGGAGGAAGGAGTCTGAGAGGAATAAACTGAAGGAATGTTGGGGGTGAGGTGCTGGAGGCAGCAGCTTATGCCACTTTTGGGTGTTGGATTAGGCCCCTGGCTTCAAGTTCTTCAGAGGCCTGGTGGTAACTGGCTGCCTCCTGTCACCACTCTTCACTACGTCCTAGTGGAGCTCTGACAGAGTCACTTCACTATTTGGAAACTTCTACAATGTCAGGGTCTTTGAAGAAAAATAAATTGTCTCAAACAGACACACTGATCAGTCCTCTGTTTTTTGTTATGTAAATCTCTCTGCATTCTACCTGGCAGTATTTTGGCAGCCAGAGACCTTTGACATCCTCAAGATCCTACAGAAGGAATCTTTAGGATCAGGTGGACAAGATCAACTTTCTGCAATTGCAGAGACTTACATTGGTGGCCGCTATTTTCATCCATCTTGTTAGTCTGTGTTTGTGTAATTTTCTAATTCATTTTCTTAAAGCTACAGTAAGAAACTGTGTAATGGTTTCATGCAATAGTATGTAAGATTTTACATAGTCAATACTCTGGGGAGGCCTTTAATGTATAAGATGCCCTTAGGGGTTCATTTCCTTTTATTTATTGATTTTTGGTGTGCACATTAACCAGGAAGTCAAAATATCTTTCTAGCTGTTTTCTCAAATTTTAAATAGGTTAGGAAGGTTTCTATAAAGTCATCAGTTACCTAGTTACTGCACATAAATGTGTTCCCAACTGTAACAGGTTTCAGATTTCTGGCTGAATTCCTTCTAGCCTGTGTCAGAAACCCCCACTAACTACAGACAGCTGCAGCTAAACAGAAATAATAACTCTGTGGAAGTGCCTTACACTGTACAGCAAATTGGGCTTCAGTTGCTAAAATGCATTTTAGCTGTTTGTGACTGTATACTTTTGCCAGGATTGGATAGGGTATTTGGGATTATATCAATTTTAAATAAACCATCTTGTTACTTTTCTTACTGTCAAAACATTAAGAGTAATTTGGATTCAGGGAATTGTTTCCAGTGACCTGGATTCATTTGTTTTACCCCACCAATCAAATTACTTTTAAATATTTAATAACCTCATAAGTAAAGAAGAAAGGGGGAGGAGGAATCAAGGCATTAAAAACTTTAAGGAATAAGTAAATCTACACTATAACAAACTCCATTCTCCCCCCTTTCTCCTCTCTGTTTGGACTTTTTTTTTTTTTTTACAGGGGAAAACCTTTGTTTGTAAGTGTCAATTATGGCATTAAATATCCACATGGGAGCGGGGGGAGAGGGAATTGGTTTAAAAAGAGCTCTCTGGTTCTGTTTAAAGTCTGAACTGACAAAGCTAGACAAACGTACATAAATAAGGGAGAGAAATAAACAGCACAAGATGGGAAAATGCAGGTTCTCTTTGATATTTGCAGTTCAGCTAAGTTAAATTCTTGTTAGACAAAGAACAATAGTAAAAAGGTGAGGAAAAAATAGTTGGGGGTGGAGAATGACACACTCAGGGAATGGGGGAAGGAATAGCAAGGGACTTATTTCTTCTTCTCGGGAATTAATTAGGACACTCCTGTGGCGATGTTGAGGTTACCTGATTTCCCTCTCCTGAGCCAGTCTAGTGAGAGTACTTATCTGGATTAGGGAAAAGAACTATCAGTGATGCATGGTAAATGTTTGGCTCCCAGTATGTGGTGGTGGCAGCGGTGATCAGAGTGGTGGTGCTGATGCATATTGATATATTGGGAATTGATATTGCTGTCCCATCATGTCTTGCTCCACTGAATAAATTGTCACGTGCCTGCTCCTAATAGGAAATGCTGGAGGGCCTGGGGCTCGCTGTACCCTGGGTTTAGCAGGCCAGTGCTCAAACCACTGAGCTATCCCTCTCCTCTATATTACTGTAGAATGTGTGTGACATTTTTGTTTTGCTTATATAGCTATCTGTAGCAGATAGCTATAATGCTAATAAAATATGTTAATACAGGCATCTCTCCTTAATTTGTCTTGCAGTCCTTCACCTGCATACATGAGTGCTAAAAACCATGTGCATACATCTCTTTGCCTCAACTTTTCTCTCTCAGACAGAGGGATTTTATATGTCCTTGTGGACAGAAAACCCACCTATTTCACACTTTCTAAGATGTGTCCAAAATTAGAACTGTTTGAAGTTGGTATCGTGGTCTCATTTTAAAATTAACCCATAGCTAATGTGTAAAGCAGTAATATGAACTGTATTCTGTAAACTCTGTGCTTCCAGTTTTTGATGCTATGTGTTTATGCTTTTCATTTTGTCCTAAAATTGCTTGATTGTTAAGGGAAATGTGCCGTTTTCCTTTCATTTGTATCCTGCAAAACATTATCACCTAAAGTAGAAATATTTAATATTTTGAAGATGCTCCTTTCTGTCTAGAATGCAAAAAATGGCTTCATTTTTAAATTGACCCCTATCTGAGTCATTAATCTCTTGGTGATATGCTGCATCCTTTGAAATGCAGTCAGAGGTAGAGCTGTGTGAAACTTGCATATTTTCCTCATCAAGGAGTTGTGCAAACAGTGCATGGGGGTTGCGGACATCCAACTGGGCAATGGAGTTTCTTCCATTCTGGTGCTGTAGAACTGTTGCATGCAGGGCTCTCATGGCATGATAAAGCCATTAAAGCATTCAACATAGGTGAGAAGTCCTGGTATCAGTGAGGCTGCTTGGTAGTTGTGACTTTACTAGTAAAGTCCATGCTTAGATGTCATGCGGAGTGAAAGCCACAACCTACAGCTTTGGGTCCATGGACATGAGAAAAGATATATTTACATGTATAGTACAATAAACATGCCTCTTAGAGTTGCTATTTGGGGTTTTCAGCAGATCATTGTAATGGTAATATAGTTCCCCACTTGACTGTGGAAATCATCTTTAAACCAAGAAAGGGGAAAGCCTCTTCAAGCTGTGTGTGTGTAGCTCAGTAAGTACCTGTGTCTTTCCTCAAAGATGATTTTAAAATATATATTTTGATATTTTTTCTACTTGTGTATTTCAGTGATCAAAACCAAAATGCCATGAGACCAATTAATGTAATTATCTGTCAGTTCCTTTATCTGGAGCATTGAGGATAGAATTTCTAAATGAGATTATGGCTGCTTTTTGCATCTGGAGATCAAAATAACTTTGTGATGGAAAGACAGGGCCGGCTAGTGTTTACTGAACCCATTGACATCAAAGCAGTAAGTGTCCAGTTGATCACCTTTAACACAGGACTATTTTCAAAGGCAGGAAACATGTGGCCACATGGACAGTACACAGTTAAGAACAGTAGGGAACATAGGCACGTTTTACTGGAAAAGTTTAGATGTTCTTAGTGTTTTGCAAGGTGTCTTGAGCCATCCATAAGTCAGACTGTTAATTGCAATGTAGTGCAACACAAAGGGCAACTCCTGTGTGCTTTGAGTGGGATTGCATCTGTCATTTGTGCTCTATTTAATATTTCCTTCTCTTCAGGAACCACCACTGTTAATAATTACAGTGGGGAAAATGAATCCTTCTCCATGCCTAGCTGAATTTCAGAAAGTGTTTGGACTTTAAACTCTTGAGGAGGCTTAGACTCAATTGTATTACTTCAGCCTCAGTAGTGGCAATTCTTCCTTTTCTCTCTCTGGAGTGGGGAATAGTTCTTGCATAGACTTCACCCATTATTGACTCTGGAAAAAACAGCTGGCCAGCTTTAGGTGAATTCCTTATCACAATCTTTGTCATTGCAGCCTTATTGGCAATGAGCTGTGGCACTTAACAAGAAGGAAGAATGTCATCCTGGGAAGGGAAACAGATAGCTTAGTTTTAATGACAAATGATTTCGCTTTGTCCTAACTACATATTTGGCTAGAAGACCTTTCATCAACTTACATCTTCAGTCCAAATTAGGTTTGAATAGCAGGCAGGAGGAGCTGAGCAACATTTCTTTATCATCCCATTGGAATATACAGTAGCTAGAATATACAGTAGCTGGCCACAGAATGGAATACATAAATGTACCTCAGAGAGGGAATGCAAGTCACAGCCCTTTCATATAACAGCTGATTGTATGTTGCCTGATAACAGTTTTTGAGGTTCTTAGCAGTGATATGTTATTTCTTGCTTCATGGGTGGGTGGAAAATTTTAAAACCATTTTGATAAACCCTATGAATGTTACTTTGGAAGGATTGGTCAATCTGATTCTTAGTGGGACTTTATGCCAACTTTCACTGCAAATGAATTCACCAACCTTCTTTCTTCAGTCTCACCAACAGGAAACTAATTTAACAAATGAAGGCTTTTCCTATTTCTCTCAGGGGGTGAAGTGCAAAGAGAGGACAATTTTTTCAAAGCATCTTAGAGGACACATTGATCTATGTATAATAGAAGTGTCTAGTTTTGATCCTCAATCATGGAGAGTGACATTCATCTCTGTGCAGAGAGCCACTTCAAGGCCTCCAAACCATTTAAACGACCCTTCAACCCGGGGCGGCTCTAGGGATTTTGCCGCCCCAAGCACAGCAGGCAGGCTGCCTCCGGCGGTTTGCCTGTGGAGGGTCCTCCGAAGCCGTGGGACCAGTGGACCCTCTGCAGGCACGCCTGCGGGAGGTCCTCTGAAGCTGCGGGACCAGCGGACCCTCCGCAGGCATGCCGCCGAAGGCAACCTGCCTGCCGCCCTCGTGGCGCCGGCAGAGCGCCCCCCACGTCTTGCCACCCCAAGCACGTGCTTGGCGTGCTGGGGTCTGGAGCCGCCCCTGCTTCAACCCATAGACGATGTGCTCAAGTGTGCACAGAGCTGAACTTCATCTGGAGATTTTTTTTGCTTTTTTGTCTAGTTTATGGGTATATTTCAACTTTTAGGTTGAATTGGGTTGCCAATGATTGAAAATATAGATCTCTAGTAGGCCTGCTCTTTCAATGGGAGTTTTGGATGCGCAAGTGTAAGGCTGTAGGCTGTCGTTCTAGAGGGAAGGAGCTCTTTGTTACCATCTATTGGTGAACTGGAGAAAGGGATGGAATGAGCCAGTTGCATGTTTCATGTCCACTATCCTACTGTGAACATTTTGATCATTTGCATTAAAATTCATTTCAGTTTTGAGCATCAAGGTCTTGAAATGTTATCCTCATTGTGTAACAAAGGGGCAACAGAAATGTACTTAATATGCCCCGAGTGAGGAGTTGCCATAAACAGACCCTCAGTCTTGCAAGACTGGGTAGTGGAGCTTGGACGTAAGACACAGAGAGGGAGAGGAAAGGGTTCCTATCTTGTGGCAAGGAGTAAATCTTTGTTGACAAGGACTCTAGTCATGGGTCCTATATGCCATTGAACTCCACCTGCAGTGCAATGATAGAGCTGACTGCACTCTGTTATGGGCCCCTTGCCCAGCACTACTAGGACCACCATTAGAGCCATAATCACCTGAGCTGGTTAGGGAGTGTAGCCTGAGGATCCAGGCTTAGCATTGTGATGAGAGATAATGTGGAGGTGGTTGCAGCAAGGTGAAGTGGTAGAGTTTCTGGACCCAACGTGGCACAGAGACAATATTGTGGTGAGAGGTAGCAGTGCAGCAAGAAATGGTGTAGTGGCAGCAGCTTGTCAAGAGATGACACAGGTGACAGCAAGGTATCCCTTCACAGAAGCCAGGCAAAACTTCCCCCTCAGTGCTGGAGATGGACCTGCATGACTGAACTTTACTAACCACTGACAAGAAACTGTGAGTGGGATGCTCCCGAGGGGAATGGAAGAAAATGAGGTGTTAAAGGCATGTTTGTTCTTTGAACAGTCACAGACAGGTGAGGAAATGGAGGTGAAGGATTATCGCCAAAGAAGCTGTGGGATGGGTGTTTTTACTTATTTATATAAACTTATTGTTTTTCCCAAACCAATGCTGTGCTCCTTTACCCCTTTATAAAGTTTTCTTGTTTTGTACACACTCGGTGCTTGTAACGAGTGCTGTGAAGTGTGCCCATAGAAGGTGTTCAGTTTTTCCCAGGTTACTGGGTGGAAGCTCAAACCTCTGGTGTTTGTTTATTTTAAGAGGAACCCTGACTAGATATTTGAACCTGGCCTTTCTTGGTGGCCCTGCTTGCTGCCAGCATCACCTGGCTACTAACAACATTTGGCTGAAGGGTTATACCAGGAATGCAGAATTTGGTACCTGCTATCAATATTTATGAATGAAATTGATATTTCTCATTTTTGAAGTGGGAACAATGGCAATATTTGACAAAGGTTTGTCGTGTAAAGACAAACTATTCATCAGAAACCTACTTTGGCCTGTTTATACAAGCAGTGTTAGTGCAAGCAGCTTGCACTTCATCTGTTTGTATTCTTTGGAGAGAGAACTTCATTCTCCAGGGCAGGGAATCTGGAACCTTACATAAGCCCGAAATTCACATGAAATCCTTGGAAGCAGAAGGGAAAAAAAACCACAACTAAATAAAAAACCACCGCTTAGCTCTATTTTTGAAGGCTTATATTTATATCATACATAATTTTAAAAAGGTTACTACCATCTGATGATGAGATGCATAAGGAGTTGATTTAACTATTAAAGCAAAAATATCTTTTTCTTTAAAGAAGAGGCATGTTGTAAGGAGCATCAGTTTTGCTGTGAAACATCAGGGAATACAAAATATATGAAAAAATCATAATGAGCTAATGTGGGGTTTTATATATAAATATAAAATCTATATTTCTATAAAATCAAACAAAACCCCACCTTTATGGAACCATCAAGTATGTTTATATCAAAGCTGAGTAACTGCATGACCCTGTTATTGTAACCCTTGTCATATCTCACTTCCTCCCTTCTATTTATTATTGTCAAAGTGTTCTGTTGAAAATTAAGACCTGATGTTACAAACATTTACACAGATGAGTAACGTTACTCATGTTAGCAGTCCCATTTGACGTCACTGGCACAAAAAGTGTGAATAAAGTTACTCGTGTGTAAATGTAGGGTTGTTATATTGTAAACAGTGGTTAAGTAGAGTGTTTGCACTTGAAACATTTCTTCAGTTTTGAAATTGCCGATTGCAGCGATCCCCCCCTATTTTTAAGGATAGAGAAATCAAACCATATGTTACTCAGTTCAAATGTTTGTGCTTTTACCCCTGCTTTGTACATGATTTCACAAGGTAGTGGATGGAACTGCAAATAGTTTTTTGGTGGCCCAGGGCAAAATCTAATATTGAAGCCCCTCCCCCCTTAAAAATTACCATGGAGATGAAAGAGAGGAAGGGACAGAGGATCAGAGGGCCTTGTCCTGTGGGGTCACTGCCCTCCACATGAGAATGTGCCTGTCCCTGAGCTCCAGCCCTGCTACTGGTAGGAGTGGTACCTCCAACTCACTCCTACGTCCGGGCTCTCGGCTTGGCGGGTTGCCTCAGGCTTGGTGTGGTGATGCAATTGGCTGGGGGATCTGGGCCCAGCCAGGCTGAGCAAGTTGCTCCCTGTATTATTGATGGCAGGTCCCAAACCTGAGTGGCACTGCGACCCTATGCACCAGGTCACAATGCATCTCACCCAAACTTTGGCCTGGCCACCCTCTGTCACTTTGGGGGCCCTCTTAAACAGGAGGCCCAAGGAAAACTCCCTGCATCCCAAGGCAACCCTACTAGTGGAGAATCAGTCCTATATATAAATGCTAGTGGACTCAGCATATATTTATCTATTTGTCACTTTACATTACTTTAAAGATATACAATACTGGAAATCCCCCACCTCCTGCTGGGTATCTCTCTCTCAATTTTTCTCCTTTGGAAGTCTTAGGTGAAACTAGAGCTTTTGAATTATGCTAGATTGACAGCTCTGGAGACTAAAGTCCTCTGTTCATCCATAGAATTGGTGCAGAAGGTTAGCGGTACTACCAGCTTCCCTGCCAGTGTGTCTAACTTTGTTTAGAAGGGCCATTTATAGTGGTGAGAATTCAGTCTCTAATCCATGGCATCTAGGATGAGATTGCCAATTAGTGCTAATTTTGTTGGTAGCTTTTGTAAGTAAAACCATTCATACTGTTTCCTTGCCCTTTGTCGTTTGTTTAGTGTTGCCCGCTGTCCGTGCTAGGAAGCTTATGCCTTGGTGCCAAACTGGATAGTTTAAGAACTCTGACTTGAAGACTAATGCTGCAGAGTGTGTGTGTGTGTGTGTGTGTGTGTGTGTGTGTAATAAAAACTTTCTCATTTGTAAATGTGAACTTTTGAATGCAGGCAGCGTGTGCAGGTGTTAATGGACACATCTCTCCTACCAACATTTGCTTATCAATTCAAGCAATTATATCCTAGGCTAAGGGAGAAGAGCCAGTGGCATAATTATGTCATAATTATGATGCATTTTGTACAAGACAGGTCATATGAGGTGTCATTGGAAAAGTAACGATTTGCTGAATATGATTATCCTATTTGTACACGTGTATCATTTTTGTATCTAAAGTTAGGAATATTGACTCTGTATCTGTATTTCAATCGTACTTACTCCTGGTGACACCCACAACTAGCCTTTCTGTTACAACAATGAAGAAGCCAGACAGAGCTGATGGCCCATCAGCAAAGACAATGGACCCTGGAAGAACTTAACCTTTCTGTGAACGTTCCAGACAGCCTGTTAGTAATGGCGGCTGTGGCTCAGCAAATTTTGCAAGGGCATGTAACCAGGCCACATGACTCTCCATCTTGGGATGTCAGTGTTTTTCTACAAACTGAGTTTGGGACAAAGGGTTCCCACCATATGCTAAAGCTATATGTCAGGAAGTGACATCATCTATTTATCTTCACTCCCCACACAAGAAGACTCCTGGAAACACAAGAGGAACAAAGACTGAACTGGGGGAAATGCTGGACCCAGGCTAAAGGGATTTCTGGCCTGTGTATGAAAACCTAGGGATTCCAAGCTGCAGAGCAAGTGTAGCTTGTGCCTTAAGAATCTGCCGCCTGCTTGTATCCTCAGCCAGGGTGAGAATTTGCTAATTCATATCCTATCTTTCTAATATCTTAGATTTAGTTTGCATTTTTGTTTATTTACTTTGATCTATTTATCACTTATAATCACTTAAAATCCATCTTTTGTAGTTAATAAACTTGTTTTTACTTTATCTAAACCAGTGAGTTGGATTGAAGTGCATGGGAAATTGTAGCACAAGGGACAAAGGCTGTTGCATATTCCTGTCCACATTGGGGGTGCGGGTGAACTCTATGATCTTATGTTGTACAGTTCCCTGTGCAGCGCAAGACAGTATAATTTTGGGTGCATACTCCAGGGGGGTGGGAGGGGTGTCTGGGGAGCTGAGAGTTGGCTTTAGCCTTTCTACTGTTAGCTTGTGCAGTGACTAGTCAGAGAATCTGCATGTAATTTCAGCTGACTGTGTCCCTACCTGTGTTAATACTGGTGGAACTGTAGGACCGGGAGTGGGTCTGCAGCTTGTTACAGAAGCACAGTGAGAGCGGGAGCCCAGGCTGGTTGGTCAGAGGGCTCAGTGGTACCCCAGTTCTAAGTGGCACTTTGGGGGGAACCCATCACAGGTGGGTATGGGTGTGTGCACTGGTGCATTCGCTTACAGGAGAGTGAGAGGTAAGCAGCCAGGATCTGGGTAGGAATCTATCATGGTCTAAAAATAATCCCAGTTTAGGACAGATTAAATAGTCTGAAGACAGATCACTTCTTAATGAAGATTTTTCTTAGCTTTACTTGAGGGCTTTTGGAGAGGTCCCCACTGTGTCAGTAAACTGTCCAAGGTATAGTTAATGACTAAACACTCTTTCAGGCTTCTCTGCAGGGTAAAATCATTTTTTCAAATAAATGTTTTAAACTTTCAGGATATTCCCACATTCTTTGGTATATTTTGTCTGGAAGCTACCTCTCCTTCCCCTGCAGAAGTGAGGATTATTCTCTGGCTATTTTGTTTCAGTAGTGCCTGGAGTCCCAAGCGGCATAGTAACCCAGGAATGTGACATTACACATTATGAGCAGCATGGTCAGGGCTTTACACCTTAGATGCCCCTAGGGACAGCATCTTCAGTGCCCCCCTGCCTACAGGTGACCTTCGTGTTGAACACAGTTTTAGAGAACGTCAGTTCCTCTAGGCACATGCCTACTGTGCCTAATTGGAAATCCGCTCCTGAGCATGGTACCTATTAGTGTTTGGCTTTATAATTCTCTGACAGATAAAAGAAATTGTAATGGCTTTTAGGGGCAGGTCAAACTCTCTGTTCAATAGGTTGATCACCTGCAGATTCAGGATCCGTCATTTTCTGGGGACTTGTGATTAATGGAGCCTCAAGTAAAAATCCTCCTTAGTAATTAGTAAGAATATGAAGCCAAAAGCCCATTGTTTCAGCTGGCTGGTATTCCCTCTGAGGAGAACTATTTTACTTTGAAAATGTTCATTCCACATTATATATTTTAAAAAATGAATAAAGAGGGCAAGAGGCAGGGAAGCCTAATCAGTCCCAGTCTGAAAGTGAGAGTCAGGCAGTGGCTTTCTTAAATTTGGTTCAAAAATGGATTAAAGGTTCTTGTAGCACTTGTTAATTCTAAGTAGTGATTGGTACAAGGTGGAAAATTTGACTCTGGATCCAAATCCAGATTTTGAAATTCTTCCTTCCCACCACTGACACTCAGCTATTTATGTTTGAGTAATTGCCGTGATTAGAACAGTTGTGAAGTTCAGAACCTACATCTAGATTTAGAGTCCAATCTCTCCTACAGCCAAAGTTTGGGGACTTTTGCTAGTGGGGTTTTGGTTTGGCCCCATCACTTCTAATTCTAAGTCTGTTTTGTGGAAATGAGACACCTATCACAATTTTGTATTTTACATCCAGAGGCATGCCTTTTGCAGTCGGAAACTTTTAAGGAAACTTACTGCTGAAAGTAATGGAGGATAATGAAATTCTGCTGACTGTTGCTTAAGACTTATAGACGTGAAACACACATGCAATAATAATTACATTTAAAGTTTAACTGGAAAATTATAAAATATTTGGCTATTAACGATACCGCTTTTAAAGTTAAAGCAGTTTTACACGTCTTCACAATTTTTGTGTGTGTGTAAAGTCTCAGTTGTTCTTTCATTTAATGTCTACCCTTGCTAACTCAAAATAGCAGTTCAACCCTCTTCTCACAACCTCTCCTTCTGTCAAAGTATTAATGTCCTATTTGATTAAGAAAATGTCCATTGTGATCCTGCCCAAAGAACCACAAAAAACTGCATCAGATCATTAGCTGGTGTAAATTGCCATAGCTGCATTGCCGAGGATGTGATTTATTATTTATTCTTATTTATCATGTTTATTACATTAGTGCTTGGGAGCCAATTCTCCTCATGCAGTGTTTCTTCTCATGACTGGTGTGAAGAAATAAATAAGGAAGTGTTATTTACTCCTCATAACACAAGAACTAGGGGCCATCAAATGAAATAAATAGGCAGCAGGTTTAAAATTAATAAAGGAAGACAGAATGCTGGACTAGATGGACCTTTGGTCTGACCCAGTATGGCTGTTCTTATGTTCTGATTGCGCTGTGCCAGCATTGTGTGTGTGTCTGTGTGTCTGTGTGTAATGAGAGTCCATGGAAGATAATGAGCATAGGAAGGCATTTTGATAGGTAGATTTTTTTTTTTAACTGGGTCCCTTTTTACATTTATCTTTTCTGCCTCTTTAAAGCATGCATCTCCATTATACCTACTGGAGATGGAGGAAATTTTGATCCATACTTCCCTGTTAGATCTTATCTCTCTAATGGGCCAGAAGAAACCCCTGATTACAAACACATCATACTGACCATAGTGAATATTCAGATCTGGATCCACCACCATGAATCTGCCCCATTTTTATTACATTTAGTAAATTTTGGTGAACAATTAACACTTGTATGAAAATAGGAGAGCCTTATGAAGAGCATCAAGATTTACACAACCTGAACTGTGCCCACCATACAGCATCAGGAAATAATACAAATGTGCATTGTCTCAGGATGGTGCACATTGCCATTATTTTTGTATGGAAACAGCAGCTTCTGATTGCAGTGAATGAATTTCAACATAGTACAGCATGCAAAACTGCCTGCCATGAGGTAGAGTCCTGGACTTGCACCTTGTTCACTGATGGAAGCCTGAATTATCACTTCTGTCCCTGGTCTATTTAAAAGCATGACTACTTACCTTTTTATCCATGTATAACTACCCACCCAACTGTGCTTTAATCTGTGTATAAATTTAATTAAGAGAAAAATTCTATGAATGAGGAATCAGGATTTGAGTGGCATTAGTTATGGGTGGGCCCTAGGAATCTTTCCTCTCCTAGTGGTGAAGTATATGTGACTCTAACCAATTGTGTTCGTACACAAGGAGGCAGTATAAGTCTTAATCATTTGAGACTGTTCAACACCATATGTCACTATGCAGTATTGCCAAGCCCAAAAGACTGAAAATTAGGAGTCAGGCCCTCCAAAAATCAATTGGCTTAATTCACAAATCTTTTTGTTTTTAGATTTAGGGTTTAGATTTTTGTTGTTGGCCTTCAGTGTTTTGAGCCTTTAGGGTTCATATTTTCCAGCTTTTTTCTACAACACTGGGGACTAAAAATCTTCCTTAAACAAGGTGGAATTCTTGCTTAATCTCATGGCTTCAGCAACTGGGCTTTAAGAAAAAACACCAAATATTGCGAAGCTCATGATGAAATTGTGAGAGCTGGCAACACTGTTAGGTCACTGATATTTCTATATATTTACAAATTAAGTGTCATAACTATTCTGCTGTGCATTGAAGTCCTGATTTACACATTCTCTCTGTGCACAGGGAGTTTATTTTGAATTATCATTTGCCTCACGCTGCAGGAAGCAGCTGATTTGTAAGACAGTTTAAAATTCTTGATATGCTGCGTTAGAGGGAAAAATCTGAAGTATTTTTGACTAATTGTACATTGTAATTTTGTTTCAACATACAAACAACATTGAATAAATTAGATCTACATTCTGCAGTTGGAGTTGTAGATCTGTACTGCCTGCTGACTTTAGTAGGGCACCATGTAGCACAAGGGTCCTGCCCAAATGAATCTCATTGCAGAATCTGGGCCTTAGGTTCTTTCTACTTCATTTTCCTGACAGGTTCTGAGTTCCATGTTTCTCTGCCACAGTTGATGACATCACAAACATCCAAAGCAGTGCAGGGAAACGCTCTGCTTTAGAGGAGGGTGTGTGTGTGTGTGTGTGTGTGTGTGTGATGGGGTATATCTGGCTCTTCATGATCCCCTGCTGGAGACCCTGCAGTCCTACTACAGCCTGTCCCAGGAAAGAGCAGTGAAGGTGGGTCCTCCAGGCCTGCTTAGAGAAGCTTTGTGGAAACAGCCAATCAGAGCCCAGCAGGCTTAGATAAAAGGAGCTGCAGGGTGTTAGCAGGGCAGGCCCTGGCTGGGGCAGAGGGGTGGGCTAGCTAGTTGGCTAGCTAGCTGCGCTCTGGACGAAGGAGCTTGATGGGCTGCATTTGCTAAACCTAGGAGCAAGAGGACCTGAGAGCTCTAGCCCTAAGGTAACAGCCAGCGGTAAGGAGACCAGGTGGGACCAAGGAATGTAGCAGCAACTAATTAAAGGAATAGGTATGTCGTTGATGTTTATAGGGTCCCCAGGTTAGGACCTGGAGTAGTGTGCAGGCCAGGGTTTCCCCAAAATGACAAAGTGGTCTAAGCCCTAAGATGGAGAAAAGGCTCATTTAGAAGCTCAAATGAAGGGTGGGATTTCAAGGGCTCAGAGATGGGTCAGAAGACCTTGGGGAGGGCTGACAGTTTATTGAACACTTTGCTACTCTGGAAGGGATTTATTTGTATTGACTGTGACTTGGCTGGAGGGCTGAGCCACAGACCTACAGGGGGTGCCAGGAGTGGGGAAAAGAGTTCATTAACGCATCCAGCTGCTAGAAGGTACTCAGGAGATGAGTGCCTCCTGTTACAATACGTATTAAAAAAAGTTTGAGTACTGTCAGGTTAAAAATTGTGTGTGTGTGTGTGTGTGTTTAAAAAGCATATTTCCTTATCTGTGACTACTAAAACTGAAACTTTGGGAAAAAATCTCATTTACTTCTCTCTGTTTATATTCATTTACTATTTACATTGCATTTCGTTTGAACAAAGAAAATAGATGGGACAACTTTGAATGTACATTGTTGTCCAGTTGACAGATGTGCTAGGATAGAATAGAATTAGTTCACTGATGGCTGCTTTCTAGTAAGGTTTACATTTTGGTTCCCTGGCTTTTAACAGGATGCTGCAGTGCTTGGGTTCTTCTTCGAGTGATTGCTCCAATGCATTCCAGTTAGGTGTGCGCGTGCACGGCTTCTCCGGAACTTTTTTCCCTAGCAACCCCGGCGGGCCGGCTGTCGCCCCCTGGAGTGGCGCCGCCATGGCGCTAAATATATACCCCAGCCGGCCTGTCTGCTCCTCAGTTCCTTCTTACTGCCCGTGACGGCAGTTGGAACTGTGGAGTGCTTGATAGCTCTTCACGTCCCTAGCTTTCTCTAGTTCATTGTTGTACATAGTTAGCATAGTTAGTTATAGTTGTTAAGTTAGCATAGTTAGTGTTAGATAGATAGGCTAAAAAAGGGGGGGTTCCCCTCTTTTTTGCCTTAGCCGGTGCGGGCTCATGCCCAAAGCACCGGGCTTTAAGCCCTGCACGGGGTGCCAGAAACCGATGCCCGTAGGAGACCCGCACGACGCGTGTCTCCGCTGCTTGGGCGAAGGGCACCGAACTGACAAGTGCCAGATCTGTTTGAAATTCAAACCGCGGACCCGCAAGGACCGAGATAGCCGCTTGAAACAGATCCTCATGGAGGAGTCCCTCCAACCACCGGCACCGCCCGCGCCGCCTCCGCGGCCTCCTCCCGTGCAGGGCACACCGCCGGCACCGTCTGCGGCACCGCCGGCGAAGAAAGCGGTTGCGAAGACTCGGCACCGCTCGCTCTCGCCCGCCAAGAAACAAAGACTGGCGAAGGCGCTGGCTCAGGCTCGCGTGCAGGACTCCGCCAAGGCGACTCCGCAGCCTGCAGCCCCTGTGGTGCCTCTGCACAAACAGTGCACTGCACCGGTGACTCCGGCGCCGCAAGGGCCGTCGAGTCCGGCGCCGCCTCGCTCCCCGGTGCCGTCCGTGGTCGAGCCTCGGCGGCCGTCGACGCCGGAGACGTTTGCCTCCGCGCGAGAGCTGATACAGCTCATAGAGGCTCCAGGCCTCCGGCCCCCGGCACCGCCGGCGCGGGCTGTCGTCTCCAGGGGCAAACCGGCAGCAATGGTCCGGCCACCCTCCCTGGAATCAAGGCGTGGACGTCGGACACGGTCCTGGTCTCGTTCCCGCACCGTCGACAGCTTGCCGTCCCGCCGATCGCGGTCCCGGCACCGCACTCCCTCGCGGCACCGATCGCAGTCTGCCCGTCGGTCGAAGTCCCAGTACCGCTCCGCTTCGCGGTACCGGTCGCACTCCCGACGTCGCACCAGATCGAGGTCGCCACCATATCGGCACCGACGGTCTCAGTCCCGGCACCGTTCCCGGCACCGCGACTCCCGCGGCCGCTCCAGACGTCGCGGTTCGCGCTCTCGGTCGAGCTCCCGGCACCGGTCGAGCTCCCGGCACCGCGATGGCCAGGGTCGGTCTCGGCATCGGAGATCTTACTCCCGGTCGAGCTCCCGGCACCGGTCCAGCCCCCGTCACCGATCGAGGTCCCAGCACCGGTTGAGCTCCCGGCACCGTGGAGAGAGTCGAGCGAGGTCGCCTTCCCGGCGTCGAGGGGAAGAGCAGCCCTCGGCGGTATGCCCTGGACCCTCATTGGCACCTCCCTGGCCTTCCCGCCCTGAGTCGGTCGCCTCCGGCGTAGAAGCCTATGGGCTCCCGCCTCCGACGCCACCAGCCCAGCCTAGTGGGGCCCAGCAGTGGGGTTTTTGGGTCCCATGGGCGCACTATGAGTCGGACGCTGTGCCCGTTCCGCCGAGGCCTCCAGGGGTCCAACGCAGAGTCCCAGAGGCGTCGATATCTCGTCCACCGCCATCCCCACCACCATCCGTTCCGGTGGCACCAGAGGGCCCCTCCGAACCCCCAGCCCACCATGCAGTGGACCCCTCTTCGGCTGAGGTCGTTCAGGAGTTATCCTCCTCATCCTCTCCCGATGAGGCAGTGGCCGGCGTGGCATCAAGGGAGCCGCCCCCCGTTGATGCCAAGGCGCATCAGGACCTACTCCGCCGTGTGGCGACGGCTATGGACCTCCCTGTAGAGGAGGTAAAGGAGGACGAGGACCCCATCACAAACGTAGTGGGGTCAGACTTGCCGGTCCGGGTTGCGTTACCTTTTGTGCGCACGGTCCAAAAGAACGCCGCCACCATTTGGCAAATGCCCGCTTCCGTGCCCCCCACAGCCAGGGGCGTGGAAAGAAAGTACTCAGTCCCTCCCACGGGCTATGAGTACCTGTATGTGCATCCAACTCCGGACTCCCTGGTGGTACAGTCAGTTAACGATAGGGAGCGTAACGGCCAGCCGGCCGCTGCTCCGAAGTCAAAGGAGGCACGTCGGATGGACCTTCTCAGCCGAAAGGTCTATTCTGCAGGGGGCCTGCAGATGAGAATTGGTAACCAGCTGATCCTCCTGGCCAGATACGTGTTCGACATACTCACGTCCCTGGCCAAGTTCACTGACCTCCTGCCGTTAACATCCCGCCAGGACTTCACCACAATGTTAGAGGAAGGGAGGCGATCCTCTCGCTCCTCCATTACAGCCGGCCTTGACGCGGCGGACTCAGGGGCACGCACCTTAGCATCGGGGGTCACGATGCGGCGCATCACCTGGCTTCAATCTTCCACCCTGCCTCCAAAAGTCCAGTTTACGCTCCAGGACTTGCCCTTTGACACCAAGGGCTTGTTCTCGGAAAAGACGGATTCGCGGATCCAATCACTAAAGGACGGCCTGGTGGCAATCCGTACACTCGGTATGCATACGCCGGTGACGCAGCGCAGGCCATTCCGCCCACAACCCTCCCGCTATCAGTCGCGGTACCGACCCTACCCGGCTCGGCGACCAGCCCAAAATCGCCGTCGCCCGTCGGGCAACCGCCGAAACCAGGGCCAGGCCGCTTCCAAAGCCCCACAGGCGCCGAAGCAACCCTTTTGATGGGACGCACGAGGGCTGCACATCACTCTCCCCTCCGGATCCTCCCCGTTTATTTCACAACCGCCTCTCCCGTTTTTTCTTGGAGTGGTCCCGAGTAACGTCGGACAGCTGGGTGCTCAGCACGGTCCACTCGGGATACCGTCTTCAGTTTGTTTCGCCCCCTCCCTCCCACCCACCTTCCCTGTCCCTCTTCAGGGACCCCTCTCACGAGCAAGTCCTCTTACAAGAGGTCCAGACTCTGTTGAGCGTGGGTGCCATAGAAGCAGTGCCTCAAGACAGGCGGGGCAGGGGATTCTACTCCCGTTATTTTCTCATCCCCAAGGCGAAAGGCGGGCTACGTCCTATCCTGGACCTTCGCGAGCTGAACAAGTACCTGCTCAAGCCCAAGTTTCGCATGGTCACTCTGGGGACCATCATTCCCTCTCTGGATCCGGGAGACTGGTTTGCGGCCCTCGACATGAAGGACGCCTACTTCCATGTCGCTATCTACCCCCCTCATCGGCGCTACCTTCGGTTTGTGGTCAACGACGCCCACTACCAGTTCGCCGTGTTGCCATTCGGCCTTTTGACCGCCCCCAGAGTATTCACCAAATGCATGGCGGTCGTCGCCGCAGCACTGCGACGGAACCAGATACACGTTTACCCGTATCTGGACGACTGGCTGATTCGCGGTCGCTCCAGGCAACTTGTGGAGAGTCAGATAGTAGAGGTCCTGGCTCTCTTTCGGCGCCTCGGTCTTCTCGTCAATACCGAGAAGTCAACTTTGATTCCGACGCAGCGAGTCGAATTCATTGGGGCGGTCCTCGATTCCACGATGGCCAGAGCCTGTCTCCCTCGCGCTCGACACCAGACGATGGTCTCCATCATCCGAGACCTCGTCAATTTCCCGACTACGACGGTGCGGTCATGCCTCCGCCTCCTGGGCCACATGGCATCGTGTACGTACGTCACCGCGTACGCACGACTTCACCTTCGTCCGTTTCAGTCCTGGCTCGCGACGGTGTACCGCCCGCATCGCGACACCATCGACATGGTGGTCACAGTCAACGGGACGGCTCTCGACTCCCTCCGCTGGTGGCTCGACCCGGAGGTCGTCTGCGCCGGAGTCCCGTTCCACCCTCCTCGGCCATCGGCAATGTTGACCACGGACGCCTCTGCGCTCGGTTGGGGCGCTCACCTGGGAGACCTGCACACTCAAGGCCTCTGGTCAGCGAGCGAGCTCACACTCCACATCAATGTCCGCGAGCTCCGAGCGATCCGCTTTGCATGTCACACCTTTCGGACCAACCTACAAGGCCGCTGTGTGACAGTGTTCACGGACAACACAACAGCAATGTTCTACGTGAACAAGCAGGGCGGAGCCCGCTCGTCCCCCCTCTGCAAGGAAGCGATCCTCCTGTGGGGCTTCTGCGTGACCCACTCCATTCACCTGGAAGCGTCCTTTCTACCGGGAGTGCAGAACACGCTGGCCGACCATCTCAGCAGGTCGTTTCTCTCCCACGAGTGGTCCCTCCGTCCCGACGTTGCTCACACGATCTTCCAGAGGTGGGGGTTTCCCCGGGTCGACCTCTTCGCCTCCAAGGCGAACAGGAAGTGTCTCCAGTTCTGCTCGTTCCGGGGGCACTCGCCGGGCTCTCTGTCGGACGCTTTCCTGTATCCGTGGCAGACTCACCTCCTCTATGCCTTCCCTCCGTTTCCGCTCGTGCACAGAGTGCTCCAGAAGCTTCGGAGGGATCGAGCCACCATGATACTAGTGGCTCCAGCCTGGCCGAGGCAGCATTGGTACACCCTGCTGCTCGAGCTCTCCGTTCGGGAGCCCATTACCCTCCCTTTCTGGCCGGACCTCATCACACAGGACTTCGGCAGACTCCTCCATCCGAACCTGCAGTCCCTCCATCTTACAGCCTGGTACCTGCGTGGTTGACCCACGCAGAGAGGGACTGTTCGGCGGCCGTGCAGCAAGTCCTGCTTGAAAGCAGAAAGCCTTCCACTCGTACCACCTACATGGCGAAATGGAAGAGGTTCGCGCTCTGGTGTGACCAGCAAGGGCTCAACCCATTCGTGGTACCTGTCTCTACCATCCTAGACTACCTATGGTACCTTAAGGAGCAGGGTCTGGCGGTTTCCTCCTTGCGGGTCCACCTCGCATCGGTGTCCGCCTTTCGTCCGTCAGTAGAGGGTCGAGCCATCTTTTCCAATCCGATGGTCTCACGCTTCCTGAAGGGCCTCGACCGCTTATACCCGCCAGTGCGTCGCCCTGCCCCGACCTGGGACTTGAACCTCGTCCTGGCCAGGCTCATGCGTCCACCATTCGAGCCTATGGCCACGTGTTCTCTCCTCTACCTCTCCTATAAAACGGCCTTCCTGGTTGCCATAACATCGGCAAGGAGAGTCTCGGAGATCCGAGCGTTGACGGTGGGCCCCCCATACACCGTCTTTCACGCGGATAAGGTGCAGCTTCGTCCTCACCCAGCCTTCCTACCAAAGGTGGTCTCGGCCTTCCACCTTAATCAGGACATCTTTCTCCCGGTCTTCTTCCCGAAGCCCCATGCTTCGCCCCGGGAACAACAGCTCCACACCCTCGACGTCCGTTGGGCGCTGGCGTTTTACATCGACCGGACAAGGTCCTTCCGGCGTTCCACGCAGCTCTTCATCGCAGTCGCTGATCGCATGAAAGGCGAGCCGGTCTCTACCCAGCGCATTTCCTCCTGGGTGACTCAATGCATCAGGTCATGTTACGAGCTGGCTCACGTGACACCATGCCGACTCACCGCTCATTCTGCGAGAGCGCACGCCTCGTCAGCCGCCTTCCTGAGCCATGTCCCCATCCAGGACATCTGCAGAGCGGCCACCTGGTCTTCGGTCCACACCTTCGCCTCCCACTACGCGTTGGTGCAGCAGTCTCGAGAGGATGCAGCCTTTGGCTCTGCGGTATTGCATTCCGCCACGTCTCACTCCGACCCCACCGCCTAGGTAAGGCTTGGGATTCACCTAACTGGAATGCATTGGAGCAATCACTCGAAGAAGAAAGGACGGTTACTCACCTGTAGTAACTGTTGTTCTTCGAGATGTGTTGCTCCAATCCATTCCAGACCCGCCCTCCTTCCCCACTGTCGGAGTAGCCGGCAAGAAGGAACTGAGGAGCGGACGGGCCGGCTGGGGTATATATTTAGCGCCATGGCGGCGCCACTCCAGGGGGTGACAGCCGGCCCGCCGGGGTTGCTAGGGAAAAAAGTTCCGGAGAAGCCGTGCACGCGCGGCGCGCACACCTAACTGGAAAGGATTGGAGCAACACATCTCGAAGAACAACAGTTACTACAGGTGAGTAACCGTCCTTTTCAAACACTAGACCTGACCCTTCAAGGTATTCATCGTTTCCAAGGCCAAAAAGGACCATTGTGATGATCTAGTCTGATGTCTGGGATAACACAGGCCATACAACTTCCTCAAAATAATTCCTAGAGCATCCTTTTTAGAAAAAAAATCCAATTTTGATTTAAAAATTTGTAGTGATGGGGAATACAGCCCAGCCCTTGGTAAACTGTTCCTATGTTAATTACATTTTTTAAGAGTGAGTGTATGTCTTTTCCAGTCTGAATTTGTGTAGCTTCAGCTTCTAGCCACTGGATCCTGTTATACCTTACACTGCTAGATTGAAAGATCCATTATCAAATATTTGTTCCCCCTAGAGGTACTAAGGGTACGTCCATACTACCCGCCCGGGTCGGCGGGTAGCGATCGACTTCTCGGAGTTCGATATATCGCGTCTCATCTAGACGCGATATATCGAACTCCGAACGTGCTCCCGTCGACTCTGGAACTCCACCACCACGAACGGCGGTGGCGGAGTTGACGGGGGAGCCACGGACTTCGATCCCGCGCCGTGAGGATGCGTAAGTACTTCGAACTAAGGTACTTCGAGTTCAGCTATGCTATTCGCGTAGCTGAACTTGTGTACCTTAGTTCGAACCTCCCCCCCAGTGTAGACCAGGCCTTAGACTATAATCACTTTACTCCTTAATCGCTTTGTTAAACTAAATAGACTGAGCGCTCTGCGTCTGTCACTTTAAGGGATATTTTTAATTCTTTAATCATTTAATCAGACGTGGTATATCTTGATTTTAGTAAAGCTTTTGATACTGTTTCTCATGACCATTTCATAAACAAACTAGGGAAATACAACCTAGATGGAGCTACTATAAGGTGGGTGCAAAACTGGTTGGAAAACCATTCCCAGAGAGTAGTTATCAGTGGTTCACAGTCATGCTGGAAGGACATAACGAGTGGGGTCCCACAGGGATCAGTTCTGGGTCCGGTTCTGTTCAATATCTTCATCAATGATTTAGATAATGGCATAGAGAGCACACTTATAAAGTTTGTGGATGATACCAAGCTGGGAGGGGTTGCAAGTGCTTTGGAGGACAGGATTAAAATTCAAAATGATCTGGACAAATTGGAGGAATGGTCTGAAGTAAATAGGATGAAATTCAATAAGGACAAATGCAAAGTACTCCATTTAAGAAGAAACAATCAGTTGCACACATACAAAATGGGAAATGACTGCCTAGGAAGGAGTACTGCGGAAAGGGATCTGGAGGTCATAGTGGACCACAAGCTAAATATGAATCAACAGTGTAAAACTGTTGCAAAAAAGGCGAACATCATTCTGGGATGTATTAGCAGGAGTGTTGTAAGGCAAGACACGAGAAGTAATTCTTCTGCTCTACTCTGCACTGATTAGGCCTCAACTGGAGTATTGTGTCCAGTTCTGAGCACCTCATTTCAGGAAGGATGTGGACAAATTGGAGAGATTCCAGAGAAGAGTGACAAAAATAGTTAAAGGTCTAGAAAACATGACCTATGAGGAAAGATTGAAAAAATTGGGTTTGTGTAGTCTGGAAAAGAGAAGACTGAAGGGGGACATAACAGCTTTGAAATATATAAAAGGTTGTTACAAGGAGGAGGGAGAAAAAATGTTTTTTCTTAACCTCTGAGGATAGGACAAGAAGGAATGGAATTTAAGTTGGACATTAGGAAAAACTTCCTAACTGTCAGGGTGGTTAAACATGAGAATAAATTGCCTAGGGAGGTTGTTGAATCTCCATCATTGGAGATTTTTAAGAGCATGTTAAACAAACACCTGTCAGGGATGGTCTAGATGATACTTAGTCCTGCCATGAGTGCAGGGGACAGGACTACATGACCCCTCGAGGTTCCTTCCAGTCCTATGATTCTTGTTGCTCTTCTCTGAATCTTCTCCAGTTTATCAACATTCTTCTGGAATTGTGGGGACCAGAACTGGACACAGTCTTGCAGCAGCGTTCACCCCAGTGCCAAATACAGAGGTAAATTAATCTCTCTGGTGCCACATCCCCTGTTTATGCATTCCAGGATCACATCAGCCCCTTTGGTCAAGCATCACACTGGGATCTCATGTTCTGATGATTATGCACCACAACACCCAAATCTTTTTCAGCGTTGCTACTTCCCAGGATAGTCTCCCATCATGTAAATATGGCCTGCAGTCGTTCTTTCTAGATGTATATATTTACGTTTAGCCATATTAAAAAGCATATTGTTTGCTTGTGGCCAGTTTAAAAACTGACCCAGATCCTGCTCTGAATCAATGACCTATCTTCTTCATTATTTACTACTCCCACATCTTTGTGTCATCTGTGAACTTTATCAGTGATGATTTTGTGTTTTGTTCCAGGTCATTGATAAAAGTATTTAAATAGCATAAGGCCAAGAGCCAATCCCTGCAGGACCCAACTGGAAACACACCCGCTTGATGACAATTCCCCATGTAGAGTTTCATTTTGAGCCCTATCAGTTAACCAGTTTTTAATCCATCTAATGTGTGCCAAGTTAATTTTATATTGTTCCAGTTTTTTAATCAAAATGTTGTGTGGCACCAAGTCAAACACCTTACAGAAGTCTAAATATGTTATGTCAACACTATTATCTTTATCAACCAAACTTGTAATCTTATAAAAAAGTTTTTTGATCTATTTTCCATAAACCCATGTTGATTTGCATAAATTGCATAATTACGGTATTCTCCTTTAGTTCTTTATTAATCAAGTCCCATATCAGCTGCTCTATTATATTGCCTGGGATTGATGTCAGGCTGACAGGCCTATAATTATCCAGGGCATCCTACATACCCTTTTTAAAAATTGGCAAATTGGCTTTTCTTTCAGTCTTCTGGAACTTCCCCAGTGCTCCAAGCCTTATTGAAAGTCAACATTAGCAGTCCAGCGAATTCTGCAGGCAGCTCTTATAACTCTTGCATGCAAGTTATCTGGACCTCCTGATTTTAAAAATATCTAACTTCAGTATCTTCCGTCTAACATCCTTCAGAGATACTAATAAAATGGAAAGAGTTATCACCATATGATGAGATTATATAATTTATCCCCCTCCACAAATACAGAAGAGAAATATTTATTGAACATTTCTATCTTTTCTGCATTATTATTGATAATTCTACCATTTCCATCTATCATTGACCAATACCATTGTCAGGATTCTTTTTGTTCCTAATACACCTCTACCTCGATATAACGCTGTCCTCGGGAGCCAAAAAATCTTACTGCGTTATAGGTGAAACTGCGTTATATCGAACTTGCTTTGATCCACCGGAGTGTGCAGCCCTGACCCTCCGGAGCACTGCTTTACCGCGTTATATCCAAATTCGTGTTATATCGGGTCGTGTTATATCGAGGTAGAGTTGTATATTTAAGAAACTCCTTCTTATTATCCTTAATGATTCTGGCCACAGATTTCTCCTTATATACCTTTGTTTCCCTTATAAATTTTCTACATTTCCTAACTTCTGATTTATATTCATTACTATCAACTTCCCCTTTCTTTCATTTCATTTGTTATATATTATTTTGTACAGATGCCTTCGCTTCCATTCTAAATGAGGTCAGTTCTTTAGACTGCCTAGTCACCTTTGATTGTAGGATTTTGGCTTTTGGGGCATCTAGTGAGGTATTCTTAAATGATTCCCAATCATCATTCACATTTTTCTGATTAAATTCTTTCTCCCAGCTGATTTGGCTCATAATTGTTTTCAGCTTTGTGAAAGTGGCTTGGTTAAAGCACCACGTACATATATTACTGAGCAGCTTCAGATGTCTTTGCAGGAATTAGGCGCACTGGGCTCAGTACATGAAAATATTCAAAACCCATTATTGAAAACTATATATTAATAGTATCAGAGGGGTAGCCGTGTTAGTCTGGATCTGTAAAAGCAGCAAAGAATCCTGTGGCACCTTATAGACTAACAGACGTTTTGCAGCATGAGCTTTCGTGGGTGAATACCCACTTCTTCGGATGCAAGTCGAAGAAGTGGGTATTCACCCACGAAAGCTCATGCTGCAAAACGTCTGTTAGTCTATAAGGTGCCACAGGATTCTTTGCTGCTTTTATATATTAATACTGGATTTCATAAAAGCTATTTTTACAAAACTATAATCGAGCTACTCAATAATGTGCCCTTAAATCTTCTCATAATTTCTTATTGTTTGGGATATTAATTATTACTGTTTTAAACAAAATATTATTCTCCTTCTAGAAGTTGTGAGTGATTCCATGGTGCTATCTTTATAGTTGGTCAGCTTGATTGACTTGAATTCCTTCCTATGTGGTCTCTGAATTTTTTGTATTTCCACCCCTGTAATTGTAAAAAATTAATTGCAGTGTACTGCGGTACAACAAAAAATGTGTTCTCTGCCTTAAAATGGGGAAAAAATGAAACCTCCCTCCTCAATGTTTGGAATGAGTTGGTTTAGTGGAATCCAGATTTGAGTTCTTCTGCCCAATAAGCCCATTTGTCCATAATTTACTAACAGTCAAAGCCTGTTATTTGCTTGTCTTTCCCTTACTGAGCTGACTGAATGGCTTGAATTTCATGACTAAATGAATTTCTAAGCAGTAGTTTGTTCCATTCTGGCTTTAATGCTTAATGAGAATGTAATGTACCCCATCTGAGGTTTCTGTTTGATCTTATAATAGTAGGAAACAGACAAGGAGATTGCACTAATCGTTAAGAATTGTTAGTGCACTCATTTCTCTCTTCTCTAACCTGGAGTGACTGTCTAATGCATGGTTTGGAGTGGGTCATACAGTCAAACAGAAGGGTTATATTATCTTGCTTATGTTATTGCAGAGACAGAAATGTATGTATCTCATAGTGGTTTAGAGGAGGCTGGCCATCTTTGCAAATGTCATTGTGGTAGCAAAATTAACTAGAAGGGGGCCGAATGCTTATAGGAATATAAAGAAATTTTCAGTGGGGTTAGTGTGCATCTCTCCCCCAAAAGCTACTTCCTGTCCCACAACTGACCTTGTTTTCCTCAGATTCTTGCAACTCAGAGTTGGCCTCCTCTCCTTCTGCATAAAACTAAAGCTCATCTTCATTTCTTTTGAAGTGTTCAAGAATTCTGCTCCTGCCGGCATCCTTTCCTTTGACTCCTCTTCCCGTTTTAGCCTTATCTATAGTTATGGGTTACTTTAACCAGTTACTCACCCCAAGGTGAGGGTTTATATCTACTTTAATCTGTGAGAGTTCAGCCCCAAAATTGACTTCAGAAGAGAGGTACTCAATAGAAGGGCTATAGTGCACAAGAGGAGCAACGCAGTGTTCTTTCTGTAATTACTTTTATTAGCCAACTAAATGACATTACTCACACTTCAGTCAGGTAAAGGAGAGAGAAAACAATATGGTATGTCTAGTATTGCATTACTCACAGCATGCATTGAGGAGAAACCCAAGTTGTCATACTCCTCATCATAATTCTCACCATCATCAACATCACCAATGGTCTTCATCCAGGCATCTCCCAAGCAACCCAGGCAGGAATACAGCTTTTACAATGTGTTACACCGAGGCCCACTGGGGTGTATATATAGTTGTGAAGGTTTTAACCCATTTTCCTTATTTGAACTTCCACATCCAATCATTTTTGGGCTGCCCTGTTTTCCTTGTTAGTTCCCCTTATCCTCATTAACATTTATATCACCCCTTATCACCATAGTAACAGGCAGTTACTTTAAGGAAGTATCTAACATTTCACCTTGGCTATGAACAGTCACTTGTGTCTACTGTTTGGACATTATCCAAACTCAGCAGTTATTTTCCAAACATCAGCATATCAAAACATAGACACAAGCTCAGCAAATGTATTATTAGCTAACTTATGCTAACTTATTTGTATAATAGGTTAAGTTAGCTCTAAGGCCTAATTCGACTAAGTTAAGTGTCTTGCAAGCCTGAGGTCCTTGGGCCCTGTGTTACAACATTAATGATAACTTATATTTAATCTCTATCCTAAATATACAGGATATTTTTTATCCTTGGCTACCAGGGCTGCCCAGAGGGAGGGGGGGGGCAAAGGGGGCAATTTGCCCCGGGCTCCGCAGGGGCCCCCAAGAGAACAGCGGAGGCTCCCGCCTCCGCCCCTCTCCTGGAGCCTCAGCGCATCAAGCGCCGAGTCTCCGCCGGGGCCTCTGAGCTCGGAGCTCCAGGCTGAGTCCCGCCCCCTCCCCACGCGGCTCTGAGCGGGACGGGGCTCAGGCCCCGCCGGCCACACGCTGCGGCTGTTCCGGCGAGGCGCTGAGACTCCGGGTGAGGAGGGAGCCGGGGGTAAGAGGCTGGGGCCGGGGCGGGGGGGAAGCGGGACCCACCGCCGAAGCGCAGCCCGGTCTTCGGCGGCGGGGGGCCCCTTCCGTTCTGGGACCCGCCGCCGAAGTGCCCCGAAGACCCGCGGTTGGGACCCCCCCCCCGCCGAATTACCGCCGAAGACCGGGCTGCGCTTCGGCGGCGGGTCCCGCTTCGGCGGTAATTCGGCGGCGGGGGGGGCCTCCGCCGCGGGTCTTGGGGCACTTCGGCGGCGGGTCCTGGAACGGAAGGGGCCCCCCGCCGCCGAAGACCCCGGGCCCCCGGAATCTCTGGGCGGCCCTGTTGGCTACACCTTTCTTTCTGTACCCCTGAAGGTTCTCAGTTTGCTGCACCACTAGATGCTTCTTCTTGTGACTTGTATGGCATTTGGATGGTGAACAAAAAGTAACACAGGCCAGAAAAAAAACATTTTCTCCTATACTGATTATTTATTACAACAGTGCCTCTGGGCCAGCTCAGAGTAGGGGCCTCATTGTGCATGGTACGGTAAATAGAATAAGAGAGAGTCCATGCCCCAAAGAGTTTCCAGTCTAAATAGACAAATGCTAGTGGAAAGAAGTAGAACATACCAGTAGAGCGAACAGTGTGATTGTAGCAAATATCGCACATGTTCTGCAATTTCTTTCATTTGGTTTTGTTATGTAAGTGGGGGTATGTTAGGAGGGAATTAACTAGATCAGGGGTCGGCAACTGGTGGCTCACGGCTCACCAGGGTAAGCACCCTGGCGGGCCAGCCCGGTTTGTTTATCTGCCGCGTCGGCAAGTTCGGCCAATCGCGGCTCCCACTGGCCGCGGTTCGCGGTCCCAGGCCAATGCGGGAGGCAGGAAGCCGCGGCCAGAACATCCCTCGGCTCGCACCGCTTCCTGCCTCCCGCATTGGCCTGGGAACGCGAACCGCGCCCAGTGATGAGCCGCGATCGGCCGAACTTGCCGACGTGGCAGATAAACAAACCGGGCCGGCCCACCAGGATGCTTACCCTGGCGAGCCGCGAGCCACCGGTTGCCGACCCCTGAACTAGATGGAAAGACAAAGGGTGAGGGAGTCGGAAGGGTTAGCATTCTCTCCCCTGTGCTATCTACGCAGTTTAACAGAGCGGAGACTTGATTGGAACTGCAAGATGCTGGACAGCTTTGGGCTTTTCTCCTTCTGTGCTTTCCGCTGCCCGTTGGCTTCTTGCTGCCCAATTGGCTTCTTTCTCTCCACAATCATTAATTAAAACTGTTGCCTGTGGTTTCTCAAGATTCCTGCCCCGTTTTACCTCTTTGTAGTTGTATAGCATAGGAGCTGTGTTTGTAGGGTGCTTTGTGTCTGATTGCCTGTTTTAGGGACCAGGAAGGATTATTTTCTCGTTTAGTTCAGATTGGCTGAGACCTGATAGTGGGTTTTGGTGGGTGGTTTTTGTTTTTTGTTCCCTTCCTTATAGCATCTTGGAGAGACAGTTGGGTTAAACAGGATTAGGACTTAGAAATTTAATGTTGGGAATTGTATGAATGTTTAGAAGCCCTGTAAACCCCACACTAAACTCATTTAAATGCCTGGTATGGGGAAATTGGGCAGGTAGCACCCCACTTTGGTGTCAAGTTTAATAAAGTTGTGGCCTGCTGCTTAAAATTCATCCCCGTGTCTGTCGTCCTTCACTTGGATGTTCTAATCAATGTTCACAGTGAAAACTGCAGGAAGCACTCTGACCTTGTTAGTTTTCCTTGGGCCCTGCTTGAACGGCTTTCAGCAACTGGGGTGCCTGCTCCAGTGTCTCAGTGGCTCCTGTTTGCAGCTTTTTTTCCAAAGCTCAATGTGTCTCCTAGTGCCACCAGAGCAGTGATCTCCCCTGTACTGAAATACAAATGGTATATGAGACTGTAGGCTAGGTGATATTGGAAGAGCAAGTACCCATATGTGAAAGTGGAAAGGAGTAGCGGAAAAAGGAAATGTGACCTAGGTGCAAATAGTTGGTGAGAGTCCAGCAAAAATCTATAAGTGTGATATGATTTCACCCCCCACATCCCCTCAAAAAATTATTGCAATACCTGGCCAAAACCAGATGGCAAGCTTTTTATAAGGGAACTTTAAAAAATGCCTTTACATCTGGGTGAATCCTGCTCTCAGTTACCCTGGTGTAAATCTGGGGTAGCTAATGTAAATTAGAATAACTTCACTGAAGAAATTAGTGTCAATGAGAGCAGAATTTGACCCATGAATTAAGCTGACAGCATCACTTTAAAGTACTTCCCCAGCCCAGACTCTCAGCCCACCATGCTGCCCCTGTTAAGTCAATGGAAGCACTCCTGGTGAGGATGTGCACCACCGACAGAAGGAGCCTAGTATGGACGTGAACCTCTGCAGTAATTATTACAGTGGCTATAAGTCGACTTAACATAGGTTGATTTACGTTTGTAGTGTAGACATACCCTTAACGTGCTTCCACTTTAGTTCTGAACTGGGTATTTGACGGGTCTTCCCACCCCCCCCCCACCCCCCCCGAGCCTCCGTATTGAACATATTTTGGGATACATTTTTTGTTGCAGTTTTCCTACCCCCCAGATATCATATGGTTCCCACCTTTACTGATTTTCCTTTGCACGCATCATGGGCCTGATCCAAAACCTGTTAAAGTAAGTAGGAGCCTTTCCACTGACTTCAGTGGGCTTCGGATCATGCCCAATATGAAAAAGTAGCTTTGCTGATGTTATCTCTGCAGCTTGACTGCTGAAGCTCAGAGCAAAACTCATCAGCCCAGGGCACTGTAACTTAGGTTCACTCCTGAAACTCAGTGTCTTCTTGCTGTTATAGATGTTAGACTGAAATATCAATCTAGCCAAAATGGCCTGAAATTAAGGTATTTCCTTTAGGAAAAAATGTAGAATTAAATTAAACATCAAAAGGGATTCTGTTGTTTCTTTTAAATATGTAACTTAAACCCTGACTTGGTTTTCCTATCTCTTGGCTTAATGTCGGCAAGACTCAAAATTTCAGTGTGGAAACAAAGGGTAGTATTGCAACTGTGAGCTAGAATTCAGTTCTTTGGCATGTGGCCAGTCCTGGAAGATGGCCAAACTGGAGACTTGCAGAGGTGTTACAGACCTAGGCTCCAAGCCCACAGACCTTGCCTAGGGAAACCTACGGATCTGAAGAAGTAATAGGAAACATGTCTTAACACATCAAGACAATAACATAATGTATGTAGTGAAAGGGGAAATTATCCTGGCCCATTGAAAAACATCTGGGCTTTCTTGTTTCTTTACTTTCTTTTTTAAGTCAAGCAAATATGCTACAGATTTTAAGTCCTATGGGAACTGTAATTTCTCACTAAGTGTAAGGATCCACTGTTTGTACAGGAACTTCCATTGTTGTTTAAGTGTCCATGTGATATAGCTTTGTTCCTCAATTCCCTCTTTGTCTCCCTCTCTACCCTATCCCACAATGCATCAAGACAGTCAGCTCATGGGCAGAATAGTGTTAGGCCCATTATGGGTGATGTCATAGTGATAACCTAGAATGGAAGCAGATCCCTGAAAAGACCAGCACAAGGACCTAAAACCTCCCAGCATTTTTTCACTATTCAGCTCACTGTCCACAGACTCTGTCAGATGCACTTAAATACTATGGCAGAAATTGGCAACCTTTCAGAAGTGGTGTGCCGAGTCTTTATTTATTCACTCTAGTTTAAGGTTTCGCGTGCCAGTAATACATTATAACGTTTTTAGAAGGTCTCTTTCTATAAGTCTATAATATATAACTAAACTATTGTTGTATGTAAAGTAAATAAGGTTTTAAAAATGTTTAAAAAGCTTCATTTAAAATTAAATTAAAATGCAGAGCCCCCCAGACCGGTGGCCAGGACCTGGGCAGTGTGAGTGTCACTGAAAATCAGCTCGCGTGCACACGCGTGCCATAGGTTGCCTACCCCTGTACTATGATGACGGGCAATAATTTTTATTTTGGTAATCTCAGTGTGAAGAGCTGAAAGCTTGATTGAGTTGCAAAGAGAATAACCATGCAATTGTGGAAGTGACAATTCATTGCTTTAGAAAGCAATATTAATGCTAAAAAATAATGTATGCTCTGTTTGCTGCACTAATACTGGCAATATGCTATAATAATAATAGGACATATACCAATCTCCTAGAACTGGAAGGGACCTCAAAAGGTCATCAAGTCCAACCCCTTGCCTTCACTAGCAGGACCAAGTGCTGATTTTTGCCCCAGATCCCTAAGTGGCCCCCTCAAGGATTGAACTCACAACCCAGGGTTTAGCAGGCCAATGCTCAAACCACTGAGCTATCCCTCCCCCAATATGCAAAATAGACACTTTTACAACAGTGTTATTTACTCTTTCAAAGGTCTGCTCTTTGAGTGCTGTGCTTTTTTGTAAACTAGAACTGAATCTTGGCACACTGGTTTTTCCAAGAAACCTTAAGCTTTTTGGTTTCTCGGCGACAAAACATATAAGGAAGTCCAATGGCTTTTCTTGGCATGTGAACAACTTTTACTGACTATAAGTAACAGTATGTCAGAAGAATCCAACATTTGCAGAGAAAAGAATAGCTGCGCAATATTACCATTCAAAATGTTTTATTATGCACTGGACAGATGTCATAATTTTTCACTAAATCATTTTATATTGAACAAAAACCATATAAATGATACATTTAAGCTTAGACACTGTTGTAACAATACCAAGAAGCTTAAGCCGAAAGTGGGAAGAAGGCAAAGGGAACAATTCATACTATAGCCTGGGTGTAGTGAACCCAGGAGCACTGCCTATGTATCATGTACTAGGAATAGACTCTAACGTATTGTCTTATTCTCTGCTTCCATCAGCATACAGTTCGGGGTCAAATAAAAATTTTTTTTTTTAACCTAAAACATAAGTACCTCAAGCAGCCTGACTTTCAGAAGTCTGGAATACTCACCAACTCCCACTGAAGTCAATTGGAGCTCTTGGGTTCTTGGTGCTTTTGAAAATTAGACCACTTATTTAGGTGCCTACATGTCAACTTCGTAGCCTGACTTTAGGCTCCTATTTTTGCAAATCTGGGCCTTGGGTCTCATTTTTGTGGGCCTTTTCTCCACTGCCTTTCGCCCTTTGTGTAATCTTTTTCAAGGCGAGTGCAAAGTGAGTATAAAAGGCTATATAAATGCAAGGCAGAGGAGAGTCTGACTATTTAGCTGCAGCCACTCTGAGCACCAGAGCTTGTCAAGCAGGGAGGACTTTGCTTTCCTTCTAAACAATGGTAATGTTTGTGGTAACTTAGAAATGTTTGAGAAGATGAAAACGGTAACAACTGGATTTGTGAAACACTTTATAGTTTTATTTCAAGTTTATACAAAATACACAGGCAGCTCTGCCAGACACAACCTGAAGAGTCCTCTCACACCCAATATGCATCCTGTAACTCCCTTTTGCCTTCCCTATCACCTTGGAAAGTTTCTAGGTAGTTAAAATTGGTGCTATCTAAGTACTGAAGCTGATGAGGTAGATTTTTTTTAAATCCCTCACTAACTCAAACCAATCCAGTGCATTCTTCTTTTGGTTCTGGATATTTTTTAAATATAGAGACTAACATGTAACTCCAAAGATGATCAATTAGCACTCCTCTCTAGAAGTTTCTGGAATTGGGTGTGGTAGTTTTGGGTATGCTCAATAGCTGTAGCTGGACTCAGATCCATTGAGGGAAAGTAGTCATGTCACCTGCTTTGCAAAAGGCCATGTGTACTGTGTGGGTTGGGAGAAGCTGTGCCACAGGAGCAGAAAGCGGGTTGGTTTTCCCTAATTCTGAAGCATTTTGCAGCAGGTTAGTGGTATTGTTAACCCTCCAACAGGGACGCCTTGGCAGTGTTAATTAAAGAAGGGGGAAATTGGGAGGCAGAAATAATTTTTTATTTTAATTGTATACTTTGAATGTTTGATTTTAGCCAAACTTCTTTAGATAAATTCTCAACTAGTATGATTCACCAACTTTTCTCTTCTTTGAATGTGATGATGGGGAAAGTCATTTATATTTTGTTAGCCTCATTTTTTTTAATAACTTTTTTTTTAATCTATATACTTAGACTGAGTAGTTGGTTAATTGGTTAGTTGTCTAGCTAATGGAGTAATCTCAGCAGAGGAGGAGGAAGAGTCTGTATGGCTACCAATTGGTGGTCCTACAAGCTAGAAGAGAGAAGATATTGTTGCAGTTCTTTTGATTCAGCAGACTCTAGATTTTGGTGATCACAGACTGAGATTCAGGTGAACTCAACCTAAGCTTTTGGGTACTCTTGAATTACTTCTCACTGTTTCTATGGGGACTGACCTGTTTAGATTAAATTTGTTTTATTTATTTACATTTATGTATAAATGTGAAAATAATGTATGTGGATTATAAAGTATCCATGTTATGTTGTAGAAACTAAGTTGTTATTAGTATTTAATACTTAGGAATTAAGTTAATTCCTTTTGCTCTTTTTGGACTGGATTGCGGGGAAGTTGACCCCGTGCAATCCTTGTTCAAACTCCTCAATGAGAGAATTCTGGGTCTCCATGTCTTTTTCGATGGAAGTTGCTTTTAGGCACTAGGAGAATGGTAGGGAAGTAAACTCTAGCCTACCCAAAGGTTACATTGGCACAACATTACTAAGGAGCACAACATTGAGGGAACAATCCCAGATGCAACTGTGAGAGGATTGTTTGAATTTGAAGGGAGGTTCCAACATATGGAAGCTGACAGAATAGGAATTCAATTTTCCATTTACAACTGGGCTCTTGAGTGAGGCTGGAGAGGTGGAGAATCCTGGCTTGAGAGTTCATGAGGTGCATTTTGAACAGGAATCCTTTTATGGAGTCAAATCAGTTAACTAATCTTCTCACCCAACAATTCCTTATCTATCTGTTTTGTACATATGTACTGAAAGGATTGCAGTCCTTCCTGTTAACAATGGCTTATTAGAGTTATCCTAAGGAAAGAGGCCCATATTTCCTCTTTATCTGTGGGTTTTTGTTTTGTTTTTTAGGATGACTGCTTTTCCTGGAGTTTCTGTTGAGACTCTCTTTTTCTGTTGTTTATAACAGGTAGGTGTGTTCCTCCTTTTAAAGGGTACAAAAGGTTCTTCTTTAGCTTACAAGATATCTCCTGTAGTCACTCTAAGTTAAGAGAAGTGTTACAGGAGTATGTCTAGCCCTGAGTAGTTAAAACAATTAGTCCCTGATAACAAGATGTGCAGACAATGTTTTATTTTGCATTTGTTTTCTTGGAGGTAGGATTGAAAGATAACATACAGGTCCTAGGTTCTGTTTGGCTCTGCCACCTACTTTATATATGATGCTGTCAGGGGAATATTGTAAGAGACTTCTTTGGGCATGATTTGCATGGCCAGTTTGGAGCTCTCAAGAAACAAGAGGAATTTTCAAATCAGAATGTGGCTGGTGCTTGTTCTTTGGGAAAAATCTGCTCTCTCTAGTGGGCATGCAAGCTCTCAGGGTATTTATGCCTCATCTGGGAGCATCACCACAAACTCCACTGTTGTGTGACTCTGTGCTTTCCAGGGATGCTGTGCTCCCTGTTTCTAAATGGCACAGCCTCAATGCACAATCCCCCCATCCAAGGTCATTCAAAAAAAACCTTCCTCAGTCCTCTCAGGGGGTATCTATAACATGTGAACACAGTATTAAAAGCCTCATCAGTACCTGCACTGATAGGAAAGTATCATATAAAGATCTGAGCTGAGAATTGGTCAGTGGTTTCCAAAACCAGGTACTGGAATGTGGAATATGGAGCAGGTATAGGGCAATTTCTACACAGTATCAGCTCATGGTCACTTTGAGGGGCAGAGGGGCGTCTTGCATGCTCATATGACCAGTGAATGACAAAAAAGGGGTGTGCCTCCTAGAATCTGCTTTGCCTGTGGAGCTAGGCAAATCTGCCAACGTGGCAGCTGTGAATGAGGTTCTGCAGCTGGTATCTACAAGTGCCATATCCCTTTAATGATGCTCGGTGCTATTTTACACAGATTATAGTGGAAAAGCCATCCTTTCGGACCCTCTCCTGCCTGGGCAATACATGGAACTCCCAATAACCCCTGCTGGCCCTCCCTTCCCCCTAACAGTTTAGATCTGAAGCTAGGGCACACACCATTTGTGTCCTATTAAACAGGCATTAGCATCCAATATCGGCTTGACGGCAACATCTTCAACCTTTCTTGTTTCCATGTCAGAGCTAAAGTAATATCACCAACCCAACAACAACCAAACTCCAGTACGCAGATGATTGTCCTGTAGTTGCACACTTAAAGGAAGATCTACAAACAGCCTTTAATTGCTTCTCCGAAGCTTACAAAAGCCATTGGCTAACTCAGAATATCAGCAAAACAAAAGTTCTCCACCAGCCAGTCCCCGGTCAATCATCAGACCCAGCAAGGAAGATCTACACTTTGCCTATCTTGGCAGCCATCTCTCACAGAGGGTAGACATAGATGTCGAGATTCAGCACAGAATTCGCTGTGCCAGCCTTGCCTTTGGCAGACTGTCTCACTAGGTGTTCAACAATCACATCAGAACACCCACTAGATTTCTAGTTTATAAAGCGGTGGTAATCTCAACTCTCTTCTACAACTGTGAGACTTGGGTGACCTACAGAAAACATCTGAAAAACCTGGAATGCCAGCACCAGCACTTTCTTTGGAAGATCCTCAACATAAAGTGGGAGGATCATCGCACTAATGTCAGTGTCCTTACAGAGGCCAACATCTTCAGTGTGGAAGCCCAGATTATCCAGCACCAGCTGAGGTGGAGCGGGCACAGTATGCACATGCCTGATGTACACTTACCAAAACAGCTGCTGTACACCCAACTCACCAAAGGAGAAAGGAAACGGGGAGGCCAAAAGAAATGCACTAAAGACACCTGCAAGATAAACATCAAGAGATGTGGCATCGACACCACACAGTGGGAGACAGTAGCCCAGGACAGGGATAACTGGCGAAAACTTGTCAAAGGGAACGTCCACTTTTGAGGAAAATCGCCTTGTTCTGGTCACAGAAAAGCGCCAGAAAAGAAAGGAAAGACAACCGTCACTCTGCAATCGCGGCCCAACCCTGTCTCTCAACACCACCTGCAATGTCTGCCAATGAGCCTGTGGCTCAAGGATCGGACTCCTCAGCCACCAAAGGACCCATGAAAAATAAAACCTGTGAAAGAAATCATCCTCGACCTCAAGGGATCGCCAGCGACACTAACACAGACATAGGATAGTATGAAGGGTGGATCATTAGACTGTATTGGTCTCCCTGACCCCCTCTGTGTGCCCTCTACTGTGTCTAGTTCAGATGGCAGGTCACAGTAGCACTGAATTCCTGCCTAATTTGGACTGTCTAGCCATAGGGCTGCAAATGTGGTCTGTTGAGGGTGCTCTAGACATGCAGTGGTCCTCTAAAAGGACCAAGCATTAAGGTTTCCAGGTGCAATGGTGAACCTGACTAATAAAGAGAGGGCCTGGGTTCCCTTTCATCTCAACACAGGTGCTGGACAGGCTCAGAAGTGCCTGTGCCTCAGTGAGGCTGAGGATTGTCTGCCAATATTCAGAGACCTTGTTAGGAGGGTGAGAGCACTTTCTATTCTGAGCCTCAGCCTCACGTCCTTTCCCTGAGTTGCCTGGATAGTAGACAAAAGTCAGTATTAATTTATTAATGCATCCATCAAGCTGTGAAAGGGAAGTGTCTAGAGAGGTTCCACTGAGTCTAATGGAAAGTTATCTTCAGAGAGAGAGGATTTTCTGAAGTTTTGTAGGACGACTGTAGGGACAGGAGGAGAGTCCGTGTTAGCTCAGGGGTTGGAGAGGGGTGTGATGGGGGGAAGAGGGTTGAGGACACATATACAAGGATTTGGAGTGGGCATTGCCAGGAGACTGAGGGACAGCAGAAAAGGAGTTGTACTAACTTTAATCCACTACCCCAACCCTTTCCACATACTTCCACTACCTCTTCTAGTCCCTGCCCTAAATCCTGACACTTCTCACCTGTCCTGATACTTGTCCTATAAAACCTAAGTAAATCATCTGTCTTTCTGAAGATAAATTTTTGCTAGATACCCTCTCTTCAATAACTTGAAACATCATAATTTCTCATGGTTCCTTAGTAAATTTTCAATCCACGTGGCAGTGTTCAAGAGCTTTTATAAGGGTATGGGAACACACATCTTACTAAAACCCAGATATATTCCATGCCTCATGCTCCTAGCAAACACCAGTTTTGTAATTCTTGTAGACCAGTGGTCCCCAACCTTTTTTGTCTGGCAGGTGCCAGACGACGAGCCACGGAGGACTGTGGCGGCGGAAGAGCATCTGCCGAAATTCCGCTGACAAGTGGCAACGTTAATAGGCGTCACTGCCAAGTAGCATCATCAAGAGGCGTTGCCGCCGAAATAACACCGAAAATTGGCAGCATTTTGGTGGCGATGCCTCTGGATGATGCAGCTTGTCAGCGGCATTTTGGCGGATGCCCGTCCGCCGGCCAGTACGCGGGCGCACATAGACACCCCAGCAGGTGCCATGGCACCCTCGGGCACCGCATTGGGGACCCCTGTATTAGACAAAACCTAACCATTCTACTCTGCCAAGCCTTAGTTTTTTCTAGCTGTAGAATGTGTATTTGTATGTGAGGATACTGAGTGAGTGCTTTGGTCAGTTCATTTGCTTTTGGATGGGGGGAATGTACATCACAGCAGGAGCTCTGCTCACCTCCCCCGCCTTCAGACCCTAGCAAACTATTTTCCATACAAGACCACAGGCCCTTGCACAGTCTTGCCCTGAATGGTGCAGTAAAGATGATTTTATTATGAACATAGTTCCAAATGATCTTCATAGGTATGGTACCCCGTTTTTCACTTTAACTAGCCAGAGCTATTGCCTCTTGACGGATGAGCTTCTCACTTTGTTTTATATTTGTTTCAAAATGGGTGGTGACTAAATAACCTTGTACTTTGACATGTTATACATACGGCAAATGCTTTTGATGCTAATTGATAAAATTGGGCCAAGGCTTCATTAAAGTGAATGCAGACGCCAAACAGAAGGAAATAATGAGAAACCTGTTTATTGTAATTAATTTAAGAATCATTTCGGAAAACAAAGCTTGCCTTGTCATGCTGAAATCTACAGGAGTGGATAATACAGCTTTACATAATATTCCTCATTTTATCAAGAAGAATTCCTAATTTGCTATCGAGGCTTTCTTTGTAAACAGGTCTTTGTGCTTTGTTCTTTTAGCATCCTCTGCTAGAGGCAGTTAAAAGTAATGCAACAGATAAGTTAGAGGAAGAAAATTTAAAATTGGAGTCCTGGCAGCTTGGCCATAAACCATGTGTGAATTAGTGGTTGTGTTCCCTTTGCAGCTCCAAGCAAAGAAAGTTGCACTTCTTTACTTCTTGTCTTGATACATATACTCAGACAAAGGGAGAGTCAAAGTCAGTGATAGATTTCCGTGCATGAGACCTTTGAGACAAGAAATCAGTAGCAGGATTCTACATTTTATATTGATCTTAAAATCTTTTTTTGGTGTTGAAACACCAGGAGTTGCCTGTAGATGAGTATTTTCTAATAGTGGCAAAGGGGAGGATGTGAAGTATGATAGTTGGGATGGTGGGTGTATGCATGTCACAGGTCTGTTGTACCCTACGGTTTTACTGCTGTATAATATGCTAGATAATCCAGCCATTGTCTCAGAATTCTGCTCTTCTAGCTAACCTTTCATTTTAAAAATATGGAAGTTTGTGTATGATAAAAACTTCCAAAAGTTAAGTGGGCAGATAGAGGCAGTTTTATGCCTGCCTCAGTCTACAGACAGCCTGTACAAAATAGCCCCGGAAGAGGCTGAGCTCTTGCATTTATCTCAGTGGGTTGTTGACTTTCAAATCTAACGATACAAATGAGAATATCAGCTATTTAACTATTTCACTGCTGAGCATTTTAAAATCTAGCCAATGTCTTTATCCCACAAACCCAAACTGGCCTCAATTCAGGATATCTGAGCTCAGACATCACAAACTGAATTGCTACAGTTCAAAGATCTCACAGACTCTTCAAGCTGGCTACCTCCAGTTCAAATAATTCATCTGCTCTGCCTGTGAAAGATAGGGTAGCTTGCATGCTTTGCAAAGAGAGTAGCTCTGCATTTTTTTTCCTTTTGTTCTCGTTTGTTTTTGCAAACACCAGTGACACCTCATATTAAGGTTGAAAAAAGCAAGTGCACAAATGTCAGGAACTGCAGATTTAAATGTGAACAATCAACATTAACTCTGCCCTTTTTATATCTGAATTAAAATAGAATCCCTAAATGTTCTAACATATTAGACCATGTGACCACAAGACTATGTGAAGTAGTTCTCACTTGAATATTGCTCATTGGGTCAAAACCAGAAAATGTATTATATGCATGCGTGATACTAATAATATGTTGTAACTTACTTATCCAAGTGAAGACAGTGCATGCAAAAGACATGTCCATGCCCTGTGGGACTGTGATTGTCCTTTGACTTTGCCCAGAGGAAGAAGTAGGGTTCTTTGTGCCCAACCTCCTCTTCCCTCATGGGGCACACCCTTGAAAGGGCCAGTCTGTCCCAGAACAACTAGTTTTAGTGGGAAACCTGTTCATAATACAACATACCTCCCCTGCGTTATATGGGAACTTCAGCTGTGTCCAGGTTGATGATACACTCAGTTTACTAAAACATTATTATTTTTTTGGGATAGAGCTGGCTTTGTCGTCCTTCACTGCTGCAGTGAATGTTTTAGATAGGTGGTCAGTTTTCACATCATGGGTTTTAGCAAGGGCGTCAGCTGTGAAAGACCTAAATCTCATCTTTGGACTGCTGACACTGGAGACAGCATGATCACTCTTTTTTTTTTTCTGCTAGCATTGCCATTTCCTGTAGTACAACTCCAAAAACTTAAGCTTATCTTGACCACTTACCCACATTTACTGTGTTGGATAGAATGAGACATCTGAGCAAGATGGTGACCAAATGACCTTCTGGCTTCATAGAGTTAAGTTTAAAGGTTTAAAAAAATCCGGATGTAGGTATTCTTTTTTCCTGTTGCTTTGCATTTTCTATCCTCCTTATGTAGATGGCCCAGACTTCTAACCAGGCGAGCATTGTCTGTGTCTGTGTCTGTGTCTGTGTCTGTGTGTGTGTGTGTGTGTGTGTGTGTGAGAGATGTTAGGGTGACCAGATGAGAGGAAGAAAATATCGGGACACATGGGGACCAGCGGAGCAAAAAGAAAAAAGGAATACTGCAAAAGATTGGTTGGGACACGGGACAAACACTTAAATATCGGGACGGTCCCAGTTTTATCAGGACGTCTGGTCACCCTAGATGTTAGTTCTAACACACATCAAGTCTCCTTGACTGTTAGCTTTTTGACACCAACTACTTTACGTAATGATAAGTCTGTACACTGAAGATTCAAACTTTAAACACAAGGACAGTGTGTTTAACCTTTTTTTCCACTGTCAGTAAATTTATCAGGTGTCCCAATATCATTTTTGAGACTTTTGGTTAAAAGATAAACTGAAATAAAGGCTAAAATAGGAGTACAAAAGCTGGACTGGGTCCTTTCAGAATTTATAAATGGCACAGGGAAGCTTTCCGTTGCAAAATTACCCCCTGCTAAGGCTTTCCACTTATTCACTTAATCCCTTTAAATTGGTGCTGGTGCTCACTTTTTTTCAAAATCCAAGAATAAACTGTGTTCCAAAAATGGCCTGTGATTTCCTTCTGTATCTTCCACTGGATTTTATTTTCCTCTACCCTCTTCCACAGAGCCTACACGAAATAGAGGCTATAATTTCGCTTCACAAAAGACGTACATGATTATATCACTTAATTTTCAACAATGTGCATGTTTAAATGTGTATGTACTTTTGTGTGCAATGAATTTAAACACGCAATACTTCTCCCCTTAAGAGTCTCCCTTGCCCCTCTGTTCCACAACTACTGTCCATGCATGTGTAATAGCAACAGACACTGCTCATCATTGAGTGGGATTGAACCTGGGACTTGTGGAGCTTAGTGCACATGAGCCTCTACTGCATGAGCTAAAAGCCAGCTGCCTGTTAGCTAAGGCTGCAGAGCAGACTCATTTAACTCTCTCTCTAAGTGGTCTCGGTGCCACTAGATGGGACAGAGCACCACATGCAGGAGGTGTGTGGGTAACACATGCAAGTTGGTTTGCACAAATACCCCCAATACTGTTTGGGCACATATATCCATCCTATGTTCATTTGTGTGTGTGTGGGGGGGGGAACCTTTGAAGTATGTGCATCCCTGAGAATCTGGGTCCTAAACTTTAGCTCCAATTAACCTTGACTGTTTCTAAAAGAGCAGTAACAAATATGTGAAGACATAATAATAGAGAATTTAGAAAGATTAATCCTTAAATGATTTATAGATCTATGCTGATATTCCCTTAAAAACATTTCAGGAGAATCATGTTAAGAGAAACAGATCAAACGTCATTTGTTAAAATAAAGGGCATAGTGGTAACTCCTTTAAGTGTACTGGGCAAAAAGTAAAAAGACCCTCCTGTGAAGAATTGCATGTGAAGGTGAAACTTTATTTAGTGGGCTAACCAAATTCAAACTAAATGCATGTTAAAGAAAACTAAGCTTTTAAAATCAGACTAACATGAAGTTGGGAGAGGTAGGGTATGTGCAGTACATCCCACTGAGATGGAGTTGCATTTCATAGAGCACAACCCCTCGCATGCAACTGGACAAATATTCTACTGGCGTGACTCCATCCCAACGTGCAATTTCCCCCAGCTATTGGCATATGAGAGCACTCATGGCGCTGCTGAGGGCTTGGGGAAGCATGACATTCAACACAGATTACAAGTACAATCATGTTATGTTATGTTATGTTGTATTATTTTATTTTATATTACGTATGAAAAATAGATTTTTATAGCCCACAGAGATAATGTACTATATTAGAGCTCATAAAGAGTTCTCTGCATTTTTGCTTCAGATCACTTATGATCATGAAGATAGCGATTACTGTATGGTCGGAAAGCAAATTTTTTTCCTCTTGTTCTGGGGCTGTTGGGTCTCAAGCAAGATTATTCATTTGTAACTAAACTAACTCATGGTGTGTAAAATTAGAGTATTTGCAGCCCCGAAGTAAGAAATTGGAACATTTAACTGCCACAGTCTGAATGCATCTTCAGGAGGGAAAGATCAATTGCTTTCCTAGTGATCTGTAGCCCTTCAATGTGTAATGCGACCAATAGACTGAGGTTAGCACTCTCACTGGTAAAACTGAAACAGCAGTTGCCCTTCCCAGGGCAATACAGATAAATGGCAGGACATAAAATACCTCTCCTTTTAATAATACAGCCCGGCATCCCAATTTTGTGTAGTCAAGTGGCTGAATTGCTGGACTTGGAGTCAGGAATCTTGGCACGTAACTATCTGATAGTGTTTCACACATAATATTTCTGTTGTACCAATGCACATCTGCTAGGTCTGGAGTGAAGCTCCTTTGGTGCACATGTTGTTGGAAATGCAGTATACATTTGCATTCAATCAAAAATTTCAGAAACACAGTAAAATGAATGGGGATGGATCATAGACATAACAGATGACTGAGCCATTCAGATATGCATCTTTAATAAAGACCATGAGTTCAGTTAATTATATACACCTGAACACCATAAAACCCACAATGCACTACTACATGCATGTTGTTGGTATGGTAACAATATGAGTTCCATATGGCCAATAAGTCCTATATTATGCAAATCCCTGTTAAACCTCATAGGTAACCAGAATTCTCCAAGAATTAGACTCCACACTGGTATCAATATCTCTTATGCTCAGAGTGGCATAAATGGAAGTAGAATGTTCCTCAAGAGGATAGCTTGCTTTCTTCCTGCTTCTGGGAAGAATAATACTGAATAATGGTCCATTGTGGAAGATTAAACCCATTTTGCTCCAGTTTACTGAACATATCAAGTCCTGTGCAGTGCATCTGGTGCCCCTTCTACTGCCCTAGCTTGCCTGGGATCACCAAGTAATTTTTTGAGATGCTATATCCTCCTCTCTTCTTGAGAGTTGTGGGTGTAACTTGTACCGCCTTTGTCAAACGAATACCATATACTAGAGGGGATAGTCAGGAAATAGGATTTCAGTGCCATTCCCATCTTTTGGATAAGTCACTCTATATCTTAATTTAGCCATTTTTAAAGTGGATATATTACCTTTTCTTCTTCCCATTTGTTGCACCACTCTTCTCTGCTCATATGCTCACACTGTAAGCTCGCTATGGGAGGGACCGTCCTTTTTATTATGTGTTGGTGTCTAGCACAGTAGGGTTTGATTGGTGCTTGTAGGTGTTCTCACAATAGAAATCATATAGTTACTCTGTTCAGAAAAGGGACGTTGAGGAGAGAAAAGGAACAGTCTCAGTCTAGCAATATTTCTACTTGAGATTTAGTAGCTTGTTATGCTATGAAAAGCCATTCCGTTCAATCAGTGTACTATTTTTTTTATTGAGTTATGCTAGCCACCGAACAAAGACACAGTCCTTATCACCAACTTTCATGATCTTATTGCAACACTAGCAATTTTTGGTGTGTGGTTTTAGGGTTGTGGTGGGGGGTTTTTTTTGGTTTCTTTTTTACCTTTCTCATGAAAACAATGAAAGGCTGACAACTTGTGAATTTTCTCTTATTCAAAATGGCCACCATCTTACTTGTAATGGGGCTGACCCCAGAAAGATGGCCATTTCCCTCCAGTCTATCTGCACGTGGAAATGAGGTTGCCCCTTAATAAAATTGGTTGCCACATCCCATAGTTTTCAGTAAGGTGTAAGACATGAATAGAGGAAAAAGGATGCCACTCTCTGTTACAAGGGGCTGGACGGGACACAATGACTATGAGGCAATACTGTGAAAGGCAGATGGGAAGAGTGAGGGGGGAGCAGAAGGCACATTTAAGGGATGCAGAAGAATGAGGTGTAGGGGATGTGGGTGGGGGGCAAAGGGAGACAGGGAAAATGTTGCTCTTGCAAAAGGATATCAGATTCCATATTTATTTTACAATGGCATTATTGCTTATATGAATGATGGATATGTGTTTAAAGTTTTTTTAGTATGTATATCTTGAACTCATCTACCCTAAAAGTAGTATAAGTTCAAAGTGCAAGTGTGAATCATGAAACATTAATTTGGTTACTGGTTCTCAAACTATTTAACATCCAGCCCGTTATCAAAGGAAATAAACTAGGAGGAGAGAGAATCAAGACAGTAATAGGGAGTGGATGGCAATTCCCGTGTCTTAAGGGTGAGGCGAGCATAAGTTGAATCTCCATCTGAACAGCCATGAAAAAAGTGTGTTTTTCTGTGTGTGCGTTTAAAGGTTGACATTTCTGAAATTATCACACACACATTAGCAGAGGAGTAGAAGTCAAGAAAGACTAAAACATGATTTGATGGCTTTTGAAATCTCATGATATTTGGGAATCTGACTCATGATTTTTGATCCCTTGAGGTTGGAAATACTGCAGTGTTTTAAGCATATTTGCAGTTGTGTTGGACCGTGTGTCCAAAAGGAGCAATGGTCTCAAGTTGCAGTGGGGGAGGTCTAGGTTGGATATTAGGAAAAACTATTTCACTAGGAGGGTGCTGAAGCACTGGAATGGGTTACCTAGGGAGGTGGGGGAATCTCCATCCTTAGAGATTTTTTAAGGCCCAGCTTGACAAAGCCCTGACTGGGATTATTTAGTTGGGGTTGGTCCTGCTTTGAGCAGGGGGTTGGACTAAATGACCTTGTCATAAACAGATAGTTAAGGGTTAATGTCTGTTTTACCTGTAAAGGGTTAAGAAGCTCAGTAAACCTGGCTGACACCTGACCAGAGGACCAATGAGGGGACAAGATACTTTCAAATCTTGGTGGAGGGAAGTCTTTGTTTGTGCTCTTTGTTTTTGTTGTTGTTCTCTCTTGGGACTGAGAGGGACGGGACATCAATCCAGGCTCTCCAAATCTTTCTGAATCAGTCTTTCATGGTTCAAATTTGTAAGTAGCCAGACAAGGCGGATTAGTTTTAATTTTGTTTTTCTCAACTTGTAAATGCTTCTTTTGCTGGAAGGATTTTTACCTCTGTTTGCTGTAACTTTGAACCTGAGGCTAGAGGGGATTTCCTCTGGGCTATATGAATCTAAGTATCCTGTAAAGCATTTTCCATCCTGATTTTACAGAGATATTTTTTACCTTTTCTTTCTTTAATTAAAAGCTTTATTTTTAAGAACCTGATTGATTTTTTTTCTTGTTTTAAGACCCAAGGGGATTGGGTCTGAACTCACCAGGGATTGGTGGGGGAGAAAGGAGGGGGAATGGTTAATTTCTCCTTGTGTTAAGATTCAAGGAGTTTGGATCTGTGTTCCCCAGGGAAGGTTTTGGGGAAACAGAAAGTGAGCCAGACACTGATCTCTGAATGGTGGCAGTGTTACCAGATCTAAGCTAGGAATTAAGTTTAGAAGGGTCTATGCAGATCCCCACATCTGTACCCTAAAGTTCAGAGTGGGGGAGGAAACCTTGACATGGTGAGCAGCGGTGTGGGATTTTTTTTTAAGAACCAAAAGCCAGTGAGATTTTTTTTTCCTCTCTAGCTGCTTGGAAAGCAGCCTAAGGGCAGAGGTGTTAAGTTTTTTTAACAAGGGTCTTTGTTAAAGAAGAGGCTTCAAGCTGGGAGCAAACAGACAGTAAAAAGGAATTTACAAGCTGAATTGTTTTCTTTCTTTCTACCTCTCAGGTATAGCTAGTTAGAAAGTCTCTGTTAACCAAACAACCCTGAGCTGAATACATCCCAGTTTCAGTAAACTGCAGAGGGGTGTGGCCAGCACAAGAAAGCAGGGAAATGAGTACCAGTGGAGCAACTAACAAACTGGAACTGGCTAGGCTGGAAGCAACAGAGAAAGACAATGAACATAGGAGACGGATGGAACTAATTAATGCAGAAACAGCCAGGGAAGAAGCTGCCCACAAGAGAGAGATGGAGAGGAAACAAAAAGAGCTGGAGATAAAAAAATAAATCAAGTTCTCAAAAAGAAAGCTTTTAATTAAAGAAAGAAAAGGTAAAAATTATCTCTGTAAAATCAGGATGGAAAATGCTTTACAGGGTACTTAGATTCATATAGCCCAGAGGAAATCCCCTCTAGCCTCAGGTTCAAAGTTACAGCAAACAGAGGTAAAAATCCTTCCAGCAAAAGAAGCATTTACAAGTTGAGAAAAACAAAATTAAAACTAATCCGCCTTGCCTGGCTACTTACAAGTTTGAACCATGAAAGACTGATTCAGAAAGATTTGGAGAGCCTGGATTGATGTCCCGTCCCTCTCAGTCCCAAGAGAGAAAAACAACAAAAACAAAGAGCACAAACAAAGACTTCCCTCCACCAAGATTTGAAAGTATCTTGTCCCCTCATTGGTCCTCTGGTCAGGTGTCAGCCAGGTTTACTGAGCTTCTTAACCCTTTACAGGTAAAACAGACATTAACCCTTAACTATCTGTTTATGACAGACCTGAGATCTCTTCCAACCCTAATCTTCTATAATTCTATGAAGTCATATTTTGGAGCTAATAGCTAACCACTATCTTTATTTGGATTTTGGTTAAATGCCAGTGGCACAACATATTCAGGTATTTTTACTCAATAGACAATCAGCATTCTGTTGACATCAGTGTAATTTGCACCATAATGTAAATCACAATGTGCATAAATCATTAAGGATAGATTCAGCTCTCATCACTGATGGCAGATATAATAGGCCAGGGAAGGCTTTGTTCACCTCTTGCAGAAAGAGCAGCCCGTTGCCGCTAGCTGATGGGGGCTTGGAGCCAGGGTGGACCAGCAGCTCCCCTATCAGCTCCCTGCTGAGTTCCCTCTGCAGCAGGCTACCGATTGCTGGCAGTTCAGCTGTCCCTCCCTCCACTGCCATGTGCCTGCTCCTGCCCTCTGCCTTGGAGCTGCTCCTGGGAGCCTCCTGCTTGCTGTGCAGAGGAGTGGGGAAAAGGGGAACTAATGTCAGGGTGTCCCCCTCTCCCCTACTCCTGCCCCCCGCTTACCCCTTCTCCATATAGAGCAGGGTAGGGAGAGGACAGGGCTCAGGACGGAGAGAGCTTGCTGGCCGCAGCTACTGTCTCAACTTCCTGATTTTTTTTAAAGGCAATGTACTTAGAGTGGGGTCAGCATATTTAAAGGGGCAATGCACATCTCTCTTTCTTTCTCTCCCACACACAGGGTGCGTGTCTCCGTCTCTGTTTGCCATGCTGTCTCCTCTCCCTCCATTTATGCTGCCTTGTAGAGTGTGAGGCTACATTAACAACAATGTGTTAACCCTTGAGGGCTCAGCTGAATGCTAGTTCATCATTTAGCAGTAAGGCATTCCCTGGGAACTATCCCACTCTCTTCCACCCTCTAACTTCAGCACCTCAACCAAGCTTCACAATCACCATTGCTGTGTACAGTATTAAATTGTTTGTTTAAAACTTATACTCTGTGTGTGTATGTTTTTTATATATATATATATGCACACACACACATTTATATATATATATATATATATATAATATATATAAATGTGTGTGTGTGTGCATATATATAATATAGTTTTTTATCTGGTGAAAAAAAATTCCCTGGAACCTAACTCCCCTATTTACATTAATTCTTATGGGGAAATTGGATTCGCTTAACATCATTTCGCTTAAAATCACATTTTTCAGGAACATAACTACAGCGTTAAGCGAGGAGATACTGTACATGCCATTTTTGACATTTGACTAAATCCTCCAAGTTCTGATTGTGTTAGTAGCTGAGTCATGCCTATTCTTCTGGGTGATATTGCTGCTTCTGATAGGATTTAGCAGTAATGACACTCAATCGTAGAAGTGACATTCAGACAGCACACACAGTAAGTAACCAGTACAAAACCCTAAGGAAGGACATCTTCAAAATCTGAAGTCTATAGTAAAGGTGTGTAGTAGTTTGTTCTTTACCCTCACCAGGAAGAGTATAATTTTGCTTCCAGTTTAGAACTAGCACAGATGTGTTTGAAAAAACAGCTTCCAATATAAACAAAATAGTAATCAAGTAGTTACTCTTGCTGTGCAGAATGTCTCATGCAGAAGAATTCACCAGCACTGATTGATTTAGATAGGGTATAGGTTCCAACTAGTGGATGAAAATATCAAAGAATTTTGTTTAGGTTGTTGGGTTTTTTATTTATTTATTTATTTTTTGAAGGAAGACCTGTATTGCATTTTCATTGTCAGGACAGTGAAAACTTTCCCATTGTATATGTATAACAGAAAGTTGTTGTTGTTGTTAAAGGATCAGAAAAGCAACTTTACTTAAGAGAAGTTTGTTTTTTAATAAAAATGTCGGACTCTCTCTCCAGACTACAGTGCATCATCACACACACTGCATACGTCACAGAAATGGTTTGCAGGCATGTTCTTGTGTAAAGTCTGTGCAGTCCAAAAACACACACACAGCTGTTATGTATGCCCATTTTTCTTCTTAATCTCCAGATTAATCTACAGATACACCAACTCCAGGCGCATTGAACTGGAGTCTTGTGCTGATCTCTGTATAAAAATAGACCTGTACTTTTTGCCTAACTACACTCTTTGTAGTTTGCTCTTTCCACCACCCAGTAAAGAATATGGTAGCTCTGAATTGAGAGACAATGGACCTGACTCTCCTCTCGCCTATTTCTTTCAATGGAGTTACTTCTGATTAACATTGCTGTTAAGAGGAAAATCATGCTTAATATTTCAAAAGCTGGCCATAAAGCTGTCTATAACAATTTTGGTGTATTCCATGCTAAAAACAACTGGAAGGAACTGTACCTCTGGGCTAAATAATCCTTTATTCAGACTCTCAAATTTATCTAGTGCCATGTAAATCAAATACACTTTTTATTATTACATTATTTACCTTGGAAATGCCAAATTGTGCAATTAAGGATGAAGAGCACATTATTTCTCTTAAAGAAATAATTGCTGCTTCCTAATAAACTCCATATTCCTTTGTTTCTTTCTCTCCTCCCCACTTGCTTCCCTTTTGAGTCTTTGTCTTTGACTTGGATCTTGGCAGGTTGAGAGCTCTGCAGGGAAAACTTCATAAATGCTTTACAAATCTTTAGTAAATTAGGCTCTAAGTTACATCAAAGTAACTTTTGATCTCATTATCTACAAAAAAGCATGTCTTGCTGCAGAATTTAATGGTGATTGCTGAATGAGATGATCTGTTTTGTGCTGGCTAGTATAATCTCCAGTATAGATTGATAACTACCTGTAGTTATGCAACAGGATTTGAGGTTTAGCTCTGTGGAAATGATACATACAGTAAACAGTTCAAATCCAGGACAAAGAACTGCAGAAGATGTGAAGAAACTGCATTGTCCAATAGATATTTTGTTATTGATCCAGTTATTGTTGAGTACCTTATGGACATGATTAAGTGAACCTGACAGGTTTCACTTTGTAGTTGGTTGTAATGTTAAAAGGGAGAATGCCTAATTCACATAAGTATGAATGATCTCAATTCTCACTAACAGGAAATTTAAATGCAAATTTTCTATTTAGTAACTACAACTTTAAAGAAGACACGTAGGCTGTGGTAGGGAGGAACTAGAGCTACCATGGCTGGTGACTAAGGAAGAGTGGGGAAGTTGTACAATTGCTTGTTTTCATCATCTCTATTAATCCTTGAACCTTTCAAAACAATACTCGTTAAGTTGGTCTTTAACTGGAAAACAGCATAAAGCCAATAGATATGATGGTGTCTCTGGGAGAGAATTCTCTTCCTGGTCTGGATCTGAAGGTATCTTTAACATCAACAGACAGCAAATAAAATAAAGTAAAAAAAAAATAAAATATTTTAAGATAAAAACGAAGTCTTATGTAAGCCTGAAAAAAATTGTTTTCAAAGAAATTTAACAAAACGGTGGCAAATTGTATATGTTTTCCCAGGAAACAACACATTTTGTGTATGTCATGGTGCTTCGGACAAAATTGGGCACATGCTCTTGATAACTAGGCATCCGTGTGCAGTGATAGATGAGAGGATAAATGAGTACTGATGTTAGTGGAAGCACCAGGGCTGTACGTTATCAGATTGTTGGATTGTTGTTATACCACTATTACATGTTAGGGTTCTCTGGAGCTCTGATGAAATGGAATGGAACAAGCATCTGTCCTGTTTTATTAAAGTATGACTGCTCAAGACTCTCAATATGTGAAGCTCATGTCAAACAGAGAAACTCTTCTCAGTCCATACTATACCAATAGACATGGGTGATCCTGCTAGTTTTTAGCGAAAGTGCCAAAAAGGGCCCTTTAGGGATGCTCCTGTCAAAAAGGTGTAAAATGAGGTACACCTAGCAAGGGAGATAAAAGCAGTAAGAAGAGGTTATATAAACTACATTAGAATCAAGAGAAAGACAAAGGAAAGTGGTAGGTCTTCTACTTGGTGGGGAAGGAAAGCTAATAGTGGATGATATAAAGAAGGCGGTAAGGTATTTATGCCTGTTTTGCCTCAGTCTTCTCTAAAAAGATAAATTTTGGCTACATATTTACCATTATTAATATTAACAAGGGGGAAAGAAATGCAAGGAAAAAGGTTAAAGAATATTTAGATAAGTTAGATATATTCAAGTCAGCAGGGCCTGATGAAATCCACCTTAGGATACTTAAGGAAGTAGTTTGAAGCAATCTCAGAATCATTATCTTTGAGAACTCATGGAGAATGGGTGACATCCCAGAGGACCGGAGAAGGGCAAACATAGCTTTCCATCTTCAAAAAGAGGTCCCCAGGAATTATAGACAAGTCAGCCTAACTTTGATACCTGAATAGATACTGGAACAAATTATTAAGCAATCCGTTTGTAGGCACCTGGAGGATAATAGGATTATAAGGAATACCCAATGTGGATTTGTCAAGAACAAATCATGCCAAACTAACCTACATCTTGCTTTTAGTAAGGCAGTGGTCCCCAAACTGTGCGGTGCACCCCCCTAGGGGGCTGGAGGAATGTTCTGGGGGATGTGGCTGGGCAGAGTGAATGAGTCAACAATGTGATGCAGTTGTAAAAAAGGCTAATATTCTGAGGTGTATTAACAGTAGTGTTGTGTGTAAGACATGGGAGGTAATTATATGGTGCTACTCAGAACTGGTGAGGCCTCAGCTGGAGTACCATGTCCAGTTCTGGGCATCAGACTTTAGGAAAGATGTGAACAAATTGGGGAGAATCCAGAGGAGGGCAACAAAAATGATAACAGGTTTACAAAACCTGATCTATGATGAAAGATTAAAAAACTTGGACATATTTAGTCCTGAGAAAAGAACACTGATGGAGGGCCTGATGACAGATGTTAGACTTCTATAAGACTTCTTCTATAAGTTTATAGAAGCAGATGACAGAACAAGGAGTAATGGTCTCAAGTTGCAGTGCGGGAGGTTTAAGTTGGATATTAGGAAAAACTTTTTCACTAGGAGGGTGGTGAAGCACTGGAATGGATTACCTAGAGAGGTGGTGGAATCTCCTTCCTTAGAGGTTTTTAAGGTCAGGCTCGACAAAGCCCTGGCTGAGATGATTTAGTTGGGGATTGGTCCTGCTTTGAGCAGGGGGTTGGACTAGATGACCTCCTGAGGTCCCTTCCAACCCTGATATTCTATGATTCTATTCTATGATTCTATGACTATAAGACTTCTATAAGACTCTATGTTAGACTTTGTTCTCCATATCCACTGAAGGTAGGACAAGAAAAAATGGGCTTACTCTGCAGCAGGGGCGATTTAGATTAGATATTAAGTATCAGAGGGGTAGCCGTGTATCCCCTGTATCCACAAAAACAACGAGGAGTCTGGTGGCACTTTAAAGACTAACAGATTTATTTGGACATAAGATTAGATATTAGGAAGCACTTTCTAACTATGAGCTGGAATAGGCTTCCAAGGGAGGTTGTGGAATCCCTGTCATTGGAGGTTTTAAGAACAGATTGGACAAATACCTGTCAGGGGTGGTTTAGGTTTACTTGGTGCTTGAGGTCCCTTCCAGCCCTACGTTCGTATGATTCTATGATCATGTGAAAGGGCTTGTCTGGAGTCTCACCATGAACCTGCTGGCTGTGTTTTATTTCACCACTGGTTGTCACTATGGATTAACCGGCCAGAGACTTATCTCTGATATAATTTAGAGATCATTTATCAGGCTTGCTGGTACTCAGCTAACTCTGAGGTAGACTCTTGGTAGGCTATGTATCACACAGATGTTCTTTACAGACTCCTGAGAGGGTTTAGGTAAGTGCTTTTTCAGAGCAAGGTCTTACTGTTTTGTGTGTACTACAAAAGAGAAGATAACATTTTAGTGGAACTGTATTTCCTGATAAATACCTTAAAACTTTTATCAAAGGAACTATACCTGGAACAGAACAGACAGCTATAACTAAGGTTGCCTAAGTGTTTCCATTCTAATTCACTCTTTTGAATTACTTATATCTTTCCCAAATTACTCCTTGTAGGCTCTAATAGTCCAGGCTTGGTCTCTACCCAAAGTTGTTCCCCCTCCCCTGAACTTTGGAGCCAAAATGGTTCAAATGCTTTTGACTAGGAGGAGAGTTCAGAAAATTAAACAAAACTAGCCTTTCCCCATCATTATACAATATTCTTGAAAATAGTTTTACAGCCAAAATGGCTGGTTTAGGAAGTTGAAGTTTGGGATGGAAAAAGCAGCCTTTACTGAGAAGTGCATTTGGGTGTTTGATTAGCATTGGTTTTGATTATACCTCTGCACATTTTGTATCTAGTGCAGTTTTTTTAAATGTAACTGGCACAATTTGTGTAACTGGTACAATTATTTAATACTCATCAGCAGTGTTGCAGAGTGAACTTGGGCTGTGTTGCACATGGTCGGTGAGTCTTGGAAGCATCCACTGGGCCATACACACTTTGTGAAGATTATTATTATTAATTTTATTTAAGCACCAAAAATGTACTTGGCTCTGGGCAAGATAAAAAATGAAAGCCCTTGTCCTGAAAAGCTTTCCTCAAATCTGCTTTGTGAAGTGTACATTGAATGAGGTAGGTTGTATTAAAAAATAGTATTAATGGGTCAAATTCTGAGGCATCCAATGAGGGCCAGAACGTGGCTAGCTTTGTGTGGGTGTGTATATGCACCTCCTGCTCGGGAGCCAGTCACATTGGCAATCCCTATGCTCTCCTGAGCCTTGATAGTGCCCCCAGGGGTGCATCCCACAAGTATCAGAACAGAGTTGGGGCCATGGCTTTGCTGCTTGCCTGTGCACTAGTCAGAGAGGCTGGTTGGCTGCAGAAATTTGGCCAACTTCCAAAGGGGGGTGAGATGCTGCGGCTGTGCTCCTGCTGTGCACGGGGGCGGTCTGAGAAATATTGTGGCTTTCTGGAGCACCATGTTTCCTGGTGGTTCTACTTGGTTAGTTCAGCTCTACAGCACTCCCAAAATGGTCCTATGAGATCATGACATGATGTGGTCCTTAGTTTTCACTCCTTCTTTAAATGGGAAAACTCCCATTGGCTTCTGTGGGAATTTGCCTGATTAAAGACAAATGTGTAACTAACAAATGAAGCAAGGACATGTGGACGTGATCCCACTACCTATTTCCAGAAGCAACAATTAGGATTGGGGCCTGATTGTGTTAAGTGTTGTACAAACATGGAAAGATAGTCCCTGCTCTGGGTAGCTTAAAATAATTAATGTATGAGGAAAATAACATATTTTAAAGACATTAACTATTTGAGAATAGACACTTAATTCAGTGTAGTGTTTGACATACATATAAAACCAAAGTTATACTACATTAGAATACAGTTCTGTTTTTTGGAGAGAAGGCTGTGGCATGTTAAAGTTCAAATCAGTAGCATGTTATCAGTTAATGCAAAACGTATTACCCTGCTTAAATTTAAGCTTAGTAAGACCACAGATTATGCAATATTAAAAAAAAAGGAGATATCCTATCTCTTAGAACTGGAAGGGACCTTGAAAGGTCCAGCCCCCTGCCTTCACTAGCAGGACAAAGTACTAATTTTTTCCCAGATCCCTAAGTGGCCCCCTCAAGGATTGAACTCACAACTCTGGATTTAGCAGGCCAATGCTCAAACCACTGAGCTATTCCTCCCCTCCAAAAGAAATCAAACTATGAAGCAGACATTGTTTTATTCTGAGTTATGTTTTGTCTGTTTACTGAATAGTAGTGGAGGTAAATCCCAAACAGTCCTTGAAATGATGTGGATGGCATTTACATTTTGTCCCAAGAAGAATAGCAAAGAGGCAACCAAACTGTGCTTACTATCTCCTGCCATTATTGTCAATAGAAATGTAAGACAATGCTGTAGACATTGCAAACATAAATCTTGTACAAGCTAATTGCATTATGTTGCTGTGGTGAGGTAGCTGAAAACGAAGAATATTTTATAGCCCTCATGGAGAAAATAGTGAATCAGACCAATGGCAACACTAATCTTGTTTCTGCTCTGGCTGATTTTATAAAACCTATTTGGCTATATCTAGTATGCTGCTTTGTAAAAGGAAAAATAATGGATTTTGGGGCATGTGTTTTTCTTTTTGTGTGTGTGTGAAATATAATCAGTACTGGTTTTGGTCACTCATAGGAGTTCGGGCATGTGACTGGAAAAGAAACTTTCGAAACAGTATATCCAACTGTTTTCCTACTGTTTTTGGAATGACTTGTTACTACATTGCTTTATCTCAGGTTTTCATAACTGAGATTTAGTCTGCAGTACATTATGAAGTTGTTTATAGCTCAGAAGATCCCATAGCATATAACAGTAGGATCTACTTCACCCAATAAAATTGATGATAATCAGGGGTAGCAAGGTACATTAAATCACCAAAAATTAATCAGAATTTTAAGCTGAATTGATCTGATCCAATGCCAACTGAAGTCAGTGGAAAGACAACTAGTGATTTCAGTGGGCATATTGAGGCCATTCACTTACATGTTTTTTGACTGTATCTGAATGCCTGCTTTTTTCCTTTGGTTACAGTAAAAACCTCATTCATTTTCCTTTCAGACAGATGTGGTTTGGAAGAGCACCCAAATACAAAATATTGACAAAAATAAACTATGGAGAGTCAGAGAGAGAGAATCATAAAATAACATTGAGTCACATTTTGAAATAGCCCCCATAATTGCTAGAGAGTCTGATTTCAAACTCTCTGAAACAAACAAACAAATTTAGAATTAGCCCTTAAAACACTGCATGGTTTCCAGATGCAGGTGTCCTGGGAACTGAACATTCCAAGGTGTGAGCGCTGACTCAGTCATGCTCTTGTTAAGGGAATAGCAGGCAGGTCCAGGTAGCCATCAGGAAAGTCAGAGTACTTGGCCATAGGGTGCTAGGGGGGAAACTGTTAGCTTGGAGGGAGATGGGTAAGGGTTTCACCTAGTTATTTTCTCAACTACTGTACTGACAAGCATGGTATAAAAATCTGCAGTGAATAGGTAGGAGAGAAGAAGGAAGAGATTGGCAGCTTGTAGATGTAGTTTCTTTGTGGAAAGATTAGGCAACTGACCAGAACACCCAGGTAGGAAACAGGAAGATTCCATCTTTCAGCACTGGAGGGCATAAGGGTGGTGATGGCTAAAAGTGCTAGCAGTGCTTGTGGCCTAGAAGGGAGTATTTTGAGGCAGGGAGGGCCAGAGTGAAGGAAGGACCATTGGCTGTATTGGTTTGGTGCTAGTTGCTCTTATTGGTTAGACTCCTACTTCCCTGGTCCATGACTCTTAGGCACTATGGTAATACAAATAAAAATAAAAATGAAATAAGTAATGGATGATGAATCAGGCCCAACATGCCCTGCATGAGGTGGACCGCTGCTATCGCAATGAGCCATTCATTTAGTCCCAGATCCAACAAAGCCCTTCAGTACATGCTTAACTTTAAGAATGTGAATAGTCCCATTGTCCTTAATGGGAATACTCATGTGCTTACAATTTGGAATGTGCTAGGCAGAGGAACACAGGAACTAGATCAGACCCATAGTTTATTGAGTCCAGTATCCTCTCTCCGGCAGTGGCCAGTGCCAGATGCTTGCTGCAGAGGAATATGCAAAAAACCTCCAAATCTCTTGTAATTAGAGACTGGTTTAAGCATTGAAACATGAGGCTTAATATCTCTTCCAAAATGTGTTAATATTATTCCATGTAAATACCCAGTCCCTTTTTTGAATCATGCTAATTTTTTGGCTTAATCATCGTCCTGTGGCAGTAAGCTCTACAGTTTGGTTATGTGTTGTTTGAAAAAGTATTTCCTTTTTTTCAGGTTGAATTTGCCTTCTTTTTAATTTCACTGAATGTACCGTTTTTTTCTTGTGTTTTTGAGTAAGGCTACGTTTTAGTCATGGGTATTTTTACTAAAAGTCATGAACAGGTCACGGGACAATAAACAAAAATTCATGGCCAGTGACCTGTCCATGTCTTTTACTATATACCCCTGACTAAAACTTTGGGAGGGGGCGTAGCAGGGGTTGGAGGCAGCCCGGGGGGGGGCGGGGCGCTGCACGTGCTCAGGGGTGGCGGTGGCCTGGGGAGGGGGTGCAGCTCAGGGGTGCACCATAGGTGCTGGGGAGGGGTCATAGCCTGGGGGGCACTGCAGGTGCTGGGGAAAAGAGGGGGGGGGTTGACAGGGCTGGGGCAGGCTCCCTACCTGGCTCCTGGGAAGCAGCAACCTCCAGCTCCTAGCTCCACGTGCTGCTTCCGCTCTGCCCCAAGCCCTGGTTCTGCAGTTCCCATTGGCTGGGAACTGCGGCCAATGGGAGCTGCACGGGAGGTGCTTGAGGGCAGAGTCAGCATGTGGAGCTAGGAGTTGAGAGAGAGGAGTTCCTGTTGCCCTTCTGGGGAGCCCTCCCCGCCCAGGTAAGCACCCCCTGCAGCCCCAGCCCTGAGCCCCCCCTCCGCCCAAACGCCTGTTGCTGGGGAGAGGCGGAGGACGGTGGTGGTGGTGGGTGGGGGGCTGAGACTGCCCCAGCAGCAACTGGTGCGACTGGCCAAGGGGCTGGCCAAGATGCTCAGGCAGCTCACGGGCCAGCCCCATGGGCTGCTGCAGAAGTCATGGAGGTCACAGAAAGTCACAGAATCCATGACTTCCATGACCTCAGTGACAAACACAGAGATTTATTGGAGAGACACTGGGAACAGAAGCTCCAGATATAACTTATCTATACCAGACTTTCGTCGTGCCCCTCTTATTTGTCTTTTTTATAAGGTAAACAATCCCAATATTTTCAGTCACTCTTCGTATGAGGTTTTATCCATGTACCTAATGATTCTTGTAACTCTTTTCTGAATCCCCTCCAATTCTCTAGTTTTCCATTGGGATTAAGCATATGCTGAAGTACTTTGCTTTATAGGGATGGACTCAAACACATGCTTAAGTGCTTTGCTGAATTGGAGTGCAAATTAACAGCACAGCTATTTATATTAATATTTTAGTATTTCTAAATGAGTCTAGTTCATTTACTGACTGTGCACGTTTTTATTTTTATTTATCTATTTTACTTTAGATGAAGATAGTAAAATAACTTTTGAAGACACCAGAAAAGATTAAAGAAACATGTGTTTTTAAAACTCCTAATTTTCAGGGGTCTCCATGGCTCCATTCCCATTGGACTATGTAGGTTACTCCAGGTTCTAAAAGACAACTTGATGAATAGGATCATAGGAGCAACGAGAGGGAAATCAGTGGGAGAATCCGCTCAATATCTTAGTTTGTCTGGACACAAACGCAAGGCATATGGGAAATAAACAGGAATAATTAGAAGTATTAGTACATATGCTAAATTGTGACTAATTTGTATTACAGAGACTTGGTGGGAGAAGACTTATGACAGGAATATTGGTATAGATGGGTATAGCTTGTTCATGAAGGTCAGGCAAGGTAAAAAGGGAGGACATGTTGCATTATAAATCAAGAATATATACATTTGTTCTGAGGTCTGAAAGGACGTGGGCAGCAGATCAGTTGAGAGTCTGTGGGTAAAGATAAAAGGGGTAAAAATAGGGGTGATGTTGTGGTAGGGCTCAACTATAGACAAGAAAATTAGAAAGAGAAGGTGGGTGAGGCATTTCTAGGAAAAATAACAAAAATATCCAAAACACAAGATTTGATACTAATGGGGGACCCATTCAACTACCCAGATATGTGTGGAACAGTAATATGGTAAAACACAAAATTTCGAATAAGTTCTTGGAGTGTACTGGAGACTTTTTGTCCTAGAAAGTGGAGGAATTAATCAGGGAGGCACCATTTTAGACTTGATTCTGACCAAGAGGGGGGGAATTGGTAATGAATCTGAAGGTGGAAGGCAATTTGGGTGAAACTGATCATTAAATGATAGATTTTTTAATTCTAAGGAAAGGAAGGAGTGAAAGCAGCAGAATAAGGACAATGGACTTAAAAAAAGCAGACTTAAATGGAGAATTGGTAGATAAGGTATCATGGAAAGAAAATCTAAGGGAAAAAGTTGTTCAGGAGAACTGGCAGTTTCTCAAGGAGACAATATTAAAGGCAAAACTGCAAACTAAGGCCTGGTCTACACTAGGCGTTTAAATCGGTTTTAGGAGCGTAAAACCGATTTAACGCCAAAACCGTCCACACTAGGAGGCACCTTATATCGATTTTAATGGCTCTTTAAACCGGTTTCTGTACTCCTCCCTAACGAGAGGAGTAACGCTAGTATCGGTATTAACATATCGGATTAGGGTTAGTGTGGACGCTGATCGACGGTATTGGCCTCCGGGAGCTATCCCACAGTGCACCAGTGACCGCTCTGGACCGCAATCTGAACTCGGATGCAGTGGTCAGGTAAACAGGAAAAGCCCCGCGAACTTTTGAATATTTCCTGTTTGCCCAGCGTGGAGCTCCGATCAGCACGGGTGGCGATGCAGTCCGAAATCAAAATAAAAAAAAGAGCTCCCGCATGGACCATGCGGATGTGATCGCTGTAAGGGCAGGCAAATCCGTTCTATCCGTTCTATCAGCGCTCCGTTACAGAAGATGAAATTCAGAATCCTTTTTTAAAAAATCTCCAGACAGACGCCATAGCAGGGACTCAGCGCACTGCAGCGTGACAAGCGTAACGGAAAGCCAAAGAATCAAATGGATGCGCATGGACTGGAGGACTGAAGCTATCCCACAGTTCCTGCAGCCTCCTAAAATTATTTGCATTCTTGGCTGAGCTCCAAATGCTTCTAGGGTCAAACACAGTGCCCGCGGGTCAGGGCCTAGCTTGGGCAATCTACTCACCACACCCCCCACCCACCCCCAGAAGCGAAAGGTAAAACATTCCTCTGACTCTTTTACATGTCACCCTATCTTTACTGAATGCTGCAGATAGACGCGATAGTGCAGCACTCAACACCAACATCCTTGCTCCCCCCCCCGCCATGGGCGGCTGATGGTACAACCGGATGGATAATCCATCTTCATCATCAGCAGAAGCTGATCGTACAAAATGATGGAAATCCATCCTCATCATCAGCCTCAGCTGATGGTACAAAAGGACTGGTAACCGTCCTCGTCATCAGCCTATTGGCCCTAATTTTTTCTGGTGGATGGATGGTGCAATATGGCTGGTAACCATCCTCATCATAGCAACAGGGGGGCTGAGCTCCATCAGCCCCCACCATTCATGTGTAAAGAAAAGATTTCAGTTGCCCCTGGACTAGCAGTGGGTTGCTGGGCTTCTCTCCTACACACTGCTTAATGTCCTGTCTGGACTATCATAGCAGTGGAGGCTGCCTTCCACTCATTTCTCACTAACAAGTCAGTGTGTCTTATTCCTGCATTCTTTATTAATTCATCACACAAGTGGGGGGACAATGCTACGATAGCCAAGAAAGGCTGGGGGGAAGAACGGAATCAACAGGTGGGGTTGTTACAGGAGCAACCCCTGTGAATAGCATACAGATAATAATTTCTGCGGGCTCTGACACAGAGCAGGTGGTTCTCTAGCACACTTGCCTATATTAGGCAGCACTGATTCTATTTTTTAGATACCAAAAAGGAGGGATTTGACTCAGGGAGTCATTCCCAATTTTTGCTTTTGCGCCCCTGGCTGATTGGCCAGGGGCACTTATGACAGCAGCCAATGGTACAAAACGATGGAAGGTGCAATATGGCTAGTAACCACTCTTGGCTTTTGCGCCCCTGGCTGATTGACCAGGGGCACTAGCAGCAAATGGTACAAAAGGACTGGTAGCCATGATCATCCTCAGTTCCAATTTATGGAAGGGTTTGGATGGTGCAATATGGCTAGTAACCATCTCTGCTGTCATTGCAAAAGCAAAAGCATGCTTCTGTGTAGCGCTGCTGAATCGCCTCTGTGAGCGGCATCTAGTACACATACGGTGAGAGTCACAAACGGCAAAAAAAGCTCCATGATTGCCATGCTATGGCATCTGCCAGGGCAATCCAGGGGAAAAAGGCGCGAAATGCTTGTCTGCCGTTGCTTTCCCAGACGAAGGAGTGACTGACGACATTTACCCAGAACCACCCGCGACAATGATTTTTGCCCCATCAGGCACTGGGATCTCAACCCGGAAGTTCCAAGGGGCGGGGGAGGCTGCGGGAACTATGGGATAGCTAGGGAATAGCTACCCACAGTGCAACGCTCCAGAAATCGACGCTAGCCACGGACCATGGACGCACACCACCGATTTAATGTGCTTAGTATGGCCGCGCTCCACCCGATTTTATAAATTCTGTTTTACAAAACCGGTTTATGCAAATTCGGAATAATCCCGTAGTGTAGACGTACCCTTAGGAAGGAAAGAAGGAAAGATAGAGAGAACAGTAAAAGGCCAATATGGCTCCATCAGGAGCTCTTTAATGACTTGAAATCAAAAAGGAATTCTACTAAAAGTGGAAACATGGATAAATTACTATGGAGGAGTATAAAAGAATAGCACAAGCAAGTAGGAACAAAACAAAAAGGATAAGGCACAAAATGAGTTACACCTAGCAAGAGACATAAAAGGCAAGAAGAAGAGATTCTTTAAATACATTAGGAGAAAGATGAAGGAAAGTGTAGGTCCTCTGCTTATTGGGGAAGACGAGCTAATAATTGATGACATCAAGAAATCGGAGGTGTTTGGTTCCTGTTTTGCTTCAGCTATCACTTAGAAGATTAACCATGACCAGATACTCAACTCAACAAGGAAGGAGGAAAGCAAATAGGGAAAAAAACAGGTCAAAGAATATTTAGATAAACGAAATATAATCAAGTTGACAAGGTCTGATGGAATTCATCCTAAAGTACTTCAGGAACTAGCTGAAGCAATCACAGAACCATAGCAATTGACTTTGAGAACTCATGGAGGATGGGTGAGGTCCCAGAGGACTGCAGTAGGATAAACATAGAACCTCTCTTTGAAAAGGGTAACAAAGAGATCCTGAGGAATTATAGACCAGTTCTCCTGACTTGGGTACCTGGCAAGTCAGTGGAACAAATTACTAAACAATCAATGTGTAAGTAGAAAACAGTAGACTTGATATATCTTGATTTCAGTAAGGCTTCTGATACAATTCCCAATGACATTCTGATAAGCAAACTAAGGAAATGTGTGGTCTTGGATGAAATTACCAAAAGGTGGTTGCACAACTGGTTGATGACAGTACTCTTAGTAATTATCAGTGGTTCTCTGTTAATCTCTGTCCAGTACTATTCAATCCTTGAATATTAATTTACTTGGATAATGGAGTGGAGAGTATAAAATTAGCAGGTCACACCAAGCTGGTGAGGAGTTGCAATAACTTCGGAGGTCAGGACTAGAATTCAAAATGACTTTGACAAATTGGAGAATTGGTCTGAATTCAACAAGATGAAATTCTATGAAGATAAGTCCAAAATACTATACTAAGGAAGGAAAAATCAAATGTACAATTACAATACAGGGAATAACTGGCTAGGTGATAGTACTGCTGAAAATGATATGGGGTTAAAGTGTATACAAGTCAACAATGTGATGAAGTTGTAAAAAAAAGCTAATATCATTCTGGGGTGTATTAACAGCAGTGTTGTATGTCAGACAATTGTCCCACTCTACTCAGCACTGGTGAGGCCTCAGATGGAGTACGGCGTCCAGTTCTGGGTGCCACACTTCAGGAATTATGTAGACAAACTGGAGAGAGTCCAGAGGAGATCAACTTTACGTTTACCCTTGAGAAAACAAGCCTAAGGGAGCATCTGATAAATCTTCAAATATGTTCAGGGCTGTTCTAAAGAGGGTGGTGATCAGTTGTTTTCCATGTCCAGTGAAGGTAGGGCAAGAAGAAATGGCCCTAATCTTCAAAAGGGAGATTTTATGTGGGATATTAGGAAAAACTGTACTTCAGAGTTGGAATAGCCTGCCAAGGTATGTTTTGGAATCCTCACTATTGGAGGTTTTAAAAAACACATTGGAAAAATACCTGTCAGGGATGGTCTAAGTTTCACTGAGGAAGGAACAAGTAAGAAGGCTGGACTTCTGAAGGCCCCTTCCAGCCCCACACATCTATGATTCTGTGAGTCTATGACACCACTTTTTAAGAAACAAATTTGCATTTAGGTTGGAAATCTATATGCCAAATGTTAGCCTGATGATTTTAAGTGGTCAAGATATTAAATCCTACACCATATATATGAGTTTATAGTAGGAACTTTTACTGACCTTTAACGATAATGATTGCATAAAATAAAAGCACCATACAGGGTTTCATTTGAAATAAATTGACTTATTTTAAAACTTTTAAGGACTTTTGAACAAATCCATTCCCTTTGATTATAACATATCTTGAAGTGTATCTTATGCTGTAGTAGTCTTGCTAATCTTTCAATGTATGTTAGACACACCACATTTTAAAGCTTTGTGTGGGATAGATACACATACACAAACAATAAAATGATTGTATGAATTTTGTGGAAAAGTTCTGTAATGTGGATTTGTTAGGATTAACTTCTTTCAAGGTCAAGCCTTTTGTGATGTGGGAGTATAGCGGGAAATATAATATGGTTTGTCTGGTTGTTCTCATTCTCCCTGGTTGTTCAGTTCCCAGCTAGTAACATGAAGCTTTCACAAATCCACTTTCATTCCACGGGGATAACTTTCTGGTAGTCGGTCAGCCTTCTAGTCAAATGTGTCTGTTGGGTATTGACATCTGTGGCCCTGACCTTCCTGTGAACTCTTTAGGAAGTCTAGAACAGTTTTTTCTGTGTTTCATTGCAAAGATTCACTAATTAAATTTGCCATGGTATGCTACCTTTTGAAACACTGTAACATTGCTGTTAGATTTCCCTTTTTCTTTAGTGATTCCCTGTCTCCACTTTCTTCTACAATCTCTGGTGTACATCAAAATAATTGTCATAAACAGAATACTGGCTATCAAAGACCAGACATTTGGAATATTGTTCTGCTTCAGTGACAAGCAGATAAATATGTTATTGAGAGATATTGTATACAAATGGGCACTAATGATGTCAGGGCTGAAGAAATTATTATTCAATCACTGTTACAGAATTTTCAAAAATTAAATTATGCATCATTTCCAGGCTTATAATAAAATAATTACTGTCTGCACTTTCTCATTACCAACAGCGGGGGCGCAGCAAATGTTATTCCACTCGCCAAGGTGGAGTACCAGCAGCGCTGTAACTGTGGAGTCAGAGCGCTCTATGTGCCTTGCCAGTGTGGATGGGAGGTGAGCTAGGGTGCTAGAGGCTGCTTTATTGTGCTGTAACTCGCAAGTGTAGCCAAGGCCGAGGTCTCAATGGGCAGAGAGGGAGCATGTTAGGTACAGGGAGGGATGAGATGGTAAAGATAAATAGTAAGTAAGTGAAGAATATAAGAATGGTTATGCAGGGTCAGACCAATGGTCCATCTTGCCTAGTACCCTGTCTTCCAGGAGTGGCTGGTGCCAGATGCTTCTGAGGGGATTAACAGAACAGGGCAATTATCAACTTTCATCCAGTCCCAGCTTCTAGCAGTCAGAGGTTTAGGGACACCCAGCACCTGGGATTGTGTCCCTCACCATTTTCCCTAATTGGTGGACCTATCTTTCGTGACCTTTTTAATTCCTTTAAAGCCCACTTTTACTTTGGGCCATGACAGCATTCCCTGGCAACAAGTCCCACAGGTTGACTTGCATTGTGTGAAGAAGTAGTTCCTTATCATAGAAGATTAGGATTGGAAGAGACCTCAGGAAGTCATCTATTCCAGTCCCCTGCTCAAAGCAGGACCAACACCAACTAAATCATCCCTGCCAAGCCTTTGTCAATCTGGGCCTTAAAAATTTCTAAGGATGGAGATTCCATCACCTCCCTAGGTAACCCATTCCAGTGCTTTAGCACCCTCCTAGTGAAATACTGTTTCCTAATATCCAACCTTATGTTTGTTTTAAACCTGTTGCCTATTAATTTTATTGGGTGACCCCTGGGTCTTGTGTGCAGGGGTAAATAAAACTTATTCACTTTCTCTGCCATATTCATTGATTTTATAGACCTCTCTCATATCCCCCATTACCATCTCTTTTCTAAGATGAACAGTCCCAGTCTGTTTAATCCCTCCTCGTATGAAAGCTGTTCCTTATCCCTAGTCATTTTTGTTTCCCTTCTCTGTACCTTTTCTAATTCTAATCTGTCTTTTTTGAGATGGGATGACCAGAACTGCATATGGTATTTAAGGTGTAAGTGTACCATGGATTTATCTAGTGACATTGTTATTTCCTTTTCTCATTAGAAAAAGGATAGCTAATGAGGTCATAACATTCTGTTAGCGTCATTGACTCACTGCAGCTGCACATTCAGCATATGTTTTCAGAAAATTTTCCACAATGACTCCAAGATCTTTCTAGGACAAATAATAAAAATATCCAAAACACAAGATCTTGTACTAATGGGGGACCCATCTGAGGTGAAAGTAAGCCGGTACAGTCTGGTACAGTATACCGGCAAGAGCCAGAACACCCTGCCCGACCGGAAAGGGCCCAGGACTCCAGCTGCTGCGGGGAGCCCCGGGTCCTTTAAAGCACCACTGGAGCTCCAGCAGCTGGGCTCAAGAGGGGATTTAAAGGTCCTGGTGCTCCTGCCACTGCAGGGAGTCCTGGGCCCTTTAAAATACCGCCGGAGCCCTGACACTGCTATCCCAGGGCAGCGGCGGCAGAGCTCTGGCGGTGATTTAAAGGGTCAGGGGCTCCGGCCGCTGTTTTGTGAGATCCCTTTGTAACTCTTCACAGTAAACTGTGGACTTAATTGTTTTAAGTAATTTTGAATTGTCTGCAATCTTTGCCACCTCACTGTTTACTCCTTTTCCAGATCATTTATGGATATGTTAAATAGCACTGGTTCCGGTACAGATCCATGGGGGCCCCCACTACTTACCCCTCTCCACTGTGAAAACTGACCATTTATTTTTAACCTTTGTGTGACGTTGCACTCTATATGATTTTATGAAAGTATGCTGATGAGTGTGGATATAATGTAACTAAAATATGCTTCATGCAAAAGGTCTCTTGTAAAGTATCAATACAAAGCTTATAATCTACTGAGTATGGTCATCCTATTTGTATAAATGTGTCACTCTTGTATCTGAAACTAGAAATATGAACTATAACTCTGAAGGCCTATTGTAATTATGCAAAGTGTGGGCCATTAATTGTGTTTTGGAATCTTGATGGCTCCCATCAACCAGGACAATTGACTGTGGATGGCTGTGTTTTCAGGCAGGCCTTCCTGTGAGTCAGGCTGGGAGGAATGAAGGCTTGGGGTCTTACAGGACATGTGACCATGTCACCTGGTACTGAAGTCCATCTTAAACCTGGTGCTTTTCCATTTAGAATGGGGGGGGGACCCATAGAGACAAAAGATTCCTGCCTTGTACCAAAGCCATATAAGAGGGTAGAACAGAACAAAGGGAACAGCAATCATGAGAAATCCCCTAGCTACCACCTGAGCTGAACAAGGGCTGTACTAGGGGAAAGGATTGTGCCCAGACTAGGAAGTCATCCAGTCTGTGATAGAAGCTTATTGAAACATCTCTGAGAGTGAGATTTCATCTGTATTCGGTTTTCTTACTGTATTAGGTTTAGACTTGAATGTTTTATTTTATTTTGCTTGGTAATTCACTTTGTTCTGTCTGCTATTACTTGGAACCACTTAAATCCTACTTTCTGTATTTAATAAAATCACTTTTTATTTATTAATTAACCCAGAGTATGTATTAATACCTGGGAGGGGGGCGCAAACAGCTGTGCATATCTCTGTATCAGTGTTATAGCGGGCAAACAATTTATGATTTTACTCTATAAGCTTTATACAGGGTAAAACAGATTTATTTGGGGTTTGGACCCCATTGGGAGTTGGGCATCTGAGTGTTAAAGACAGGAACACTTCTTCAGTTGCTTTCAGTTAAGTCTGCAGCTTTGGGGCATGTGACAGATCCTGGGTCTGTGATGGAGCAGACTGGCGTGTCTGGCTCAACAAGACAGGTTGCTGGAGTCCCAAGCTGGCAGAGAAAACATAGGCAGAAGTAGTCTTGGCACATCAGTTGGCAGCCTCAAGGGGGTTTCTGTAATCCAACCCATCGTATTTTGTATCCTATCTTTTAACCAGTTACTGATCCAGGAGAGGGCCTTCCCTCTTATCCCATGACTGTAAACTTTGCTCAAGAGCCTTCGGTGAGGGACTTTGTCAAAGGCTTTCTGAAAGTCCAAGTACACTATATCAACTGGACCACTCTTGTCCACATGCTTGTTGACCCCTCAAAGAATTCTAATAGATTGGTGAGGCATGATTTCCCTTTACAAAAGCCATGTTGACTCTTCCCCAACAAATCATATTCATTTACGAGTATGATAACTCTGTTCTTTACTATAGTTTCAACCAGTTTGCCAGGTACTGAAGTTAGGCTTACCTGCCTGTAATTGCCAGCATCACCTTAGGATCCTTTTTTAAAAAATCAACATTACATTAGCTATCCTCCAATTATCTGGTACAGAGGCTGATTTAAACAATAGGTTACTTAACACAGTTCTGCAATTTCATATTTGAGTTCCTTCAGAATTCTTGGGTGATGACCATCTGACCCTGGTGATTTATTACAGTTTAATTAAACAGTTTGCTCCAAAACCTCCTATACTGATACCTCAATCTGGGACAGTTCCTCAGATTTGTCATCTAAAAAGAATGGCGCAAGTGTGGGAATGTCCCTTACATGCAAATAATTCATTTTGCTTCTCCACAATGTTCTTGTCATCCTTGAGGGCTTCTTTGTCATCTCAATTGTCCAGTGGCCTGATTGTTTGGCAGGATTCCTGCTTCTGATGTACTTAGATTTTGAAGGCCCTTGAAGATGAGGAGAGAGATTTTTGTAGTGGCTATGGAAGTGAATGGAAAACCACTGGAAGCCTTTCAGATGGGGTTTTACATGAATATGTTTTCACAAACAGATGTGACATTGTAACATATTTGAGTTTGGACATGAGCAGCTTTGGGAGGCTGTAGAGGAGGGTAGATGCAGTAATCTACAGCTGTAGGCAAGTTTGGACTGATAGCAGCAGCAGCTGGAAGGGAAGGAGGACTGCTGCTTGGGGATTTCAGTTTCTATGGTTTGTTTTCTTGGAAGATGGACTACACTTTCAGCCTGACATCTGGTTGTCTTCCCTTGAAACTAAGACTGTCAACTTCAATGCTACTCCTGAGCTTTCCCTTCACACCTGTTAACCATCTTATGCTAACACTACTTTTCATTCTCCTCATCACCCACCGGGGAAATCACAGGAAAGATCATCAGTACAGCCTGGTTATGGAAACATGTTCAAATATAACACAATACTAACATTTAAAAAATATTAACCAAACAAGAAACATATCGCTTATATGATTCTAAGACCTTATCTACACTACGGGGGGAGATCGATCTAAGTTACCAACTTCAGCTACATGAATAACATAGCTGAATTCAACGTACTTAGATCTACTTAGGTCCACACTATGCTACATCGACAGGAGACGCTCTCCCATCGATTACCATTGCGCTTCTTCCTTAGGTGGAGTACAGGAGTCAACGGGAGAGCGATCTGCCGTCAATTTAGCGATTCTTCACTAGACCCACTAAATTGACTGCCGATGCATCGATTGCCTCATGTCAATCCCCTGGTAAGTGTAGATAAGCCCAAAATTTCTTATTTCTGTTAACAGTTAAATGCTCCAATAGGTACTCTTTAATCTCAAAACGGAGTAACAATGCACACACTCAGAGGAGCTCTAGTTAGATTTGTCAAGATGCAGAACTATAATCCTTGCTATTCATTCACTGTTGTTCACACTTGCTAATGTTCATGGCTGTTACATGTAACATTCATTAAAAATATCATCCATATTCATTATTTTACTCATCCATCTCTAAATCAGATTTATAGATTACTGTGCATTTTTACATTAATTTTACTACCTAATGGAAGGGATCTATTATTCAAACACTTAGCATCACCCATGTGTACACTTTCTTTTCTTTTGCAGTCGATAAGCTCCCATCCATGAATAACAGAGAGAATAATGCTGAAAAGTGCATTTTGAGATCTTTAAGACAGTAGCGCCAAGACTTATTGCAAAGCGTCTTCAGGTTATTGAATCATTTTACTAAGCTTCTTTATGCTTATGCATTCCCAGTAGGGTAATCCTGATTCAGGAATGCCCCCAAATAATTGTATTTCTGTAGCTAGACTAACTCTCCACATTTCCCCCCCTTTTAATTGATTTCCATCTCTTTAAAAATGACAGCTGTTCCTCTGGTGGAGAAGGTCTGGGGCTCCCATTCACCAAAGCATCCATATTAAAGACAGCCTGTAAGCACATTCTAAAGTTCCATAAAGGGATGGGCTTAAGCACATGCTCATTTGCCCTCCTGCCCTGAATCATGGATACAGGTTCTTTGCTCTTATACTATAAAATCATAACACTGTGAGATGGATATGTATATCTTCATATCTATCCCAATTAACGTTCACAAAAGAGGTAAAGAGCTGGGCAAATAAGTGCTATTTTTACTATTTAGTATAATTCTTTATTATTATTCAGTATATTCTCTGGTGTTTTGTCCTGTCCAGTGTTGACTCAAGTGATGTGGTTTCCCTCACTGTCCTTAGCAGAGTATATACCTCAGTCTAACAGATCTCCTCATTAGGATTTTTCCCCCCTACAATCTACCCTATTTTTTTCTAATGGTTGCTCCATGCATCTATCAGACAGTATTGTTGGAAAACAGCACAGTGCTCTGAGTCTTCCCAGGATGAGCTCCATCTCTCATCAGCATTCCCAGGCCCTCTCAGCTTGGGAACAAGCTTTGGGACCTTCCAAAGTTTGCATGTATTGTGTAACTCAGTGCACATGGATGAGAAATGCTATTGGTTTTGTTGAACCATAAACATTTATCAAGGTACTTTTTGTGGGGCTGGGGGCTGGAATGGGGAATGGAGGAAGGTAAGTCTGTTCTCTGCTCATCGCATGATGAAATTCCGAAAAAGAATTCTCAGCATAAGTAGAGACTGTACCCTTGATGATAAATTGTGTCTAGCTAAATTGGGGGTAACTTTAAAAGAGAATGACTTCGAACAACTGTTCTCTAAAAACTGGATGCAACTGTAGAATCCCCAGTCCTGAGCTGCAATGCTAGACTTCTATGCTAACCTTACCAAACATGAGGTACATATTATTTTTCAAGATATCTTCTGGAAAGTCAGTTATGTTTCCCTTTATGCCTTCTTTTAATCCCCCTTCATTCTGCCTCCTCTGTTCGTCCTTTTTCTGTCTACCAAAGATTTGCTTGTCAACACTAATGTCCGCAGTGTTACCAGCTGAGTGATGTGAGGCTGTGACAGTAGGGCCAGCCATTGATTTTGTGAATTTTAAAACTTGGCATGTGTCTCTGAAGAAGGCAAGAACTATCTCCCAGGCTTGGTGTATTCACCTTCTGAACCTGCTACTGATGGGTGTGTTGACATTCTCAATTGATTGACTAGCCTGTGCACTGAGCTCGTTCTTTAGCTGGCAAAGCCAGTCTCTTTTCACCCAGTTTTCCTTCTTTTTCACTTTACCATCTCCCATTTTCTTTTCTCTACCTAATATGCCCTTCTGAGGATTGCTATTGGGGTGGAGGCTGGAAACCAAGCTTGCCCATTGGAAAGCTTTTTCTGTCACAGAGTGAAGTGTAGGAGGCTGAAAGGTGATGAAGATCCTTTCCTTTTCCTCAAACACTTTAAAAAGCAGCAGTGGCATTGTAAACATGGAAATAAATAGCAACACTATAGAAAATAAAAGTAAAAACATTCCATGCAAATTGCAAATTTTCCAAGCAACACATTTTTATTTATAGTTATAGAAAAAAAATTGAGTCCCATGGTATTGGGATTCTGTAATAGCTTCTGTGTGGATTCCCTGAGGGAGATGTTCCCATATTGGGAAGTCATCAGATTCTCTAGTACTTGTCCTATATCTGCAAGATGAATAAAAAAAACACTTTATTATGCATTTATTTAAGGGTTACTCTTCACTCCTGTGAGCAAACCACAAGTGGAACAGATCTTAGTATCACTCAGAGAGGTAAAATGCTTCAATAATAATACCAGAAAGCGATGGGCAGTGGATCCTGTATGAGAGTATTACTCACAGCTAGCAAACACACTGGTGCTTTATAATGAATTTTATATGTAGTCAAATGATCATTTTGGGACGGGCGATATCCTGTGCAGCCCGACTTATGCCAGTGTTTTAGGGTTAATTTGCCCCCTCAGTCTCTAGCTCAACAAAGAACAGCATGCTAGCCCAGTGAGTGGCTGGCAGAAAGAGGAAACTGAGCTGTGGTCCTTTTCCCAGAGTGTGGTGGCCTGGCATGTGCTGACCCTTGAAGCACTCAGATAAGAAAAGTCGTGTTATGTTTGTCCAGACTGTTAAGTTCAAGCACCTTGTTTTCACCTTCAAGGACTTGCTCAATTCTGTCTCTGCTTTCATCACTAGTCTCATTTCCTCCCCCGCCTTTTCCAGCCTCTCCTCCCCTCATGCCTCCTCCCCTACCACATCAATTGGTTTCTCATCCTCCTTTTCCCCCTATATACCTCCTATGGTTGAAAGGTCTTTTCATTTGTTGAATACTAAATAACCTCTCACCTCCCTCCTTCAACACACTTCTTCTACAAAGCCTTTCAACAATGATTCCCTCTCCTGAATTTTCCGAAAGACAAAAAACAAAACAAAAAACAAATGAACATATATGCATCTCTTTGAGATTGGATGCTTAGATGAGGATAGCACAAACACAAGGTCCTTTCCATATACATAAGAAAACTAGGATGCTTCCTTGAAGAGTTTACAGTCTGGAAGATAAACAATGGAGAAAGAATTGGGGTGGAGGAGAATACACATGCCAACAGAGTGGGCAGGACTGTTGCATAAACTGTCCTCAAATGATCTCCTGCATAAGAATTATTTCTTGCAGTCTTAATGGCAATGGTACATGTTGAGGAGACACTCAGACAAGGAGAGAGCAGTAGAGGGTCATTGGTTTAGGAAGGACATTCCATGTATAGGGGTTGGTGCTGGGGTGTAAAACGCCTTACAACACTGGTGTAGGAACAGGGCTTGGGGAGTAATACAAATAGATGACCTGTCTATTGTGTGAGTCTGAATTGGATTGTTTGTCTCTGATTTATAGTAGAAGCTTGTTGGAACAGCAACCGTATCTGCATCTGTTTGTTAGAGATTTAAATGGAAGAACTTTGGATCAGGATCTGCCCTTCCCAAATGTTTTGAGAGGTTTGGATCCAGTGTTCTTTCCTGGCCCTTCTCTAATGTGTAGAGTGTCCAGATCACAATTAGAGGTTTTTTAAAAAATGAAGTACTGGCTCTGGCAACTGGGGGATCATCTCGTGTTAGGACATTTTTGATGCAGCTTCTGGTACCTGTTATGTGCTTCAGAGAAGCTCCCATATTAAAAGCTTAGGGAAGCGGGAATCAGATTCTCCAAAGGTCAAAGAAATCTAGAAAAATAATTAGCTTCAGAAGATTGTTGATTCATAATTAATTATTCACGGAAGAGTTTCCATGGCCCAGTTTGGTCCTACACTTTAATCTCCTCAGTTTGTCCAGTTTCATTGGTTTTGTTTGTAAGTTCATAAAAAAAAATTAAATGTCAGAATTAGACTATAATCTTGTTTATGTCTGTGGTGGACCTCTGGATATACTTGCTTGCAAATCTAGGGGAGCTAGTCATCTTGTGAATTAGATAAATGTGCAGTGAAGCATCCCAAGGTGTAATATCATTTTACATTTCTGCCTTTTTGCAACACCAGTGGAAACAACCACGTGAGTGTATTCTTGTTTTACATGGCAGTGCTACGCTCAGACAGTTACAGACACTTTGGTAAGGAGTGCAAAACAGTAATAAGAACTACTCCAATTATTTTTAACTGGAAATGCAAGCTGAAGCCTGGCTAAATTTTCAGGTAAATTGGCGAATTCCCTAAGGCTGGTTTTCAGTTGCATGTCTTTTCTGCTTTAGGCTGGTTTCAGTTATCTAACGTATGGAGCACGGTTTTGCATTGTGGTGATACAAAACACTGGGCAGCTTTTCTCTTTCTCCCTCTCGCTGTGCCGGTTCCTCTACAGTAGAACCTCGGAGTTACGAACACCCCGGGAATGGAAGTTGTTCATAACTCTGAAATGTTTGTAACTCTGAATAAAACGTTATGGTTGTCCTTTCAAAAGTTTACAACTGAACATTGACTTAATACAGCTTTGAAACTTTACAGTGCAGAAGAAAATGCTGCTTTCCCTTTATTTTTTTAGTAGTTTACGTTTGACACAGTACTGTACTGCATTTGCCTTTTTTTGTGTGTGTGTCTTTGCTGCTGCCTAAGGGTATGTGCTCACTATCAACCTTAAAGCGGTGCCGTGGCAATGCTTTAACGTGGCTGTGTAGTCGCGGCACCAGCACTGGGAGAGAGCTTTCCCAGCGCTATAAAAAACCCACCTCCATGAGGGGAATAGCTACCAGTGCTGGGAGCACTGCTTCCAGTGCTGGTGTGCTATCTAGACTGTCACTTTACAGTGCTGAAACTTGCAGTGTGTTTTTTTCTACATTTTTCACCCCCCTGATAGAGAAAGTTGCAGTGCTGGAAAGTGCCAGTGTAGACAAGCCCTAAGTGTGTACTTCCAGTTTCAAATGAGATGTGTGGATGACTAGTCAGTTCATAATCTGGTGTTCATAACTCTGAGGCTCTACTGTAATTCACTCTGGTTGATATTGTTTTATCAGCATCCAACAGCATGGTAGGCATCTTCCAGCACAGGTAAAAGACAAGATCCCTACCCTACATAGCTTACAAACTAATGGACGAGAGGAAATAAAGCAAGTAACAAGATGGTATCGATGACTAGGAAGGCCAAAGGCAGCACTGATAATGAATACACAGTTACTAAGCAAGGCTAATGCACATCTTAATGGAGCCAAAAAAATTGAATTAAATAAATTGATAGGATGAATAGGTAGAATATTTAACTGGTCAGAGCTTGTTCCTCTCTCTTTTTTCAATATGTTTGAGAGCGAGAGTAGGAACTTTCTGATCCGTGATTTGCTTTAGGTACTCAGTTACACGTGTATAGTTTTTTTGAGCTTGATAGATTTTTGAGCTTGATGGATCTTTTTTGATCCATTTGGAAATATTCCTAGATTCTATATGTAACACCGGCAGACCCTGGTCGTCGGTGAGTGCGATCAAACCTGGGACCTCTGGAGCTTAGTGCATGAGCTAAAATCCAACTGGCTGTTAGCTTAGGCAGTAGAGCAGACTCATTTTATCTCTATCTAAGTGGTCTCCGCGCCACTAGATGGGACAGAACACCATACCCAGGAGGCGTGTGGGTTACATACTTGCCCTAGCTGAGGAAGCGCTTCCCGAGCTTCAGAGACTTTCCAGTTGAAATCCCAGACGAGCCCCCACTTGTTACACTGACACCCCCCAGTTGTCGGGATCAAACCTGGGATTTAGATTAGATTATTATTATGGTTGGAAGGGACCTCAGGAGATCATCAACCCCCTGCTCAAAGCAGGACCAATCCCCAAATGGCCCCCTCAAGGATTGAACTCATAACCCTGGGTTTAGCAGGCCAGTGCTCAAACCACTGAGCTAGCTTAGTGCATGAGCCTCTATTTAGGGGGGAGGGATAGCTCAGTGGTTTGAGCATTGGCCTGCTAAACCCAGGGTTGTGAGTTCAATCCTTGAAAAATCCACTTAGGGATCTGGGGCAAAAATTGGTCCTGCTAGTGAAGGCAGGGGGCTGGACTTGATGACCTTTTGAGGTCCCTTCCAGTTCTAGGAGATTGGTATATCTCCAATTATTACCTATAACATGAGCTAAAAGCCAACTGGCTGTTAGCTAAGGCTGTAGAGCAGATCTCTCTCTCTCTCTCGTCCTTGTCCCCGTTCCCCCGATGGGACAGAACACCACACCCAGGAGGTATGTGGGTTACACATACAGTTCTCAGTATATTCTTGGTCAAGCAGTTATGTCTGATACTCTCCTATGTGTCTTATGGACAATGATTATAATTAAGTATTCCCAGCTTGTTCATATTTCAGGAAGAAGGCTTACTATGTTCTCTAAGCTGTACTGGCTCATTTTACCAGTTGAAAAATCATTACATTGTTTTCCTTTTATGCATAGATTCTAAACATGCTTTATGATCCAGAATCATTCCAGCTGAACAATTTCCTTATGCCCTGGTGCTAAACTGATTGGTAAAGCTAGAGAAGAGAATTTGTTAATTAGCTATTCCCAGATTTTTGCCGGTAAGATTATGACAGAAAACATGTTAGAAACATTGGTTACATTTATTAGAAACAGTCAGTAGATATTTCTATCTGTGAGGTTAAAAAGGCATAGCCACAGGCTTCTGATGCAGCTATATGGACTGACGGGCAGGCAGTGTTTTAATAGCTCTGAAGCTCAGACGTAGGGTGACCAGATGTCCCAATTTTATAGGAACAGTCCCAATTTTTGGGTCTTTTTCTTATATAGGCTCCTATTACTCCCACCCCCATCACGATTTTTCACACTTGCTGTCTGGTCACCCTACTCAGACGTCTCATCTTTAGCAAACCTAAGTTTTTGCAGCTGGGGATCAGGGAAAGGGGGTAGGTGGTTGGGATCAGTATGGAGGAAGTTATTTCTCTTAGAGCTGTTGTTTTAGGCTCTCTCCAGAGTAGACTTTGCCTAGCATCCATTCTCATTTCTTTTATATTTGGAAGGTTTACCTTGCAACAGGAAGGACAAGAACCTTTAAAGCAGAGGTCCCCTAACTGTGGGACGTGCCCTCCTAGGGTGGTGTGGAGGAACATTTGAGGCGGAGGGTGTTGCGGAACCCAGGCCAGCTCCCACAGCGGTTAAGGCGGAAGCGCCACCCAACCCTACTCCACTTCCAGCTCTGCTTCAGCCCCAGCGGCTTCCGCTCCTGGCCCCAGCCCTGGCCATGGCTCCATTCCCTGCCCCAGCTGCAGCCCCAGCCTAGGCTTCCTTGCCCCGTCCATCCCCCCAGCTCTGGGGAGGGGGAAGGGGCGCAGACAGCAGTAAGGGGGGCATGACCATGGAAAGTTTGGGGACCAGTGCTTTAAAGTTTAGATTATGCAGATAAGTCTTGTAGGGGAGGGTTTCTCCTAACCACCCACCCTGTGATTCACTAGGGCTTCTTAGCAAAGCATTTCACTGTAGCACAGAGAAATATCCTGAAGTATGAGAAACTAAAGTTAGTCAAAGTCACGGTCTTCTCAGACAGTGAAATATCCCATGGAGTTAATGGAATGGTTAGCCAGAGGGAGTTAATAGAATATTTAGCCAGAGAGAGGGAGCAGTTTGAAGCATTTGGCAGTTTCTGAGAGGATTAAACAAACCACGTAGGTAAAATGAACAAGACGAGTGTGGAATGATGAAAGAAATATGAGCAGTAGGACAGCCTTGGGATCAATGCGATGCTCTACCAAATGATGGAGAAGAGTTTGAGTCTGAATTTGCCCCTTAGATTACCGAGGTCAGCCCTGGGGTGAAGGAGTGTGTATCTCATGTTTCCCATCAGTGATGCCCCCCATTCATGTAGCTTGAAGGGAAGGCTTCCATGATCTAAGAAACCTCCTGGCCATCTGAGGTTCACAGCAGTTCAGACCCAAAGGACAGGTGCCAGCCTGTAATGCATGCATGTGCTGCAAGCAAACAGCACACATAGATATCAGATTCAACCTGGCTCTGCCTGGGGTAGACTTCTGGTCCTTTAGCTGCAAAAAAATAGGGCTCACTGCAAAAGGAGAACTCCAGCCATGTGCATGCTGCTTTAATCAGTTCATGGTTTAGCTCTGCCAGCACTTGGAGGAAAACTTGCTTACTCGTAAGGCAAAGGCAAGTGAAAGTGAAATCTGTTTTCTCTCAGGGAGCCAGATATTCCTCTTCAGTGTACAAAAAAAAGGGGGGGGGAGGAAAAAGAGGGGGGCTTGATAGATCTCATTTACACCAATGTAAATCTGAGGAACAACCCTGAATTTAATTGGGTCTGCATGAGTATAACTGAAGTGTGAATTTTGGCTTTTCAAAAGAGATTCTGATCTCTGTTAAGTGTTTGAAAATCCACTGAATCTAATCATCCATTGCCTTACACCTTGTGTAATCATTTACACCTATGGAGAGTGAGTAGAAATCAGGATGGCTGCATATTGCACTCTGTGCAGGTGTAAATGGCCATACAATACACAAGGTGGTAGAGAATTAGGCTCATTAATTTCACGGGGGTTGCAGCTGGAATAATTGACAGCAGAGTACATCTTACTTTTTCTTCACTTTTAAGGAATTTTCAGCACACTACAAATCTTGTGACAGATTCTCCATGTACATCATGTCAGATCATACCAACTTACTTGCATATGTTTGTTTGCCAACCTGTTTCCTCAGTATAGCCACTTTGTTTAACAAGAAACTTCCTTGCAGAACCACACCAGATATAGCTATAAAAATCAACTTAGCATATGTCATTGTCATTGATGTGATATTTGACAGTCTAAATTTTCCAACTCTTTCCCTATAGTAAGATATTGTAGTCGGAGACTTTGACTGGTATGTAGTTATTTGTTTTACCATAGAACTTAGGAGCCCTAGTCACAGACCAGGACCCTATTGTGCTAGGTGCTGTACAAACACACACTCTCTCTTAATTAGTTGGGTTTGTTTCTACATGTTCAGAGTGACAAACAGGGCCAGCTCCAGGCAGGTGCTTGGGGCGGCCAAGGGGAAGGGGCGGCAGGTCGGGCTCTTTGACGGCAATTCGGCGGCGGGTCCCTCGGTCCCTCTCAGAGGGAAGGACCTGCTGCTGAAGAAGAAAGCGGCGAATCGCCGCTGATCGCGATCGCGGCTTCCCCCCCACTCCCACTCCCCGCCGCTTGGGGTCGCAGAAACCCTGGAGCCGTCCCTGCTGACAAAAACATTATTTTCAGTAGTAAAGGGAGAAAACATGACATGGAGGGAATATTTAAATACAAGGTATCATTTCGACAAACCAGTTCTGCTACCAATACCTAAATTAGAAACAGAGGCTTGCAAATAAGGGGAGAAGCCTCCTTTCTCCCTCATCTCTTTTAAAAAATCAGTCATTATTTTAAAAAATATGAACATACAATTTCATGCAGTTGAAGTCAATATAGCCTGTACTCTTTGGAAGGCTGTGGGAGAGAGCCATAAATTGCATGTTATAACTGGTAGGTCTAAGCAAGAGGTCTGACCTATATGGTATCATCATTGGAGAGGCAGCATGGATTTATCTTGGGGATGGGAATGGGGAATTCTGAAATTATGAATTGTGGCTCTGCCAATTGAATTGTTGTGTGGCTTTGGGCAAGCCACTTAACCTCTCTCTAATCCTTCCCTCCATCTCTAAAACCATGGATGACCATTATTTGCCTGATGGAATGTTATGACAGCCTTTGCTATGATACTATTTGTACAGTTCTTTGAAAATGTAAAGGACTATCTTTGGGAAGTGCTAAGTATTTTTATGAAGTATTATTCTTGCTGAGTGAGCATTATCTGCCAATCCTGACCCAGTACACCATTAGAAGGCAGAGGAGTGATTTGAAAAATGTTGCATATGTATCAGCCTGAAAGAGACTAGAGCTATTGAAAACTCAGTCACCTGAATTGAGTTTTTTTTAAAACATAGTCAAAACTCATAGTCTCTGTGTGGCAGTGAGTCTTACCAAGGCAGAAGGCACCAACTCTTTCTACTTAATTAATGGATTCCACTTGGAATTATTCTTTATAGCCAAATCATAAAAGCATACAGTTGATATTCATAGGAATGACATTCTGAAGAATGAGTGTGATTGGAAGGTTGGAGGCACTTAAATATTCTGACTAACCCTCAGTTTGATTGGAGAACTGAAACTTTTGCTAGTGAAAGTTAGAATAAGAAGGGTGTTAATCATGCATTCATCCAAGAAGCCTTGGTTCCTAGTATGGTGAATGGAGTATTGTGGGTGTGGTATGGATATTGATCTCAAAGGCCCAAAGAATTAAAGCTGTTTATCAACTCTTTCACTGTCCAGCATTAAACAGAGATAGGTAGATTTGGGGTTATTTTAAACAGGGGTCTTGGTGTTGCTCAGTTACTTGGAAAACAAACAAAGGTTTCAAAAAGTTTATTGATTAAACACAAGAAAGAACAAGGAATCAAAATAGGCTTTTATATTGAAACTGTGCTGGAGTGATTATGTGAAACAAACTTAGTCAAAACCTTTAAAGTCTTTTTCCTTCTGGAGACAAAATATCAGAATCTCCTATTTTCAGAACAGCCTTTCTTTGATGAAAAGGAAAGGATTAATTTTAGTCAGTCCTGATGTGTAGAGGGCAATTATTTATCCTGTTTTTAACAGACAAGGTGGAGGCGAGACAGGATAGTAAAGATGGGTGAAGTGCAGCTTTTGTTGATGTTTTTGGAACACTTGAGTAGTTACGAGTGGATGCTTTTGGCTGGCAACTTAACCATGACACATGCTGCTTGGATTCTGGTTTATGATTTGGTCATGTGGGAAGGGGAAACAGTGCAGATCAAAAATGCCTCTGTAGTGCTGGCAATTAGATATCCCCGCTGATGGGCTGAGGATTGGATGACATGATAATGTGGTGAGTTTCAGCACTGTCAGGTGAAAACAAAGTTCCTTGAACAAGATTAAGGCCAGCAGGCCTTCTTCTCAGGAAGAAAGTCCTTTAGATAACTCAAGATGAGTTCCAGGGTATGTCTACACTACCAGATTAGTTCGATTTAACTTAATTCGAATTTGTGGAATTGACCTTACAAAGTCGAATTTGTGTGTGTCCACACTAAGGACACTAATTCGACTTTGTGAGTCCACACTAACGGGGCAAGCGTCGACATTGGAAGCGGTGCACTGTGGGAAGCTATCCCACAGTTCCCGCTGCACATTTGAATTCTGGGATTTCCCCACAATGCATGCTGGGGGGGAAAAATGTGTCGCGGGTGGTCTTTGGGTAACTGTCATCATTCAACGTGCTTTCGGACATCTCAAGGGGAGATGGAGGAGCTTACTGACTCGCTCAGATCTCAGCGAAACCAATATCCCCATTGTTATTGCAGCTTGCTGTGTGCTCCACAATCTCTGTGAGAGCAAGGGGGAGACCTTTATGGCGGGATGGGAGGTTGAGGCAAATCGCCTGGCTGCTGATTACGCTCAGCCAGACAGCCGTGCAATTAGAAGAGCCCAGCGGGAAGCGCTGTGCATCCGGGAGGCTTTGAAAGCTAGGTTCCTCAGGGAGCAGGGTAACCTGTGACTGTTCAGTTTCTTTACAGAGAAGCTGAACCTGCCCCTGCTTCAGTTACTGTTGACTTTCTTCTGCAGTTACATACCCCCTTCACCACGTTTCCCCCCTTCCAACACACGTTTAAAAATAAAGTTAATGGAACATTGGTTAATTAACAATGTTTTCTTTATTAATGAATTCACGTTAAAGGGTTGAAACTGGGACGCAGACTGTGGTGGGTAGGGTGTGCAGTGATGTTAACACCGCTTCTACACTCGAGGAATGATAGGCTCCTGCTCCTAGAGCGGTCTGCAGTGCCGGACTGATTGTTTCAACGGAGCCTGCCATCCCTCCTTTTTGGGACTCTGTGTGCGGGGGCTATGTGACCTTGTTGCGGAGGAGGACGGTTACAGATTCCCCTGCTGCGTGGCTCTGTGGTCCAGGACAAGGACCGCTGCATAAGATCTGTAACCGCCCTCCCCTGCTACAAAAGCACGTACCCCCCACCCACACAGAACATGGAAAACACCTCCCAGACCGACCAGGGTGCCTACTGACTGCACTGTGTGTGTGACCTGCTGTTGATCCTGCCCCCGTGTCTGTACCCTGGTAAAGGTGACTGTCCTATGCAATTAATAACCCCCTTCCCCCCTTCACAGACAGTCTTCTGTAGAAAAACTTGACGGAAATAGTAATTAACAGCAAACTACTTTTAATAATCAACTACACAGTTAGGGGATGAAACTGGGATTGGGGCTTCGGTGAGCCAGGAAGGGAAGGACTTCTCAACATTTAGGGAATGAGAGCCTTCTTGTATTTGTGCGCTCTGCAGGGGTGCAGTGACAGTTTTCACGGCCCCTGTCGCCCCTCCTTCTTGTTAGTTTGGGTGAGGGGGGTTTGGGACTTTGTGGCGGGGGAGGGCGGTTGCAGATACAGTGCAGGGGTGCTCTGTCCTCCTGCCTGCGGTCCTGCAGAACATCCACAAGGCGCCGGAGCGTGTCAAATTTTCCCTGGGCATTTCCTGTGTGGCTGGTCAGAACATCCAAGCTCGGACTGCTGTCCAGAGCGTCAACAGAGTGGTGCACTGTGGGATAGCTCCTGGAGCTACTAAGGTCGATTTCCGTCCACACATAGCCTAATTCGACATAGCCATGTCAAATTTAGCGCTACTCCCCTCGTCGGGGAGGAGTACAGAATTCGAACTAAAGAGCCCTCTAGGTCGAACTAATTAGCTTCCTGGTGTGGACGGGTGCACGGTTAAGTCGAATTAACACTGCTAAATTCGACATAAACTCCTAGTGTAGACCAGGCCCCAGTGGTGGCAGCTCGGGGGATAAGCTGAGATGCAAGGTAGGACAGGAGATGAGAGGGAGAGCTGAGCTGAACTGATCATGTCTTTTTTCAAAGTCTCTTTTTAAGGAACCCAAAAAGGGGGAGAGTGGGTGACAGTTCATCTCCTTCATTATTTTATCTGCCAGTTAGTCCTAGCATCTGTCCTACCAGTTCTGGTCTGTGAACTTCTGGTTCCACATCTTCTGCTTTTGCCAAGCATAACTTCAACCATCGTTGGATTATATCAGCATGGCCTTTTTGTTTAGATTAATCTAGCTTCTTTGTCTGGTTCTTTTACACATCTTACAACATTAAACATCTTAAGCAGTTTAACCTGTTTTTCATGGTTATTGTAATATCTAATGAACTTTCACAAACTTTTTACATTTTATCTCACAATAGGGGTACACCTCATAGGTCCAATAGTCACAACAGAGGCTTAGTGCATTTTCTCTGAAACTACAGAGGTGTTTTGCAGAGCCCCAAGTCAGATTTGCCAGATTTGTGAGAGTTTATAGAGCCTCTCAGAAGATGGCAAGATACTATGAGTGGAAAACTGTTCTTGCTGCATCAAGGAGGTTTAAGGCGAATCAGTAGTAGTGGAATATACAACCATTGACAATGGATCTCTCCAATGAAGAAATGCATGGGCTGCTAACACACACACACTGATGGCATGAATAGAGTTTTTTATGTTCATAATAAAATTCTCAATATATGTAATGACTTTGAAACTACTTTCTAAGGGCAAAATCTTGCCATTTTTGTACTTTGATACACTGGGAAGTCAGAAGACACAAGCAGCTTCTACATCACTCCCTGCGCACCCATTACGCAGCTGAACTGGACTCTAATCTAGTGCTTCATTGGCACTAGCCAAAGGCTCAGCTAATGTACCTGGACACATGCCACAGGGGTGTACAATCTCGTTTGGGAAGATCCAATGTGCTGCATTTGATGGTCGGAGAGAGCTAGTGTGTGCCCATCAGTGTCAATGAAGAATTGTCTTTGTGTTTACTTCACCTGAGCCCTGTCTGTTATCTATCAAAAGGGAAACTATCATTCTAAGACATCTGAAATGTAGGATATTTGTGTCTATAAGGGCAAAGGCTCAATTAAGAGTGGGCTGAAATTCAGACCCTAAAAACAGTCAGCTGACATCAATTCTCAATGCACCCAGCAAACCTCAGTCCATGCTCCCCTGCTGCTTAACAATAAGTTAGCCAGCACTGGGGAACAAACATCTTAAATTAGTCCTAGATCTCTCTCACTATTCATTTCTTAGAAATTACAGATATCTATTTAAACACAGATCTCTCCACAACCTTATGGGGACTATAGGTTAATATTGGCATCATTTTTAATTTCTGAGTTTTAATATATCTGGCTTAAGATGAAGCGCACATTGATTGCACTGCTAGCCATTTAAGTACAGGTTTCTCTTTCAGCATATGATGTTTTACCAGCCATCTTAGATTTTTATAATCGATTATTGGATTAAAAATGTTCTAATAGGTATGAAACTTTTGACTGATTTTTTGTGTGTGTGTTTTGGCTTCATTTATTTTTTAGTAGTGTGGCATGTACTATTGTTTCATTGTGGCTTTTGATACACTAATTTCATATGGCATTATCCAAAGGAATTGCCAGACACACTTACTAACTCAGCTATATTTCACTGGGAATTAATTGCATTATTGAAGAATCAGTACCTAAGAGGCAATTAGACGGAATCTAGTCAGTCCTCAGATCAGAGGAAATTGCCATATAGGCTTGTGTTTGCCTAGCAATGGATGCTTCACCCAAGTGGCAGCAAGAGACTATTGCATGGCAGAGACCTAAAAAAAGAAATACTTTGTATGATTTGAGATAATGCAAACTATTGGTATCAGATGTAAACTTACTAATAGCTTTCACTTAAGTTGTGCTATGATAAATGGACTTGCAGGTGCAAAATTCTTTCCTCCCAAGACCTCAGATGCACAAAATAAAGATTAAAAGTAGGACTACGTTTGATAACCTCATTCACCGAAAAATTTGCTTTTAGTCTCTAGGTCTCAAAAGCCTGGTTACAAACTAGGAGGAGGACAGTGATTATCTTTACAAATGGCAAAATTATTAAATTACCAACCCCAGCTGGGTACAATTAAAAAAAAAGTTTAATTTGCTCAAATGTTTGACTTTACTAATGCAATTGCTGTATTTCCTGTACTGAAAATAGGAAACAGTGCTGTGAATGTGACTACGTTTAGTATGGTGCTTAGATCCACAGTTTATGGGTGTGGTACAAGAACCTGAGTAGAACAGAGTTTGTTGTTTGTTTTTAGCAGAGCCCATTGTATGTTGGGCACTCAAACACATACCTCGTAGTGGACTGTAAACGCAGCCATGCAGATTGCTAGCAGATCTGCAAAGGTAAAACCTGTCACTTTTATTTAAGGACGGATAGTTAAATTCAAACATTGAGACAAATTAGCTGAGAAGATAGCTGTCAACTCCGACCGTCACATTTTGACTATTATTAAATGTACTTTCCATGGACAGTACGTTTTCCTAGACCTGGACCAAGACCTTTGCACATTCAAAGACTTGACATGGGTTAGCTATGGGGCCTTTTACTTTTTTAAGTTGCTGGTTCAAATCTAGCCCAAGCTGGTAGAGACTAAGCATTCTTACATTCTGAGAACTCTTTGGTAGACCATGTGTAAGGAATTAATGCTTAGCCCAGGTTCTAGTGGACAGATATTCCATATCAGAAATAATTACCATCACAAAATTGATATTACTTGGCACACTTGGGAAACTGAGACTGAAATTCATCAGAATGGCCAAGATTTGTACAGGCAGGAGGACCTGAGTGCATACTTCCACCCTTAGATATTATCACTCCAAGTCAGGGCTAAGGCACATTGGCATGACAATTGTTCTCCCTATGCTTTGTGGTTCCATTTTTATTAATTGAGTTTCTCTCACCATTAACAAGTCTCATTTGAACTCCAGCCCACCATTTATCACAGGTGACCCAACCAGCATTGCTGCTTCTGCCAAAGGCAGTCTGATCAGGCTTCTAAAGTGAAACACTAAACTTGGTCATGGTTTATGGTGGAAAAACTAATGAAATGCTCCATTGATTATTTGATTTGATCTCCCCAATGTCATGAAGACTGAGAGGCAGCATTAGACAGGTTTAAGCGTACAGGATTGGGCTTGAATGGGATAAAGCCATGACTGCTATGATAAGGGATTTCTAAAGCCTCAAATAATCCATGTGTTTTATTCCTTGGATGACACAACACATACAGCATTTTAGGGGAAGAAGTTGAGACAGAGGGGAATAAAATCTTCTGAGATTTACAGATTTTTCTCTTGAATAGGGTTTTCTCATAATTTCTTCATTTTTCTTTTGAGTCTGACTTTTTCACTAGTCTAAATCCAGTTCCACAATTGAGAAAAAATAGGGTACATATAGATGTTAAAAATGGTTAATGTTCTGAATATCTGATATACAGTATTTAAAATATATGTATTGAATTTGGGCTTTACTTCATGGTTAAAATCTTGTTAATTGGTGGTTTATGACCTCATTGTTTGCCAGTGAATCTGGGAAAATTGCTGGTTTTGGATATCTGATCTATTTTTTTTAACACTGCTATTAAAATTGTACTGAGCCAGGCAGAAAATTTATGCATGGTTACATTAGTCAGTATCAGGAACATTCTTGTTCTTTGGGCCAGATGATCCCAGATTCAAATCCCAATTTAGAGACCTGGATATACTCCAGCTGCAGTCCCAGCACCCCAGCAGGGTGTCTGGTCCCATGGGTGAGACACTGAACCATATTTGTCTTAGCAGCTTGGGCTCTGAAATTGGAATGGTAGCATACAAAGGAGCATAGAGGAATTCAGCCTGGAGCACAGTCTATATACTTTTTTTTTTTTTTTGGAACATTTACTTCCCAACCCTTATAATTGGGACGATGCCTCTATGGAAACAAGCATTGGTATTCAAAGAGCTTTCCTTTATAAGGGTCTCCATTAAGTAAATGGATGTAGGAGTCATAGCAAAGCAATTTGTTGTTTAGCTTCAGAAAACAGCAGTGATTTGTGCTTATTGAGTTTTAAAATAGCAGGGAAAAAGTTAGAACAGAATTTGGGAAATCACTGTTCAGTTCTTGTTCACTGCTACAAAAAGTTTGAGTGATGCATACAAATAACACTAATTAATTTTTCAGTAGGAAACCAACACTTCATGCATACTGATTCTCCCAACACTGGCATGAAATTGGTTTCACTATTGTTATACTGGGAGCAAGAGGCATTACTGCAGAGAATTATAATGTGTGTAGAAGTGCACTATATAATCAGCAGTACTCAGCCTTGCAATCTCATTGGCTAAAAGGTTTTAAAATGGGAAAATCCATAATCTTTCTACTTTTCCCTGTTAAATTTTCAAAGTGAGTATGTTTTAAATTGAAATATAATTAGGTGACATTCACCATAAGTAATTAAACCCTGATCAATACATAACAAGTGCAAAGGTTACCGGAGTCCTTAAATCAGAATAGATGGCTAGTGGTATGCAATGACAGACTTGAAACTGGAAAAACTTGTTGCATGTGAAATCCTGTTTGCCTACAAAGCACAAGAGTACAACAGACATAATTATTTAATCCTGGAAGTTCTATCCAAGGATCTCAAATTGCTCCACATTGATTAGTGAAGGCTCAAAGTACGTAATAATAATTGTCCTTTTATCTGGTAGGGGTCTGCAGGAGATTTAAAAAAAAATCCCTGTAAGAGCTGTCGTTCTCATTGCTACTTCCTTGCATTTAATTTTTTAACGCAATGAAAAAATTAAGGCAGCATCTGAGCTCTTTGCACAGCAGAATCTCTGAAGTGATTTTATGTTTGGTAATATGGAGAGTAAATTCTCTAATGTGATCTTACAACAGAACAGTTCAGAGGAATAATAAATACTTAAAAGTTTGTCAGTGCAGGTATGTTGATTTGAGGATCTGGCCCATATTGTGTTTTTCATCTGTAGATTTCAAAGCTTTCTAAAGGTGGGACAGCATTATTAAGGTACCTAACTTATAGGTAATGCAGTTTGAAAATTTTGGTCTACGCTAGGGGTTCTCAACCTTTTTCTTTTCAAGGCTTTCAGCTTTCTGCCCAGGGCCCCAGAGAATCTAATGCTGGCTATGCTTGGAAGACCTGAAGAACCTGAAACCTACTCATGGCCCCCCAGGGGGCCCTGGATCCCTGGTTGAGAACCACTGGTCTAGACCCTTGTCACTCCCTATCCAGAGGTCTGCACTGATATAGATACTCATCCTGGGACCAAAGGTAATACTGTCAGATTGAAATATGTTCCATTGGTATGGCATTACTGTGGGACCTAAGAAACCCAGATTAAATTTTCTGCTCTGCCACAGATTTGCTATGTGACCCTGGGTAAGTCACTTAGCCTCCCTCTGCCTCAGTTCCCCATCTGTAAAGTGGGGGTAATAGTGCTTGCCTACCTCACAGTGATGCTGTGAGGCTAAACACATTAAGATAGTTAGCTGCTCAAATACTACTGTAATGGGGGCAGTATAAGTACAGTATCTAAGATAGCTGAGGTCACTAAACACTGGATAGAAAATCTTCCTGTGGTTTCTGTGCTGAAGGACAGTGAGCAAATTCACACAAAAGGTACAAAATACTTGCAGCAATCTTTAGTATATACGTGCTTGTCTCTGTACTAGAATATAATAATGTAGCACTTGCATAACACTTTATGGGGTCAATCTTTGGGTTCAATCTTTCACCCATTTAAGTCAACAGAAGTATTGTCATTGACTTCATTGGATGCAGGATCAGACGTTACATATTTAGAGCACTACACAATCTTCACAATTCATTTTGACCATTCTTTGAGAGAAGTAGGTCTTCTAGCTTCTAGTCTCATGCTTTAAGGGCTCCTCTGTGTAACAAGTTAGTCCATGGCAAATGGGGGTGTGAATCTCCAGCGCACCAGCTTGCCCTGCAATAATGTACTGTAGCAGTGACCATATGGGGTTCAAGTTGATGCACTGTTAATTCACACCCTGGTGTGCCTCATACCATATACAGTGCACCAACTGGCTGTGTAGTAACATCCCATGTGTCCGCTGCTACAGCACAGTGAAAGTCCTGCACTCTGGGACTTTCGCTATGCACTAGCTGTGACCAAACAGGATGTTAGTACATGACAAGCTGGCATGCTGTAGATACACACCCTGGCTTGCTGTGCACGAACTTGCTGTGTAGACTAGCTCATCCTGCCTCTCTTTATGGCTCCTTTAAAATATTATGGTATTGATTAATCTGCTGTTATTATTTGGAGTGTTTATGAAATTTCTTGACTGGCTCCTACTCAGTTAGCTGACAATAGCAATTCATCCTGCAGGGGAGACAACCCAAACAATTTCCACCAAGCTATTGTATAAGGAGGAAACATCAAACAGTGCTGCTGTTTCAAACTGGGGAACAGCAGGGAATACATTTTCACAATTCTTGTGCTCTATACAGGCCATGGCCTTGTTAATAATACATTTTTCCCCAAAATGGAAAATTTGAACCAAATTGAGATGTAGCTTAATAGCTGATGATTTTTCAGTCCCACATCCTATGTAACAAAACACGCAGTCTAACAGACCTGCTGTGTAATATCATATTGCTCTGTCTGTAGTCACACATTTTCTGTATTCATTACAACCCAGAATTCATGCTCTAAATTATTTGGGGACATAGTCTACTCCCTGATCTTTGTGCAAAATTCCTATTGATGTCAGTTAGAGTTCAATATGAAGAACAAGGGTTGAATGTGGATCTTTGACTGTACAATAGTCCATTGTTGCTCTTTTTTAACAGAGTGGTTTTAATAACAAGGACATTACAAACTCAGACTAGAATGATTTCTGTATGTATGAGGAAGAGGAAAACTTTAATGCCAGCCAAACCAGCAACCGGTTTGGGATTGTAAGAATGTGCTAGAGCAATGCTTTGAAAAATGATTTTACTGCTGATGTTCCGGTATTAATGCTGGTACTGTATAATACTTGGCACTTACATACAGTCAATAACCATTTTCATCTGAGGACTTTAAAGTGGTTTATAAACATGTCTGAGGTAAGGGCAGAAGAGGGTTGGATAACACACTGCAGTTGCCACTGAGGGAAGTGGCCGGACAGAGATTGCAGGTCCCCCAGAAGGGGGAACACAAGAGTGCGGCACAGACGGAGGGCAGTGTTGCTGAAGAGGATGCCACAGTTCTTGGAGAGACATGGTCCTAGAGTAGGAGTGATGGTGGTGAGGGACCACCCAAAGAGGGTGCACTACCACGCAGAGCTAATTCCCAAGACAACCAGCAGGAGGCACCGCAGTAATGAGGGAACCCTATTACAGTGGTCTTCATAGGATACAGGATGCTGTAAGCAAGACCAAAGCCTAGAAGCTGAGCTAGGTTTCCCCCTCCTGTTGAGTGGCATTTTTAGTTTTATCCCACAGTATTTTTTCATCAGATGCTAGCTGCTGCAATGTCTGCCTTTGATACTCTGTTTTCATATATTGTATTGACAAGTCTGCGTAAAAGAATGCCTCTAATTCCTTTTGTGACAGCCTTGTCCCTGCTGTAAGATCCTGTCTCTTGTTATTGAGTAGGACACTAGTTCAAACAGCCTTGTGAAGTCTATCTGATTTATTCCCTTCAGAATTTTGTATATCCCCAGATTTTTCTCTTGAATGTATTGTGGTATATAATTACTACATTTATACTCTTTCCATATATATATATATATATATATATATATATATATATATATATATATATATATATATATATATATATATTAATTTTAATCTAGACTTTATATCTTCTGTTTCTCTACAATGTATTGTCTGAGCTACTTATCTGGCCATGCTCTCAGTATATCTAAGTCATTAAGAGTTTTATTACCTCCTTTTGTATTAACTGTAGTTTTATATCATCAGTACATTTTACCTTTCCTGCTTAGCCGGCCTCCTTCTGAGTCGTTGATCAATAAAGGGAACAAAATCAGTATTAATACAGCTCATTTTTTTTAGTTTCAAGCCACTGCTCCTCGTTCTCTTCTCTACCACTGTAAACACTCTCTCACCCTCTCTTATACTATTACCCTGTATGCAAGCTGTGCATATTGCATTCTCTTAACCTTTCCTGGAGGTCTCATCTTAGAATCCTTTCATCATTTTGTTTGCCCCTCTCTGAATTCTCTCTAATTTATTAATGTCTTTGTTTGTAATAAGGTACCCAAAACTGTGTGCAGTTCCTCCAAGCACAGCTGATAAATAATTTATTTCCAATGAATAATTCAATCTGTATTCTATTAATGAACTGATCCAGGTTTCTGTGAATGCATCCATTATTCGTAACCATTTGCCAGATAGGCTGAAATTTGTGTGCATAAACTGTGTCATTGAACTGTTCATGGTATACAACTCTTAACCTATGGTCCTATCTATACACAAACTTACACTGATTTAATTAAACTCATGCAAAGGTCTCATCATTCAGTGAAAAAAGTTAAACAAAAATAAGCCAAAGCCTGTGCCTTTTTTATTTAAGCCCTGAAATAAGAGGGTTCATACAGCCTTTTGCACCAATTTTACTAAATTGGTTTAAATACTACTCAAAGTTTAACCAGTACAATTCGCTGGGTATAGATAAAAGCTTAGTAATGTTGTCTCTTCTCCCTGACTCCATGAGTAAATAGGAAAACTAAAAATAGCAAAATGACAGATAGTACAAATGAACATTATCCTGTCTCCTGACAGTGGCCAATGCCAAGTGCTTCAAAAGGAATGAACAGAACAGAACAGAGCAATTGTCGAGTGATCTATACACTTTCCCAGCTTCTTGGGTTTAAGGACGCCCAGGGCATTGGGTTGTGTCCCTGACCATCTTGCCTAGTTGCCACTGATGGAGCTATCCTCCACGAATTTATATAATTCTTTTTCAATCCCATTTATACATTTGGCCTTCCCAGCATCCCATGGCAATGAGTTCCACAGGTTGACTGTGCATTGTGTGAAGAAGTACTTCCTTACATTTGCTTTAAACCTACTGTTTATTAATTTCATTGGGTGATTCCCTATTTTTGTGTTATATGAAAGGGACGTAACGTTTCCCTTTTCACTTTTTCCGCACCATTTATGACAACTTTAGGTGTCTATTTTCTAATCTGAACAGTCCCAGTCTTTTTAATCTCTCCTCTTATGGAAGCAGTTCCATACCCCTAATCATTTTTGTTGCCCTGCTTTGTACTTTTTCCAATTCTAAAATATCTTTTTGGAAATGGCGTGACTAGAACTGCAGACAGTATTCGACATGTGGGTGTACCACTAATTTAGACACTGGCATTATGGTATTTTATTATCTATCACTTTCCTAATGGTTCCTAATATTCTTAGCTCTTTTGACTGCTGCTGTGTATTGAACGGATGTTTTCAGAGAACTTTCCATGATGGCTCTAAGATCTTTTTTCTGTAGTAACAATTAGACCCCATCATTTTGTATATGTAGTTGGGATTATGTTTTCCAGTGTGCATTGTTTTGTATCTATCAGCAATGAATTTCATCTGCCATTTTTGTTGCCCAGATTCCTTTGTAACTCTTTGCAGTCAGTTTTGGATTTTATTATCCTCAGTAATTTAGCAGTATCTGCAAACCTTGCCACCTCATGTTTACCCCCTTTCCCGATAAGTTTTGAATATGTTGAACAGCACAGGTCCCATTACAGATCCATGGCGGGTATGTATGATGTGCTACTACCGAACCATTTGTGTGAACAATACCCCTTTTAGACAATTGATTGTGAAGGGGATGGAATTCACCTGTAGTGGAATTAAGTTCTGGCCTGACTGCACAGGGATGAATTTCACTTAGACTGAGTAGTAAGGTGCATTAATACAGCTAAACTGAACAGTTCATCCAAATTCAAACCAATGTTTTCATCCACTGTTAGATCAGCTATAAGAGAGACCCATCTTCCCAGCACTTCCTTTGGCATACATTGATACCCCTGGCATTTGGCCTTTTTTTGTTGTTAATGACTATTGCCAGATCTCTGTGTATTCTGCAGCCATAGAATCTCTTTGCTTACTCTTTGCTGCAGAATTGTGCTTGGGGAATGTCCATTTTAATTTAGACAAAACAAAGATTTGCACCCTCTCATGGGAAAATCAGCCAGAGCGGGTTAGAGGGGAGGAAATATCAGAAGTTTCCCTCATGAAGATTTCTTCTCAGCCATTCCCTCGAGGTGCATTTTGCTCGCACATCCCCATGGAATAGGCTGTGGAGCCTGCTCACAAACCCTGCGGATTCCTCAGTGTCTATGTCAATACATGTGAATCAACAGAAAGCTGGGGCTGATCTCAGTGCCAGTTCTGGGCTTTGAGGACCACCTCAAATTCTATGGAGCTCACGCAACCATGCCTACAGGCCTCCTTCAGCTGGCTTCTGCCCCCAGAGCCCCTCACTCACTCCAGTAACCATATTCTGAACTCTGCTCCAGTAGCAGCAAAACAGAAGTAAAAACACATCTGCATTGCATAATCCCAATCAAATTGCATCCCTTAATACAGCAAATGCCAAAAGTGTTGTTTGGGAAGGTTTCAGTCATCATCATATTCATTTTTAGAATGCAAGATTTGCAAGCATACAAGTGTGAGTACATTATGTGCCAATGACTTAATAAGCTATGATATCAGACCCCCGTATTTAGGTTTGTAAGATAGATTGTCAGTTTTTGGGACAGATGTCACTTGTTTTGTTCTGATGGTACAGCGCCTAGCAAAATGGAGTCCTCATCCATAACTAGGTCTCCTGTATGCTACTACTACTACTGATAATTCTGCATTAAGAAGTCAGTTTAGCAAACAGTTTATGCTTTGTGTTTTACTATCCGTAAACAAAAGGGCTAAAGACTATTTCCATTCCAAAAAATTAAACCATAGGTCTCTAGCAGTCATGGCGTCTGACCGTAAGCTTTCTGAAGTCAATGAGCCATTATAATGTAACTGTTCAAATCTTTTTATTAATTAAAGTGATTTTAATGGATTTTGGTCCTATGCTACCAATTAACTGTTTTATATCCTCCTTTGTGTGTTAAGGCATAAAATGGGGTGGGAGGAGCTAAATGACTTCTTGAATTCTGGTGGCTACATCCGATGATATAACTCAGGAGATCATTATTGATTTTATAGAACTGTAGGACTGAAAGGGACCTCAGTAGGTCATCTGGTCCAGTCCCCTTTGCTGAGGCTGGACTAAGTATTATCTAGACCATCCCTGACAAGTGTTTGTCCAACCTGTTCTTAAAAACCTCCAAGTTATACCAGTGCTTACCCACCCTAACAGGAAGTTTTTCTAATGTCCAACCTAAACCGCCCTTGCTGCAATTTAAGCCCATTGCTTCTTGTCCTATTCTCAGAGGTTAAGGAGAACAATTTTTCTCCCTCCTCCTTGTAACAAACTTTTATGTCCTTGGAAACTGTTATCATGTCCCCTCTCAGTCGTCTTTTCTCCAGTCTAAACAAAGCCAGTTTTTTTCATTCTTCCTTCATATGTCCTGTTTTCTAGACATTTAAGCATTTTTGTTGCGTTTCTCTGGACTTTCTCCAATTTGTTCACATCTGTCCTGAAATGTGGCACCCAGAACTGGACACAATACTCCAGTTGAGGTCTAATCACCGTGGAGTAGAGTGGAAGAATTACTTCTCGTGTCTTGCTTACAACACTCCTGCTAATACATTATGTTCACGTTTTTTGCAACAGCGTTATACTGTTGACTCATATTTAACTTATGATCTACTATGACCCCGGGACCCTTTTCTGCAGTACTCCTTCCTAGGCAGTCATTTCCCATTTTGTATGTGTGCCACTGATTGTTCCTTCTTAAATGGAGTACTTTGCATTTGTCTTTATTGAATTTCATCTTATTTACATCAGACCATTTCTCCAGTTTGTCCCAATCATTTTGAATTTTAATCTTATCCTTCAAAGCATTAACAACCCCTCCCTCAAGGCTCATTATCCCCAGATACTGAGATTAAGGATAATTATTCTTTTGATTGTGGAGCTAAAATTGGGATTACAGTGGAAACTTAATTGCAACCTTAACTATGGCACAGCTGTCACCACTTCCCAATAACCATTAAATGGTCTTCTATTACCGTGTTAAGGACCTGAGGCCTGATAAAAGATTCATAGAATCCAGTGCCAGTCAGGACCATTTTGATCATTTAGTCTGACATGCTGTATTACACATGCCATAGAATTTCCCCCAAATAATATCTAGAGCAGTCTTGATTTTAAAATTGCCAATGATGGAAAATCCACCACAACGCTTGCTCAATTGTTCCAGTGGTTAATTACCCTCACTTGCAATAATTTACACCTTATTTCCAGTCAAAATTTGTCTAGCTTCAACTTCCAGCCATTGGATTGTGTTATACCTTTCTCTGCTCGATTGAAGAGCCCATTATTAAATATTTGTTCCCCTTGACTGTACTCAAGTCAACCCTTTTTGTTAAGCTAAACAGATTGAACTCCTTTCGTCAGTCCCTATAAGGCAAGTTTTCTAATCAATTGATCATTCTCATGATTCTCTGAACCCTCACCAGTTTGTCAACGCAGCAAAGGGTCCTGTGGCAGACCCAAACCAGTGGGGTACAGGAGTCTGGTAGAGGGCAAATATACTGGTCACTGGATGAGTAGTTTTTCTATTCCCTGAGTGACCAGAGCAGGGGCTGCACTAGAGTAATCAGGAACCTGCTAGAACTAATTAAGGCAGACAGGCTGATTAGAACACCTGCAGCCAATCAAGGCAGGTTAATCAGGGCACCTGGGTTTAAAAAGGAGCTCACTCCAGTCGCGGGGGGGTGAGGGGGGAGCCAGAGGAGAGGAAGGGTGTGTGAGGAGCTGGGAGCAAGAGGCACAAGGAGCTGAGACTGAGAGGACGTGCTGCTGGAGGACTAAGGAGTACAAGCGTTATCAGACACCAGGAGGAAGGTCCTGTGGAGAGGATAAAGAAGGTGTTTGGAGGAGGCCATGGGGAAGTAGCCCAGGGAGTTGTAGCTGTCATGCAGCTGTTACAGGAGGCACTATAGACAGCTGCAATCCACAGGGCCCTAGGCTGGAACCCGGAGTAGAGGGCGGGCCCGGGTTCCCCCAAACCTCCCAACTCCTGATCAGACACAGGAGGAGTTGACCCAGACTGTGGGGAAGATCACTGAGGTGAGCAAATCTGCCAATAAGCGCAGGACCCACCAAGGTAGAGGAGGAACTTTGTCACACACCTTATAGACTAACACATGTATTTGAACTCCAATACGTGTATTAGTTTATAAGGTGCCACAGGACCCTTTGCTGCTTTTACAGATCCAGACTAACACGGCTACCCCTCTGATACTTGACAGTTTGTCAACATTTTTTTTGAATTGTGGGCGCCAAAACTGAACACAGCAGTGGTTGTACCAGGGCCAAATACAGAGGTAATATATTCTCTCTACTTGTACTGGAGATTCCCCTGGTTATGCATCCCAGGATTGTGTTGTCCCTTTTGGCCACGCGTCACACTAAGAGCTTGTGTTCAGCTGATTATCCACCATGACCACACATCTTTCAGAGTCACTGAATCTCAGGATAGAGTCCTCACTCATGTTAGTATGGCTTACGTTTTTTGTTCTTAGATGTATACATTTACATTTAGCCCTATGAAAATGCATATCGTTTGCTTGCACCCAGTTTACCAAGCGATCCAGAACCCTCTGACTCAATTACCTGTCCTCTTCACTATTTAACAGTCCTTCAATCCTTCTGTCATCTGCAAATTGTGTCAGTGATGATTGTGTTTGTTTGCAGCACTCATCCAGCACTTTTAAACCTTTTTAGATGCAAGTTATCTGAACCTGCTGATATAAAAATGTCTGACTTTTAGTAGGTTCTGTTTTAATATTCGCCAGAGTTACTAGTGGAATGGAAAGAGTATTATCACCATATGATGAGATTATATCTGTTTTTAAGGAAGGCTTTAATTCATCAGGCTAAAATGAATAGAACATTGAGATTTAAATCAGCCAGTCTGGCTGGCTAATGTACATCACATTATTTCTCCAATAGAGAGCCCACTAAAAATGCATTGCTCTCAAAATATCTGTAATTGCATGGGATTCTCCATTTTTAATCTTGTTGCAGCAATAACAGCCATACAAGTCATTTCCTTGGAATTAATGTGTTGCAAAGGTCTCACTTGTTGCCTAAAGATGTGTGACGAGCTTTGAAATTTGAAATAAGGTTGGGAATTATACATGATTCTGTTTTAATGAATAAAGCTCAGAAACCTCATCAATGGGCAGGGAAGAATGAATACAGCAGAATGGACTAAATGGAAGAAAATACAAGTATAATACAAAATACAAGTACAATACAAATAATTTACTGGGCAGACCTTCAGTTCTGTGTATCACAGCTATACCAAAATATAATCTAAGCAACTAAAAAACAGAAAAAGATGAAAGAAAATACAAAAAAAGCAGAGCTATCGAGATGGATTACAAAAATTAATGATATAAGATTTTAATTTAAATTAAATACAGGGTTCTTAAACTATTTAAAATTAAATTTGTAATTGAATAACTTGTGTTAAGACCTAAATTACTTATCTATTAAAAACATTTACATACAAAAATATTAGCAATACGTGTTTGCTGTCAAGTTTTAAAGAAAGTTCTACCAGTTCAGTGGTTGAGTCACTGGCTAAACATCTAGAATCAGAGTTTAACTGTTAAACCAGCTTTTGACAGCAGTAGCCTCTTTTGCAAGTACAGAGAGAATATTTTTTTCATTTAAATTTATTCAATTTATTGAATCAATTAATCAATTAAATTTATTCAACTAGTTCAGTTCATTCAAAGTTAAGAAACCAAATGGGACTTGAGAAAGCAGGAAAGCTTGTTTTCCTCCTCCAGTCGATGAATAAAACATAGGTGTGAGACGATGAGATTAGGGGTCACCCAGGAGTGGGTGAGTGAGGTTCTGTGACCTGCAATGTGCAGGAGGTCAGACTAGATGATCTTGGTGGTCCCTTCTGATCGTAAAGTTGCTGAGTCTCCGACATCAACTTGTTCTAAAATCTTGATGGACGTGGTGACCAGAAACAATCATTTCAATTCACTATCTACAGATACTTCCTTTGCTTAATAAATCAGTTTTAAATTTACTTTTTTATGTATCCAGCACATTTTAGATAGTTTTGTTTTTAATTAAAACAAAACAAAACTATGTTTTTATGTATTTTAAACTGAATTTTAATTCCATCCAAATAGAGCTCCATGCAATATTAAGTAGAAAATTAATCATCAGGAAAATAAGAAGTGCACCATTTACCATTTTCTAACATACTGAATTTTACATTTTTAATGATCTGTAGGTTAAACTATGCAATTGCTTACATAAATGTGTATCGATATGTTGCAGCCTCCCGGCTAGCAAAAATAAGCTATTGAGAGCTATTAAGTTAGTTAAAAATTGATTGCAAGAATAAAACAGAATGCAGCATTTGAAACTATATCCTGCAAAAGACATGTGAAACATAAGATAATTCTGAATATTGGCTTAAAGTTTTCTTTTTGGTATGTGTACAGCACCAATCAAACTGGGACTTTAACCACTCTTGGGGTCTTTAGGTGCTACTATGAGATATTTACTAGTACTTTGGTATCACTAAGGCTTGGTCTACAATGGGGGGGAGGATCGGTCTAAGTTATGCAACTTCAGCTACGTTATTCACGTAGCTGAGGTCGACTTATTTAGACCTACCCACCGTCTTCACTGCAGTGAGTCGACTGCTGCCGCTCCCCTGTCGACTCTGCCTGCGCCTCTCACAGCAGTGGAATACAAGAGTCAATGGGAGAGCGCTCGAGGGTTGATTTATCACGTCTAGATGCGATTTATCACGTCTAGATGCGATAAATCGACCCCCACTGGATCAACCTCTGCCCACCGATCCGGCGGGTAGTGTAGACATACCCTGACATGTAGAAGCAATGAGATCCAGCAGAGGTGACATTGACATGGACAGGTCTGTTAACCCTACCAATGCCTTAGTCTCTTTATCTTTGTTTACCACACAGAGCCACTACCCTTATCTCTTAGAGCATTTAATGCTACAGTGTCATCTTAAACAACTGCTACTGATAACTAAACAATTAATTTCAAATTTGAAATGGCAATTACACAGCTCTATTTTTTCCTAATTGAAAAATAATATCTAGTTAATACCCTATCATTATCTTTTAAATGTACCTGATGTTATGTGGGCTATTTTCACAACAAAGTCTTCAAAATTGAGCACTGATTATGCTGGCTAATTTACGTACACCTACAGCTAGCTATACATGGTAATGTCTGTTTTGGGGAAGACATAGATGTCCTTTCACTATTGCTGAAAAATAATGAAATAAATTAGTAAAAACATAGATGAGGAGTAGTTGGTTGTGGTTGGTTTTTTTTTTCCTCCCCTTTAAGGAATACACTGTCAGACATGATTGCTAAGAACTAAGTTCAAGAAAGCACTCGGGTGGACTTAAGCATGTGCTTAACAGTGTACATTTAGTAAAATTAAAGGTGATTCCATGTTTAAAAAATTAGTGAGAACTATTTTTGTTTGGATTTCAACCTAATAATCCAAACATTGCAGCATTATTCTAATGCATGAGAACCAGGAACTGAAACTGGTTTGTCTGTTTTCAGTATCTAGGCACAGTGAAAATGTGGAACAGGGGTGGAAGTAAATAACCTCTATTATCAACTCTCATAAGGAAATATTTTTAGTTTGATTTTTGAATTTCCCTTTTAATCAGAAAGATTGTTTTTAACTTTGTAGAATAGAAACCCTGAAATGAATAACGATTAATCCAAAGAAGTACTGCTATATACTAGCAGTGGTTCTAGGAGTGTTAAAGCTTGGAAGTTGGTAGACTAGTCAGAATCTTGTGTATCCTGGAGACATTAGGTTATTTTTCCCCCAGTTACGCTCATGCAAGCCTGCTGAAGTCAGTAGGGTTGCAGAAGTGTAAATAGGAGTTGAATTTGGTTAAGTGTAGGTACACCATTGCTTTAGGATCAATTCTATTATAAATCCTGGTGGGGGAAAAGACATTCAGCTATAATCCATATGTTGTAATGTCTGCTACTTCCATTGCAAAACAGTTTGAAGGAGAATGTCCCATTTGAAATTGGAAGTCTGAAACTGCTTCTTACTATATTGATAATTAACCTCCTTCTGGGAGAAGTGCCATTCATCTTGTTGGATTTTAAAAACAAATTGTGAACTCTGGATGATCAACATGTTCAATGAAAGAGTACATAAAATGTTATAATGGATTTCAAAGGACACAGGCAATGTATTATTTATCAATATTCAAACAAAAATAAATACAAACTTCCCTCTGTTATGTAAATGTAACTCTGTCAAAGCTTGAAACTGCTTTCCTTACTGAAGTGGTCCTCTCTTAATTTATCCACTGGTTTGTTGTATGGCTCCTTAGACCCGCTGTACTGTTGGCTTTGATCATAGTTTTTTAAAAAGAATATTGAAGCATCTGTTTTGAAAGAAAAACAAAGGTTTGCATGGAATTTTGAAAACAGATTAAAAAAAACTGTTGATAGTGTCCATTTGAGCTGATCTATAATGGAAGAAATCTATTGTAAGCTTCATAAGCTAGGGAGCTGTTTGTGCATTCTGCCCATGAAGCATGCAGCTTTAGGTAGCTGAGCAGATAAAGGCCAATATACTGAGTTGCAAATATATCCCCTTGGTATCTTTTATTCTATGCTATTGTATTTTTATAAAATATGAAAAATCAGAAAAGAGAGTTAATACATTATATAGACTACCCATGCACAGGATGGGGGAGGTTTTCAGAAGCACAAATGGAAGTTAGCCACCTAACTCCCATTGACTTTGTTTCTAACTGCCATTTGTGTCTAGAAAATCTAAATAGTTGTGTATGAACAGTAGTTCAGATGCAGTCTTTCAGCCTAGGTGGTCTGAGTGGCTACTTGTTTATACAGATATTCATAGAGTAATTCTTGCTTTACAATTTCAAAGACCAGGAGGAACAAAGACTTTCATAACCATTCAGCATGTCTATGCTTTGTCATAGGAAAAAGATGTTTAGAAGAATGTTTATCTTATTTACTGTATTTAATCTTGTTATTTATATTTATCATATTTATATTTATATTTATCATATTTATTATGTTGAATGCTACCTTAATGCATGAATAGTCACATTGGTTTAATTGGGGTTATGCATAGAGCACAGTATGAATCAGTGTAAGGGTGTCAGAATCTGGATTTAAGTGATGTTTGGAATAACATTTTTTCAGATGTTTTCCTTTTTGCCTCCATAGGGGACTCCCACTAGCCCCCAGTTTTATAGGACCAGATTCCACATGCTACAAAATCATATTGACTTCACAAGGATTTTTGCCTACTTAAAGGTCTTGATCCTGCAAGGTGCTGAGCACCACCAATTCCCATTACAATGGGAGTTGCTGGCACTTGACCTAATGTAGGAGGGCTCAGAATCTTACGGTAGAATATGGGGCTTGATCCTGCATCTGGCACATATATAGACAATCACATGCGCTGTATATCATGTTCAAGGTACAATTGAGAACTCGCCTGTTCTCAAGTTCATGGAGCTTTTGTGGGCATGAAATAGCTCAATCCATCTGGGCTTCCACAAGAATTTGAAAACAGTTTTTCATGGTGCATTGTTTCAAGCTGAGATTGGTTCCATAGTGAAATCACATGGTACTATTCATTCTTTGGCTCACTAAGCCTCTCTCATTTTAACTCTTTTCCGAGCCATTTATAGATTTACATCCTCTGTGGACTGAGCATAGAGCAGGCATATAACACAACTGACCAGTGATTTATACCAACCCCATTTAAATCAATGGACGTCTTTCCATTAACTTTAGTAGGGTTTGGATTGGGTCCTAAATAAAGAGCCAAGCATTTGAAAGGAATATAGTCCCAGGGTACTTTATATTATTTGAGAGTTTTGTATGTTTTCTCATAGTATCCTGTATTAATGGAGTAGAAGAAATATATAATGAATAAAAATTGTAAGGATTGATTTGCCTGATACTGTGAAATATATTGAATGTTGAACATATGGTGTAGATTTCTATAAATCTGTATGAACCTTGCTCCTCCTATGTATCTTTTATTATACTTTGTAACAACTAAGTTATGTAAATTTTTGTACTGAGTGAACGTTGAAGTTTGTTAGTATTATAATATTGTAAATGGACCCTTTGAATTGAAAATGGGATTTTTATTTATTTATTTATAATCTCCTTGCAATTATTTAGAGTTTGAGTGGATGGTGTAAGTCACTGGGCTGCTGATGAGTGACGAAGGATTAGGGGGAACCAGCCTCAGCTTTAACGATGGAGTTGGGGTAAGTGCTCCATAAAAATTACGATGCAGCCAAACGACAGAATGTGATGCACAAGGAATGAACCTGTATCCCAAAGTGTGGACTGAGTTCCAAATTTTCTCACTTTCAGGAAGCTTGGGTCACGAGCTAAGGTTGGTTCCTCTCTATACTGTATGAGGGGAAGTTGATTCAACGTTGTGTAAAGACTGCTGTGGCAGAAAAAAATATTGAATAGCAACCAGTTAAAAAAAAAAAAAGGTAGACAGGCAGAAAAGAAAAAAAAATTAAGATAGTGCTTGCAAGAGACATTCCATCAAGCAGTGAAAGAAATTTGTTCTTTCTCAATGTGCTATGCTGAGTCTATATTGTTTCAGGCAACTGAATCTTGTACTCAGTCATTCTTCCAAGTTCTTTGGCTAGTCTGTTCCTTTTTTAGTTGTTGACAGTAAAAGAAACCTCCTCCAGAGAATAGTACTGATAGATGAACAGAAACCAAGACATCTATCTTAGTTATAATTATAACCTTGTGACTTTTAAGGGGTACTTGAGGGATTTCTTGTGCAGAAATTCCCTAGAAGATGTTCATTCATAATAACAGCATCCCCAAATGAAACTGGCAGCAAACCTTTCTCAAGGTCAGTGAAGTATTAAATCATTTAATATTAGTTAAAGGTGGGAAATTGAACTCTTCAGTCTAGATATTGTTGTCATCTATACAGTATATGTCCTCAAACCTGGCAGCAACAGATTGCTTAATCCTCTCTATCCAATGCTGACATAATTATGTTGTTGACTTGAAAGAACTGAAGTAGAAGCAGAAAGGTAATTAATAGAAATTCATTGACTGGCATACCTGATTCACCTTGGCATCCTAGACAGAGATAACTGATTAAGCTGACCTGCATGGAACATGAATCAGTTGTTTGGTACCAAAAATATTATTCCTGACAAAACTGCTTGGGGTTGCACAAAGTGTTGCCTGATAAGTATTAGGTATCTCTTCTTCAGTATAACGGATTTATTTGTACAGCACCTAGCACAGGTGAGCACTGATCTTTGATTTGAACCTCTTGGTAATGATGAACTAGGTGAAGGGAAAGATAGTACCATATAGGGCTTGAGTATAGCTATTGAAAGTTATGCAAAAAAGGTAAAACTTTGCCAACACTTCCCATTCCTCCTCTTTTTATATGAAGACTCTCCTGGTTTCTCTAATGCACTCTGAGATTCCCCAGTGACATTCTGTCCAGAATTTGTGCCCTTCATTCTCCTGCACAGCTTCCCGCACTGCTTCTCTGATTTTAGTCACTCCTGATAAAATATATCAGTCCAGGAATGACTGATATATATCAGTCCAGATATGAACTTCATGGCTCAAGAAGCCTATAGGAATAAAAGGGAGGGGTCAGTCTTTCCTTTCTGTTAATCATATATATTGCTCTTTGAATAATGTTTAGCTTGTTGAATGATATTTAGTTTTGTTGACACGTCCTTGTGTCTGTGCTAATTGTCAACTAGAAAACGATAGCTCATCTCAATTGATTAGACTCTTCCTGTTGGTATGCATACTTCCACCTTTTCATGTTCTCTGTATGTATAAATATCTCCTGTCTGTGTGTTCCATTCAATGCATCCGAAGAAGTGAGCTGTAGCCCATGAAAGCTTATGCTGAAATAAATTTGTTAGTCTCTAAGGTGCCACAAGTACTCCTGTTCTTTTTGCGGATACAGACTAACACGGCTGCTACTCAGAAAACTAAGTGGCATTTTTACACAGATGACAAAATAACTGCAAAATATGTGACTGCCTAAGCAATACAAATAGCAATGCAAGAGTAAGACAGTAAAATGTTGCATTAGCAATGTTTTTCACTGAAGCAACAAAGAGTTGCACTACATTCCTTAAAATCATTATGATAGCAATAGGACTAGCTTGGTTAGCCAACCAGCCATCCCTAAGTATGAAAAATGATATATAATCAGATAGAGAGGAAAATGGTATGGACGAAAACACATTTCTTAATGTGCTGGGTAGGGGCATATTGATTGTGAAGCAACCTGCAGCCTTCCATTATGAGAACATCCCGTTTATTATCTGTGTCTGCCTGTGGTGAAAGAGGTGATCTGGAGCATGTCATGTTAAAATTCCATTCCACAGGCAGAGCCAGCACAGCAAACAACACAGCACAACATGATGTGCAAGCAGAGAAAATAATGTGCATCATCAGTATGTGGTAATATTCCTAGAAAACTGTTCTAAAAGGGGATTTTAAATCCCCATGTCTGCACTGAAATAGGTTAAAATAATCCTGTGTCTAGATAATTCCATCGTTGTTAGAGGATAGTCCCAAGGATGGGTAGGAGATGCATATATATATGCCATATTTTGGATGGGGTCTTTTAAAAAATTATTTCTGTAGCAACCTAATTGTATCAGGTAATTTACAGATGAAGATACAAGTCCCTTCTCTGAAGAGCTTAGTCGCAAGGAGGTATTGTTTGTCTGGAAGCTGTCAAACTTCTACTGGAAAATAGAAAGTCCATCTTATTCTCCAGTTACTCAGAGAACAGATCTTCCTGAGTCCTGCAACATTTTCCAAATCTAAGAATAAAACATGAGATTATAGAATAGGAAAAGAGGAGGAGGATTGATGTAGCTGAAGCTAGACAAGAAGAAATTAAAGCTCAACTGCTTTGAAAGATGGATTCCTCCCAGAAGGAACTGAAAGAAGAATTGCACATAAGACTAGAATGTGGAGACAGGTTGCTGGGAAACAGATTAATGAGCTGGAAGATAAATTGAGAAGAAAAATTAAATAGCAGATAGACCCTGCCTTTAGTGTCACAGAGACTGATAGCCATTTCCATGTAACTGAGGGAGCTGTGGGTAAAATTTCCATTTTAAATCCTCATGCTCCCAATTTTCAAACCACTACATGTTTTTTGATAACCTCTGCTCAACAGGACAACAGGGGTCTGACTCTCCAGTGCTTTTTAGTTGTGTAAAGATGTATACATCTTCTCAAAGGGGATATGAAATGTTACCACTTGTATGAGTGGAGAATTCTAATCTGGTAGTATTTTATACCCACTTTGAAATCATTGTGCTTAGGTGTAAATGACTACAGACAATGCAAGAGGGGGTGAATTGAGATTTATATACTTACCAGGACCACACCCAATGATCTACGGTGGTAAATCATACTGAGAAACATTTATCAGCTAAATGAATCCGGTCAGCTGACTCAGATGACTTTTTTGTCAGCCACTGTAGTCTTGTGATTACTCAGTCCAATGAAGCAATCCAAAACCAAAAGCAGGAATGAATTACTTAGCTGCCTCTGATAGGCTTTGTACAAAACTAATTCATGCATGGATTAAGTGCATGTGCAAAAGGAAGGATGAAGCATTTCAAGGATTAGTCTAGAATATACAAAGGCTGGTGAAGCTGACATTATACTAAGTTGCCATTTCTGAGGTACATGATGCATTGTTTCAAAATCAATTTTTAGATACTTGGGAGTCCTATAGAGGTTCCCAGGTCAATAGAGAACCGGCACTGGTTGAAGAAATGCAGCGCTGTAAAAGGTTGATTTATGGAAAGGGGTCACATTCAGCAACAAAATCCAATGCTAAAGAGAATATCCAAGAAGCATTTTAAGAGTTGGAAATGTAGTGACATGGGTATGGATGATGCAACTCCACTTATCCATTCAAGCAGAAAGCAAACTAGCACTTTTGAAAATTGGCTATAGACAGAGGAGATGACAAATGAGGAATTAAAGAGTTAAATGTATTGAGATATCCAGGGCTAAGACCTAGGCATAAGAAAATTGTAAGTTACCTTATGTTGAAAGAACTTTTCACTCCAGTGTGGGACAAAAAGAAATTTGTGCAATATCTACACCTTGTGGAATGCAAATTCAGAATTTTGACCTATTCTAATATCTAACCCTTGCTTGGCTAGATTCTTTCTTAAAAGATCTTTCTCTCTACAATCCTGAAAGCATTTCCTCACTCAGTGTGCTCAGTTCTTGCCAGAAGCTGATTTCCATTTTCTCATCTTTGGTCACCGTGATTGAACAAAACTCTACTACTGTATACATTATTTTCAGACCTATTCTTTGTGACTTTTAAGTGTCAGGACAATTTGTTGACACATACCTGGTGTTTGTTTGTTTGTTTGTTTGTTTTTAAGTCTCTCCTTGCGTAGATCAAAAATACTGGAAAATTGAAAAATCCTGAACAGTTAATCTTTGAGAATCTGAAAAAAAAAGAAAAGAAAAGATGGAGACCATCTATTCTTATGGGAAGCCTCTAACAAGCTCTGGCATACTTCAGATCCATTCCTGATAGGGTTGAGATTCCAGCCCCTTTCCACAAAGGAGAACAGCATATGTTTCAAAGTATTGTGGGGCAGATCCTCATCTAACATAAATTGGCATCGAAGTTAATGGAACTGTGACAGGTTACACCAGCTGAGAATCTGCTCTCATGATATTATTCTTACCATTATCATTACCATGAAAGATTGCTCTTAGTTTTTGCTTAAGAGAGTGACTTCTGTCTGTTTGTTACAGATAGTTGTAAATAATTGTAGATAGTTTAGTTAGTGAAGTTCTTTCCCTGTTTGGGGACCATTCCATCCTCCCACAATGGGGACTGTACCCTGGATTCTGGGTTTTAAAACCTGTCTTCTGCCTGCACTCATTCTCTGTGCTGCCTTTACTGCAGCACTCATAGGAACATGCACTCAGAGAAGAAGCACTGACTTTGGAGTAACTTGAGTTGTTTGAGATGTTTTGCCCCTACATGTGCTCCACCTCCTTCCCTTGGTTGTGGAGGTTCTGCTTTGTGGTCGAGAGGGCACTGAGTGGCAGCAGGTCTCTGTCTCCATGTATGCCCTTGTTTGGAGGCATGAGGCACAAGCCTATGGACACCCCAACAGTGGAGCATCCATAGGGGCAAAACATCTTGAACTCAAGTTACTCCAGGGAAGTAATCTCTCCTTTTCTTTAGGAAATTATTGTTTTAATTACTCTCAGATAAAGTAGTATCCAGCCTATTGTCTCAGAATATTCTCTTTTATGGAAACAAGAGTGACCTTGAATGGGATAGAATTTATTTTGTATTACAATCTGAATTTTTCCTAAATCAATCCATAATTTTTGAGGTTCAGTTTAGCACTCTTATTCATGATGAGTTATTCTTTACTCTGCAAGTAATCCCATTGGAATCAATGGTTATATATGCACAATAAAAATGAGAGTAGCAGGATCCAGCCCTATGGTAGAACTAGAATGTTGGAGTAATAAAGATATTCAAAGTTATGGTTTGAAAAACAGCATAAACAAATATGAATAGAGCTTTAGAAAAAGTACAGGGAAGAAGATGACAGGAAAGCAGAATGGTTTTAAAGTACATTTTATAGAATGAAGTTACACTTTTTACTCTCTTCTGATATTTAGTTCATATTATTTTGAAAAGAAGTGGAATGACAAGTTAGTCTTCCATTACTGTTAACATTTTCTCCGGGGTAGACATCGGGGTTTGTGCATTATTGACAAAATCTAAATTGGATGGTAAAATATTAAAAAGTAGTTGTTCAAATTCTGTCATCTTCCCATGCTTGTGACAAATGAGAATTCACTTGCCTCTACATTTTAAAAAATCTCAACAGGCACACTGAGTATTGGGCCATCTGGAAACTAAAGCTCTGATCCTGCAGTTGAGTATGCACTGGCACTTCCCTTCCCCTTGCACGAATGAAGTGCATATATTCCATTCATTGTATTGAATATTGGCTTGCAGTATAAAAATACAGTACAAAAAAGCAATGGGTGGGGTTTCCACAGTTACTGAACATATATGAGAATTACCATAACTCATGAGACCAGCGGTCTATGTAGTCTAGTAACCAGGACAATGGAGAAATGCACCAGTTGAAGAAATGCAGCACTGTAAAAGGTTGGCTTATGGAAACGGGTCACATTCAGCAACAAAATCCAAAGCTTAAGAGAATATCCAAGAAGCATCTTAAGATTTGGAAATGTACTGACATGGGTATGGATGGGACAACTCCACTCATCCATTCAAGCAGAAAGCAAAACTAGCACTTTTGAAGATCGGCTATAGACAGATGAGATGACAAATGAGGAATTAAGAGTTAAATATATTGAGATATCCAGGGCTAAGACCTTGTTATGGAATCATTTTATAAATATATTTTGCAAAATGTGTACACTTTAAGTAGCTGTCAGTTACAAGCTTCAGACTCTTTATTTTGCAGATGCTTCTTTGGCAAGATGCTGTACTCAGTTATACCAGTGTAAATTTGGACTCAGTCCATTGATTTCAGTGGAATTTTCTGGATTTCCACTAATGTAACTGACAACAGCATCTGGCCTCTGGTTTACAACATGACCTTGAACTGAATGCAGAAGAGGAGGAGAAGCATGTGAAAGGATCACCTACGAGGAAGACTTGTCTAGAGCGACGGGTGAAAGTGATGGTTTTTGCAGGAGAGTTTTTGGTAGAATGAAGGGAAGAGATATTGGGTATGGTGGGCAGGGAGAAGGTTGCAGTCGTCAAGGCTTAAAATTGCCATTGCATGAATTAGAACTTTGGGAGAAGGGAGGTGAGAAAGAGAAGGATAAATGCTGCGTTCTTTGCCAGGATATCGCGGCAGTCTGGGTGTGGGGATATGAGAAGACCAGCTGAAGGTTGGATGTGTAGAGATGTAGCCCTGAGGATTAATCTGTTGGTCTGTATAAAATGTCTTTTTGATAAAAGTGTGTAGGCTGCATAGATTAATAGGAATTTGCAATAGCTGTAACCAAGATACCTAGAAACTTCTAGGCCAGACATCCTGGCCTATTTCCTCTGTGACGCTGACAGCAACCTTTAAGACCCTTACTCAGAAAAGTAATAATAGGAGACAAACCTACGCAAATTGTCTAGGGACTTTTTGAATATCTGCTAACCTTTCACCTAGTTAGGTGCAAAAGGAGGGTATTTCTGCCCACAAAATCTAACAAGTACACCACAAGATACGTAAATAGTTGTCATCCATATGCACATAAAAGGTCAACCTATGAAAACAGGTACCCTCACCTTTCCATGGGGGAAAGACAAATTTGGGCATAGGAGGAAGGATTTCTCCCTATAAAAAGGGTGGTAATCCTCCATTAGGGCAGACGATACATCCAGCTATTTCCCATCGTCTCACCCCGTCTCCCCTTTGAAGGCTGTCAACTACTGATGGTATTTCTTTTCACAGCTGTAAGTATGAACTTATTTCTGTTTTACTCTAAAGCATTTATACTAAGAAGGGTATAGCCAGTTTCTTGGTTACTCCCTCTAGCAAAGGTGTGAAATCTTCTGAATGCTATTGCTGCAAAGTGCATTTAGAACTGTGTAATATCATATCATATCTCTTAAAGAACTGTGATATTTTGTAACTTTGTAATCTCATACTGCTTTTAACATTTTACATTTACTTCTTGTTTCATTGATTTTAAATAAAAGGTCTTGTTTGACTAATTCTGTCTCAGTATAGTTTCTGTCACATAATCCAATCTCCTTGTATAAATTCTGTGAAGCCTGATTCAAGACGAACTTTTATCTTCTGATCACACATATTGGCGAGCCATACCTATATTATTAATATCTATCAATTATTACTAACATTACTAATTAATTAGAAAATTAATTATTAAATAAAACTAAATTAAGTGGATAAATTCCACTGTCCCTATTAACCCTCCCCAAATCAGGCTACAGAGAGTGATGGTGTTTACAATTTTAGGGATTGATCCTTCTCCCATTGACTTTCCTGGTACAGGATCAAGGCCATAGAGAATTGGAAGGAGGGGTATTTCTGTCTTTGGAAGGTTGGGTACAGCAAACCCTTGTGGACCATCTCTAATAATGAACCCTCATACAAAGAGCATATGTGAAAGAACAGTTAGAAAATAAAACTTCAGGGCATTCTAAATACATTATTTTTCTATTTTGGGGGATGGGGAGGGTGGGAAAGACATTTTGTTTAACTGACTCACTTATGATGGTGTGCCTTACCTTAATTAGCCTGCCTATTTGCCATCTATTTCTCAAAATATGCTAATATGCTTTTTGCTCCGAATAGATTGAAGTGCCACACAAATTGCTTCCCCAGTTCAAATAATGCTTTACAGATTAATTTTGAAATGTGAACAATCTCTTGGGTAGCATGGCTCCTTCAGTGTCCCTCCATGAAGATAATTATTTTGTCAACAAGGCCATGGAGACAATCAGTATCATAATCCTCATTGGTTGTTCTCATCTTTTATTCTCTTTTGCCTTCTGTCATGTTCTGAACAGTTATGTGCCAGGAGAAGCATCCGGTTAATCTTTAATTCTGCAATGAACAAATTCTTCTGCCTCTAGCACTGATGTAAAATAATGGGTCTGACCTTTAATTTCAGACCATAGTCTTGTGGGAGAAAATGAAGCATAATACTCCTTCCCCCCCCCCCTTTCCCGCGCTTCTAGAGGTTACTGCTTTAATACAATCAAAGGCATGGCAGTAACAAGACTCAGGATCCTATTTGGGCAGTTCTAGGGATTTCATTTAGAAGCATTTAGGAAGATGATAATAAAGGTCCTTTGTAGGAGCTCATACGTGGCATCCTGATGAAGCTTTTCAATTGAGATTCAGTGTAGAGTTTCTCAGGGTCTAGAATTAGGGAGATGCATTTCTTAAAGCTCGCTTTACCAATTTTTTCCCTCATATTTAACCCTTCCAAGAGCAATTCCCCAAGTTCAACTGATTTTCAGTCTCTTCTTTCAGTATAGTTCCTAATTATCTCATTGATCTTCACTTGATTCACATGCAAGAAAGTTAATGTGTAGTTAAATCTGCGGGCATTCCTCAGTCATGTGTTCCTTGTGCCCTTCCAGAACCTGGGAGTTAAATTTCCACAATACACTCATTGAAGAAAGTGACATCCAGGTACCTCTACAAGAATAGTGACATCCAGGCACTACAATAAACCACAGATATTAGAGAACTGGATCAAATCACCACAAATTTACACCACAAATTCTATCCAGGGCCCTTAGTTAGCATTGCAGTTTTCAGGGCAATTTGTCTATGCATCTGGGTTTTAGAGTACTTGAAACAATTGGCTTTAAAGAGAAACTCTGGTGCAACCTTAAATACAGCGTCGCTATTGCTCTGGAGTCGCCGTATGTTAGCCAGAGGGTTTCCAATACAACTGACCTGGAATGAAAGTGTCCTGGTTTCTTTTCCATGGTGATTTGTTTTTGCTTGTCATTTATATTATGAGCTCTGTTTACTGACAGTACAGAAGTGTAATTGTTTCCACTGATACTGGAATAACAAATCTTCTCAGTGTAATCTGATGTATAGATTAATCCAGGAGGATTAATCTTTGGGTCACCTGCTGCTTAGAAGCTATATGACAATTATGTCGCTGCAATGTTTTTGACAATTTTCTTTGTTATGTGAAATAAAGTTCAGGAGGCATCAAATTAAACAATGGATGGCAGCACACAAGAGTTCATTTAAAGCTGGCTGCAGAAGAGTTTGTTCAAGTAAGTGATGACAAGATTAAGACTGCTCAAGTGTTGCCATAGGGCAGTGGTGCACAAACCTTCCCTGTGCTCCCCCTTGCCAGTTACCCTCCGTACTGACTATAGCACAGTTGGCTCAGCAGAGGAGCTTGGGCTGATGGCGGAGCTGGGGGCAGAACTGGGGCAGGGGGAGGAGCTAGGACAAAAGGCGGAGTTGGCCTTGGGGTAGAAAGGGAATGAGGGCAGAGCTGCAGCTGGGTGGAGCTCCATCCCTGCCCCTGTGGGGGCTGGCCTGGCCCTCGCCCTGCACCCTCCTGAAATGTTCCTCCATGCTCTCCCCAGGGGGGGGGGTGCATCCCACAGTTCAGGGACCACTGTCATAAGGGAAAAACAGACCCTTTTATAAAGATACTTTGTGTTCCATATATAATTACTTCTGTGTCATATGCAGAACTTTTCACTCAAAACAGTTTTAAGTTGTACTTCATTCTGTAGGTCCAAACTGATTTAGCTAGGGGCAAAAATCAAGATTTCTATTCCCTGTTTCATTTATACTTAGAAACGGGATCGGGGTGGAGTGGGGTGGAGGGAGAATCCTTGCCTCATTGAAGACAATGGCAAAACTCCCATTGATTTCACCGGGACCAGGATTTCACTCAACTCTATTTATGGATAGAAAATTTTCACATTTTCATGAAAAGTGGAATAAAAGTTTTGGCAAAATGTTACTGAGTAATTTTCTCTTTTTCAACCAGGTCCATAGTAGACTGGTTATTTAAAATAAATTTTTGGAAGTTTTGTCCAGAAAAAGGGGGGTAGGAGAAATGTGAGGCCATTAGCACCAATGTTTTTTATTAGCTCTAATAATATATATTGCTAGCGATATACGGATTAAAGAAAATATTGGCACAGAGGACTGATCCTGTGGCTCTCATCCACACAAGTAGTCCTCTTGTGAGTGAAGATTGTAGGATCAGCACATCCCTTTCAATTGTTAGGAAAAAAATGTTTTCACTGGAAAGTGGAACAAAAATGGATTTTAATGTCCAAAGGCAGCAACTTTCATTGGTAGTGTATTTCCAAGACATTATTAATGAACTAATTTTTTCCCATTGGAAACATCTGTAAATGGGAATAATTGTATTTACCTGCATCAGAGATGTGGTGGGGTGTAGCTAATTGTTTTGTAAAGTACTTTGAAGTCTTTAAATTAGGCACATTTTGTGTTGACTTCAGTCTGAAGTCCATTGAAGTCAATGAAAAAATTCTTCATTGATTTCAACAGGAATTGTTCAGGTGTCTATAAGCATAAAATATTTACTTTTAACTAATATTATTTTAAAATATTTATTGCAAGATTCTCTTTTCTTAGTCAGATTGCAGAGCTCGGTAGTGAGTCTGCAATCATGCCCCATATAGCTCTCATTGAAATCAGTAAGGATCCTGTACACCAGAGGAAGCAGAATAGTAGAGTGGTGGGGAGGGATAGCTCAGTGGTTTGAGCATTGGCCTGCTAAACCCAGGGTTGTGAATTTAATTCTTCAGGGGGCCACTTAGGGATTTGGGGCAAAATCAGTACTCAGTCCTGCTAGCAAAAGCAAGAGGGCTGGGCTCAATGACCTTTCAGGGTCCCTTCCAGTTCTATGAGATAGGTTTATATCTCCATATATTTACACAATATTATAACCTGTGTGTGGCTGAGAGAAAAGAACACTGCCTTAATTTCTTAGTTTTTGAAAATCTCTCTTTTTCTCTGCTTTTCTGCCTACAAAGATAGTCTCCGTTTTGATATTACCAGCTACTGTAGTTAGAACCATCCCTTGTGTTTAATTTTTTTTAAAAATAAAGGAAAAAATAATAATGGACTTTGAAATAAATGATGATTGGGGGTGTTAGAATGGGATTATAAATTTTGGGTTTCATACAATGTATAAATGGATAACTGACCACAGTCTGCCATTATATCATCTGAAATTGAAAAATGATTCTGCTATACACAATGGCTTAGTTAATCAAAACACTTACTCAAGTTTTAAGTGAACCCATAAATTGGACTAAAATCATGTCTACGTTTTAAAAACTGGAAGTACAAATTGCACTTCTCTGTCTTCTGGGAGAGGAAGAAAACCTGAAATGTGGGTGGTCCAAATCTGTGCAGCAGTCAGGGGCTCTAAATCCTGTAGAGGTGCTGACTGTAATGGATGAATGTTTATAATCCTAGATGGACAAAGTCCTAAGAAATCATTTTACAGTCATGGATTTGTCATCAGGACAAAAACTCTTTTCCATTGTGTGTCTGTGTCTGTGTGTGTCTCTGTGTATACACAAGCTGTTAGGATGCAGTTAGCTACATACACTTGCAGTGATCCTGTCGCCCTTCTGTTCTATTTTACTTCTTTGGATTGTCCATGCTCATTAAACCCCACTTGCTCTGTGAGCTGTGATTGGCTCATTCATACGTCTGCAAGCAGTTTAATGAAATTAAAAAAGGATCAGTGTTTTTAGGTGTCTGGTGACGTAAGTCTCCCTGGCATTAAACAATTCTAATTCTATGTCTCTGCACAGAATGCATCTTTAAGACTAAATTGTTTTTATTCACTCTTGAGGGATGTGTTTATAGGATCTATTAGGCTTTTTTTTGCCCAGGTGCAGTCATTGCAGTTGCACTGTAACTTATTTTCAGAAATCACAATTTCAATCCCATTCCTCCCACCTGGTATATTCCAGTTTCAGTCCGTAAAGGTGTTAAGTATTCAATCAACAGACACCTGTCCTGTACTCCTATACTTAAAATGGACACTGGATAAAATTTCCCAAAGAGTCTAAGTCACTTAGGAGCCTAGATCCCATTTAATTAATTGGGACTGAAGGTCCTAAGTGACTAAGGTGCTTTTGAAAATGATATTTAGAGTCCTAAGTCATTGTAGCACTTAGAAATTTTACCCATTTCTTGTTTAAAAAATATAAATGGTACAAGCTACTCATCCCTTCACAAATAATTGAGGACTGTAACAAACATCCATGCATCAGGAAGGCTCCCCAACCCTTTAGAGACTGTCTTCTCATCACTTGATCCTGAGAAAAGACGGGCCAGTGTAGTACAGCTGGGAAGCTGACAAATGTGGAGAGCGGCTGGGGCTGAACCTAGTGTGTGGGGTTGCACAGAGAACACCTTGCTAGCAGCTCTCCTTTTTTGAGGAGGGGGCTGCATCTGAGAAACCTATGCTGAGTGTGGTGGTGTAATATGGCAGGGAGAAGTGGACCATCAGAGGAAAATGTTCAAAACCATTTAGAGACAGGTTGTTATACCCTTACTCAGCTGAGTAATGTCAATGGGAATATTTGGGAGTAAGGTACCACTCAGCATGAATCAAGATATGTTTAAGTATGAAATCCTCAATAACTGCACAGTTCTTTGATCTCAGTACACAAGCACCCCTGCTGTCACATGGGAAGCTTATATAAAGGCTATATAAAATATAAGTGAATAGGGAAAAGTTACAACAGATATACTAAACTTTGAGTATAAATGTTCCACTTCTCACCACTCACTGTTTGCATAAGAGTTAGCTTCTCAAGAAGACAAACAACCAATTTATCATTAGAGCCTGTAAAATAGGTTGTGAATTAGAAGGTAAAAATGGTAAACTGTTCACTTGAGTGCTAAGGCACGAAGCTGCCCACACCATGACTACCCTACAATTAGATGACAGAACCATTACACACAGCCTGCTGAAAATCAGCCAAGCCTTTTCAGAACATTATCAAAACATACCTAAACTTCAAGCCAACAATAATCCCCAGTAAACAGACTTCTTCTTGAAATGTCCATTAGACACTTCTGAAGCAGAACTGGTAATTCAGATGGATGTAGGCAAAACTGAAGATTGAAACCCCTTAACCTGTTAAGAACCTTTATTCTGGGAAGGTCCCAGGCACCAACAAGATTGTGGCCAACCTCTGTTAAATATGTATATAAAAGATTTTCCTTGCTTTACTTCAAATGATTAATTATCTCTTATTAGCTGAAAAATTACCTCATTCTTCAAACATAGACTCCATCTTGCTATTTCTTAAAACCAATAAGGTCCTAACCTGATGCATTTTCAATTGACCCAGAGAGATAATGATCCCCTATTTTAAAATTCAAGTGAAAGTGCTGTCCTGTTATGTAGATAACATTTTGTTCCCCATTATTAATGAACACGATTCTGGCTTTGTTTTGAGAAGGTCCGGTTTTTTTCCAATTTAAGGTAACTGTCCAATATCATTGTCTTTCTTCAGGAATTTCAGTCAGAAGACTAGATTCTCTCAAAAGGCTTAGAAAAAAACATTTATTCCTAAAGACACGGATGTCTCTTTGCTGTATTTAAGGGGGGGGGAGAGAGGTTTGGGGCTGAGATTTATTCAGTGGTTAAATGTGTATTTGCATTTGCAACCCATCAATATGTTGTCAAAACGAATCACTAATTTTAATCTTCCCCTTTTGGGATAGGAATATATCTAAAGTTAGCCACTTGCTTTCTCTGTTCATCACTTCAGTAGTACCTTTAGGCTTGATGCTTAGGAATTATTCCAGTATCGAGCAGGAGTAGGATTGGGACAGAACAAATTGATGCTTACAAACAGGGAAGAATTGGTAGGGGAAGTCGAAGTGGGTGGCAACCTGGTGATCATGAGATGGTTGAGTTCAGGATCCTGACAAAAAGAAGAAAGGAGAGCAGCAGAATATGGACCCTAGACTTCAGAAAAGCAGACTTTGACTCCCTTAGGGAACTGATGGGCAGGATTCCCTGGGAAGCTAATATGAGAAGGAAAGGAGTCCAGGAGAGATGGCTGTATTTTAAAGAAGCCTTATTGAGGGCACAGGAACAATAGCTGTGCAGAAAGAATAGCTTAACAGAGAAATCTTCAGTGAGCTGAAGGTGACCAGCTTGGCTTAACACAGAAATCTTCAGTGAGTTTAAGGTAACAAGTTTAGCTTAACAGAGAAATCTTCAGTGAGCTTAAACACAGAAAAGAAGATAACAAGAAGTGGAAACTTGGACAGATGACTGGGGAAGAGTATAACAATATTGCTTGAGCATGCTGGGATGTAATCAGGAAGGCCAAAGCACATTTGGAGTTGCAGTGAGCAAGGAATGTGAAGGGTAACAAGGAAGGCTTCTACAGCTATGTTAGCAAAAAGAAGATCAGGAAAAGTGTGGGACCGTTAATGAATGGGGGAGGCAACACTAGTGACAGATGATGTGGAAAAAGCTGAAGTACTCAGTGCTTTTTTTTTTTTTTGCCTCAGTCTTCACAGACAAGGGCAGCTCCCAGACTGCTGCACTGGGCAGCACAGTATGGGGAGGAGATGCGCAGCCCTCAGTGGTGAAAGAACAGGTTGTGGACTATTTAGAAAGGCTGGACATGCACAAATCCATGGGTCCAGATCTAATGTATCCGAAGGTGCTGAGGGAGTTGGCTGATGTGATTGCAGAGCCATTGGCCATTATCTTTGAAAACTCATGGTGATTGGGGGAGGTCCCGGGCAATTGGAAAAAGGCAAATATAGTGCCCATCTTTAAAAAAGGAAGAAGGAGAATCTGGGGAACTACAGACCAGAAGCTTCACCTCAGTCCCCCGGAAAAATCATGGAGCAGGTCCTCAAGGAATCAATTTTGAAGCACTTGGAGGAGAGGAAGGTGGTCAGGAACAGTCAACATGGATTCACCAAGGGAAGTCATGCCTGACCAACCTGATTGCCTTCTATGATGAGATAACGGGCTCTGTGGATGAGGGGAAAGCAGTGGATGTGTTATTCCTTGACTTTCGCAAAGCTTTTGATACGATCTCTCACAGTATTCTTGCCAGCAAATTAAAGAAGTATGGGCTGGATGAATGGACTCAACGGGTAGTGATCAATGGCGTCATGTCTAGTTGGCAGCTGGTATCAAGCGGAGTGCCCCAAGGGTCAGTCCTGGGGCCTGTTTTGTTCAATAACTTCATTAATGATGTGGAGGATGGCGTGGACTGCACCCTCAGCAAGTTTGCAGATGACACTAAACTGGGAAGAGTGATAGATATGCTGGAGGGTAGGGATAGGAAACAGATGGACCTAGACAAATTAGAGGATTGGGCCAAAAGAAATCTGATGAGGTTCAACAAGGACAAGTGCAGAGTCATAGAATCATAGAATATCAGGGTTGGAAGGGACCTCAGAAGGCCATCTAGTCTGACCCCCTGCTCAAAGCAGGACCAATCCCCAGACAGATTTTTGCCCTGATCCCTAAATGGCCCCCTCAAGGATTGAACTCAAAACCCTGGGTTTAGCAGGCCAATGCTCAAACCACTGAGCTATGCTATCCCTCCTCACCCTGCCCCCCATGCACTGCTACAGACTAGGGACCAAATGGCTAGGCAGCAGTTCTGCAGAAAAGGACCTAGGGGTTACAGTGGACAAGAAGCTGGAAACGAGTCAACAGTGTACCCTTGTTGCCAAGAAGGCTAACAGCATTTTGGGCTGTATAAGTAGAGGCATTGCCAGCAGATCGAGGGACGTGATCATTCCCCTCTATTCAACATTGGTGAGGCCTCATCTGTGTCCAGTTTTGGGCCCCACACTACAAGAAGGATATGGGAAAAATTGGAAAGAGTCCAGTGGAGGGTAACAAAAATGATTAGGGGTCTGGAGCACATGACTTATGAGGAGAGGCTGAGGGAACTGGGATTGTTTAGTCTGCAGAAGAGAAGAATGAGGGGGGATTTGATAGCTGCTTTCAACTACCTGAAGGGGGATTCAAAAGAGGATGGATCTAGATTGTTCTCAGTGGTAGCAGATGACAGAACAAGGAGTAATGGTATCAAGTTGCAGTGGGGGAGGTTTAGGTTGGATATTAGGAAAATCTTTTTCACTGAGAGGGTGGTGATGTACTGGAATGGGTTACTTAGGGAGGTGGTAGAACCTCCTTCCTTAGAGGTTTTTAAAGTCAGGCTTGACAAAGCCCTGGCTGAGAAGATTTAGTTGGGGATTGGTCCTACTTTGAGCAGGAGGTTGGACTAGATGACCGCCTGAGATCCCTTCCAACCCTGATATTCTATGATTCTATGAAAGAGACTTTTTAAAATTATTCTCATGCATGAGGTGCCAAATTTCCACTGTGGGAGACCATGGCTGACCCTGCAAAAATCCAAGTATGTCTGCTGTCCTGCCAAAGCTCCATTTCCATGAAGCATATCGTCAGACAAACTTTGTCCCAAGCTATCAATATGCTATTTGAAAGGCTAAATTCGAACTTAGTGCTAAGGTATATTATGGATATTGATTTCTGCCAGATAGTCAAATCTGAAAAAAGGCTCAACCCTGTGAGTATTGCCATTCCCAAGCATTCAAAAATTGGGAAAAATTTTGGGAGTCAGGCTCCCAAAAATCACGAGACTGAGATTTATTTTAATTTATATACCATAAATTTTAGTGTCTTTTTATTTGTTTGCAGAGACTTCCTGGTGCCAGTCCCTTACATTTGAGGTGTCTGTCCCTCTGTTTTTTAAGCTTTTCTCCATAATTATGAGAGCTAGAAACTTAGCTTTTATTTAAAATAAAAGCTGAGATTCATAAATAATAATCAGGTTTAGCAGTGGATGTTCAAGAAAAAGAGCAAATATTGCGAGACTTGTGATAAAATTGTGAGTTGGCAACGCCAGTTCCAACATTGATCCAGGTACACACATTTTACAGGTAGGGAATTCAGATAGCCAGAGATTAAGTGACTTCCTAAGGCCACACAAATGTCCTACATCCCTGTCCAGTGCCTTTATCACAAGACCGTCCTTCTTCCCTCTCTCTGCCCTATATGGGGCCAAGTGCACTACATCCATAGCAGCTCAGTCCCTGCTGGCCTGAAAGCATGTGACCAAGATTGGGGACCCTAATAAAGATCCCTATATACCACTTCACTGTGCCACCAGACCTTAAGGACTGCCCCAAAATTCAGCACATGGACAGTATAATCAAGTTTCCGATTCAGAGGAAAAACATTTGAACTTAGTTTTTTCCATAATCGTGAATGATTTTTAATAAATTGACACGAAACCATGTTGAGTCTATCTAAAAATATGACACTGCAGTAAAAAAGGCAAAAAAAACATTTTGATTTTCCTCTCTAATTCTCAGTCCTCTCTTGCAATCAAAGCTCTCACTTCACATTTTAAAATACTTAGCATACTTACCACCTCTATTGTAATCAACTTAATTAATGAGATGTCAGAAATGTAATTTGTGACATTTATCTAAATTAACAACAAATTTAAAAGTCCTTTAAGGCCAGACTGAGTTTATATTTATTTCATATATTTTCATTTAGCCTTCACTGGTTCTTTACTCCTGTAATATCAAAGCTATTACACTATCATATGCAAATACATTGGTTGTGTTAACTTATGCTTAATGTTTGTCCTCACTGCATGAAAACTAAATTAATCTTTTACATTGGGAGGGAGGGGAACCTCTCAAACATAAAAGCATTTCCCACCCAGACATGATGCAGCAAAAGCAGAGAGCATCATGGACAAAAAAGAAACTACTTAGATGTAAAAATACACCAGTAAATTCTAGTGAATCAAAACACTGAAACATGCTGGAGGTGTTTTTATTTTATTTTTTAAACTAAGGGGTTGGTAGTCAGGGGTTAAAAAGCCAAGAGATGAAAATTCAGTAGACCTGAATACAATGTATACAAAAAATAATAACATAATTCCAAGAAGAAAACATAGGCACACACACAAATATAAACCGTCAATCATTCTTCAAGGTCAGAGTTAACCACTAACTGATGGGATGAGTCAGTGGTTCTCAACCTGGGGTACATGACACCTGGGGATCCACAGAGGACTTCCAGGGGGGGTACATCAGCTCATCTAGATATTTGCCTAGGTTTACAACAGGCTACATAAAAAGCACTAGCGAAGTCAGTACAAACAAAAATTTCATACAGACAATGACTTGCTCTATACACCGTACACTAAATTGAAAGTACAATGTTTATATTCCAACTGTTTTACAAAAAGTGGAAACTACGTCAAATTACACAGGATTAATATAAAAAAAACCCACAAGCATATAGGGACAAAATTAGACAGGCCACGTAACAAAATGAGGTTAAACTACCTACGGACATAAAGGGTAACAAAGGAAACATTTTACACATACATTAGAAGCAAGAGGAAGTCCAAGGACAGGATAGGCCCAATACTCAATGAGAAGGGAAAGACAAAAACAGAAAACTCAGCAATAGCCGCAATTTTAAATGCGTTGTTTGTTTCAGTTTTCACCAAAAAATAAACAGGGAATGGACACGACTATTGTGAACATCAGTGTAAATGGGATAGTATTTGAAGTTAAAATAGGGAATGAACAAGTTAAGAATTACTTAGACAAAATAGATGTCTTCAAGTTGGTAGGGTCTGACAAAATACATGCTAGAATACTTAACAACTGGCTGAAGAGATCTCTGAGCCATTAGCTATTATCTTTGAGAACTCATGGAGGATCACGAGGATCAGAGGACTGGAAAAAGACAAATATAATACCTGTCAAAAGTGGAATAAGGACAGCCCAGGGAATTACAGAACAGTCAGTTTAACTTGGATACCCAGAAACATACTGGAGCAAATAATCAATTTGTAATTACTTAAAGATAATAAGGTGATAAGTAACAGTCAACATGGATTTATTAAGAACAAATCATGTCAAACTAATATCCATCTCTCACAGGGTAACAAGTCTTGTGGATTAGGGGTAGCAATAGGTGTGACATATATAGACTTTAGGAAAGGTTTTGATACTGTCTCCCATGACCTTCTCATGAGCAAACTAGAGAAATATAGCATAGGTGAACCTACTAGAAGATGGTTGCACAACTGGTTGGAAAACCATATTCAGAGAATAGTTATAAATCAAGCTAGATGGGCATAACCAGTGGAGTCCCTCGCAGATCTGTTCTATTCAATATCTATGGGATATGGTTCTATTCAGTATCTTCATAAATTATTTGGATAACAGCATAGTGAGTAAACTTATAAAGTTTGCGGATGATACCAAGCTAGATGGCATTCCAAAGGCTTTGAAGGACAGGATCAGAATTCAAAATGATCTGGAAAAATGGGAGAAATGGTCTGAAATATATAGGATGGCGTTCAATAAGAAGAAATGCAAAGTACTACACTTAGGAAGGAATAATCAGTTACATAAATACAAAATGGGAAAATGACTGCCTAGGAAGGAGTACTCAGAAAAATATCTAAGGGTTATCACAAATTAAATATGAGTCAACAATGTAATACTGTTTTTTTAAAAAGTGAACATTCTGGGATTTATTAGAATAAGTGTTGTAAGCAAGACACAAGAAGTAATTCTTCCACTCCACTCAGTACTGATAAGACTTCAACTGGAGTACTGTGTCCAGTTCTGGGCATGACATTTTGGGAAGGATGTGGACAAACTGAAGAAAGTACAGAGGAGAGCAACCAACATGATTAAAGATCTATAAAACAAGACCTATGAGAAAAGACTGAGAAATCTGGTTTGTTGAGTCTGGAGAAGACTGAAGGGGGACATAATAACAGTCTTCAAGTATGTAAAAGGTTGTTATAAATTGTTCTCCTTATCCACTGAGAACAGGATAAGAAGTAATGGGCTCAATTGCAGCAAGGGAGATTTAGGTTAGACGTTAGTAAAAACTTCCTAAATAAGGGTAGTTAAGCACAGGAACAAATTACCTAGGGAGGTTGTGGAATCACTCCATCATTAGAGATTTTAAGACAAGTTAGACAAACACCTGTCAGGGATGGTCTGGATAATACTTAGTCCTGCCTCAGTGAAGGGAACTGGACCAGATGACCTACTGAGGTCCCTTACAGTCCTACATTTCTATGATTTTATGACTTTTAGGCTTGGAAGGAATTTTTCAATAAATGTCAATAAACATCAATTTCACTGTACACACACAAACTGGAAAAAACATTTCCATCAATAATAATAGAAATTTACACATTGGCTAAATAAATAATGAAAAAAATAAAAAATGCTGCTTAGAACGTATCAGAATTCAATATAGGGCTATTTACTTGGTATATTTTGACATGCAATGTTGACAATTTGTGTTTTAATAGTTATAAAGCTTTAACATTTTAAATCTACTGTCATTAAATAATTGTCTGCCTCCCCCCCATAATTTTCTGCAACTGTGAAAATCTAAAATAGATACAAATATTAAAAAGCTTAAAAATAATCAATATTCCCCATCAAAATTATAAAGAAATAAAAATCAAATTCTGCCAAGCTTAGCTATTTTATAGCTGTTCAATATTGGTATTATGGCAAGTTCCTCTGAAGCATCAAGTAGTATTGGAGACAGGATACTGGACTAAATGGACTGCGGGTCTTATGAGTTATGGTAATTCTCATATATGTTCAGTAACTGTGGAAACCCCACCCATTCCTTTTTGTACTGTATTTTTATACTGCAAGCGAACGTTCAATACAATGAATGGAATATTTGCACTTCATTCATGCAGCTGACTGTATGACAGGCCAGGGAAGTGCTAGTGCATACTCAACTGCAGGATCAGAGTCTTAGGGCTTGGCTACACTTACAAGTTGCAGCGCTGGTGGAGGCTTTCCAGCGCTGCAATTACACCCTGTCCACACTTGCAGGGCACAACCAGCGCTGCAACTCCCTGGTTGCAGCGCTGGCTGAAAACCCATCCCGGTTGGGGTATAAGGAGTGCAGCGCTGGTGATCCAGCGCTGCTCAGCAGGTGTGGACACTCACCAGCGCTTTAATTGTCCTCCAGGGAATAAGGAGTTATCCCAGAATTCCTGTTCAGCCACTCTGCTCATCAGTTTGCACTCTACTGCTCTTGCCTCAGGTGACCCGCCCTTTAAATGCCCCGGGAATTTTAAAAATCTCCTTCCTGTTTGCTGCAGCCAGGTGTGGAGTGCAATCAGTTAATCTTTACAGGTGACCATGCCTCCACGCGGCAAACGAGCCCCAGCATGGAGCACTGGCGAATTGCAGGACCTCATTAGTGCTTGGGGGGGAGGAAGCTGTGCAGTCCCAGCTGCGCTCCAGCCGTAGGAATTACGATATCTTTGAGCAGGTATCAAGGTCCATGCTGGATAGGGGCCATGATCGGGACGCACTACAATGCAGGGTGAAAGTTAAAGAGCTGCGGAGTGCCTATTACAAAGCCCGCGAGGGGAATCGCCGATCCGGAGCTGCCCCCACGACCTGCCGTTTTTACAGGGAGATGGACGCGATACTTGGGGGTGACCCCACTGCCAATCCCAGGACAACGATGGACACTTCTGAGCAGGCTGGGGGACAGGAGGAGGAGGCGGAGGCGGAGGCGGCGGGGGGGGGAGGAAAACGCGAGTGAAGACACCCCAGAGTGGGCATGCAGCCAGGAGCTCTTCTCAAGCCAGGAGGAAAGTACCCAATCGCAGCAGCCAGCAGTTGCAGAAGGACAAGCAGAGGAGCGGGTTACCGGTAAGCGGCTTTTATTTTCTGGGTGGAAATGTTTCTGGAGAGGAAGGGGGTTTAGGGCTGCGTGCATGCCAGCCTAGATGTGGAATAGCCCATTGATGTGGTCTATCACGTCGCGGTAATCGGCTGCAGTGATCTCAACAAAAGTTTCAGCCAGAGCGTGGGCAATATGCCTCCGCAGGTTTATAGGGAGAGCCACTGTGTTCCTTGTCCCAGTCACGCTGACGCGTCTGCGCCACTGTGCCGCGAGGGGTGGGGGGACCATTGCTGAACACAGGCAACCCGCATAGGGTCCAGGGCGGAATCCACATTGCTGTAGAAGAGCCTCCCGCTGTTCCCTAGTGACTCGCAGCAGGGAGATATCTTCCAGGATTAACTCCTGTGAAAAATGTTGGGAGACTCTTTAGTGAAGATAGTGATAGAGATAGGGAGATAGTGATGATCACCCCTGCAGCTGCATCTTCACTCAACCCCTCTATCACTCCAGATTACCCGAAGCAACCAGCACCCCTCTATCACTCAAGCCCCACTTCTCCCTCTATAAGCACCCCTCACTCACCATTTCATGGCTTCTGTTGTGTTATGTGTGTGGTAAAAGAATGCTAAAGTGAGGACTAAGAACTCCCTCAGTGTATCAATTAATGTCTGGAGATAGTGAATACAATGCTGCCCTGTTAAATGTTGTCATTTCTGGCTTTCTACAGTGACCTTGACTGCTGGACTGAGCAGATGTACCACAGCACAGAGGCTGCACAATTTGAGGAAAAATCCCCGAAAGAGCAAGGAGGACATGTTGAAAACTGTTCTTCATCACTCTGCTAGAGAGAGTAAAACCTTGCAGGAGTGGAGAGAAAAGGAAAGCATGATCCGCCAGAGACATTGGCGTAGAAACGCTGTGGCAAAGAGGAAAAGCACAAACCAGCTGCTAGAGATCCTGTCGCGCCAAGCGGACTCTCTCCAGGCTATCGTAGCCATGCAGGCAGAGCAGTCCCGTGCTGCCCCACAGCCCCCCCCGTCCCAAAGCTTTTTGCCTTGTGCCCCAATGTCAGCTCAAACCCCCTTTCCCCAGCATCCAGGTTCTTACCACCACCAGCTGCCTCCAACACCTGTACGTTCACCAACCAGCCCTGATACCTACCACCCTTACCCTCTGCACTCATCCCCCATCACCATGCAGTATATGCACCCTGAAGTGCAGGATTCATTAAACAGCACTCCAGACAGGACATATGCAAACTTGTGACTGTACAGTTCACCAACCCACACCCCTGCCCTCTTGTGCTCATGAAATGTTGTGTGTCTGTCTGTCAAGGAAGTTTTTTTTTTCAATAAAACAATTCTTGGCTTTGAAAACAGTCTTTATTATAGCAGATAGTGAAAGATACCTTAGCCCAGTAAAGAAAGAGGCACTGCAAATCATTTTAAGGATAATAGAATAACATTGTAAGCAGTGCAATTCACTCCCATGCAAGGCAGCAAACATTACTGTTGGCTTTCAGCCTCAAATTGTTCCCTCAAGGCATCCCTAATCCTTGAAGCCCTGTGCTGGGCCTCTCTATTAGCCCTGCTCTCTGGCTGTGCATATTCAGCCTCCAGGACTTGAACCTCGGTGGTCCATGCCTGACTGAATGTTTCACCCTTCCCTTCACAAATATTATGGAGGGTACAGCAAGCGCATATAACCGCGGGGATGCTGCTTTCCCCCAAGTCTAGCCTCCCATACAAGGAACGCCATTGTGCTTTTAAACGGCCAAAAGCACACTCCACAGTCATTCGGCACCGGTTCAGCCTGTAGTTGAACCGGTCCTTGCTCCTGTCAAGCTTCCCTGTATAGGGTTTCATGAGCCAAGGCAGTAACGGGTAAGCGGGGTCTCCAAGGATCACAATGGGCATTTCGACGTCCCCTACTGTGATCTTCCTGTCTGGGAAAAAAGTCCCTGCCTGCATCTTCCTGAACAGGCCACTGTTCCGAAAGATGCGTGCATCATGCACCTTTCCAGGCCAGCCTGTGTAAATGTCAATGAAACGCCCGCGGTGATCCACAAGCGCCTGGAGAACCATAGAGAAATACCCCTTACGATTAACGTACTCTGATGCCAGGTGGGGGGGGGGGCCAGAATAGGAATATGCGTCCCATCTATCGCCCCTCCACAGTTAGGGAAACCCATTTGTGCAAAGCCATCCACAATGTCCTGCACGCTCCCCAGAGTCACGGTCTTTCTTAGCAGGATGCGATTAATTGCCTTGCAAACTTGCATCAAAACGATTCCAACGGTCGACTTTCCCACTCCAAACTGGTTCCCGACCGACCGGTAGCTGTCTGGAGTTGCCAGCTTCCAGATTGCAATAGCCACCCGCTTTTCCACCGTCAGGGCAGCTCTCAATCTTGTGTCCTTGCGCCGCAGAGTGGGGGCGAGCTCAGCACACAGTCCCATGAAAGTGGCTTTTCTCATACGAAAGTTCTGCAGCCACTGCTCGTATCCCAGACTTCCATGACGATGTGATCCCACCAGTCAGTGCTTGTTTCCCGAGCCCAAAAGCGGCGTTCAACGGTGCTGAGCATTTCCGTGAATGCCACAAGCACTTTAGTGTCACACGCGGCAGGAGAATCGATATCGATATCATCGTCAGACTCCTCACTGTCACTTTGGAGCTGAAGGAATAGCTCGACTGCCAAACGTGTTGTGCTGGCGACACTCATCAGCACAGTCCTCAGCAGCTCGGGCTCCATTTGCCACAGAAATCGCGATTCACACACAGAGAGTAAAACAGAAAGACACTCACAATGGCGCCAAACGTTGCCGGAAAGAGTGAATGCTGGGATGTGAAGCGATGCACCACGGGGCGTTGGCACAGGAAGCGGAATGACCCGCACACTTCCTTCCCCTTCCCACAATACTCAGCGCCAAAATGGGACGAGGTGCTCTGTGGGATAGCTGCCCACAATGCACCTCTCAATACAGCGCTGGAAAGTGCTGCAAGTGTGGCCACACTGCAGCGCTGGTAGCTGTCAGTGTGGCCACACTCCAGCGCTGGCCCTACACAGCTGCATGACCAGCGCTGTAACTCCCAGCGCTGCAACTTTCAAGTGTAGCCATACCCTGAGTTTCAATTGAGATTTTTAAAAATATAGAGGCAAGTGAATTCTCATTTGTCACAAGCATGGGAAGATGACAGAATTTGAACAACTACTTTTTAATATTTCACCATCCAATTTAGATTTTGTCAATAATGCACAAACCCTGATGTCTACCCCAGAGAAAATGTTAACAGTAGTGGAAGACTAACTTGTCATTCCACTTCTTTTCAAAATAATATGAACTAAATATCAGAAGAGAGTAAAAAGTGTAACTTCATTCTATAAAATGTACTTTAAAACCATTCTGCTTTCCTGTCATCATCTTCCCTGTACTTTTTCTAAAGCTCTATTCATATTTGTTTATGCTATTTTTCAAACCATAGCTTTGAATATCTTTATTACTCCAACATTCTCATTCTATCATAGGGCTGGATCCTGCTACTCTCATATTTATTGTGCATATATACTTTATTGTGCATATATACCCATTGATTCCAATGGGATTACTTGCAGAGTAAAGAATAACTCATCATGTATAAGAGTGCTAAACTGAACCTCAAAAATTATGGATTGATTTAGGAAAAATTCAGATAGTCTTACAAAATAAATTCTATCCCATTCAAGGTCACTCTTGTTTCCATAAAAGAGAATATTTTGAGACAATAGGCTGGATACTACTTTATCTGAGAGTAATTAATAACAATAGTTTCCTAAAGAAAAGGAGAGTTTACTTCCCTGGAGTAACTTGAGTTCAAGATGTTTTGCCCCTATGGATGCTCCACTGTTGGGGTGTCCATAGGCTTATGCCTCATGCCTCCAAACAAGGGCATACATGGAGACAGACACCTGCTGCCACTCAGTGCCCTCTCGACCACAAAGCAGAACCTCCACAACCAAGGGAAGGAGGTGGAGCACACGTAGGGGCAAAACATCTCAAACAACTCAAGTTACTCCAAAGTCAGTGCTTCTTCTTTGAGTGCATGTTCCTATGAGTGCTGCAGTCAAGGCAGCACAGAGAATGAGTGCAGGCAGAAGACAGGTTTTAAAACCCAGGATCCAGGGTATAGTCCCCATTGTGGGAGGATGGAATGGTCCCCAAACAGGGAAAGAACTTCACTAACTAAACTATCTATCTACAATTACATACAATTATCACAGAATTATAGAATCATAGAATATCAAGGTTGGAAGGGACCTCAGGTGGTCATCTAGTCCAAAGCAGGACCAATCCCCAACTAAATCATCCCAGCCAGGGCTTTGTCAAGCCTGACCTTAAAAACCTCTAAGGAAGGAGATTCCACCACCTCCCTAGGTAACCCATTCCAGTGCTTCACCATCCTCCTAGTGAAAAAGTTTTTCCTAATATCCAACCTAAACCTCCCCCACTGCAACTTGAGACCATTACTCCTTGTTCTGTCATCTGCTACCACTGAGAACAGTCTAAATCCATCCTCTTTGGAACCCCCTTTCAGGTAGTTGAAATCAGCTATCAAATCCCTCCTCATTCTTCTCTTCTGCAAACTAAACAATCCCAGTTCCCTCAGCCTCGCCTCATAAGTCATGTGCTCCAGACCCCTAATCATTTTTGTTGCCCTCCTCTGGACTCTTTCCAATTTTTCCACATCCTTCTTGTAGTGTGGGGCCCAAAACTGGACACAGTACTCGAGATGAGGCCTCACCAATGTCGAATAGAGGGGAATGATCACGTCCCTCGATCTGCTGGCAATGCCTCTACTTATACAGCCCAAAATGCCGTTAGCCTTCTTGGCAACAAGGGTACACTGTTGACTCATATCCAACTTCTTGTCCACTGTAACCCCTAGGTCCTTTTCTACAGAACTGCTGCCTAGCCATTTGGTCCCCAGCCTGTAGCATTGCATGGGATTCTTCCATCCTAAGTGCAGGACTCTGCACTTGTCCTTGTTGACCCTCATCAGGGCCCTGTCCTCTAATTTGTCTAGGTCCCTCTGTATCCTATCCCTACCCTCCAGCGTATCTATCACTCTTCCCAGTTTAATGTCATCTGCAAACTTGCTGAGGGTGCAGTCCACGCCATCCTCCAGATTATTAATGAAGATATTGAACAAAACCGGCCCCAGGACCGACCTGTGGGGCACTCCGCTTGATACCGGCTGCCAACTAGACATGACGCCATGGATCACTACCCGTTGAGCCCGACAATCTAGCCGTATTTCTATCCACCTTATAGTCCATTCATCCAGTCCATACATCTTTAACTTGCCGGCAAGAATACTGTGAGAGACCGTATCAAAAACTTTGCTAAAGTCAAGGAATAACACATCCACTGCATTCCCCTCATCCACAGAGCCAGTTATCTCGTCATAGAAGGCAATAAGGTTCGGCAGGCATGACTTGCCCTTGGTGAATCCATGCTGACTGTTCCTGATCACTTTCCTCTTCTCTAAGTGCTTCAGAATTGATTCCCTGAGGACTTGCTCCATGATTTTTCCAGGGACTGAGGTGAGGCTGACTGGCCTGTAGTTCCCCAGATCCTCCTCCTTCCCTTTTTTAAAGATAGGCACTACATTATCCTTTTTCCAGTCATCCGGGACCTCCCCCAATCACCATGAGTTTTCAAAGATAATGGCCAATGGCTCTGCAATCACATCTGCCAACTCCTTTAGCACCCTCGGATGCAGCGCATCAAGCCCCACTGACGTGTGCTCGTCCAGCTTTTCTAAATAGTCCTGAACCACTTCTTTCTCCACAGAGGGCTGGTCACCTCCTCCCCATGCTGTACTGCCCAGTGCAGTAGTCTGAAAGTTGACCTTGTTCGTGAAGAGGCAAAAAAAGCATTGAGTACATTAGGTTTTTCCATATCCTCTGTGACTAGGTTGCTTCCCTCATTCAGTCATTCCTTGACTTTTTTCTTGTTGCTAACGTACCTGAAGAAACCCTTCTTGTTACTCTTAACATCTCTTGCTATCTGCAACTCCAAGTGTGATTTGGCCTTGTTTTCACTCCTACATGCCTGAGCAATATTTTTATACTCCTCCCTGGTCATTTTTCCAATCTTCCACTTCTTGTAAGCTTCTTTTTTGTGTTTAAGATCAGCAAGGATTTCACTGTTAAGCCAAGCTTGTCACCTGCAATATTTACTATTCTTTCTACACAACGGGATGGTTTGTTCCTGCAACCTCAGTGAGGATTCTTTAAAATACAACCAGCTCTCCTGGACTCCTCATGTTATTCTCCCAGGGGATCCTGCCCATCAGTTCCCTGAGGGAGTCAAAGTCTGCTTTTCTGAAGTCCAGCGTCCGTATTCTGCTGCTCTCATTTCTTCCTTGTGTCAGGATCCTGAACTCGACCATCTCTTGGTCGCTGCCTCCCAGGTTCCCATCCACTTTTGCTTCCCCTACTAATTCTTCCCTGTTTGTGAGCAGCAAGTCAAGAAGATCTCGGCCCTAGTTGGTTCCTCCAGCACTTGCATCAGGAAATTGTCCCCTACACTTTCCAAAAACTTTCTAGATTGTCTGTGCACTGCTGTATTGCTCTCCCAGCAGATATCAGGGTGATTGAAGTGTCCCACGAGAATCAGGGCCTGCGATCTAGTAACTTCTGTTAATTGCCAGAACAAAGCCTCGTCCACCTCATCCCCCTGCTCTGGTGATCTATAGCAGACTCCCACCACGGCATCACCCTTGTTGCTCACTCTTCTGAACTTAATCCAGAGACTCTCAGGTTTTTCTGCAGTTTCATACCGGAGCTCTGAGCAGTCATATTGCTCTGTTACATACAATTCAATTCCCCCACCTTTTCTGCCCTGCCTGTCCTTCCTGAACAGTTTATATCCATCCATGACAGTACTCCAGACTCTCAGGTTTTTCTGCAGTTTCATACCGGAGCGCTGATCAGTCATACTGCTCTCTTACATACAATGCAACTCCTGCACCTTTTTTGCCCTGCCTGTCCTTCCTGAACAATTTATTTCCATCCATGAGAGTACTCCAGTCATTTGAGTTATGCCACCAAGTCTCTGTTATTCCAATCACATCATAGTTCCTTGACCGTGCCAGGACTTCAAGTTCTCCCAGGCTTCTTGCATTTGTGTATAGGCACTTAAGATAACTTGCTGATCATCCCGCTTTCTCAGTATGAGAAAGGAGTCCTCCCCTCTTGCGCTCTCCTGCTCTTGCTTCCTCCCGGTATTCCATTTCCCCACTTACCTCAGGGCTGATGGGTTAGTGGTTAAATGCTTCTAAATCAGGAGCAAAAATGGAGTAAGAAACACTTTAGTGGCATTACTTAAAATGCAACTATCGCCCAACATACCAAGAATACAAAACACAGTTTATCTCCTCTTTGTCAAGAGCATGTCCTGACAGAAAATTAAATGAAACAGGAATGCTAAAATGAATTAACTGTATTTAATGTATTAGAAGAGTCAACCAAGTTTTCATTAGACTTTAATTGGTTCTTCACCATCCTGATATACCATGTATTGGTGCCAGTGATTTTAAGTATAAATTTTAAGGAGATGGTGTCATAACCAGGGATCCTAGAAATCCGTTTGTGTTTTTACAAAGAATCTTTAGTTTTTAAATTTTGTGAAAATATAAACATATATTAACTAGTAACTTAATTTTACTGAAAGCGATAGTGTCACTTATTCAACGAGCACAACCTTTCCTTATTGTGGTTGATTTTTGAATGCACTTTAAATTTATATAGTTAAACATGCTCCAATAAACTGCTTCTGGCTTAGAGGTTATGTTGTTTAGGGGTTCGTGTTTTAATGCATCTCAGATTTAAATTCAGTCTCCAGACGCAACTAATGAAAGTTATGAAAAGATGCTGAAAACTTTAAAATTCACCCCTAAAGACCATGTCACTGAGTTTGACAAAGACAAATTTCATGTTGATGGTAATGTGCGGTTCCATACTGTATGCAGCAAGGCTGTAGATGACAATCGAAGGCAGACAACTGTAGAATACGTGAAAAGCGCTAAACAAACTGTGTGAGAATCATTTCTTCTGGATTTAAAAATTTCATTTGTACTTTTCTTGATTAAACTTACATTCCAGCTTTTTCAGTATCCACAATGGACAGCTAAAAATGTAATTGGATATTGATTACATTTTAGCCTAAAGAGATTTTTCCTGCTAAAGATAGTGACAACAGCTCTGTTATTCCAGATTTGAGAACCTCTATAAGTCTGCATTGAGAGAAAGGCAAATCTAAAAATATTTTGCAATTTTTTTGCATGAAAAATACTCTGTGCTACTGTAAACATTCTATTGCTCATGTAAATGTTGCCTAGGTTTCTCCATGGCACCTTTTCATAGTAAAATATAAGAATAGATGCACCATATATTTACCTTTAATTGAGTATTGCTCATAATTGTGTACCCCAAACATCATTTCTCTCCTTTATTAGACAGATGAAGTCGGGGGAAAGATACAGACGTATTTCCTTTCTCACATCACCCAAGGATGATAAGGCTGGACTAGTTTTTGGAGGGAGAGGGAGAGGGATGGGAGGATGTGGTTTTTTTTGTTTGGTTTTTTTAAATCTCTACAAACTATAGGGCAGGGGTCAGCAACCTTTCAGAAGTGATGTGCCGAGTCTTCATTTATTCACTCTAATTTAAGGTTTCGCGTGCCAGTAATACATTTTAACGTTTTTAGAAGATCTCTTTCTAGAAGTCTAAACTAAACTATTGTTGACATGCATCCGACAAAGTGGGTATTCACCCACGAAAGCTCATGCTCCAACACGTTTGTTAGTCTATAAATTGCCACATAACTCTTTGCCGCTTTTACAGATCCAGACTAACGTGGCTACCCCTCTGATACTAAACTATTGTTGTATATAAAGTAAATAAGGTTTTTAAAATGTTTAAGAAACTTCATTTAAAATTAAATTAAAATGCAGAGCTCCCGGACTGGTGGCCAGGGCCTGGGCAGTGTGAGTGCCACTGAAAATCAGCTCGAGTGCCGCCTTTGGCACACGTGCCATAGGTTGCCTACCCCTGCTATAGGGGCACTCAGGAACTTTGAGATGTTGAAGCAGATACTGTTTGTAACAATTAATGAAGCTGAGGGACAGTCAAGGGAAGATCAAGTCATGTTTTGCTACTTGTATTCGAATTCCATAGTACAATAGCATTTACAGTGTAGGTAGGAGCTGCAATATGGTGCTCTAATATAGTAAAATAGCTTACATGTTATCATTGCTGTGCTTTTATATTTATCATAGAATAGCCAGAAAAGTCAAGGAATCCCAAATAACTTAGTTAACAAACAAGGGAAAGGAAAGACACACCAGTGCCAAAGGGATGGGATAACTGGATTGATTGATTGCCACAAAGAGAATGAGGTAGTCAAACAGATGCAAAGTATTATATTACCACTGCAGTGGATATAGACAAGATGGCAAGGCGTTGTCGTATGTAGAGAGACTGAGTCTATGCTATGACAAAGAAAGGGGTGGGGAAAAAGTAATGAGCAGGAAATGAGGCAGCATTATGATAAGGCAAGAAGGCTTAGATATAGTAACTTTTAATTTATGTATTCCCAATTAGTAGTTTAGAGATAAGGACTAAAACCAAACTATACGCTTTAAGATTCAAGCCTCCAAGGGATGGTTACAGATAATTTAATGTAGTGGAGGACTCTGAATGACAGCATAAGTGATAACATTAATAACTTTAATATGCAATAGTTAAGCAAACAGGCATTACAATATAACCATACACTGCATTTATACTTGTGTTCTGAGATGAAGTGCATTTAGGGGTGTTCATTCCCTGAATGGGAAGAATGGGTATAATCCTTAATGATACATTGATGGTGGATGAGTACGCCTATCTAAAACCAAGGTGCTACCCTTTTTACAATAAATTATAGTAACAACCATTAGTGAATTAATGTTTAATCTACATTTTACCATATCTATATTTCTGTTACCATAATTAAATATTTTCTACCCTCTCATTGGCTATTTAACATTAAACATCATCTGAATTAGCATTAGCATAAATATCATATCAATTTCTATCAACATAGATTAACGTTTCATCTAAAACACATGTAAAAACCAGTTAGAACCAAAACATGTTTACAACATGACCTGAGGTTAAACTTGCCTCTAACTCTAACTTGTCTCTGAATTGTCTCACTTGGTTTTACACACATTTTACCAGGCCTCGCTTGACTATTGGCAAGCCTATTTTTAGGAAATAGATTTCTGGGCCTACTTACATTTCAACACATTTCTGTATAACATAAGCAAGCATTATCTCTATAGGTTACAATATAAAAAGAACGTCACAGAAAAAGGGGAATTAGATGATGAGATATGAAATAAGAGAGGAAAAAAGAGATCTGAAGCAAGATGGGATTTAATGATGTGGAAGAGAGGTGATTAGGACAAGAGAAAAGTAGAATTTAGAGATGAGAAAATCCTATTAATTAAGTTACCCAATACATCTCCTTGCCTCTGCAGTATATTTTTTTAATGCAGTGATTCTTAACCCTTTCCGTGCACAAACCTCCTTCCCATTTAACCAGGACTCTACAGCATTTAACTTTATAGAAAGGACTCAGTAGTTGCAAACCCCAGACACTTGGTTGTAACTTCCAGATTAAGAACTTTTCTAGTGCTTTATCCTGGCTAGTTTTAAGATATTGGAGTTTTGTTTTTACCTGTGTCTCTCCAAAATGTTCATTCCACCAGTCACTTCAGAGGAGAAACCCTCTGATTTAACACCTTTCCTCCAAAAATTCCATTGATCTCTGTTGCTTGGATTCCATTCTGTAGACCAACAGAAAGGTCACTGCAGGTCACAACCAGAGAGTCACCTTTTTACACCATGTTACTTTTGAATGCTTCTATTGTCATTCATTACAGTGTTGTTTCAATAGGTGAAAGCAGCAGTATGGAACACAGAGCACACAGCACTCCCATTGGGAAAGGATTCATGCCATTTTAGCTCCTTTTCCTTTTGATTTAATTTAGCTTCTCACTGTATGTCTGTTACCAGGCCCATTCTCTTGTCTCTTTGGCCTGGTCTACACTACGTGTTTAAACCAGTTTAAGGAGCGTAAAACCGATTTAACGCCACACCCGTCCACACTAAGAGGCCCTTTATATCGATATAAAGGGCTCTTTAAACCGGTTTCTGTACTCCTCCCTAACGAGAGGAGTAGCGCTAGTATCGGTATTACCATATTGGATTAGGGTTAGTGTGGCCGCAGATCGACGGTATTGGCCTCCAGGTGGTATCCCACAGTGCACCACTGACCGCTCTGGACAGCAATCTGAACTCGGATGCAGTGGCCAGGTAGACAGGAAAAGCCCCACGAACTTTTGAATATTTCCTGTTTGCCCAGCGTGGAGCTCCGATCAGCACGTGTGGCGAGGCAGTTAAAAATCAAAATAAAGAAAGAGCTCCAGAAGGGACCATGTGGATGTGATTGCTGTAAGGGCAGGCAAATCTGTTCTATCAGCGCTCCGTTACAGAAGACAAAATTCAAAATCATTTTTAAAAAATCTCCAGACAGACACCATAGCAGGGACTCAGCTCACTGCTGCGTGACAAGCGTAACGGAAAGCCAAAGAATCAAATGGACGCTCATGGCCTGGAGGACTCAAGCTATCCCACAGTTCTTGCAGTCTCCGAAAAGTATTTGCATTCTTGGCTGAGCTCCAAATGCTTCTAGGGTCAAACACAGTGTCCGCGGTGGGTCAGGGCATAGCTCGGCAATTTAAGGACCCCCCACCCCCACCCCCAGAAGTGAAAGGGAAAACAATCCTCTCTTGACTCTTTTACATGTCACCCTATCTTTACTGAATGCTGCAGATAGACACGATGGTGCAGCACTCAACACCAACATCCTTGCTCCCCCCTGCCATGGGTGGCTGATGGTGCAATAAGACTGATACCCATTGTCATCATCAGACTATTGGCACATGGGGCAGTGCAAAAGGACTGGTAACCATGCCGACTAGCATCAGTTAGGTCGATCAAGGGTGCCTGCCCCTAATTTTTCCTGGTAGATGGTGCAATATGGCTGGTAACCGTCTTCATCATAGCAACAGGGGGCTGAGCTCCATCAGCCCCCACCCTTCATGTGTAAAGAAAAGATTCAGTTGCCCCTGGACTAGCAGTGGGATGCTGGGCTCCTCTCCTACACACTGCTTAATGTCCTGTCTGGACTATCATAGCAGTTGGAGGCTGCCTTCCACTCATTTCTCACTAACAAGTCACTGTGTCATCACACAGGTGGGGGGACAATGCTATGGTAGCCCAGGAAGGCTGGGGGAAGAACAGAATGAACAGGTGGGGTTGTTGCAGGAGCACCCCCTGTGAATAGCATACAGCTCATAATTTCTGCAGGATCTGACACAGAGCAGCTGTGCTCTCTGGTTATGATATACAGTGGTTCTCTAGTACACTTGCCCATATTCTAGGCAGGACTGATTCTATTTTTAGATACCAAAAAGGAGGGATTGACTCAGGGAGTCATTCCCAATTTTGGCTTTTGCGCCCCTGGCTAAGAGCAGCCAGGGGCACTTATGACAGCAACAGATGGTGCAGTGCAAAAGGACTGGTAGCCACGATCATCTTATTACCAATTTATGGTATGGTTGATGGTGCAATATGGCTGGTAACCATCTCTGCTGTCATGCAAAAGCAAAAGCATGCTGCTGTGTAGCGCTGCTGAATCGCCTCTGTGAGAGGCATCTAGTACACATACGGTGACAGTCACAAAAGGCAAAACAGGCTCCATGATTGCCATGCTATGGCATCTGCCAGGGCAATCCAGGGAAAAAAGGCACGAAATGCTTGTCTGCCGTTGCTTTCCCAGCGGAAGGAGTGACTGACGACATTTACCCAGAACCACCCGCGACAATGATTTTTGCCCCATCAGGCACTGGGATCTCAACCTGGAAATTCCAAGGGGCAGGGGAGGCTGCGGGAACTATGGGATAGCTACGGAATAGCTACCCACAGTGCAATGCTCCAGTAATCGACGCTAGCCTCGGACCGTGGACGCACACCACCGATTTAATGTGTTTAGTGTGGCCGTGCACACTCGATTTTATACAATCTGTTTTGCTAAACCGGTTTATGTAAATTCAGAATAATCCCGTAGTGTAGACGTACCCTTTGTTATCTCTTGCTCATCTTTTTATGGTATAGGAAAATTCACCTGTCTATTCCTCTAGAAAGCTACTTGAGAGACATTTACATCGCAATGAAGATTATGGGTTCTTCAGACATCATTACATTATCAGAGATGTGACCGTGTTCTTTGATATCATGTTCTTGAGAATTAATTTGGCATGAGCTTACATTTCAGTTGAAATTTGATTTATCTTGGACTGTAAGATAGTGATAAATTTGCATCTTTCACTGAAAGAAATGCCAGCAAAATTATGTAAAGGAACTCCATTCAGTTTTCATCAGAGAACAGTTTAGATCATAGAATCGTAGGACTGGAAGGGACCTCGAAAGGTCATTTAGTCCAGTCCCCTGCACTCATGGCAGGACTAATTATTATCTAGACCAGGGATCAGCATCCTTTGGCATGTGGCCCGTCAGGGAAATCTGCTGGCAGGCGGGGCGGTTTGTTTGCCTGCAGCGTCCGCAGTTTTGGACGATCGCAGCTCCCACTGACCGTGGTTCGCTGTTCCAGGCCAATGGGGGCTGCGAGAAGCAGCATGGGCTGAGGGATGTGCTGTAGTTTAAGCCCATTGCTTCTTGTCCTATCCTCAGAAATTAAGGAGAACAGTTTTTCTCCCTCCTCCTTGTAAGAAGCTTTAATATACTTGAAAACTGTTATCCGGTCCCTCTCAGTCTTCTCCAGACTAAACAAACCCAATTTTTTCAATCTTCCCTCCTGGGTCATGTTTTCTAGACCTTTAATCATTTTTGTTGCTCTTTGGACTTTCTCCAGTTTGTCCACATCTTTCCTGAAATGTGGCCCCCAGAACTGGACACAATACTCCAATTGAGGCCTAATTAGTGGGGAGTAGAGTGAAACAAACAATGAAACAGAAGAGTACCTATCTAGTAGACTGATAAATGGGGTTCTGTTTCAAAGTGATGGAGATAGAGTGAACCATCTCCTAAGGTAGAATGAGCAAAAGGAGAGGATTTGCTGCAGTAGAATGTGGATGAGGAAAGCTGTCCTGAAAAGTTACAAGAAAAATTTGGTCCGATGCGCTGGGAGAGAGGGGAAGAAGGGTCAGTCTTAAAATGGCATGATTTTTAGTCTATTAGACTGGAGAAAAGCTAAATCTGCCACTGGTAAACTAGCTGCTTTTGAAGGTCCTGAAAAGTGTAATACTGGGTATTCACCATTTATGTAGGCATTTTGTTTCACCTATATTGTTTTTAGACTTTCTAGAAAGGTACTTAGCATCTTGAAGAAAAGCCATCCCAGTTCAGATATTTGAATCAATGGGCTTCCTATAGAATAGAGAGGATTATTTAAGTCACCTTATTGTAACATGTCTTGAAATAGGGTAGCTGACAATATACTGTTATGCCTATCTTGTAAATAGGAGAACTGAACATGAATGAGGGAGTGCTACACTGAATCTTCCACCCCTGGGCCCTAACGGTGCCAGAAGTCTATCAGCCCGCAGTACAGCTCAGAACAGTTCTGTTATTTAAGCCTGACATTGCTCAGCAAAGTCCTTAGTTTTCAGTGTCACAAAGTTGCCAAGTTCCCATTAGTGATGGTCCCAATCAAATAAAGCTTGCTGAAATCAAACCAAATCTGAAGTAAGTTGCTTTTATTTCCCAAAGTCGGGGCTAGTAAATCCATCTCCTTTATTTTGTTTTTCAAATGAGGGCATTGTTTACTTACTGTTAAACTGTAGATGTCGTTGGCAGCAATTTAGTGGAACAGGCTTCTTAAGAAAAATTATCAGGGGAAAAAATGAATATCCAAACCAAGCCTAAATACCAAGTACTTAGGAAATGCGTATAAATATGGAAAAGTATTCATAGTGACTATTGAAAAGAGCAAAAAATGCCGAAGTAACAAAATAGGGGTTTTTAAAAGAGAAATATATGTATATATCTAACTATATGCTTAGAAAGATAACTGCTGTATAAATGCCCCAAAAATCAAATTGTATATGAGATGAAATTGGACAAGAGGGTTGCTGAAAGGAATTTTTAGAGAAGTATGAAATAAAATACGATAGCAAAAGGAAGTTAAAGGAAGCTTCAAGTGGCAAGAAGAGAGGAAGTAGTCTAAATTTATAATGGCAATTAATTATGCATTCATTGCTTTTGAAGAGGTCAGACATGATGAATTTAAATTGAACGTGAGGATGAAGGCAGTGCTTTGGATTAGAGGCATTACATTAGGGTGTTGCAGGAAGAGAAGGGTAGAGAGAAAAGTAGATGAAACAAAGGGGAAAAATTGGAACTTTGAGGCAATAAGTAACGAGGATATTAAATCAAACAGATCTGCCTTGTGGCTAAAATGATTAATGATTCCTGGGCAGTTGAAAATAGTGATAATTTGTTAGCCATAAAATTACAGTGAAAGGATGTTGAGGTTGCTGTGGAAGTTAATAAAACAAGGAATTTCTTAGTGGAGTCTCGCCTCCACACAAAAAATGGACAATCATTAAGGAAGTTGTTAAAGAGGCACTCCTTTGTATGGAATTTAAAGGTCAATTCTCTTCATACATGCATATATTTCCCCATGACTTTAATGGGACCAATATATTTGAATCAAGAGGACAATAAACCTGTGAGATATTCATCTGGAAATCAGCCTTAATGCATTTTTGTGCCATCTGTAACTTTTACATTGCACCATTTAGTTGGTAAATATGTTTTTAAAAAATCAAAAAGGAGGTGTAACTGGGACTTGGGGCAATCCTGCACAATATAGCGCAGGACAACTAAGTTTGGGATAAATTAAGATGTCTCGGTCCACTCTCTGGACTAGTGGAACTCAGCTTACTTCATAAGTAGGGCCAAATTCTATTCAGTTATTCTGGTATAAATCTAAAGTAACTCCTTTGCCTTTGATTGGATTACTCTGTACCAGTTTAGTATTTGGGCTTTGTGGTGGTACCTCATTACTGAAGCATCTGTTTGCTCTGTCTAGGAGCACAGATACCAAGATGATAGGGGTCCTACAAGCACCTAGGAATATTTACACAGTGCTCCTTACTATGGTATCTGAGCACCTCCTGCAGACAAGTTGTTTGATGCAAGCTATTGCAAGGAGGCTTCAGGAAATGTGAAGAATATACATATATCAATGTGAATCAGAAGTCAGATACTTTTGTTGCTTTTCCATTCATAGGGACAAACTTAATTACATAAATACCAGGGTGGAAGGAGTGTCACGGAGTGTGGGGGAGTCAGGGCCCTGCACCCCCCACTTCCTGCAATTCACCATGACTTTCAGCCAGACAGTAAAACAGAAGGTTTATTAGATGACAGGAACACAGTCTAAACAGAGCTTGTAGGTACAGAAAACGGGACCCCACAGTCAGGTCCCCCTTGGGGGGTGGGGAGCCCAGACCCAGGTTCTGGGCCTCCCTCAGTCTCTCCAGCCAGCTCCAAACTGAAACCACTTCCTGCTGCCTCCCCCAGCCACACACCCCTGCTCCTCCTCCAGCCTTTGTCCAGTTTTCCAGGCAGAAGGCGTCACCTGGCCCCAACCCTCTTCTGGGCTCAGGTTACGAAGGGCAGCTCCCATCGGTTACATGCTGGCCATCAAGTATCATCCCGCAGTCAGGGCCGGCTCCAGGCACCAGTGCAGCAAGCAGGTGCTTGGGGTGGCCAAGGGGAAGGAGGGGCACGTCCGGCTCTTCGGCGGCAACTGGTCCCTCGGTCCCTCTCAGAGGGAAGGCCCTGCCGCCGAAGAAGAAAACGGCGCAGTGGGGCTGCTGCTGAAGTGCCGCCGATTGCGATCGCGGCTTTTTTTTTTTTTCCTGCCACTTGGGGCGGCAAAAACCCTGGAGCCGGCCCTGCCCACAGTGAAGTCACACCCTTATTTCCCATCGCCATCTAGTATTGGTGCAGTACCTCAGGAAAACAGAGACACGCCCCGTGTTAGCAGAAGACAGTAAACTAGTGAAACTCGCATGCAGCATTACCAGGTTAATATTCCCTACTCTGTCACAGGAATTTCATTACTGCATTGCTGAGCTAAATATTTGCAAAAGAGCTAAAGCAGAGAGGTTTAGTAGTTAAGAAAAAAATAAGAAGTAGAACATTAAATAGAATTTCTTTGTCACTTCAGGCTTTTACAGTACCACACATAACATAAAAAAAGAGATTTTTTTCCCTTGAGAGTGTATTCATGCACCAAATTGTCCCATGGGTATGGGACCACCAGAACAGGACACTGACCAGCTAATTCCCCTATGGCAGCTGATATGATTCACTGGATTAAATGTTGTTCTAACTTCACCCGAGGGGATACAGCAGGCAAAATTCTAAAACATAGCATGTCCTATTAGAAATACTGTTTTTAGTCTGTTGTTACATAAGATTATTTATTTATTCACACTTGATCTCTACAGTAGCAGTGGCCTGATACCAGAAGAGACTCATCATTAGATTTAATCAACTCCCCTTGTCTTCTGTTGCATATTAAACTTAAATTATGAGGCTCTGCTCTTTTAATCTCCCTGTACAGTGGCCCCAATCCAAAGCCCACTGAAATAAAGAGGAGTCTTTCTGCTGACTTCAGACTGCTTTGGATTAGGCCCAGTATCCCTTGCCATTTATTTACTTGCTAATTAAATGATAACTAATAATGATCTGTAAATGCATTTGCATTGCCCTCTAATTTCAAATTCTCCATGCAGCAGAATTTTTGCCTTGACAATGGGTGATTGCTTGGTCATTGTCGAGGGAAAACTTGGAGGTTTTAACAGCTGAGTATGGACCACTAAACCTTTTGGCGCAAGGCAGGTAGGAGAAGTGACTGGAGTTTTTTTGTTGTTGTTTTGTTTTTTGATACCCATAAAGCCATTGAGGCTTTCGATGTTCAGGAGGGGATGTGCTCCTCTTTTCTCTCCCGCTTTTGGAAAGCTGATCAGGTGACTAAGTCTGAGGGAGGGATTTTGGATTCCTAGTTTCCTCATCCCAGAAGCCCTTAACAGTAGTTGGTTGCCCGGTTTCATCTCAATTTCAAATCTGCCACTGTACCCAGTACTGCCAAATGATCACATTAGCTTGATGTTTCTGCTAAAAGTATCTGCAGTGAAACAAGTTAATACCAACATATCAATTTTTGTCTTAAAACTTCAGTTAGCAGGTCAGGTTCACAGCTATCTGATCTATTGTTTCAAGCTGTCTGCAGGCTCAGACAGACAGCATAGCATTGGTTTACACTCATCACATTATGAAGGATTTACTGGGAACTGTAAGTCCAAGAGACAATTTTTCAAATAAATTTTTAGAATCTAGTGGAAGGTTATGCAGTAGCTAACTAAGTGCATTATGCAGCAATTTGTGCAGCCATATAGTGACAATCTATTCCGAGAATTGGATTTAATATGAATGTATCTGTATATCCACAAGCAAGTCAAGAACACTATTACAGAGGACAAAATCATGGTAACCAAATTACATTCCAAATCAGTTGCATCAGAGACCCCCCAACAGCCAACACCAATAGGTGTTTCTCAGAAAGACAGTTTACAAATTAGGATCAGAATTTCCCTTTTTTCATCTTTGCAATTCACCATTTTAATACACCAGTGCTAGCCAGGAAACATCTTGACTTAAAACCCTCTGCTAAGACTTTTCTTTTCTTTTCACTTTCCTGGTGATTTGACGTGATGTCATTTCTACCCCTTTCTTCTTCAAATAGAGCTGTGCTGTTTTTTCCTTTCTTTTAATAAGGCACAACAGGGAAATTCCTTCCCTGCTAGGACCCAATCAAATTTTCTCGTCAGTTAGGCTTGACAGCAGGTTTAACACATTTCCTAATTACGAATGCAGTTACTTTGTTAGAACAAACAAGACCCCAAACATTTCTCAAACCTGCCCTGATAAATATAACCTTGAAAAAGACTTCAAGGATAAAGCTCAGCAAAAGAGAGAGGGGAATGGGGTTTATGATTATGTCACTGTAGGTAGCTGGTCAGTTCGCTTTTCTTTTCTTGGGAAAGAGAGTAGTAAACTGGCAATGGAGTAAAGAAGGATGAGTGATGAGGTCCAGATAGAGTGACCCGCAAGTGTTAGGAGCTTGAGAGTCTAAGACTGCTCCTCATGGACCCTGCCATGTTTTCATGGTTTCTGTCCCCTTTCTCATCTCTCCGAGTGCACCACCTCAGGTCTTAAGCCTCATGCCTTTCCCTATACCAGGGGTCGGCAACCTTTCAGAAGTGGTGTGCCGAGTCTTCATTTATTCACTCTAATTTAAGGTTTCGCATGCCAGTAATACATTTGAACATTTTTAGAAGGTCTCTTTCTATAAGTCTATAATATATAACTAAACTATTGTTGTATGTAAAGTAAATAAGGCTTTTAAAATGTTTAAGACGCTTCATTTAAAATTAAATTAAAATACAGAGGCCCCCGGACTGGTGGCCAGGATCCGGGCAGTGTGAGTGCCACTGAAAATCAGCTTGCGTGCCGCCTTCGGCATGCGTGCCATGGGTTGCCTACCCCTGCCCTATAACATCGCATTCTTAGATGGGGTCTTGGGCTACAGTATCCTATGTATCAACCATGCTTACCAGCAGGTACAACAGTGTTTGGCACCTGTGATTCTTCCTAATGGGAGTCTGGGACCAAACAGCCTCCTTAAATTATTGTTTATTTTAACAGTAGGAACAAAACATTTAGAGAAAAAAGAATGAGTTCCTTTTTAAACTGCTACAATTCTCTTGCTCTCCTGGTTCCTAGACCTTGGCCCTGCTCATCAAAACCAATTCTGTGTATAAATTGGCTGGAACCGGGAAGTAGAATCTTCAAAGTTAATAGTTTGGGCTTTGTCTCTTAATGATCCTTAATTATTTACTGGGGGTGGCTTATCTTGAGCAATTGTTTCCTTTCCTGCTCGTTTTTCCTGACAGCCATCCTACTAAATTAAACCAACATGTTCAGACAGTAAACGGCCCAATAACCAGGTCAACATAGTGTTTACACATTATTACAGAGCAACTCCACTTCCGTTGCAGACCCAATCTTGCCAGGAGCTGAGTGACTTTAACTTGAAGTCAGATTGGGAGACTGAAATGCTCATCAACTCACATGATCAATTGCTACATTGAGAAATTAACAGATGGTCCACACTAGCTTTACATTAAGACACTGAGGTTGTGGTGGTTAATTTGGGTAGCAGTGGAGTTACTGGGCTTTTGATAGCTTTTCTTAAATGTATTAATAGGGCCAAATTTCTGGTATGGGCAGGTATCAGTGTTTAAACCACAATAATTACATGTGCACCAGTTGGATGCATAAAACTCACATTTACATGTGCACAAAAGGCAAGTATCTGTTTGAAACAGGTGTAATCATATATTCACCATGCTTGTTCCCATTCTTAAAGATCGCCACACTTGTGTTTTCTTGGGTGCAAGAGGAACTGCATTTCCATAGCTGTTGGACCTCCACCAAATTGCCTTACATTTCAACTTGGGAAGTGCTTTACTGCGTTATATCCGAATTCGTGTGGAGCCCGCGGCCTTTAAATCACTGCCCAAGCCCCGCTGCCAAGCTCTGGTGGTGATTTAAAGTGCCTGGGGCTCTGGCCGCTATGGGGAGCCCCAGGCTCTTTAAATCCCCACCCGAGCCCCGCTGCTGGAGCTCCCACGGTGATTTAAAGGGCCCGGGGCTCCCCGCTGCGGCTGGAGCACTGGGCCCTTTAAATCACTGCCGGGGAAGCTGGTCCAGTCCATACCGGACCAAACCCGATATAACACGGACTCACCTATAAGGCGGTGAGATTTTTTGGCTCCCAAGGACCGCGTTATATCGAGGTAGAGGCAGGGCCGGCTCTAGGTTTTTTGCCGCCCAAGCAAAAAAAATTTTTGGCTGCCCCCACCCCAGCCCTGGGCTCCCCCTGCTGCCCCAGCCCTGGGCTCTCCCCTCCACCTACCCTCCCTGCTGCCCCAGCTCTGGGCCTCCCCCCACCCGCACCCCACTGCTGCCCCAAGCCTGGGCTCTCCCCCACACACACTGCGTGCTGCCCCAGCTCTGGGCTCTCCCCCCCCACCCATACACCCCCTGCCGCCCCAGCCCTGGGCTCTGCCCTGTCCATCCGCACCCCCTGTCACCCTGCCATCCGCACCCCCAGCCCTGGGTCACTGGTAACTTGCTCCCAGGGCAGGTCATTCAGCAGGAATTTTGGATGTGCACAGAACACAGACAGGATTGGGTCCCATATGGTTACAGAACTGCAGTAAAGTGGAACAATTTTCAGCTTGTGTGATTGGAGGATATCTGGATGCATATTATAAGACTGTTCTCCATAAATGAGGAAAAGTTGAGGTGCCTTCATTATTCTTTTGTGCCACTCTTTGTTTCTATGGGGAATTTTCCAATGCAATATCATTTCTTGCTCAGTTTTATCCTACTTTTTCTACAGCAAATTACAGTGGATCAGTATATTTGATTTGGGAGAAACGAAGTAACAGCTGCCCAAATTGAGCTTGAGCACTCCTGAATTTTGAGGTGTTCAAATCTGAAAGGCAGGTACTAGATTTTCTTTGTTAATATTAGTTAAATCTGGAAAGGAAAAGTCAATTTCTGCTTCCATGGCTCAGAAGTGGAAATCCTCCTGTGTGCCTGGTACTGTATCTAAAGCTGCCCAGGTCCAGTAGAGCCTCCCCTCCATTACTTTTCATTTTAAATTCTAGTGGGATCCACATACCTCCCTTGCTAGGCTTCAGATAGAGAGGGGCACTGTCCATATAGCTACCCAATTCCTTCTTTGAGGGCTGCAAGGTGAGGTCACACCAGTATCTCTAATCCAGTCTGGGGATGTCTTCTGAAGGGGATAACTTGGCCAAAGCCTTCTACTCCTTGGGCACACTTGTTCCCTATTCCCAGTGCCACCTTGCTCTAGCAGTGAGCTCTCCATTCACAGCAAGCTGCAGCATGAGGTTTCAGCTACCATACTCCCTCCACCTCCCTTTCCTGTTGATAGCAGCCAAGGGAATGCTGGGAAATGTAGTTCTTTCCCTGCTCCAGGGCTGGCTCTATAGGCAGGAGCTAACCAAGGAACTACAGCTCCCAGGGCCCCCTGTTGGTTCTCAGATCCCAGGCTGGTTCCCTGCAAATGGGCTGCCACACCTGCAAATGGGCTGCCCCAAGCACCTGATTGCTTTGCTGGTGCCTAGAGCCGCCCCTGGGTAGAGGTGTATATAAAATGAGCCATATTATATTCTTAGGGCTTGCCTAGATCAGGGGTCAGCAAACCATTTTTTTGTTTTTGTCTTCGAGAGCCGCATCACATGCAAAGCTACTTGCAGAGTTAGAATTTATCAGCTAATAATAATTGAACATATTAAAGTTATTATTACTCACCAATACTTTTAATGCGACTTCTGCCATTTGAATTTGTATATAAACAGGAGGGGGCTCCAGACTGGAGCAGGGGATTGGGGTGCAGGAGGCGGTGTGGGGTCTGGGAGGGAGTTTGGGTGCAGGAGGGGGCTCTGACCTGGGGCAGAGGGTTGGGATGCGGGAGGGGGTGCAAGGTGCGGGCTCTGGCTGGGAGGTGCTTACCAGAGGTGGCTCCCGGCCAGCGGCTCAGCTGAGCTCTAGCCCCACGCCGCTCCTGGAAGCAACTGGCTTCTGGCATGTCTCTGCATGCCCCTGGTGGGAGGGAGAGGCAGCTCCGTGCACCCACCACCATCCTCAGAGCTCCCATTGGCCAGGAACCAGCCAATGGGAGCTGCAGGGGCGGTGCATGCAGGCACAGGGAGACCCGCTGCCCCCTCCCTCCAAGGAGCATGCAGAGACGTGCCAGCAGCCAGCCACTTCTGGGAGCAGCAACGTGGAGCCAGAGCCCTGCTGCGCTGCTGGCCAGGAGCCACCTGAGATAAGCGCCTCCTGATCACCTTGCACCCCTTCCAGAAAAGTCTGCCTGCAAGGGGCCAGCCAAAGAACTGCATGGGGGCAGCCAAAGAGCTGCATGTGGCTCTGGAGCTGCAGGTTGCCAACCCCTGGTCTAGATGAACAATTAGTGAATGGCAAATAGAGGTGTTAAGATAGGGCACATTACTGTTCCGCACACTAACTGTGCGGACCCTGCTACTGAATGCTAAAAGTCCCCTAGTGTGATGTGACCTGCTCTGCTTTGAAATGGGAGCAGATTAAAGAATAGTAGGGAACTTTTACTGCATGGCAGCAGGGTCCACACGGACAGTTAGCGTGCTGCAGATATACACTCCAGCTTGCAACACGCCAACTACTTGGCTAGACAAGTACTTTTCTAGGCAAGTGTAATTCTAGGTTTTTCTAGTGTAAATCGGGAGCAATTCCAATAGAATCAGTGGGATTACTCCAATTATACACCATTGTAATGGAGAGTGGTATCTGATCCCATTGCATTATTTTCCGTGGATATAGGACCTGATTTTTCCACTGAATTATACCCAGTTAACGCAAGTGCAACATCATTAGTTTCAGTGGAGTTACCCCGGTGAAAATATTGTGTAATACAGTGGATAATCAGATCTGTAGTCACTAGGTTAGGTGATCAGGAAAGAAGAGAATATTATGGATCTATTAATGTGTCTATGACCCATATGGTAGCAGAGCCAGTGCGCTGGTAATATATATACCAGGGGTCGGCAGCCTTTCAGAAGCAGTGTGCCGAGTCTTCATTTATTCACTCTAGTTAAGGTTTCGCATGCTGGTAATACATTTGAACGTTTTTAGAAGGTCTCTTTCTATAAGTCTGTACTATATAACTAAACTATTGTTGTATGTAAAGTAAATAGGATTTTTAAAATGTTTAAGATGCTTCATTTAAAATTAAATTAAAATACAGAGCCCCCCGGACTGATGGCCAGGACCCGAGCAGTGTGAGTGCCACTGAAAATCAGCTTGCGTGCTGCCTTCGGCACACGTGCCATAGGTTGCCTACTCCTGATATATACTTTTTAAAAACTATGTATATATACACAGTTTTTTTTAAAAGAATTTAGCTACTTTCTCTCCTACTCTGCTATTGGACAAGTTCCATTATCCATGTTTTAAAATTAATCAGCAGTAAACTGAAGTCATGACAGTAAAAAAAGTAGCATTCATTCTTCCTTTTTCTGAGCCAGAAAACTTTTATATCTGAAAGTTTAAAATATATTTTTGTACTATTTTCTATTATCAAAGCCAGTCCGTTTTTGCCAGAGGGAAGGTGGATAAAATGTATCACTTAGTTTGCAGGATTTTGTATATAGACAGGTATTTATTCTTTATTGTGTTATTTTGCATCATACTCATTATCATAGTATTTGATCACCTTTACATTATATAAAGATAGATAAATAAAATTAAACCAACACAAAAATGTTAAAGCAATAGCAACCAATGTATGGGCAAAGTGTTAGAAGCACATGAGTTATATACATCCCATGACAAGGAAACAATGCAAAGTATTATGCTTACCAAAAACTTCATTAAAAACTAAAAGCAGTGACTTGACATATAAATAAATCTGAGAACACAGTACATGAACTCTTGTCCATTAAACAGAAGTTTACTCCCATGCACAAGGGTAAATATTACTTTCTACAACTTGTTCCATTGGATCTAAGATTCGTAATAGGTTAGTATTTTGTTTTGGAGAGGAAGGATGGTCTTGTCATGGAAGCAAAGCCCTTGCTTGTATCAAGAGTCCCATTCTTTTCCTGGTTGTGCTGCAGCCTTCTGATGTGACTTTGTGTAAAATCCTAAAGCCAGAAGTTTCAAACTTAGTCTCTAACTTTAGGCAGTGGAGTCTATATTTAGACACATAAATTGGCAACACAATTTTCAGAAGTGTTGATCTTTGACACTTCCTATTAACTTCAATGGGAGTCACAGTTGATCAACACTCTTAAAATCCAACCACTTACTTAGATGCCTAAATATAGCTTCAGCTGCCTGCCTTTGTTTGAACATTTTGATCATAATCTCTCTAAGATTTAGGAACCCCCTCTTTTGTCTTGCCTCTGACCAGTACAACTGTCCAGATGCAGCTTCAGATCCAAGAGTCCAAATATGAACCACCTGAAATGTGGAAAAATTTGGATATTAGGCTTCAGACCTTATTAATAGCTGAAATGGTTCACTCTTGCTTATCATACCTGTATGTAAAGCCTGCTTTCTATAGGCCTGACCCAAAGGTATTTGAGATCATTGGAAAGACTCCCACTGACTAGGGTTGTCAACTTTCTAATCCCACAAAAATGAACACCCTAGCCCTGCCTCACCCATTCCTGAGGCCCTGCCTCACCCATTCCTGAGGCCCTGCCTCCTACTCACTACATCTCCCTTGGTGGCTTTCTCTCCCCCACCCTCACTCACTTTCACTGGGCTGGAGCAGGGGGTTGGGGTGCGGGAGGGGATGAGGGCTCCAGCTGGGGGTGGGGGCTCTAGAGTGGGGTTGGAGATGAGGGGTTCGGGGTGCAGGAGGGGGCTCTGGGTTGAGGCAGGGGGTTGGGGTGCAGGGGGATGAGGGCTCCATCTGGGGGTGCGGGCTCTGGGGTGGGACTGGGGATGAGGGGTTTTGGGTGCAGGAGCGGGCTCCAGGCTGGGGGGGGGGGTGCAGAGAGGTTCAGGGTATGTGGGGGCTCTGCGATGGGGCAGGCATTTGGGGTGCAGGAGGTGGTGAGGACTCCATCTGGGGGTGCGGATTCTGGGGTGGGACTGGAGATGAGGGGTTTTGGGTGCAGGAGAGGGCTCCGGGTTTGGGGTGGGCAGAGGTTGGGGGTTGGGGTGCAGGCTTACCTCTGGCTAATCCCGGTCAGCAGCGCAGTGTGGGGGCTAAGGCAGGCTTTCTGAGGGGACAAATAAGCTGAGGCTGACTAAGCTATTGGTTACTTTAAATATGAACCTTAATTCTCAGGAACTCAGAAATGGTTCTGCTCTATCAAACTGTAATTGTGTTACTATAAAATCCCCTGAAAAGCAGTGTTGATGACACTTCTAAAGCTTTGGGGAATGGATAAGTATCCCAAAATATCTATTCTTAGCTGAACTAATTGAGCGTCCCATATGTTCTGCAGCGTTCCTAATCTATACAACTCTTCTCCCCAGCAACCCATTCTTTCCAGTAATTGTCCTATTGTGGCTGGCTGGTGGCCCTTCTTTCTGGTAGAAGGTAGGCAGCAGGCCAGTTCCCATCCCCTATAAAAACATCATCTTTGAGGGGCATCTTTTCTGCTTTCTCACTCAGTTGATTCTCTGCCCTCTGACTGATTTTCCCCTCTTCACCTAACTCTCTGTCTGTGGCAGTTCTGATGGGCAGTTCTGATGAGCCCATCATGTGATTATCAGAAACATTTGCCTCTCTCTACAATTCTTTGTCTCTTTCTCCTCAAAGATCCTAGAGTCCTATGGGAGTCGGGGAGGTGTTTGTGAGATGTGGCCAGAGATATGGCAGCCCCTCTCCCTATCCATCATCCCAATCATTGCAGCTTTAAGCCAGGGTAAAAGGGTTGCATTGAGTTGACTCAGCTGCTGACTGTTGTTTATTTCCCCCACATACACACATACTTTCTTCTCTGCATACAGACAACAGAGGGAGCACAGTGGAACAGGTGAACAGGGGCGGCTCCAGGCCCCAGCACGCCAAGCGCATGCTTGGGGCGGCATGCCGCGGGGGGCGCTCTGCCAGTTGCCGGGAGGGTGGCAGGCGGCTCTGGTGGACCTCCCGCAGGCGTGTCTGAGCAGGGTCCGCTGGTCCTGCGGCTTCGGTGGAGCAGAGCATACCCCGCGGCGTGCTGCCGTGCTTGGGGCGGCGAAATGGCTAGAGCCGCCCCTGCAGGTGAAGCAGAGTTAAGATGGGGCCATTGACAGCTGGCCTACCTGATCAGCACAGTGATGGGAGGCCAACATAGCTTTAAAATTACTCAGTCCCAGTTGGTATGTTTCCTTGGTCCTTTGTCCCAGACTGTAAGGATCCTGGGAGGATTTGTAAAACAGGACTGTTGACAGCTTTGTTTAATAACACTGGCTAGTTGCAATATAGCTACTTGGAAGATACTGTAGTTTACTTAAAGTGATCATAATTCACATCTTTACAAATGCCTTTGCAAGAATTTCCCAGGGATACCCATGCTACTCCCCACATTTGCTATAGGAAATAGAATATTTCTATAGTGCTATAGAATATTGCTGTGTAGTTGCAAAGGTAACATTTTAGGTCTTTCTGGATGACATCCTGCTGCTTTCCACCCATCCCTCTGTTTACTTTTTTCATGGAGGATAAGTCTATGGCTATTAGCCAGCATGGACGGGGATGATGTCCCTAGCCTCTGTTTGCCAGAAGCTAGGAATGGGTGACAGGGAATGGATCACTTGGTGATTACCTGTTCTGTTCATTCCCTCTGAAGCACCTGGCATTGGCCACTGTTGGAAGAAAGGATACTGGGTTAGATGGACCTTTGGTCTGACCCAGTAGGGCTGTTCTTATGTACGTATGTTCTTTATTTTTTATACATTATGCGTTAATTCCCTTTCTTCCTCTGTCAGAGACAGATGGCAAGTTGGTGATATTAATGAGCTCCCTGCTGCCCAGAGAAGTCGGACAGAAATGGTTTGTATTCCTGGACTAGCAGACAGCTCACATTTACTAACAGAATGTAGTTTGTGTGCTGAGAGGCTTGACGCATGAATACTACAGCACATAACACTTTTCTTCAGATGCACCTGTGATCTATATTCCTCACTGCAAAGGAGTAGGAAAAAAATCTTGATCCCTGCTTGTTTGATGACTGCGATTAATTATACAATATCCATCTCCTTTATGGAGATGGAGGGAGCGTTAAGCTGGGACACATGGCAATTGAATGCGTTGCTTCTCTGGCATTAGAACACTGGAAAATAAAAACAAAGAATGCCTGCTGTTTCTTAAAATTATTTTCTGAACATTTTAAATACTTTTATGTTGGGGGGGGGGGCAGAAAGCTATTCTTTACTGGGCTAACTACAAAAAGAACATAATTAATTATGGGAGTTGCAGGCTTCTAAGGTAATTAACACAGTTGTCCAAGGTTTCAAGTTAGATTGTTATTTTTTCTTTTTAAATAAATATATGGGATTCTCAAAAGTGACTTTTGTAGTAAGACAAGCTGATGGATAGGTCCAGTAGTTGAAATCATGTGGGTGACCCAAAATTGTGGACTAAGTTTCCAAAGGCTGGAAGTATTGTGGATGGAGGATGTTCTTCTTCAGGAAGAAAACACTTTGTGTTACACATTTGTGATCCCTTCTGGTGCATTCATGAAATGTTCTTGGTGGTCTCCAGCAAAGATGCATCAAGATCTCCACAATCAGGGGAAAGTTGCCATAACTCACAACCTTTGAGTGATCGAGAAGCAAAAAATGTTTTAAAATAAATAAAATGTGACTTTGGATTGTGGCATTTCACGGCCAACCTTGAACATATGACTACTGGATAGGTATCTCTCCAGTATCACAGTTACCTTCTCTTCTAAGAGTAGAGAGTAGATAGTATAAGTAACTTAATGTAGAGGATAACTGTAGTATCTTAGCTATATATGGTTCTGGGGCCTATTTCTAAATGTTGACTTTTTAAATAATGGCCAGTCTATTTACTATAATTACTGTGTATGAAAGATCAACAGATGTATTGAGAATGGTCAGGCCAGTAAAAATAACTTTCAGAAAAGGATTGTATCAACTTGGATGTTTTAAAAAAAATAAATAAATAAAATGGAGTTTACCAAATGCATGGTTTAAAACCTCAAATGTTTTAACATTTTGCTTATTTTTGTTCTATGTTGCAACAAATCCATTAAAAATTAGAAAAGTAGGTAAGTTCACCACAGGCCTGAGCAGATGTGATTCCAGTAATTTGAAATTATTGCCACTTAAGCCAGCTCTGAATTTGGACGAAGGTGTTTGGTGTCCCTTTTCAGGCCTGCCCTTTCACTAATGTTCAGCTTGCCTATACGAATGGAGCCAATCCAAAAGTGACTGGCTGACTGCAGTCATTCACCTGAAAGTGATAAGCAGCACTAGAAGGTTATGAAGATGAGTTTGAACTGCTACTATTGAAGACGTTGATACAATCTCAGTTATTTTATTTTACCATGCATAAATGTATTGACATAGTTTCTAAATGAAGAATAAGGATTTAGACCATTTTTCAATTACATCCAATCAAGGAGAACCAATTAAATAAATAAGTGAAGTGACACTGAATTAACTTTAAGAACTTTAAGCTCTCTGCATACTAAACTATAAAACATGCACACAAATGCCATCCTGCCATGATACTCATAGGTGAAAGACACTTTAATTTTCAGAAGCTCTGTTTGGGGAAATCTCTTGTACAGGTATGCATTTGGTATTTAAAAAAAACAGAAGTGGACAATTCTGAGAAAAATGTATGGGCCTTTACGAAAAAAAGTTATTTTGATTTTAGGTAAAGTTGAGTACCTCTTGAAAGATAAAAGTAATTACCATAGGCACAGTCCCTTATTTCTGGCTTTTACTGAAGTTATTTTTGTTGCTAGTTATTATGAGGGAGATTTTTCAAAACTAGAAAAGGCAATTAAGCACCCAATCTGTGTTAAGTATTAATTTGTATTATGGCAGCTCCAAAGAACTCTAACAGACAAGGGTCCCATTGTGTTAGGCACTGTATGGACATGGCTATGAAAATTTTTCCCTGTATCGTAAATTTAAGTGCATCTTTTTATCCCAGGAAATCTCAAATCACCTCTCAAACCATATAAATACTTGATTCGCTTCACACTACAGAAATTCATCAACCTCTGATGTACAGCTGAAATGAGAATGGTAGCCAGGATTCAGGCCATCAGGACTAACAATACTTTTTGTGAAAAAAGAGACATCGAATCTTTAATTACTGCAAACAATCAGTAATTTGATTTTACAAAAGGCACAGTGCCCCTAATGCCATGTTGTGGCATTGATCAGAGATAAGATGTCTTTGACTCAAGTTGACAACACTAGTTCTTACAGGACCCTGATTTCTTTTTGGAGATATAAATTCCAACTAAGTACCTTCTAGTCTCAGCTGTGTTTTTTCTGAGATCGCAGCCTGAGATGGCATGGTTTCATACATTTTTTAATTTATATTTGATATTCTGTTTGCCAAAAATATTGAACTTTGCCTTGTTTATAAATATTCTATATTATCCCTATAATAAAATACTAGTGCCAGGGAACTATTTGATGGGTGGTATGACTAGCTTTGGAATGCTTTAATATTTTTCACTTGATTTGTGCTAAGAGTATTTACCTCCAGTTTCAGATGGATGTGGTTATGAAGTTTCCATTCATTAACATGCTTGTGTTGTGTCAAATTAGGTCTGGGATTCATTCTTTATAGAGGTTGCATTGAAGGGTGAAATATGGTGGAGAGAAAAAGAGTAGAGCTTTTGTGAATCGACATCATGAAACTGCTTCTAAGAAATCATATGGGAGTCTCCCCTAATCTTTATAAAATGCCACCCACACAACAAATTGTAGGAGGGATCTAGGCTGAAGATCTGTATTTGGAAGTGTTTATGCTTCCTAGTTCAAACATATGCCTATGATACTGTGTTTCAAGTAGAAACATGGGAATTCTCTTTCAGTAAAAATAATGTGAGAAAAGACAACTTTTTCATCTTGAATAAGCCACCTCCGCTTTAAATATGGAGAAGCTTTGGTATTTTGGATTTAATGAGGCTTAACATATGTCAACATTGGAGGCTGTTTGCATTTGTTAAATATTTGGCATGCTATACTAACTGGCACTGATATATTTCCTCAGTCAGAATCCTTTTTTAACTTGCTGGTTCCTAAGTCATAGATTTAGCTCTTTGGGTCCTGCTTTTATTTTAGGTCATTCCTTTTAGTCTTACCTTGTCTCCTCCTTTCTTTCTTTGTACCAATGCCATTTATTTATTAGTTTGTTTTGTTTTTGTGGTCGTAAGGCAGATGTTGATACAGATCCATCAGCATGGATAAAGCAAGAAGAGGAAAATGATGCACCTAAAATGTGAACACTGAGAGTTGCCTCACCTGGGCCATCAAATAGCCTATTTTAAACCTGTGTCCCTATTCTAAATCGGTGTCTTGATGTCCAAGTATCTGATCCTCCTCCCATGCTGGTCACTGGAAAAACTTCTATTAAAATTAATGGGACCAAGATTGGTCGGCAGGCCATTCAGTCTGGAATCGCTGAGTTGGAGCTCTCAGTGGTTGTACATGTCTCCCAATAACATCTTGTGGTTGTTCAGGGGCAGCATATGGTTGTAAAATAATCTCATTTCTAGTCAAAACATAGTCCTGGTGACACAAGGTCTACGTTTGTTGTTTGGTTGGCATTTACGAACAGTTATGCCAATAACTGTGGTAAATGTATGGTATTTGTTGACAAATGTTGATTTTTCCAATGATGATCACTTTACTTATTGTGATGAAAGTATGTATGTGGAACACATTAATGTTCCAGTGCTGCAACATTGAAGTCAGTGGGAATTTGGCCATTATTTGAATTGCAGCAAGATCATCTTGAGGACAGTACATACACCTCTACCCCGATATAACGCCGCCCAATACTACACAAATTTGGATATAACGTGGTAAAGCAGCACTCTGGGGGGGCGGGGCTGTGCGCTCCAGCGGATCAAATCAAGTTAGATATAATGCAGTTTCACCTATAACACGGTAAGATTTTTTGGCTCCCGAGGACAGCGTTATATCGAGGTAGAAGTGTATTTAGAAAAGTCCAAGTGGCTCTTCTTCCACAAATTTTGGTACCTTACCTGATCCCTTGGCAGGAGGGAAGTGAATGGCCAAAAATATATAATTGAATAAAGAGTTACTGTTTGGCTTTGATATTATCTGATAATAAGGCATGGCAATCAGGACTGTTTACTGCTTTTTCGTAAGACCAAAAATAAATACCGTAAATAAAAATTCAGCACCGGTAAGGATCACTGTTAAATTTAATTAATGGGAGACTTTCTTAGATTAGCTAGATCAGTGCTGGCTACTGATGCATAATTCTTTAATGAAGCTACAGTAGACTAAAATCAGATGCTCCTACCAGTTCAATCTGTGACAAATTATATCTCCTTTAACAGATCTTTTGGGGTTTATGGACATGCCAGTTTATTAAAATAAACTGATCCACTGATACGTTGATGGTAAACTAAATATACTGTTACCATTATGGTTTTTTTTTTTATCAGATATATTCAGATTATTACTTTGACCTCCTGAAAGTGATAATTCTTTTCAAAAAATGGTAAGAATATTAATAAGTTGCATAGGCCAAATCCAGCCTTATGCCTTGCTTTGACACATTACTTGATGTCCTAATTTACTTTCAGTTCCTTTTGTTACAATAAAAATCACCATGTCTGTCCATTACTTCCAATATTATACAGTTTTCCAAGTTTCATGCATTGATTTGCAATTCTTCCTTTGCAGTTTTATTAGTCCAGTTAATAATGGAAAGGTGAACTGTACAGCAAGCTTTGATCATCATGAAAAGTTTTCCCTAGTAAATGAATTCAACACTTACAGTTAATAAGTGTATGATAATCACTATGTACAGATGTAGCTAACTTAATACAGAAAAGAGCATAACATTAGACCAGACCCTACAAACTCTTGGTGTGCATCATTGTTCCTATTGTTAGCTAGCGAACCCATTGGGGATGTCTTTTGAATCTGTAGCGACAGATCATAGTTGTTAGCATTATGCTCAGTAGTAAGTATTTGCAGGATTAGAACTGAATTCGGCCTATGTGGTTCTTAAATTGCAAAATTATGCTACTTGGAAACATTTTTAAACTGATATGAAAGTGTTTGTATACTTGGAAAAATCTACATGAAAAAGAGGAGCTAAGAAGGGTTTGTAGTGTACATACCAACAATATTCATTAGAAAATATCATCAATATAAAGCCTGATAAATGGGGAAAATTCAGAAGTATGCAAGAGGAAGACATTTCAAGGCTAACATTGAATCCAGAAGATTTCCACATGGCAAAACATTGCCAGCAAGTCATAAGTACATACCAGATGAGCCTGTAATTCTTTTAAACGATAGTGATTAGATAACTATGATGATAGTCCTATATCTGTGACAAATTTAGCCCATATTACTCTTCTGCACCTGTTATATAATTATTCTCTCATTAGGACTTCTAGACATATTTATGTAGGTGAGTACCTGTACCCCAAAAGAGCATAGGTTACCAAGGGCCTGTCTGATGCAATAAGAACAATTGAAAGAGACTTCTTGTGAAGAAAAGAGAAGCCTGTTCCATGTGGCCTTTCAGGTGAACTAGATTATTTGGCTTGCTTAACTGGATGCTCCTTTTCCTGCCTCTCTTCAGCTAAAAGTGGAATCTGCTTTACTGGCTAGCGAAACAAATAAAATGTGACAGTAGCAATACTTTGTGGATGAGATCGTGATTCTTGGCCACGTTCACATGGTTAAACTGATTGCAGAGTTAAATACTGTATTTATATAACAATAAATGGTAGATAGCGCTTAGATAGTGCTTCACATTTTGAGTCCACTGTACAAAAGGAAAAACAACAACCCTCAAAAAGCGAATTGTGGTTGGCAAAGAATTTTCTCCTGGGGTATATTGCAGTGATATTGGTGATTGATAGTAGAGATGGAGAGGTGGTGGTGCTGCAATATTAACTTTACATAGAGTATTGAGTGGCTTTCATCCCGGAGCAACAGGTGGCTGTGTCCCAACTGATATATTGCTGATTAAGATGTTCTGGCATTAGTGGACTTCATCTTTCCTGAATTCTTATTCTACATTCCTATATATTCTGGGGATTCACTTAATTGTTACCAGGACTGTTGCTGCTACTATTGCATACTGCGTAGTATATGGTGGAAATTCTTTCATTCTTGTCTCACAGTATTTTGACACTTTGAACAGTTTTTTCACCAGAGGAGAAATGGGCAGATTGTCGGTGCGCCACTGATGCTGTTGTATGGTCCTTGGGTTGTTTTTCTCAAGTCAGGAGCCAGCATTATGCCACTGTTTGTCAGGTAGTGTTGTTTTGATGGAAAGCATTCCTGTGACACTGAATGTATTAGCAGCAGCAGTGTCAGGAGTGGTAGCATTTCTCTCACACTCATGTTTGAACGAGAAGCCAAAAATCGCCACTGTGAAACCGGCTAGGGTGGTAATAAAAGGAGATATCCCATCTCCTAGAACTGGAAGGGACCTTGAAAGGTCATTGAGTCCAGCCCCCTGCCTTCACTAGCAGGACCAATTTTTGCCCCAGATTCCTAAGTGGCCTCCTCAAGGATTGAACTCACAACCCTGGGTTTAGCAGGCCAATGCGCAAACCACTGAGCTATCCCTCCCCCGAGCCAGAAGAGTGACTGTGCCCTATTAATTTTCTCTTGGATGTTTTCCCCATATTTCAGTGCATTTGGGATTGACTGAATTTGGTTTTAGACAGTAAGCATATGGCAGTGGGCAGGAGAGCTAAGATTTAAGTGAGATACAGAACCCACAAAAGAAACTTCATGAAAAATTGAAACCACTTGTTCTGGTTGAGCAGAGCAGCTGACTATTACAAGTTTTTCTGTGAATATTTGCTGATATTTTAAAATTAAATTATTTCAGTTGTGTGCATGCCCCTTTTGTGTTCCTGCAAATAGATTTTAGCAAATGGCAGGATCTGCTAAATCAGGTGATGTTAAGCAAATATTGCAGAATGCTTGTGGAAAGCAATTCGGTATCCCAACCTGATTCTAAGAGTCCCAGCCAACCAGTCAAGGACTAAGAACTTAAATTATATGACCTGTGTGTCCAGTTAAAGCTGCTCAGAGTTCACATACTGAATACTCTCAACAAATTTCTTGTTACAAGTTACACACCAGGAATTACTTAACAAATAGTCTGACGACTTCAGCTCATTTGCAGACAATTTGTGAACAGAAAAGCAGATGAAATGCATTGAATAAATTATTTGTTTTTCAACCAGTCTTTTATGTTTTTATGTAGTTAAATCAATTTAGTTCCTAGTATGCCTAGCTAGCACTGTTAGTGCTGCCTGTAGGTGGTCTATTATTCAGGTGCCTTGCTGTTAAATCAGTGGAGGGTTGGGTGTCTGCCACATTCTGGGTGTTAGAATATGGATCTCTCCACCAGAATGAAGAGCTGCAGCATGACCATTTTCACCTTTTCCCATGATAACAGAAGCTTGTGTGTGTGTGTGCATGTGTATGTATGTGAGAGGGAGAATGAGAATTGAGGGAGAGAGGAGTCCAGAAAAGAGGATGAATCCAAGGTGGGCAAGAGTGAAGATTCCGTAGTGTATATTCATGTATTAATAGTACAGTAATGGGGTGTCTAAAAGTACCATAGACACATCAAAGGAGATGGGGGTAAATGAAAAAAGTTCCAACAAGATAAGTCCACTACTTCAGATTCAGATACACAATATCCTAAGTAACTTTCTTTCCAGAGTGATATTGCAGCATCAGATGATGTTGATTGGTTTTTACAATGATACCCATCAGATGAATATTTGTGAGCCACCGATAGAAGAGATGAGTAAGGGGCTTAAAATCTCTTACATCTCTGTCTGAGATGTGTCACAGTGGAATGACTTTGTAAGCTAATATGTTAAGAAAGGACATCATGAAAAACCTCACAATAAATACACATGTACCTTCTATTCTGTGTGCCAAGGACTGTGCTTTTTGTACAGCTTATGATGCTATGCTGCAATTTGGATGAAATCTATGGCAGGCATGCCAAGGTTTCAAAACAAGGACTAATGCATTTCTTTTTCCTTGTTAATACTACATCCTGACACTTGTGTAATGACTGCCAAAAGATAAGAATGGAATGGGGGGAGGCCGGAGGGAAACACACATGCCCTGGGGTGGAAGGGAGAAGAAAAGCTAGTTAGAAAGAGATTGAGAACAGGGCCGAGCAATTACTACTATATTATTTATTTGAAATGTAATTACAAAAGGTCACCAAACCCTAAAATCAAAATTCTGCTCTGCCTTGGATGAGTCTGTTGGGAGGGCTGAAAAGGGGTCGCGGGCTTTCTACTGTAGCAGCTGTATAGGCATCCAGTCTTTAAGGACTCCTTTGATACTATGATGATACAGGCCATGTAAATACCTAGCTAGAAAATTTCTGGCAAGTTTGCTTGTCCACCACAACTGCAGGGCTTGGATAAGTGTTTAGGTTCCCTTTTCCTTCCACCATATCTCTTCCCCCATGTGCCTTCTGCCTATCAGAGCAGATGTTGTGGGGAGCGGTAAGGTGAATTACAGGAAGTGAATTACCACCAAGTATCCCCCAGGCCCTTCAATACATTAAATAGTAAGAACAGTTGCACCTCCCCTCTGTCCTGACATAGAACCAAAGGCTTAAACAACATCTACAACCAAAGAAAAGAAACTGAGGGTTTACATTTTCCCCCTTTCCCTGTGCCAGTTTTTTTTTTGACAGTGACAACCATTACCAAATATCTGACCATCTTACTGAAGCCTTGAGGGGATCCCTCTGTAATAATTTTCCTTGTTGTTAGATTCTCCTGTCACTTCAACCAATGAATGTTCAGTGGTGTTGACTTAAATTCTCAATTTATTTGTTTTTATGGCTTCTCACTTGGGAAGTGAATCCAATCCTGGATTTGCAAATGCGGTTAAATGTCTTTGTTGGGAGGAGGGTTTGAGGTGTTGGCTTTACAACATGCTCTCTTACCCTACAGAGACCTCACATGCCACTCCTCAAAAGTGGACACAACCTCATGGCACAGACCTCTCCATCTAGGTCTGTCCAGTGCAACAGATTCCCAGGTTTTAACGTTTATCATGCATGCTTTGAGGTTGGCCTTCAAAGTGTCTTTATATCTAAGGATAGGTTGACTCTTAAAGGGGGTTGGCTGTAGATCACCTCTTCTGCTGTACTGGAAACCTTCATATGGATCATGTGTCAGACCCAGTGAAGTTGAGCCCTGATTAGCATGCTCTTGATACCAGAGATTTGGCATCTCTCACAGACTTCAGTGTTGGGGATCTTGTCCTGCAATTTGATGTCCCCAGCAGATCGAGGGATGTGATCATTCCCCTCTATTCGACATTGGTGAGGCCTCATCTGGAGTACTGTATCCAGTTTTGGGCCCCACACTACAAGAAGGGTGTGGAAAAATTGGAAAGAGTCCAGCAGCGGGCAACAAAAATGATTAGGGGGCTGGAGCACATGATTTATGAGGAGTGGCTGAGGGAACTGGGATTGTTTAGTCTGCAGAAGAGAAGAATGAGGGGGGATTTGATAGCTGCTTTCAATTACCTGAAAGGGGGTTCCAAAGAGGATGGATCTAGACTGTTCTCAGTCATACCAGACGACAGAACAAGGAGTTGCAGTTGGGGGAGGTTTAGGTTGGACATTAGGAAAAACTTTTTCACTAGGATGGCGGTGAAGCACTGGAATGGATTACCTAGGGAGGTGGTGGAATCTACTTCCTTAGAGGTTTTTAAGGTCAGGCTTGACAAAGCCCTGGCTGGGATGATTTAGTTGGGGATTGGTCCTGCTTTGAGCAGGGGGTTGGACTAGATGACCTCCTGAGGTCCCTTCCAACCCTGATATTCTATTATTCTATTTTGCAGATGGATTTAGACAGTGAAGGTGGAATCTCTCCCGCTGTTTGATTTGCCATTGATAGAGTGTCCATATCTCACAGCCATAGCGGAGTGAGGGAAGTACAGCATCATGATAGATTTTTATCTTTGTTCTGAGGCAGACTCCACACTCCCTCCAGAGCTTGTGGTGAGCCTGCCAAATGACAACCTGGACTTTGCCAGGCAGTGAATAATCTCATCATCCGACATGGTGTTGCTGAGAAGTATGCAGAATTTCTAGGTAGCAGAATCTCCTAACCAAGTTGAGGGTGTATCGTCAGTTGTGACAACGGGATCACGGTGTTTGTGATGCTGGTGGTCTGGTGCTGGCTGGTATACAACTTTTGTCTTTTTCAAACTGATTGTAAAACCAAAGCATTTTGAGGCATAGGCAAAGTGGTCTATGATAAGCTGAATGTCCTCGAGTGTGTGGCAATGAGGGCACAGTCAGCAAAGAGGAGCTCTCTTCGTAGCTGTGTGATTACCTTGGTGTGGGCCCCGAGTCACCTTAGATTGAATAGACGCACATCCAATCTAAACTGGATATGTATGCCTCTGTCAGAGTCCTGGAATGCAAACAAGAGCATGGCTGAAAAGACATGGCGGGACTGGAGCCATTACTCATCCTTGTTTGGTGCCGTTGGTGAAAGGGGAGGCTTCTACGCTCCATCACCCTGGCCTTCATACCACGGTGAAATGAGCGGATGACAGCAATCTTCTTCTCTGGTCAGCCAAATCTGTGAAGGAGTTTCCATAGGCCTTCACGATTCACTGTGTCAAAAGCCTTGGTCAGTCAACAAACACCATGTACACAGGTCCTTGTTCTGTTCATGAGTCTTCTCTTATATTTATCAGGCTGCAAAAATTATGTCCATGGTATCATGGCCAGGACAAAAGCCATGCTGTGACTCTGAATACACTGAGTTCACTATGTGAGAGACGAGCCTGATGAGGACAACCTGTGCAAGGATCCTCCCGGCTGTAGACATAAGTGAGATTCAGTGATGGTTGTCAAAGCTAGATATACTTCCCTTTCTTTTGTATATGTACCTCCCCTCCCGTTCACTGGCCCAGTATGAGGTTGTTCAAGATAGGGTAAGTCTGCCTTGTGGCTTTTTACACAACTTTGGGAACCTGGGCCTAAGGCTCCTCTGTGTGCTCTGCATCTGTGTTGTGTGTCAACCAGGAACAAGGTTTTATTCTGTAGAGAAACAAAGAATAGGATTACAATCTGGCAGCCTCCTTTCTGCTTGCTTGCCTCATGCTTCCAGCTTCAGCCATGCTGAATCTTTCAGGAAGGCAGAGGAACCAGGCAGTTCTCTGAACATGCTGCAGTTTGTAGTCCACAACTTGCAGTTCCCGCTGCTGCTGCTGCTGAATCACACTGGATCTTAGGCTATGGATAGATAGATTATGAAGGCATCCTTATACTCCTGGAGCATGGTACCCTGTTCCTATACGGTCTTGAAAAGGCAAGTGAGTTTCCTGACCAGGTGAGCACCTCCTCAATTGTATACTTGAGATGAAATACCATTGGGGCCTGGAGACTTGCCCATGGACAGCTGCTTTATGACCTTAGTAACCTCATCTAAAGAAGGTCCAGGCACAGCTCCTCTAGGACAGATATGCCGCGGGAGTGATTTGATGGCTTCATCAGATATAGTGGATTGACAGTTCAGGAGACTGTCAAAGTGCTCTGCCCAGCAAGAGAAAATATTGGCTTTGTCTGTGAGCAGCGTTACTATCCCCTGTGAGAACAGGGACTGTACCACTGGATTTTGGGCCATATACAGCACAGAGACCTTCATAGAAGGCCTTCATGTCATGCATGTCATGCTTCCTGGAGTTCTACAGCCTTCTGCTCCTACACACTCTTAACTTAGAAGTTTTTTCCCCTTTTTTCTCCACTTGATGGTATGAACATAATGATAACCGATTTCATAATCTGATGGAAAATGAAACAGCAGTTAGAACTGTTGGGACCTCTTAAAGGGCCAAATTAACCCTGGACATAACTCCAGCGGCATACAATAACAATGGATTTAACCCACAAATTTGTCACAGATATAGTGGTTTTTGGCTTACATAAACTGCTTGGTTGTAATGCATCTATAATGGCTTCATGGTGGTATTATTATTTTTATTTTATTACTGTTTAATAACAGCTACAATAATTATTTTTATAGGTAACTAAAACTTCATGACTTCTTAATAATTAGTAGATAATGGGCAAGTAATAAGGGGTTTAATGTAATAACTGTATCATCATGTTTGAAATGAATCACATTGTTTTTCACAATGTGAATAACTTAATGCTTCTTAATAATTTAACATTCCCTAACAAGCCATAATCCTTGTATTCTCTTATCAGTTTTCCCCGCATTTACAAAATAAGTGACCTTGAGTTCACTTTGTTGTTTTACTCCTCTTTTTCATTGTGTGTATGCTTTCATATAGTATTAACCTTCACCTTTAAACTCTGCAGTGTGCAACTAAAAGAGAATGGATGGAATGCTTCTTCTAACTTTGTTTTATGCAAGCCAGAAGCTGAATGTTCTTCTGCCTTCCTTTAATGGAAGGAATCTACTGCCTTCCTTTAATGGAAGGAATCTACAGTTTAATTACTTGTGTTGGATGCGAACTTGTTTCTCTGTGTAGAAACATGTGAGTGATCATTATAAAACTCTGGGATGGATGTACAAGGTATAATTGAAAAAAATCATAAGCTTTAAGTGCTAATCAAAATGCAATCCACACATCTGCTAAATAGGCCGCATGCGGCCAATGCAAATACAGGTGTTCCGTGACCATTCATTATATGTTAGCCAGTTCCTGAAGATAAAATGTGAATGTTAGAGGACATTTTTTTGTGGACCTTGATAGGTCATCTAATTAATATATGTTATGCTCATAAATATATTATAAAGTGGCTAAAAAATGTGAAATGACAAAATGAGTCCAACTCTATTAGATAGAAGTTGAACAAAAGATCACCTTGTTTTCTGAAAGAGGGCTGGGTGTCAAATCAATAGTTCTATAATAATCACAAAGAATATTCATTTCAAGCAGTTTTGCCAGCGTGTGATAGGAAACACATCCTGAGAGAAGGATTTTGTTTGATCATCCTGTCTCAATGCAGTTCTGTGAATGAGAGAGAGAGAGAGAGAGAAAACCAAACATTAAAATGCTCATTTACTTTTGAATTCAGCCTTTTCTTCTAGGTTGTGTTCCATTGAGTCTCATCTAACGGGGGGATAGCTCAGTGGTTTGAGCAATGGCCTGCTAAATCCAGGGCTGTGAGTTCAATTCTTGAGGGGGCCACTTAGGGATCTGGGGCAAAAATTGGTCCTGCTAGTGAAGGCAGGGGGCTGGACTCCATGACCTTTCAAGGTTCCTTCCAATTCTAGGAGATTGGTATATCTCCAATTATTACCTTACCTAGGTTTGATGTTGGGGATCTAAGTTTCAAAGAGTGAAATGACCTTGAGTTATGCAGAATACTCTCTTCCAAAACTTGGCCCCCCCACCAAAAAAAATCAGATGACCGGTGATCCTACTCTAGCTAGTATAGCAGTCTTTGAAATAACACTAGAGTCCATTTCAGAGAATGTGCATTGACATCTGTCATTTAAGTTCTGTATCCACCACTGAACAGTATATGTTGTCTTCTTCACTTCCTCACAATGACTTGATACCTGATGACCCCCTGGGATGATATCACTCTCTCCCGAAATCAGAAAGTGGAATAATGAAGATTTCTCTCTTGCTTAAAGTACATTAAAGATAACTATCTGTGCCAAACTCACTCACTATTCTTGGATATTTTCAAACCTAAAAAATGCTGACATCTTGTCATTAATACTCTTGTAAATTCTAAAGTAAACAGATTTCAAAGGCACTTGACTGTTAGTGTGAAGACAAGGTCAAATAGTTGAATGACAAGTGCTCCTGGTACAATAAGACTATCCATCAATCAGTTCTACCAGCAAGTTCTTAAAAAAGACAGGAGAATGGAACATGACAAAATAATGTGTTGAAAGATGTATTTGTAGAAGGTCCATTTCAGCATTCTTGAACTAGTAGTTCATAAAGAAAATCAATTATGTATGGCTTAGAAATGGGTTGGCCCTTCATTGAACAACCTAGTTTGCAATTTAAAACTGCTCAAAGGCATCTTGTCACTAACTCTAAAAAATGAATTCAGAAATTGGAAAAAATCCATTCTGTCAAATTAAAGCTTTTTCGGTTCCACCATCACTAGAAGAAGAGCATAGTAAGTGCACACAGCTGAAATAAGTGAAACACATTAATTTGGCCTAGGAAACATCAAGTTAGTAGTGATGACTTTCTGATGTTCTCACACTGCTTAAAAATAATTTGACTTCAATTATTAAGTAGTCTTCAGTAGGAGTTGTGTGAGCTGGGGATATTTTCACTACCGCTGAGCTCAGCAAACATGGAATTCAGATGTTCACTTGGACATAGTTCAAAAGCTAGGCCATCTTAACCTAACTTTCTGATGAACGCTTTTGAAACTTAGGCTATTCTGCCCTATCTCCATGTGTTTGTGGTGCCATTATGTTTTGTTTCCTTAAATTTACTGTGGCATTATTCTGATGAGATAGTAATTAGAGAAAATGCGGAAGGAGTCCGATGTTAAATACAGCTCTTCCATTTGTTTTATAGTAAAAGGACTAGTACAAAATGTAGATGGATGGTTTAGAGGTGTTAGAAGAAAGGATCTGTTCTCCCAAATAGATCAATGTACAGAAAAGAAAAATAGTTAAATGTTGCATGAAATTATGGACCAGGTCTCATTTTTTCATTAGCATGTGGTAGTTTTTGTTATTCATTCTTTGATTACATGGTATCAATATGTTGAATTACTTCACAAGCATTCAGCACAGAGGGCACTTTAAGTCAGTGGCTTTCCAACTTTTTTTCTCGTGACCCAGATGAAGAAAATTGTTGATGACCGTGACCCAACAGAGCTGGGGATCAGGGGTTTGACGTGTGGGAGGGACTCAGGGCTGGGGCAGGGGGTTGGGGTGTGGGAGGGGCTCAGGGCTCTGGGCTAGGGGTGCAGGCTCTGGGGTGGGGCTGGGGATGATGGGTTTGGGGTGCAGGAGGGTGCTCTGGGTTTGGGGGGCTCAGGGCTGGGGCAGGGGATTGGGGCATGGGAAGGGAACAGGGCTCTGGGCTGGGAGGTGCAAACTCTGGGGTGGGGCTGGGGACCAGGGGTTTGGGGTGAGGCCCAGGGCTGGGGCAGGGGATCGGAGCACAGGGTTGGGGCGTGGGCCCTTGAGCGGCTCCCAGTCAGCGGCACAATGGGCGTGCTAAGCAGGCTTCCTGCCTGTCCTGGCTCTGCAGACCGCACTGTGCCCCGGAAGTGGCTAGCAGGAGGTCCGGCTCCAATGGGAGTGCGGAGCTGGTGCTCGGGGTGGGGGCAGGAAATGGAGCCCCATGCGCCCCTCCCCCGCCTAGGAGCCAGACCTGCTGCTGGCTACTTTCAGGGTGCAGCATGGTGTCAGAACAGGTAGGGACTAGCCTGCCTTAGCCGGCAGCACCACCGACGGGACTTTTAACAGCCCAGTGGAGGTGCTGACCGGATCCACCACAACCCAGTGCCTTACATTCCGCGACCCACAGTTTGAAAACCACGGCCTTAAGTTATATCCGAGTTTTTTTACTCAGTCAATACTCAGGCAAACTCCCAATGATGTCAATGGGAGTTTGCCTGTATAAAAACTGAATGAGGATCTTCGGATCAGTTCTTAATTAGTGGGGGAAAGAGGAGTGACTTGCACTTTGAATAACAACATTTTTCCAGTGGTTCATCTAATGCTGGTGTACATCATCTTTACAGGAATGGCAGCCTTGTAATTAAGGCACTGGACTGGGTCTCAGCTCTGCCTAGTTCTGCCACAGACTTTCTGTGTGACCCTGGGCAAGTCACTTGATATCACCCTGGAGATAACAATACATTCTTCCCCCTCCCCTTTGTCTGCTTAAAATGCAAGTTTGGTGAGGGCCTAACTCTTACTATGTGTCTGTACACTGCCTAGCAGAATGTGGTCCCTTTCTCTGTTAGGTACTCTAGGCATTACTGCAATACTAATTAATCATTAATGTATAATTGTAATTTAAAAATTACAAAGCTCCTCAGAAAGAGACTACGTATTCATTAGCAAAGCAAGATTAAAATGAAATGTTAAGAACTCTTTAAAAATACAAGTCCCATGGGAATAGGCCTGATGCTAAGAGACACAAATTGTTGTAAATACACAGGGTCTATCCTTGCACTCATTTACGTCTGTGTTGTCCCACTGAAGTCAATGGGGTTGCTTGGGTGTAAGTGATGGCAACAGTTTGTATACAGACGTTAGAGCAGTTAGAGCAAAGTATAGAGAAGTTAGAGCAAAAACACAAAAGATCCATTAATGCAAGAGAATGATACAGAATGCTGCTGCAAAAACAGTTTTTCCCTGCACTGTGTTTTGGTGTTCCATAGTTTTGCAATACTGACTCTTGACATTTGCCTGTGCCAACGTTTGATACGTGATGCCCTGCTTTTGTGTCATATAATTAACTGCCACACTCAGTGGATGTTACATGTCTTTAGTTAGATCAGGACATGATGTTTTACCTAATACTCTGAGAAATCCTGAAAATACCACAAAGAGTGGGAGTGGACTTGTGAAGGGACTAATTATGCCAGTTCATAGAATATCAGGGTTGGAAGGGACCTCAGGAGATCATTTAGTCCAACCCGTTGCTCAAAGCAGGACCAATCCTCAGACAGATTTTTGCCCCAGCTCCCTAAATGGCCCCCTCCAGGAGGGAACTCTCAACCCTGGGGTTAGCAAGCCAATGCTCAAACCACTGAGCTATCTTAAGTTTTTTCTTCTCATCATATGTGGCTGAGAAAAATAACCATTGTTTTCAGCTTTGTCAAGCTTCTAGGCAGATAGAAAGATGTTGTAGGTGTTTTTTGGAAAGTACTGTAGAATGTGTGTTAAACATGCCTCTCTTGTCAATCGAGTGAGATCTGTTGAAGTTTCCACAGTGATTAAATGAGTCATTAAGGAAGATTTGTTATAAATGTGTTTCCTTCATGTACTACTCTGGAAAAAAAAATTCAGAGTACTCAGAATTTTTTCCAGAGTAGGACATCAAGTACAATTCAATACAAGAATTGTACAGAACCAAAAAGCTGTCTAGGCATTGGTTGGAGTATTTTTCAAGGGCCCTAGAATCCAAAAGCCAAATCTTGTCATCTCTGTTCAGTCCTTAGATATTTGCTGAATTACCTCTCAGCCATCTTCTAATCTCTGTTAACCCAGTCAAAATCCAAGGCTTTGCCAAGGAGATTTTAACTTCAATTTACACTTGCATAACAGAGAGCAAAGTTAAATTATAATTATTAGTATTGTTCATATTTTATTATTCAATTTTATTTATATTGTGGTAGAACCCAAACTCACAATACACTTTCCAAATACAGAGGAAGACACTTGCCCAGAAGTGTATTCACACACCCAATCCCATGCTGTGATGTTACAGTTGGCTCCTTCTGCCAGTGCAGAAACCTAATAATTTCAGTGGTGCTCCAAGTAGACCCAGAGGCCCACCTGCATGCATTTCATTGCAGGATCATAATCTGATGTTGTTTAAATCCAATATAACTCCATAAAAGTCATTACTGTTACTTCAGATGTATTCCTGTGTAAGGGAGAGAAGAATCCGACCCACTGACATCAGTGGATGTTATTCTCAAATATAGACTGCAAGGCTGTTGGCCCCAAACCATTGAGTCCTCACTAGTACCCATCTTTTCTGCCTCTAGAAATGGCTAGCTAGGTTCCTGGACCTTTTCCAGTGTGGGGTGGGACGTGCTTTAGAGAAACTTCTTTGAGTGTGATTTGAAAGTGAAGGGATCAAAATGGACCTTAATTTCCAAAATCACCAGCCAGTCTGTTTTTATTTGATTTATTTAAAATTTGCCAGTGCAGAGTTCTGTTTTCATGTATCAAAATGAACTACTGTAACATGGCTCATAGGTCCAGTATCTCAGATATAAGAGCCATATATTTGGGGAATAGTATGAAAACACAATCACAGTAGAACCAAAAAGAATGTGAAATAAACATGGTTTTGGCTTTTATTATAAACTGAAACTCAGACCAGGTACTCCAAAATGTTTGCCACGGTCTTTATAACATTCGGTGAACCTGCACTGATCTATGGTTTTGTGTGGAATCTGTGTAAAACTTTCTATTTGCCATGTAAACCAAGGTGAAATTTCCTTTAGTTTTGCCTGAATTTTCCTTTGGGTTTGGAGTACCTTCAAACTAAAAGCTAAAAATGAAAAAATCAGGTTATGAATCTGTGAAAACAGATGCCCTAAAACAAACAAACAAATGGTTCACACACTACTGTGCAAACTGAAATGCCATTGCATGTGTGGGACTGCAGCCGCTAAATTGCAATCCAGATCCAAACATCTAAGTTTGAGAATGTTCGACTCCTCATACCCATTGTGATATATTGGTCTTGCCTGTCTGAGTAGATATTCAATATAGCAAATTCTTTTGTGTGGTCTTTCCTCCATCTATGAGTCAATGAAGTCAATGTCAAAACTCTCATTGATTTCAGGGGGCCAGGATTTCACCCCAGAAAAGCTTTAAACAAGTTCCTTTTGTGAGTTAATCAGTAGTTGGGTTGGTTATCTGCAGAACGTGGTTGTGTTACACAGTCTCTACCACTGTGGGTAGCTTCTGAATGGTACCTAGATATCCTGAAAGAGCTGTAGTGTATATAATAATCTTTGCTTTTATAGCAGAGGTGGGCAAACTTTTGGGCCCGAGGGCCACATTTAGGTATGGAATTGTATGAGGGGCCATGAATGCTCCCAAAATGGGGGGTTGGGGTGTGGGAGAGGGTGAGGGCTCCAGCTGGGGGTGCGGGCTCTGGAGTGGGGCCAGAAATGAGGAGTTCAGGGTGCGGGAAGGGACTCTGGGCTGGGGCAGGGGGCTGGGGTGTGTGTGTGAGGGATCTGGCTGGGGGTGTGGGCTCTGGAGTGGGGACGAGGGGTTAGGGGTACAGGAGGGTGCTTTGGGCTTGGACAAGGGGTTCAGAGGGCAGGAGGAGGATCAGGCCTGAGGCAGGGGGTTGGGGCATGGGAGAGGGGCAGGGGTGCTGGCTCCGGGCAGTGCTTACCTCAAGCAGCTCCTGGAAGCAACGGCATGTCCCTCCTCCGTCTGCCAATGGGAACTGCGGGGGTGGCACTTGGGGTGGTGGCAGCATGTGGAGTCCCCTGGCTGCCCTACGTGTAGGAACCGGAGGGGAGACATGCTGCTGCTTCTGGGAGCTGCGCAAGCCCCCAATTCCACTCCCCAGCTGGAGCACTGGAGCAGGTCAAGCCCCAGACCCCTCTCCCTAGTGGGAGCTCGAGGGCCAGATTAAAATGTCTGAAGGGCCAGATGCGGCCCCCGGGTCGTAGTTTACCCCCTGTTCTATAGTGAGAATTCACAAGCTTTAGCAGGAAGCAGGGTCATTCTCCTCCTGCCTCCCTCCTTTTCCCCCCAGTGTCTCTTAATGCCAGATATTATTTTGGGATTGAGGTTTTCAGCTCTCTTAGTGCCTTGTATTATCTTTACTGTAGTGAGCTAATCTTATTCTGTGGGGATTGTTTTCACTCCCATTTGGAACTGCATGGCAACAATTTATGGTAGACTGAGTTTCCACACAGAGCAGGTAAGTCATCCTCAAGAGAATGAATGTACGAGTGTGTCACTATTGCGTATCAGCCCTGACATCCTCTACAGCATGATGTCAGCTGTGAATATTTCTTACCGAGACTTTTTTTTTTTATAAACAAGATCCAGGATGGCATTTAAAAAAAAAAAAAGTCTTGGCTGCACCAAATAGTCCCTCTATTTATCTGTCTATTATATTTTTAGAACAGTCATTAACATAGTGTAGAGATGCTGTGGGTCCATGTGGGTGTGTTAATTGCCATAAAATAGCTTGGTTCAAAACTTGCTGCTATGAAATGTCATGTTCTCAGTTTTGAAACTCCCACATAAGAGGCTGTATTTGTGCTTTGATACTGTTTCCTGGTAAAATGTGACACAGGGCAAAATGTGCTGCATTTGCCATGGATGGACTTTGTAATCTCTCTGCATAATTTATAGGAACTGCCTCTTCTGCTGCTGATGGTCTAGCTGGGACCTGCAGAATAGGTTGGTTCTGCCCTCTAATTTTAAGAGTTGTAGTGGTGGCACTGCAGTATTTTTCTTGTTTCTGGGTCGCTTTTGGATTTACGCCTGGTGAAGGACTTGGAAGAGTTACTATGAAAGCAAAAAAAAAACCACCACCAAAAAACCCATCTGCTAGGGTTTTATGAGTTGCCTACTTGCCAAGTTCAACAGCAGGCCAATCTATTGTTGATCAATTCTTCCCTCACCAGGTGTCACTGCAGTTACAGGAGAATGACTACTGAGAATTTAAAGGAACTTAAGAGATGACTTGGCCACACAAAGTTCTAAACAAAATGTATAAAAAAGATTCAGCAATTGGATAAAGATATTAGGAGATAATGACTCTTGTCATTAGAAAAAAAACAGAAACAAATCCTGCTGAAGTGAATATGGGGCATTTGAAATCCCCAGGTAACTTCAACAGAGCTTCCAAAATGTGCCTTCTTCCCTACATTCTTGCATTAATTACATATTTTACTAGTCTGCTTTACAAAATGATGATCCAGGTGAGACTCACTCATTGTGGTTTTAATGTGTGTTTAGGCAATCTGATCTTGTTACAAAACTATCTGAATATTGTAATGACCTTTAATATAATGTGACAACCTGGCTAATGGGCAGACACTTCTGAGGCAGATGGTGTACAACACAGGTAATTATTTCTTCTTTGCAGTAGATGCAGACATGTATTCCACTTAGGTGTGTGCGTGCCCAGTGCACGGAGCTGGAGATTTTTGTGCACATTAGTGTAAATAAAAAGCCATGAGAAAGAACTAGCATTTTTCTGTGGCAGATCAGTGTAAACGTTCTAGACGAGCCACAAACATGGGTTGTTTTTTAACAAGAATAGATCTGTTAATTACTTATTATCAATCAGAGCAGTCACACAGGAGTAATAATTCTGGAAGAGATGTAAGAACTATTCTGTTCTTCAGCAATCTAGTTAGTAAAAGAAATGTTGAAAAATTGCTTTATAGCCCTGAGGCCTTTTTTCAGCATACTCTGCTATCCACCACTCCCAAAATTGATGGGTCTTATGAAAGGCATTATAATGAAGATGGACTTGAAGTGCTCATTTTCATCTTTTTAGGTACTGAGCAAGTAGTTATGTGAAACCACTCTTTTTTTTTCAACTCAGTAAGTCCAGAAATAGGCTGACCTTCTGAAGCAGAGTCTATATATATTAAAATTTTTATGCATAACAGTCAACTTCCTCCCACATTTTCTGATCCAGTTAACATTTTTATGGCACCAGAGAAAACAAATTAATATTTATCACTTTATATAGTGCTGTATGAATTATCAACAGTGGTATTTTATTTATGCTTTTTATGTGGCTATAACTCCATTCCTAGGTGACACCTTACTAGATGAGATGCTGGACTCTCTACTACTTAAACTAAAACTTTACCCCATCTGGACTTTTTCGTGTATATTGAAGATTGCATTATAGAAATAATAGAAATGCAGAACTGGAAAAGACTTCAAGAGGTAGCCTCGTTTATCTCCTCCTCCCCGCCCCCAGGCTGGGGTATAATTAAATATACGTAGACCAGCCCTGCATAGATGTTTGTCTAACCTGTTCTAACCTGGGGATGTGCTAGCCTGACCCACTTCTGTGTGTTTCTTTAACTCTAAATCTGAAATTACTAAGAAAATATCAGTTACATGATACACACCTGATACACACCTGTCATCTGAAGGAAGGATTTCGCCCTGTCTCCTTTGCCACTAGCAATGCCACTGTACAGCACTATGAGTTATTTGATTTAAAGACCCCTTACTTACTGTACTTAAAGTATGTTCTGGTCTTTGCCTTCCAATGTGTGCTGTCCAGCATATCTGATATTTTGATGAAGCACAGCAAAACAGCTATTTCCAAATGGAAGTCCTATCTAACCGATCAACTTTTCAGTGCACTAGCAAGGGTGCTACTTTTTTTCTCACTGGGGACAGTCAAATTAAGAGTGTTTTCTAAAAATCTTAGTTCCAAATCCCCCAAAAGATCAAAATGTCAGGAATTCAGAATTGGAATGGCCACTTGCAACTGTATTTATTTTTCTTGATTTTTCTAAACAGATATTTTGGAATTAAAGCTCTTTCTTTCAAAGATCAGCCTTAAATCTGTGTTCTTGTCAGTAAAATGACAGGAACATAGGGAAATCTGGGAATTGCTGCTGGTTCTTTGCTGGTCTATGCAGGGCAAAATTTGTGGACTAATAGTTTATTTGATGAAAAATGCAATTTTGGTCAGCCCAAAACAATTTGTGAATTTCACACTATTAGTTTCAACCATGAATGGTGATAATGCTGCCCACCTCCCTTATAACTTTTAATCCAGTACATAGAGTACTCTCTTGGGTTGTGGGAAATCCCAGCTTCAAATCCTTGCTCTGGAACAGACTTGAAATCGACCTTTTCAATTCACTGAAACATTCCAGTGTTAGATCCCAAGCAATTTATTTATTGATTTATTTTCCTGGAACTGCCACTGGGCTGAAAACTTAGTTATTTGCCCAGTTTTACTGTACATTCCTCTCATATATGTCTTGCACCATGCTGCAGTATTTTAAGTGTAGAGAAGCCCCGAGTTCTAGAACTGTTTTTTCACAGAAGCCTGGGAATGGACAGGGAACAAGGCCTGACACCTAAGGGCATACACTCAGAGAGACCAGGAAGGAAACAGACTTGCAGGTAGCCCTTTAACCATGATACTAGGAAGAACAAGAGGAAGAAGGTGATATTTAATTGAAATGGAAGTGTTAGTTAGCCATTCTTGAGTATGGCTGGACAATTAGCCAAGAGGGGAGAAAATGAGAGTGCAGTATTATCTGGGAGTTTTCAAACGAATTGTCCAGATCAGCAGTTTAGATGGGAACAGATCCAATAAGCATGTCACGTTATTTGTAGATTTGTGCATATACATTTACAAAAAGACGCAGCTTTCCATAGCCCTGTAATGTACATCTGAATTGAATCATGAGCTCAGCTATCACTAGAATGTTCCCACAGCATCTTTAAGTTATTAGTAACCCCTAGCTAAAAGCCAGCATGAAGAGAGCAGCACATCTATCATTCATTTTTTTTCAAATAGGGCTAATGGTTAACTCATGCAATTAACTCAAAAAAATTAATCCTGATTAAAAAAATTAATTACAATTAATCACAGTTTTAATCACACTCTTAAACTATAGAATACCAACTGAAATTATTAAATATTTTGGATGTTTTTCTACATTTTCACATATATTCGATTCTGTGTTGCAATTGAAATCAAAGTGTATATTACTTTTTATTACAAATATTTGCACTGTAAAAATGGGAAACAAAAGAAATAGTATTTTTCAATTCACCTCATACAAGTACCATAGAGCAATCTCTTTGTTGTGAAAGTGCAATTTACAAATATAGATTTTTTTTTGTTACATAACTTCACTCAAAAACAAAACAATGTAAAACTTCAGAGCCTACAAGTCCACTCAGTCCTTCTTCTTGTTCAGCCAGTCGCTAAGACAAAGATGTTTGTTTACACTTATAGGAGATAATATTGCCCTCTTCTTATTTACAATGTCACTAGAAAGTGAGAACAGATATTTGCATGGCACTTTTGTAGCCGGCATTGCAAGATATTTACGTGCCAAATATGCTAAACATTTGTATGCCCCTTCATGCTTCAGCCACCCTTCCAGAGGACATATTTCTATGGTGATGACACTCATTCAAAAAAATAATTCCTTGGGGAGACTTGTATGTCCCCTGCTCTGTTTTACCCACATTCTGCCATATATTTCATGTTATAGCAGTCTCGGATGATGACCCAGCACATGTTGTTCATTTTAAGAACACTTTCACTGCAGATTTAACAAAACACAAAAAAGGTACCAATATGAGATTTCTAAAGATAGCCACAGCACTCATCCCAAGGTTTAAGACTCTGAAGTGCCTCCCAAAATCGGAGAGGGTCAAGGAGTGGTGTGGAGCATGCTTTCAGATGTCTTAAAAGAGCAACACTCTGATGCGGAAACTACCCCTGGAATGGTGGTTGAAGCATGAAGGGGCATACAAATGTTTAGCATATCTGGCGCGTAAATATCTTGCAACGCCGGCTACAACCGTGCCATGAGAACGCCTGTTCTCACTTTCAGGTGACATTGTAAACAAGAAGCAGGCAGCATTATCTCCTGCAAATGTAAACAAACTTGTTCGTCTGAGCGATTGACTGAACAAGAAGTAGAACTGAGTGAACTTGCAGGCGTCAAAATTTTACATTGTTTTATTTTTGAATGCATTTTTTTTGTACATAATTCTACATTTGTAAGTTCAACTTTCATGATAAAAGAGACTGCAGTACAAAACGGTCATTACTTATGTACTTTTTTTAGGTGAATTGAAAAATACTATTTCTTTTTTTTTTACAGTGCAAATACTTGTAATCAAAAACAAATATAAAGTGAGCATTGTACATTTTGTATTCTGTGTTGTAATTAAAATCAATATATTTGAAAATGTAGAAACATCCAAAAACATTAAAATAAATGGTATTCTATTATTAACAGTGTGATTAATCACAATTACTTTTTTTTAATCGCTTGACAGCCCTATTTTCAAATGCTTTCAAATTTGGCTTGCTGAATAATCCTTGTGTCCATTGAAACACCTCCATTGTAATTTTCCTGGATTCCACAGAAATCTGCCATTTGACAGAAAACCTCTTAGCCATAGAGATTTCTTTGGCTGAAAGAAAGCTAGAGTTAATCCTCAAAGGGACAAAGTAGAAGAGGGCATGTCAGGAAACGCATTTATAAGTGACCTCCCCTTTCGTTTCCCAGTGTACTTTTCTTGAGAATTAATGAAAAATGGAGAAAAAACATTTGTGACTGAAATGTTAGTGGAACAGGGTATTCTTCTCTCAAAACAACTTCCCTCCCTCCTGGAGGTAGGAACCACATAGTCTTCAACTTGTCAGAGTTACTTCCAGGGGTGGAAACAATGAGGAGTCCTTGTCACACCTTAGAGACTAACACATTTATTTGGGCATAAGCTTTCGTGGGCTAAAACCCACTTCATCAGATGCATGGAGTGGAAAATACAGTAGGCAGGTATAAATACACAGCACATGAAAAGTTGGGAGTTACCTTCCCAAGAGGGGGGTCAGTGCTAATGAGTCAATTCAATTAAGGTGGAAGTGACAAGATGGGGTGAATACCAAGGGAGGAAAAAAAATCACTTTTGTAGTGCTAATGAGTCCAATGTAATCAAGGTGGCCTAACAACAAACAGTTGACAAGGAAGTGTGAGTATCAACAGAGGGAAATTAGTTTTTTTTTTTAGTGACCCATCCACTCCCTGTCTTTATTCAGGCCTAATTTGATGCAGTTTTATTATTAAACTTTTAACAAAATACTAATAAGTAACAGTTTATATGTTTAAATAATAACAATGACTGACAAAACAAAACATGTCAGTAATATTGAGTGGTTATTATGTGAGTCTTGAGAGTAGAGCATGTGTATAACTATACTAATTCTAGCCCAAATGGTGTGGTTTCAAACTTCAGGGTTGTTCAAATTTCTGGTTTGGTTAAGGCCCATCTCTCGACTTCATGGAAGCTTTTCCTCAATACGCTGGAGCTCACATCAATACATTTGTAATAAGTTAAAAATACACGGTGCTGTCCTTACTGTAATCCTATTATTTGGTTTAGATGAGTGTTACTTCTACATGGTGTTATTACTGAGAGAGGCGATTTTTCTTTAAGAAAACCCATCAGGGAGAATGGCATATATTTCAGTGGGGCAATACACTTTTAAAGGAGTCATTACCTACCACTGTGGCCTGTCAGAAAAAGGTTGTTGCTGGTGCCTGAGTTTGTTCATGAGTAATAATGCAGTTCTGAGAATCTGGTAGCTTTATCTCTGCTTCTATGTCTTGAGTGGAACATGCCTTGAATGCTGAAGGCTTTTGTGTTTTTGATTCCTGAAATCCACTTTATTAAGTTGTGCTGCATTAAAAAACGTGTGAGTGTGTGCGTGTATGTGGTAAATTCATACCCTTTAGCATAGATGGACAGGGAGCAGTGACTTATAAGGCATCCAGAACTTGATGCTTGATGCTTATGCTGGAATTTCTCACTGAGAGCTAAAAATGGTATCTGCAGTGTTCCTCAGAACAGCAGCTCAGACCTGATCTAAGAAATCAGTTGAGTTAATGCTTCACAGCTTCTCACTGTGGCTTATAAAGTTCCAGTCCCTTGGTAAAGCAAAAGCAGAAATCACATCTAGTACAAATAAGCAACATTTATCTGCAACAGGAAATCCTGTCCTCACTACACACTGAAAAATGACAGCTGTTTGCATATGCAAAGTCCTTTTGAACTTGGAACTTGATTAAAATTATCGAAGTTGTACATTCTATTTGCCATGCTGCCTCCAGCTTCAGTGTTTTGCACAAATAATCTTTGTCATGTACTTAAGGCACTGGAGACTGATGGCTTCTCAACACTTTCCAAGAGCAGCTCAATTCCTTCCAGAATCATATAACATGGTTATACACAGTAATTTGTGCTTATTTTTCACAGGATATCGCAGGTGCAAAATTAGAAGCTGGGATGGGCTATATAGACAAGAAAGATAGGGCTAGCCCCGCCCCTTTGATCATGTCAATCTTGACTGATAGGGAGGAGGCCTTCAAATGGGAGGAAGTTGCAGTCCACGCCCGGGGGTGCACAAGGAAGATTGCCCTAAGCAGCAGACTTCAGGAGTGACTCCTGAACCCGTGGAGGGAACTCCTAGCCAGGGGACATGAAACACGACCCTGAGGAGAGTACAGCGGACTCCTAGGGTAAGATGGACAGGTTGAGCGTGACTCAACTTTCCCCCTATGCTGGTGCTGGATCACTGGCAGCACTGTAGACTTGCTGGCCCCCCCTCTTTGCTGGGAACACAGGGAGGGAATATCCCTGAATATGTTAGCACTTGTGGCTTTAATTGATCCCCCATCTGGAGAACGTAAGAAGGCCCACAAAGTGCAGAGAAGCCCCTGGCAAATAGTAAGGAAGTGAGGCCTGTGCTGGAACACCCAGGGTAGGTAACTAGACGTGGTCAGTTCCTTCCATCCTCTGGGGGAGGAACCACTGACAACTCTGTTACGGGATCTCTTTGAAATTTGGCTTGATAGTTTTTGTGATTGATTCTCTGAATCATTAAGCTACAGATGGTGTTTAATATATTAACAGTTCACCTCCATAAATAGAGGACAGAAGATAATTGGAATTTCAGACTTTGGTGTTAAGCAAGTGCAACTGTAACATAAGGAGTTGCACAGGCATACACCAGTTCTGAATTTTTACTGTTACATTTATTTAGTTGTTAACTAGTAATGAGCCTACTTAAAAAGGAGTGATATGCAGAAGAGCTATTTGAAAATGTTTGCGTTATCTTCATCAATGATTTAGATAATGGCATAGAGAGTATACTTATAAAATTTGTGGATGATACCAAGCTGGGAGGGGTTGCAAATGCTTTGGAGGATAGGATTAAAATTAAAAATGATCTGGATAAACTGGAAAAGTGGTCTGAAGTAAATAGGATGAAATTCAATAAGGACAAATGCAAAGCACTCCACTTAGGAAGGAACAATCAGTTGCACACATACAAAATGGGAAATGACTGCCTAGGAAGGAGTACTGCAGAAAAGGATCTGGGGGTCATAGTGGATCACAAGTTAAATATGAGTCAACAGTGTAACGCTGTTGCAAAAAAAGCAAACATCATTCTGGGATGTATTAGTAGGAGTATTGTAAGCAAGACACGAGAAGTCATTCTTCCGCTCTACTCTGCACAGATTAGGCCTCAACTGGAGTATTGTGTCTAGTTCTGGGCACCATATTTCAGGAAAGATGTGGCCAAATTAGAGAGAGTCCAGAGAAGAGCAACAAAAATGATTTAAGTTCTAGAAAACATGACCTCTGAGGGAAGATTGAAAAAATTAGGTTTGTTTTGTCTGGAGAAGAGAAGACTGAGAGGAGACATAACAGTTTTCAAGTACATAAAAGGTTGTTACAAGGAGGAGGGAGAAAAATTGTTCTTCTTAACCTCTGAGGATAGGACAAGAAGCAGTGGGCTTAAATTGCAGCAAGGGCGGTTTAAGTTGGACATTAGGAAAAACTTCCTGTCAGAGTGGTTAGAATTGCCTAGGTTGTGGAATCTCCATCATTGGGGATTTTTAAGAGCAGATTGGACAAACACCTGTTAGGGATGGTCTAGATAAAATGCAGTCCTGCCTTGAGTGCAGGGGACTGGACTAGATGACCTCTCGAGGTCCCTTCCGGTTCTATGATTCTAATATAAGGATGCTGCAGCTGGAAGGATAGAGAGAGTATGACCTGGTGGTATTGCATGGGAGGGAGCACAGTAAGAAGTCTGTTTAACCTTGCACTCTAATTTTCCTGAATATAAACTTGTCCAATTTGTGCATGTTGGAACACATGCTCTCATTTTGTCATGTGATCTGCTCTCTTTGGACTGTAGAAATTCCAGTTGTTGACAGATTCGGACAGAACATCCTCATTTTTCCTTGAACCATTTGTGCTGGCAAATGTGGATGCTGGTCAGAGCATAAGGTATCCTGATATTCCTTCTCCCCTCTAGGCAGAGTTCCAAATAAACTTTGTGGACACAGCAAGAGCCCTCCACACAACACCTCTGCCAATCTGGATCCTTCTTCATGGGCACAGTACAGATATTAAGATTAATTTAGATCATACATACATACAGACCATATATACATATGCTTGAAACTCTTCTTTGATTTTCTGCAAAAGGTTTTTTCACAACTAGTGTGTCCCAGAAAATACAAGAATTTAACTATTTAAAATTATCTTGCCTTAGTCTGGAAATAGCTCAGAAGTCATAACCTCCTCTTTTATGACAACTTTATTCACTTAATTCATGTCTTTTATTCTGAGTAGTGAGACTAAGCAGGAATCTTTGGACAAGCATCTTTGAAATGGGCTATCTTCCTTGTTCTTCTCTGCCTGCATCATTCAGTTGTTACCTTGATACAAATGCAGACATAGTTCCTCCTGAGTTGGTACTCTCTGATGGCTCTTTTGTAGGAATCTTGGAACCATCTCTTGATGAAAATTGGAGAATTTTAAAAGAATTTTGTCAGGAGCTTACCCCATGGCAAGTCAGTGGCCTGGCATTCCTATCCCTACAGAATGTCTATGACTTGCATTTGGTTCAGTATAACCAAATACTCAGTATAGCCTGATGCCAGCAGGTTTTAGTTATAACTTTAATTACTGTTTTATCCATTACCTCAACCAAATTAAGTTTAGAGTCTGTCCATTCTTATTTTCTTCTGTATTTTAGTTAGACTGACACTATGTATTTGATTTCTACGTAACTGTTTGTCCAACCTGAATTGCTATTACATTTATTTTATAAATATATCATTATATAGCTGCAAGGACTGTACAATGAATGGATCAAAGCCACACAGATATCACTATAAACATGTATAAATCTGAAATTTGGTCCCAAAATGAGGGTGCTGAGTATGTGTGCATACGCAGAAGCCTAGATCAGTCAGTATAAATACATAACATGTAACAGTCCTTGCCTTACTTTTTTTCTGGGTTGGTGAAGAGAGAAGGGAATTAATGGAAGTATTAAATGTCCTGTTGATTGTTACCATGGGCAAGATCCTGCCCCATGACTTCATCCCTTTTATGCCACTCTGGCAGTGCAAAGAAAACATAAAGCTGCCCTAATTTAGGGGAATCTCTGGGTGGTGTAAAATGGGCATAGCTGGCTCTGTACGACCTACTCTCCATTCCCCAGCATCAGAAACATCCCTGGTTGGACTAGGGCATGACCAGAGTAGGAGGAGCTATGGCTAAACCATGCAGCGCTCTGGACAATTCACAGCAAAGGGGTCTCAAGAGGACCGTTCTAACTGGTGTAATTTCAAGCAGCCCTTAAGCTTTGAGCCACCTTTTGAGGGAGTAAGGAGTAGGTAAGAATAGAGAGTCTGAGCTGAATGCGGCTATCGGGAATCAAATAACCTTGCTGAATTTTCTCTCAAATTGTTCCATTGGGAAGTAGGATTTGTTTTCCCCCCAAGTCACCGGGGCTTGCACATAAACCCAACGGGCTCCTCTACAATTGTCTGGGGTCGAGAGTTATCCATGTGAGGCAAGTGTCCCCTGTGGCCTGAACTCCTGGGAGCTGCACCGATCGGGCTCCCTCAGAGGGGAAAATCCCACATATGGAGGGTCATGTGGCACAGTTGAACCATGAATGAGGCATACAGGATTTGGTCCAGGATGTTTAGGGTTCAGGTTTTTAACTTATAGTTTTTGCTGAATTGTTTGCTTTTTTCCAGTAACTGCAGTGATAAGTACCATACTTAAAACAGTCACCAAGGTTTGACTAATTGTAGTTCTTCCATGAAAACAAGGCTGTGCGTGCATGCTACCTTTAGCTGTAGCACACATGCATAGTTTTGTGCTTAAGACCTATTGGAGGTCAAGCATTTGCTTTGCTGTTTTAATTACTCAGTACTGCACTGATGATCGGAAAAAGAAATAGATGTGTGGATGTCTTCAGTACAGATAGTTTCATAGTAAGTTCACTTTCAATCTTAAACATCTTGTGCTAGGTCCTTCTCCCACTGAGCACACAGCTCCCTCTGAAATCAGCTTCTCCCAGTAAATTCATGATGAGCAGGATTTAGCCTCTTTAAATACATCCTAGGTAAATAATCATTAGCACTGCAGTGGAGGCCTCTGGTACTGCAATGATGATAAGCATTTTCACAGGTTTATCTAAAGATATCGGTGCCAATTTATCTGATTGTGGTCATGGACGTGTACTGAAGTCATAACAATTCCTGTGGTTTTGTATGTGTTTTACATCTGTGACTGTAAGCATATTGTATAGCATCAGAACAACTCTATCACCTTGTAGAATTGGATAATACAGAGAGGTCAACAATTTTTCTCAAGCCTTGAGCACTGCTCAGTAATTGCAAGTCCATTCTACTACCTAATGACGTAACAACATAAAAAACTGAATTGCTGGAACAGAAGCATTGGAAGTAGACACTTGGTGTTACAAAGTACGTTTCAGGGATGGTTGAAATACTGGGGCCTTTGGGAAGCACTTATAGCTGTTCAATGTTTCTTTCAGGTCATCAGATTTTGGAACATTATATACAAAGCTGAATCTGCAGCCCGGGATTACTACAGTCATTGACAATTTCTACATTTGTCCCACCAACAAAAAAAAGGTATGTGGCAAAAAAGTATACTTCTTTCCTAGAGATCCAATAGCTCAGGCTAGAAAACTCTCACAGAGGAGTTAAGACTCGAGTAGTTAGTTCAGTGAAGCACATTCTCCAGAGTTAAAATATAAAGGAGTAATTTTCACAAACATGTTGATGACCTTCAGTAGAACTGTGACCTCTGGGAATGGGATATACATTTTAGATGGACTCTGCCAAGCAATGATGATCTTATGATCTTTCAATTTTTAGAGTATCAGTGTGGACAAAAACTGGGGGAAGGCCTAGGAGTGAGTGTAGTCTGTGAGGCCATTGATTAAGGAGTCCTCAGAAACTAGCTCCTCTGAGAGCCACGCAAATCCTGTTATCCACCAGAGACAAATGACCATCTGTACATAGGGTCTGTCCCACTGCATCAGCTTCGGGGCCTCCGTAGTAGGGTTGCTGCATTGGAGCTGTACTGCCCGCTCCTCCCCTGCCTGCAGCTTCCTCTGGAGCTCATATTGAGAGGGTTCTGCTACACTAGGGTTGGTGTAGCTGAGCTGGCTACAGGCCTTCATCCCCCTGCCTCGTTCTATGCACAGATTCCCAGCTTTACGCATGTTCTTTATTGAGATCTAAGGCTAGGCTGAGCTGGTGCTTTGGAAATGGTTGACAATCTCGCCATTTGGGAAGAAGATGGAAATTCTCATACTGAGCTTCAGGGAATGATCTTAGGTCACTGAAAAGATTTTTTTTTAAACTTTTATTTAAAATTCCCCTGTACTGTTGGTGACCCCAACAGCATTTAGGTTAGTGCATGAGGAACTGAAAGTGAAATGGATTATAAACAAAGGTGAATTTGACCAGTCAAATGTGGCTGCCTGTGATGAATGGAAAGTAGAATGCAAAGAAACAGAGTGATTATTTAAAAAAATATTTTTTTACAATTCTTGCTGTTTTAATTATGTAAAGTATTGTAAATAATAAGTGTAGTAAGACATATATATGAATAAAAAAATTTATCTTGAAAAGTTCCTTTCAACCACAGTATAAAATAGAAGAATTGATTTCATGTGGGGTCCATTGATTAGAAAGACAATTTTAGTTGTACTTATCTATTTGTTCTGCCTAATCAAAAATCAGTGATAAACTCAAAGAACCTGCCTGGGTGATTAAGTGCTGTTTTTATTTCTCCTGGTATTGTGGCTGGAGTCTTTGCAACCAACTGAAACAGTAGACGAGTTAGATAATGTGTATTTAATCTGCTGCAAAGCTGGTAACAATTTTCTTATTCATCAAAGTGGATCTACCACCAGGCACAAAATTGTTTCTGAGCAGCATGCATCTCAGAGCTGGGCTCTGCAGATTATTACAGGGCCAAAAAGAAATAAATAATAATAATAAAAAAAACGAGTATTAATGTAATTTTCTGGAATGAAGACACAAGGATGAGGCAGGATGGGAAACCTATGGAAATTTCTGCACAGCTCAGTCAGCTACTGTGTTCTATGTGAAATTAAAACCTGCACAGGCTTCTGGGGATCAAGGATAATGTAAATCTACCGATCTGGGAAAAAAAGAAAATAAACAGTGGTTGCAGGATTGCTGCTGAATTTCAAGAACAAAGGACATTCTGATACATAGAAAAATGGCACATTAACCCAAACTCAGAAAAATCTGATTTATGTTCAAGGTAACTCAAAGTACTTAGCACTTAGTGTAAAGACCCTCTTTAGCAGTTTAATGCTATATTAGAATTCAGTTCTTAAATTCATTTAATTTTGGTCCTCTATGAATGTGCTATTTGATGTTCTGTACTTTGCTCTTAAAATGTCAACCTACTTTAAATATAAAAAATTCCTTACATTTTAGTGCCTGTTAAAGGTGCCAGAACGAACATTTCTAGAAATAAGTCCTTCGGGATGCAGGCATAATACAAACTGTGGAATAAAGGTGCTTTGCCAATATACTTCAGAACTGGCTTGGAGGAACCACACTGATAAGAAATTCAGTCTCTATGCCAAAAAAAACAGAGGCAGCCATGCCAGCCATCATGATGGTAGCTTTTGTGATGAATGGCACTTGACTAAGACCACCAACTTGTTTCACAAAGGCCATTTGGAAAAGCTGGTACATTAATCCCAGACTGGTTGGTCCTGCATCCCACTGCCAAAATCCTGAGCCACTGAACTGATCAGGAGGCAGCCATCGCTCAGCTGCAAAGTGTTGAAGAACACACGAGCTAGAGGCTAGCCCTTGTTGTCTGCAGTACTCCAGGCTCAAGAGGGAGCATATGTGGCTGGGGCAGGCCACTGGCCTCACCCCTATGCAAAGATTGGCACCTGCTGAGGGACTTGTTACGATTGTTCTAGAGGCATAACATTAAATTGCTACAGTTTTCTCCTCTATTCCTGGAGTCATCCACACACATGATATGCCTGATTTTCCTCTCACACTGATTTAGTTCCATGGATTTAAATTTAAAAATGTCTGTTTTTTGCTTCTCTATAAGGTCTCAGTCTTGCACTCTGGCCCCAATCCAGCAAAGGACTTGCATATATGCTTAAATTTAAGCACAGACAGTCCCGTACTCCCGTTCAGCATTTGGAGGATGAAAATGTATCCAAAGAAGCAGAGACAAAAAATGTGTGTGGGGATTGTTGCATAATAATTATCACAATTTTAATTCTATTCCACATCATCCTTAGAGAGTCATGAATGATATTTCTTATATAATTCTCATCATAGATATCAATTTTCTGGTGCAACTGAGTGATTTTATGTGGTAAGGAATCTGGAAGGTAACTCTTCTACAGCTGGCTGGCGAGGCATGCAAAAGCTGGAGAAGCTTTTAAAATAAAATGCAACCAGATCAATATGAAAATTGGCAAAAGGCTGTGGTTTAGTTCAGGGTTTGGGCTGAGATTATATATCCGCACTAATATGCAAACTCCTAACTTGAATAAGAGTTTCATTGAATGTGCTTGGCACATTCACTAGCTATCATTTGTACAATCCACTGGACTGAAAAGTGCAGTTTACAGAACGAATCTGAAACTGTACTGAAAATGTTCAATCCCTGCGGGCTGCACGGGTTTGCATTTTTCTAAGATGACCAGTTGCTGAAAGGTGACAGTTCTTATCTCTCGAATACAGTGTTTACAGCAGGGGTTCTCACAACAAATGTTTTGGTGGCCACCAACTCTTGCTGGAGGCCATTCTGACAATTTTTCCTAAAATATTTAATTAACTTTAGGAAAAATAAATAAATATGCACATATACATGTCCAAATCACTGTAATTTATTTATGTCACGTTTTTTTCAGACTCAATAATAAAAATAATGTACAGTTGTCTCTCTCCTTTACTGGACCTAAACAAAATAGAAACAAAAATCAGGTGCTTTGCATGTTTTGATTTTTTTTTAGATTGCTAGTTAGTAAGTCTGCTACTGTGAAAAGTGATATTTGAATATTTGTTAATATCACTTTTCACAGCAGACGTACTCAGCGCCGGCATGCTGGGGGACAAATTAAGCCCTGGATGATGAGGTGGGTTTGGAGGCAGGGGGTTCAGGAGTGATGGGGGGGACTGGAGGAGGCAGCGGGGCTTGAGGTGATGACAGAGGATGAGTCCAGGGATGGAGCCCAAAACCCTGCGGCTAGGAGACAGAGCCTGCCGCCGCATGGCCAGAGCCTGCTGTGCACCACCCCAGGCTAGAAACCTGAAGCCCAAGGCCCACCGCCCCTGGGAAGTTGGGGAACTCACACTGGTTGCCTGCTCCTACAGTGTTTCTGGGTCCAGAAGGGGGTAGGGACCAACCCCTGCAGGCAGTCCCGGTGGAGGAGCCGCTGCTCCTCCCACTGCTCCCCCCATTTCTCCCCCCCGCACCACCCCAGAGTTTGTGGCTGCAAGAAAAGCTCCTGGTGGCCACATTTGAGAAACACTGGTTTACAGTGTTAAAAGTTCACATAATTGTATTTCCTTTTATTAAGAAGCATATTTGTACATGCAAAGGTTAAATTGTTAGAATCATGTTATTTTCACCAGCTGCATGGAAAAGGGATTAGGTAACAGAATCAATTGCAGTATAAACTGAAGGGTAGACTGGGGACTTCAGACCACACAGTGTAGGAGAACAAATCCCTTTAGAAAGCCATGGTGAGTCCATGCTTGGAACGAAGAGGGCTAAGTAGGAAGTTGCTCCTTTTCTGTGTAGCCATCTTATGCATCTGCGAATTATTTATGCTGCCCACAGTGGGTGGGACCAAAGGAGGGGCCGGGAAGGACCCACATTAAGTGACAAATCTCAGCTTCTCAGACCTCCTCCCAAACAAAAAACTTGTGCACTAGCCACCAGAAAACTTAGTTTGTGCTGCCTGAGGGAGCAGTAATGCTTGCTCCACACTCTGTGACACCCCCTTCAACTCAGGAGGAACCTTTAGCAAATGACAGCAAAGCTATTGGTCCTACCATGCTGACATGGTTGAGGAGAGGCTGCAGATGAATGAGGAGGAAGAGTGCACCAGTGCAACTAGCCTGGCATTAATTTGTTCATTTTGATGCACTTATGCACAGGACAGCCTTTGAACTGACCTGTGACATCAAATTGTCTTATGAGTTCACCGCATCAGGGCTTATCCTGAATCATGATGGGCTGCACGTATGTCCACTGACCTTGAATTTTCTTACATTTTAAATAATAGAACTGATTTAATTGTCTGCCTCTCTTCTGCTGCTATTGCCCTAGTAGAAAACTGGTGCAGGCATCCTTGAGTTATACATGCACTACAGGAAAATGGAGTCTGATCTGTGGTATTCTGTTCCTTGTGATAATAGGGTATGACTGTGGTTTGGAAGTGATGTGCTTGGGCCACCCAGTGCCTGTATTATATAGCATCAACCTTTCAGTCAACTAAAAAGGAAACCTTTCATGTGGAAGGGGATTAGTTATAGAGTAATAGGGATGGTAATTACATACCAGTTTCACTGAGATAAATTACAAGTGATAATGCATAGTATGAAATTGTGATTGGGATGTGTGCTGGGTTTTTTAAAGACAAATTTAGTTCGCCCCTGAAAAGTGTTTGAAGTTTCTAGATTTAATGTCCTTGGGATTTTGCTCCAAACATACTTTAAATGTACATTTGACAAATATATTTGACTCCCATTGCTCCAGATGTTATGGCTGTGCTAAAGGAGCATGTGTGCAACATAAGGAATGTAAGTCTTGTGCATATTAGAGAAAAATAAAAATTCTCTGTGGCTATGTTGATTTATTAGTAAAACGGCCGTAACAGCAAAGCTTCCTATCTGCTATGCTAATCAATAATTGCACATTTTCCCAATCTAAACAGTACGTTAACAGGCAAAACCTACATGCCTGACGAACCACACAGAACCTTGATATAATTAGTAGGTAGGCTATATGTATATTAGTTAGATTGATGGTATTTTAAAATTAGCTGAAATATAAAATATAGAGAAAGGAAATCTCCCATGGAGATAACACTTCCCTAGTCAGAAGAATGGTTTGAGAAATGTTTGCAACCATTTGAAGATAAATATAGGGCTGCCACATTTTGCCATTTGTCTTGCAGGGCAAAATAATTGACAATGAAACTTCCATGAGGCCACCTTTAGTAAGTAACTTTCTGTCTTAAAGAGACCACTCCAGAGTATGTCCAAACATGTCAAGTAGAATTCAGCTCCCCCTTTGTTAGAAGACGGTTTCCATTAAGCAGCCTCTTTCTGTCTGTTCTCTAAGTGGTTGCTTAAGAGAGGTTTCGCTGTACTTTGCCGTGAGGCTAACTTGTGATGTTCTAATATTTGGATTTACATGTTGTGATGCTGCATCAGTGCATAATAGTGTTGCACCCACTAGTGGTGACACAGTGTCAGTATGTGATAATGTTCTACTGACATCATTGTGTCATGTTGCTGTGAAACTTGAACTCAATCCAAGACACTCTAATTGGTCTATACTTCCAGGACAGTGTATTCTCCATTGTGAAAGAACTGGATTGCCTGTAAACTTGGAATTAATTCAACTGGTACAGATGAATATTACTAATTGGCTTACTGTCGGAGACCACTCCCATTGAGTAGATAGAATTAAGAATAAGTAAGGGGACTGAGAGTCAGAAGTCCTCACAACAGCCCCTATCGTATGGTTAAGACTGATTAAATTTTTGTTGGTAAATGTCAATAAATGCTGATTTCACCATAGACACAAAATGATAAATATTTCCATTGAATATAATAGAAATGTACAGATAGGAAAAATGCTACTTGAAAAAGTTAAGAGTCAAACTCCAGTTTGAATTAGGCTTGTTACAAATGGACTAGCAAATGAATAATAAAAATAGGTATGATTTGTTGATTTAAGAATATTAACGTTGTATATTTTGACGTGTGATGTTGACAGTTTCTTTTAATGGTTTATAAAGCTTTAACTTTTTTAATCTCAACATTTGCCATCGTTAAATAATTATTGTCTGATTCCTCCATAATTTTCCAGAACTGTGAACATTTAAAATAGATAAAAATAAAAAAACTTAAAAGTAAACTATGTATGCAGCATAGATGTAGTTGTGTCGGTCCCAGGATATTAGAGGACAAGGTGGATGAGGAAGGACAAGGTGGATGGGGTAATATCTTTTATTGGACCGCCTGATGTTGGTGAGAGAGACGAGCTACACAGAGCAATTCTTCTTCTGAAGAGCTCTGTGTGGCTCCAAAGCTTGTCTGTCTCACCAACAGAGCTTGGTCCAATAAAAGATATTACCTCTCACTAACTTTGTCTTTCTCTGGATATTATCAGTCAGTTATAGAAAAATACAAATCTAGTTCTGCCAAGTCTACTCATGCCATCGGAGGTTTTGCCATTGACTTCAGTGGCACCCGGATTGTGTCCTATGTGATTCTGGACAAGTCATGTTACTTCCCTCTGCCTCAGTTTTCCCATCCATAAAATTGGGATAATACTTACCTTTTTGTAAAAATGAAAGCTGCTATATAAATATAAAGCATTATTGTTATTCATGGCTAGGCCAGCACTCCCAAATCAATACAATTTGTATGCACTTTATTGCATAGTGCTATAGAAAGAGGTTTGTCTCTTAGTGAAAATCTAATTTACAGATACTTTCTTTGCCAATCTTTTGACGTGCCGCCCAAACCTAGTTTTTACCTCTCCCTGTACTGAGCTCCCTGTTCTTATTAGCAGGCATGGTTATTAAAAACCCACTAGCTTTGAGTTGTTGACAGAATACGGTTCCACCAGTACACAGAAGCCTGCTTTTTGAAAAAGATAGCATAAACCTTTTGATTTATCTTCCATTCAGTTTAACAAAGCCAGTACATGATAACTAACTGGTGAAGTATACGTGGCAATGAGTGAGTTGTAGATTGTCATGAATTGTTTGTGGATTTATCGTGGCATGTGGGATAATTACTTATTAAGGTCAAGGAGTGGTGGAGGCAGAATGGTTAACATTTAAACAGACAGTCTTGTATTATTAGTGTATCCTATAATTTCTTTGACGTTTAACTTGGACAGCTCAATTGATTTCTGAAGTTGACCTTTTGCAGTGACTGTGGCCTGACATGTAACTTCTGCGTTCTCTTGGTCTTTGATTTATTCCTTGGTAAAGAGATATAGTCTCTCCCCTTCCTTTGCATGCTCAATATATATTATTTGGTTTTATTTTTACAAATTTCCTTCCTGAACACAGCACAAGTGCAGAACAAAAATGTAATTCACAGTAGTGAAGTGAAAAATAAAAAGTCTAATTTGTGGAAACACAACATAAGAGACTTAATTGAAAAGGGAAAAGAACTTTGATCAAGTGCTAGGAGATCATTGTGCATATAATTCTGCATTTGAAAGACATCTATTTCACTCCTGGTATTTCTGGGAAGAGAAGGAATCCAGCTATCATATTTTCAGCAAGACTCTGTTTCCAATTATGTCAGGCACGGGCTTACTGATTAGAGAAATAGAAATAGTCAGTCAAAGACATCTAGGAGAACTAAGAAGAAATGTTTGAAACTACTCTAAGCATCTGAAGCAATATGTGTTACTCGATGAATGGCTGAGTAGAGATAGGCATGAACTGAAAAATGTAGTTTTCATTTGGAACTGGGACTTTATCAGGTTTGGGGCAATTTGCAAAATTCAGATCCAGGTTCTCATTTCAAAACACTTCAACCTAAAATTCAGAGATGATCAAATCTGGGTTTTTTGGCTCAGGCCCCATGTCTGAATAAGGGCTTTATGGCACAGAAACATGTAAAGTAACTGTGAAAGGGAACATTCCTGGACAATGCTGCCTAGTGGACGGATGAGGGGTATTGACTTTCTCCTAGTCATTCCCCTTTCTCACAGCTGGCCCACCCTTTAGTGATCTGTACTTTCAGTGACTCAGCCCTCCAGCCAGGTTGTGCTTGTAAGTCCATCCCTTTGGGATATATATAAAGAGTCCACAATGGGGGAAGACTTCAGGTTCAAGTGAGGGATTCAGAGCTTCCCCCTTGGGTCAGATCTCGTGATGTGGACTCTTGTATCTTCCGGGTCTTCCATCAATTAGCAGCCCTACCAAGGGATAGGCTTCCATAGTTGTCCCCTAATTAGGGGTTGGTAGGGGACCCCAGACCCACTTTCTTCTCCAGGCTCTGATCCAGAGCCTGATGTTAGGCAACTAAGCCCTGCACCTTGGGGTGCTATGTGACTTCCTCCCTGGATCATTTCCTATGAGCCTGCTTTTCTCCCAGGTTTTAAAGTAAAGAACTGAACATGAAAATGAAGTTTCTGACCTTCAAAAGCTACTGGTCCCTTCTTTGCAGGCTGTGTCAGGTCACTGTCACCAGGCCTCAGGCAGCAAGAGCTCCCATGGTGCTCCTTCTCAGGAGCTCAGAGTGCGGGTCAGCTCATCTCCACTGCCTTCCTGCCACTGAGCTACTCCACTTCCCCTTTTAAAGCTCCTCTTCCAACTTGTGCAGTGGGTCAGGGCTGCATGGGCCCCTTCTTCTACAGAGTGAGGTTTGTCTATCCCATCACAGTACCACGCAGTGTGACTGGCAGGTCACTAGCTCTCTCTTCCTTCCGATTTCTCCTTCAGACCCATTTTCCTTACTACATTAATCTCCTCAGCAAGGATTTTTTACCTGCTCCTTAAACTGAACAGGTGGCCTGTGCTTTTAGCATGTCTCTAGGAGATGTAAATTCATTGGACTTGGAGATGTGCTGTGTATACCCCATGCTGGAGCAAAGAGACAAGGTCAAACTAAATGTCCTGTAGGGGAGACCAGTCAGATGGTCTGCTCCACCTCACAGAACTTTTGTTACCTGTCAGTTAACTTTCTGGCCTGAAGAGGCCTGTTGATAAGACTGCTTCATTCCTTGTTTCATTTGTTGGTGATAAAGATTGACAGGATCATGCCAGGGGACTCACTGCAAGGACCTCGAGCTCAGGGAAATCTGGGTCTTTCCTGAGATACCGGGCTAAGCTTTATAGGGACAGAGCTACCATTTCCCTTTGTTCCCCCTTTATTTCACAGCCTGATGGTGCTACAGCTCTAGGCTAGCCTTGCAAAAACATATAATTTACACCAGTTCAGAATCTGGCCTAAATCTTTCGTAAGGTTTGGAGTACATCCCTGCTACAGCTGTGTAAACCCTGTAATCGTGGTAGCTAGAGATATGGGAATAACAGTTTGCAGGCAATTCTGAAAAATAAATTAAAATAAACGTGTTTTGACCCAAACCAGTATCCCCCCTCTCGAATTTTTGGCAAATCAAAAAGTCAGCTGGCCAGCAGCCCAGTGGTTAGGATTCTTACTTAGGAGGAGGAGGGAGATGTGGTTTCAAGTCCCTACTCCAGAGGGGGGATTTGAACTTGGGTCTCTTACATCCAAGATGAGTGCTTTGACCAGTGGGCTAAAGATTACAAAAAGGTATCACTACCACTGCCTCCTCCAGTTTTGTGAATGATGCCTAAATCTGCTTATGAATCTGTCTTGAAAAACGAATGATTCATTCTGATAAAGCCAAAACAATTCAATTTGACAGTTCAGAATTTTTTTCATTTTTGATTTAGACCGAAACAATTACCCAAAATCGACTGATATTTGCAAAATGTTTTGGTTGACCCAACTCTACGTTTTTTCAGTGCATAATATATTTTGGCCGAAAAATGTCACTCTGCTCTAGTGATAGCTTCTCTCATGCAACATGGAGCCAAAAATTTCTGCAGAGTTCAGTATCATGGAGAATTGAATAATAATGCATAGCAGAGTTTAGGAGGGTAAGCAAGTATAGTGGCCAAGGGAGAGAGTTGCTTTCATATGATGTTTGACGTGTTGTTGATATAGAGAGATGCAGGAAATCTGCTCCAGATGGTAGGAGCTGCAGAGGAGGAGGCTGTTGCACCAATAATGCTGAACTCGTGTGAAGGGAAAGAGAGGAGACAGATGCTAGATGAGCAGAGAGAATGGGAAGGGGATGATTAACAATCATTTAATAGTACAGTAGATCAAACTGCATGCCTAAGCAGTTAAGTCACAGAGAGCATAGATGAAAGTGGGAGGCTAGAAGGAAGGAGGATGGAAAATCCAGTTGTGTTCTTTGGAAATTTTTCTGAGATAAGTTTCTTGTTTAAGAGAAACCCATCCTCCATGGAATATCCTCTTATCTATATTTATTATAACTACACTTTTCCATTGAGATAACAGCTTTTCTCTAAATATTTTGGAGAGTTTTATGAACACTGATGAAGCTTCACCATACACCTAAAGGCATGTGCTATTGTTCCCATTTTACGGACGGGGAAGCTGAAGCCAGGTGCTGTCAAGGCTTAATCAAAGTCTGGCAAGAAATAAGAGTCAGTTCTGGGAAGAATACTCAGGAGGGAGTGAAAAAACTTGTAAACGTTCTTTGGGAAAAAAATTTAATACTGTTCAAAAGGTCTGCAAGGACAAAATATGTTACACATGTTCCCCAGAGAGACAAAAAATAGTGTTATCATGTATTTGGAACATCATATTCATCATGCTGATGCGTCTTGTATCTCTCTGAGGACCTGTGCATTTCTTTATGCCAATAATAAAAAGGCAGCGTGAATCACAAATTCCACACTACATGCACTGTTAGCATTTTCAAATCTATCGATGTGTCAAATTCTGTTCTTTTTGCTGCAGCTGTTCTGCTGCCTCCTGCTCATGCTGACCACACAACTGCCTCTTCTCCTGGGAGCAGAGGTGCAGCAGGATTTCTTTTTCTTTTTCAGTGGTTGGCATGGGAGCGCAGTGGCAACTAGCAATGCTTAAATCTCTGATATTGACATTTGACAGGGCTGACAATACCCACCCACTGAGAACCCCCTCCCGTGTCCGGCCCCTCCAAGCCCTCAGGAATAAAAATACTGGCTGAGCTAGTCAGCTGCCGCGGTCATGCTGTCACCACATGAATGTTCATGACCGTGTACAGGACCATTAGTTGTCTGTAAATTTCACAGCTATATATTCTGGTGTTCTTGTGTGTTCCCACCAGAAATACAATGCCTGGTGACACTTGTTTTGAGGGCTGCAAAGTGGCAGTGTGCTACCTGCTTCTAGTGTGTTTATGTTCTGTACATCTATTAAAGTAAATGCTGAATACCCTTAACTCCCATTGGCCTCAGTGGGTGTAGATGGTCTTCCTCACTTTTCAGTATTAGTCCTTTAGCGCTGGGACAGGAAGAGGGCAAGAGGCTGGGGAATCAACATGGCATGCCATGTGATTGAGGGTGGGGCCATGTAACTCTGTCAAAGGTTCACCAAGAGGTAAAGCAGAATTTTTGATTTTTCATTATACCATATGGCTCTGTAATAGTGAAACAATTATCATTTTGTATGAAAGAGCCTGAGTTTCCCTCACCGAGCTTGAAACCATGTGTACCTCACTAAATCAACTCCTCTCTAAAGCAGTCTTCATTTTGGTTTGTTTTACCAGCTAACAGTGGGCAGACTTTTCTTTCTGTGGCACTAGTGTCAAGGACTCATCACCCTTCCTTTGTTGTGTGATCTGCTTAATCTCCGTGATCCCAAAACAGTTCCTGAATTGATACTGAGCTTGAGTCTTCTACAGGGCAGAATGTATTAGTCTTATCTCTAACCCGTTGAATGGACTCCTAAGCCCCAACAACTCGCTCTCTCTTTCTTAATGTTTTTGCAGCCTCCATTATCTTCCCACCCTGCTTTCCATGTTCTTGCTGTCTTTGTACGACCTGTTTCCTTTCCTCCCCTCCTATCCTATTTCTCTTGACTTTCCCCTTTTGAAACACCTCTCAGATCCTGGAGATGGTTACGCCGTTTTCTTTCACGTTTACAATATTTAAAACATGGAAATGATTATTTTTAGAAACGTAGCTAAGCCAATTCGGTTTTGGGTTTCTGCTCAGAACTAGCATTCAGGGCCATGGTACAACTGGTGACTCAGTTATGATTTCACAAAAGGACGCTCCACACCAGGGGCAATCTGGTGACTAACTCAGGGAGACCTGGCATCTATTTCTATGACCTTATGCAAGCCTGAATCTCTCTGAAACCTGATTTTCCACGGCCTTGCATCCTGTATAGCCCATTTATATTTGTGTAAAATGGACATAAACATATTACTATATTTGATAGCATTTTACACCTACCTTGATGTCAAATTATACAAGGTGCAAAGCAGTGCAGAATGAGCGGCATCTGTGCCTCAGTTTCCCCACCTGTGATCCTTGTATAAATGCTGAGTATTGTTCTGATTCAATTTACAGAGAGTTGCATATTTTATAATGCATTTCTGTAGACTCATTCCTATAGTAACTGAGCACCACTCTAGTATCAGGAGCATAATAAAAATAATTATGTTGTAAATATGCTTCCCTTTTCTTAAATTTAATTAGCATTTACATAACACTGCCCGTTCAGAACATGAGATAATCCTCACTTCACCCCTTTGTGGTAAGTAGATGGGGAAATATTTTTATTCTCATATGGCAGATGAAGAAATTGAGAGAGAAGTTAAATGGCTTGCCCCGAATGGAACATGGTGCATCTATAGAACAGCTGCTTGGACTAGAATTCAAGGAGGCCTGACTTCCATCAGTGTGCTAAATCCTCCAGCCCATATTGCCCCTCTGGACATTTAAATGGAATTCAAATTTTAATTAAAATGGAAGTTCAGTTTTCCCATTCTTTTACAAAATACACTACATCGACACGAGGAGTTATTGGGCTGGCTAGAGAAATGCCTGCGAGGTAGCACTGGGGAGTTCTGGAGTGTTTGCCTTGCCAAAAGCTAAAGATTTGCTAGTTGCACAAAGGGCTATGTTTCCAGTGTAACTATGACTACCGGCATCAGAACTGGATCTCTGGGAATAGAGCAAACATTTTACATGTCAATTTAAGACATTACATGCCTTGGTGTTTGTTTATTTATTTCATGCTAACACGTGGTAGGTTAATTTAAATCGGCTACATCTGTGGAACTAAAGCTTTTCACAATACATCAGTTGGATTTTACTTAACTGTTTTAAGTCCAGTTCCTTTTGGTGCTCACAGTTTCTGTGTTGCATAGTAGAGACATGAACAAACGACTGCACCTTTGATCGATGGTTAGATTTTTGCCACCCTGACTCCTACTGCATAGCACCTTCTCTTTCAGTGGTCCCACTGAACACAATGGACCAGAACCTCAGTTGGTATAAATTAGCCTGATTCCATTGAAGTCAGTGGATCTATGCTGATTTACACCATCTGAGGATTTGACCAAATGATGATATTTATGCACTATGGGAACCATGGTTCTGGAACTGAATGCCAACGAATGGCATCAAGTTCCACTAGGCAACCTATGATGTCATTAAGTACAGTATAATACTATATTAAAAATACATCTGTTGCCCTCCATAATAAGATGGCATATCATTGTACACACATTAATGTATCTTCATCACACCCCTGCCATTTAGGAATAATTAATATTATTATTCTCATTTTATAGATGTGGAAACTGAGGCATAGAAAGATTAAGTGACTTGTTCAAGGAAATATGTGGGAGAGATGTGAATAGAACCCAGGTTTCTTAATGTCCTTCTGAGTCTTAATCACAAGACCATACTTTCTCCTCCCTAAGGAAAAGCAGTAGATGGGTTAAATACAGTACGTTTCTCTAACAGTCCACAGGGGATTACTGACTCAAGAAAGGACTTATTGATATCAGTTACTCCTAGCAGCCAGATGTGTAAGAGTTCATTTCTGGTAAAGGACAGCTATCCCAATATTAATGACCTGGAGAAATAAAGTATAGGAAATCCTTTCAGTGGCAAAAATGATAGGCAGCCTGTTTCTGGAATTTGAACAAACTTAGTACACAGATGTAGGTAAACATAAATGTTTTTAAAGATAACATATACAGGTTATGAATAAGATTTGTTAATATTTATTTGGGAAGTTACCTGTGCTAATCATAAAATAAAAAGTTATGAAAAATGTTCCTTCAAACTGTCAGAAATTATGGGAGGTACAGGGTGTTCAGCACCTATGAATATCTAGAAATATATTTACATGCTAAATATGGATTTAGAAGTGTGACCAGGGCTCCAGGGGGGCCACTCTGAGATTGCGCAGTTAGGGCAAACTGCAAAGAATGGGGCAGACAATCCCCAAAACTGGTAGTTATTCTAATACTTAGATTCACCAAGCCAGCAACAAAGCAGCTTCTGCAATACCTGGCTGGTTACCCAGAAGCCAAAACATCCCTTAAAGCATTGAATTCCCACCGAGATAGCCAAGTCAAATATTATAAGGATTACTAAAAATCTTGTTCATCATATAAAAAAAGTTCTACTGATCCCAAAGGATTGGACACATTACCTGCCAGGTTAATAGTATCAAGAGGTAGCCGTGTTAGTCTGTATCCACAAAAACAACAAGGAGTCTGGTGGCACCTTAAAGACTAACAGATTTATTTGGGCATAAGCTTTTGTGGGTAAAAAACCTCACTGTTTGTAATGGGCCATCCTGAGTATCACTACAAAAGTTTTTTTTTCCTCCTGCTGATAATAGCCCACCTTAATCAATTAATCTCATTAGAGTTGGTATGACAACACCCATTTTTTCATGTTCTCTCTCTCTCTCTCTGTGTATGTATATATATATATATATATATATATATATATATATATATATATATATATATATATACACACACACACACACACACACACATATATCTTCCTACTGTATTTTCCACTGCATGCATCTGATGAAGTGGGCTTTAGCCCACGAAAGTTTATGCTCAAATAAATTTGTTAGTCTCTGAGATGCCACAATTACTCCTCGTTCTCTTTATATGGTTAACATCTAACAAGATATAAGTAAACACATACAATTAGTATTACCTCTAATTCTCTAACCATACAGGTTTGCATTTCAAAGCTCTAGTCCATTTAACATGGCTATGTTAGCTATTTATAAGGAATAGCCCCAATTACAATCTAATAATCTTTAAAGGTTGAATTTAGCCTGCAAGGTGCTTAACCCTTTCTGGCCCTGTGTCACAAGGAGCCTAACATTAGATACCTGGTCTTAAAAATCTTAGCGCTGTGAATTAGGATGAGAAATAATTCACATAGTTCACACATTTGGTTAACATTTACAGAGTGAGGAAATAGACATAAAGAGCCATGCTTTAAGCAGCATCTAGAGAGCTCTCTCATCAGGAAGTTCCAACATTTAAGCAGCTCCCCATTGCAACACATTCTGGTTCTCTTTGGTAACTTCGGAGGATCAGGAACTCTCTAGTCCCGCCACAACATTTACTTGCTGTAGCCCAATTAAAGCAAAAAAGATAATTGGAATGGTGGGAGAGTATAAAATGTCCAAATCTTTCAGCTATGCCTGGTTCCCTCAGATGTACTGCAACACTTTAGGTTTGTATAACGTTTATATACCAGTGACTGTTCCGTAGTTTTAAAGCACTCTGGTTTATTTATTTATCTCGCCAGGAGATCCTTCAATTCATTAATAAGAGAATTAACTTTTTTTTTTTTTGCGCTAACAGGCCAATTCATTATATTGATGCTCACAGACTCTGTTTGTGCAGCACTCTTCTGTTTCTTTCTCTTGTACATGTAGTGATCTATGATTTGGATAATTACTGGTTGTTTATCTTTTCTTGAACATTTGGATGGCACATATTGTTTGTTTTTTCCCCCTTTTCTTCACTCCCTTTGGATAGACTAATGCAGCGGGCCAGCAGCTGAGAGAATAGTATTTGTTATTCAAAGAGACTACTGAGTTACCCGCCACTGCAGTGAAATGAGGCTCACAGTGTAAGGCTGATTATCTCCCAGCCCACTCCTATCTGGTTCTGTGGGGCTTAAACCTGGGACAGTAGGCTGCACTTCTGTGCTACTACCAGGCAGCCAGGGCAGAGCCACGCCTGGTCAACATACCATACATCTAGGGAGGCCAGTCATTTCAGGAAGTGCTGTTCATGATGGAGAAGACTGGAAGCTCCCTGCATGACCTCGAATGGGTCCAGACCTACTATTTATGCCTGGGGGGAGTACCAGGAAGTTGTCTGTGCAACAAGGGAGATCACTGACCTGCTACTGAGACAAACCCTGCCTTGTTCCTGCCTCCTTGCCCTGCCCTTCGGTTCCTAGCTATTGAATCTGGTTTGACCAGGGGCGGGTGCAAGGGGGGCAAGCAGGGACATGGACCCCCTCCAGTAATTGGCAGGGGACGCAGAAATCCTTCAGCTCCGAGGCCTTGACGAGGGGTGCAGAACTCCTCCTGCTTCTGGGCTGTGGTGGGGAGAGCGAACTTCTCCAGCCCTGATGCTATGGTAGGGAGAGCACTCTGCGCCCCTCTCCAGGGTCCTGGGGCTGGAAAAGTTTGTTCTGCCCCGCCCCGCCATAATAGTACTGCATCCCCCACCGGTGCCCACCCAAGAGCAGTAAAATTTAAATTCCTGTGCGTGCCCCTGGGTTTGATCCTTGAGTATGGTTCAACCCTCGTCTCTTGTCCCCAGCTATTGACCTTGGCGTGATACTTGGCTCCAGATCTCAGCTGCCAACTTTGGTTAAACCTAGGGCTGCCAACTTTCGAATAGCACAAAACCTAACACACCTGCCCCGCCCCTTCTCCGAGGCCCTGCTCCCTCCAACCCCTCCCTCCGTCGCTCACTCTATCCCACCCTCTCTCACTTTCAACGGGCCCTTTTGTTCCAGGCAAAAACCAGATGCCTGGCAACCCTAGCTCAACCCCTCAGGCCCAACAGCCCACAATTCGGTTCCTGTTGGGTTCCTCCACAAAGAGACAGAGACCTGTGCTCCAAATGTTCATGTTAGAAAAGGAGATTATTAAACTGTTCAGGACCTGTGTCATTGGCAAATAGATGGCCAGATCATGATTGACCAAACACCACAATGTGATTCAGAGGCAGAACCCAGGAGTCCTAATTCCTCCCTTATTCACAGATTAATTTGCATTCTTCATCTAATGAAATTATCCATGGCAAGTGTTGAGATTGTAAATCTGCTCTGGGGTCTGTCAGTAATGGCTTAAGGGAAGCATTTCAACAAGGCTCAGTTCGAGCGAGCACCCATTTTTTAAACAGATCAAAATGGAAAAATAAACAAATGGCAGAAAAGAAAACAGAGAATTGATTGCCTTGTGGTTCCAGCTCCACCCTGCAATCCGGTGTTGATGATAATGTTACTATTATTGTTTTGGGAAACCTAAGGCAAAGAGAGTTTTTGCTCTTTGATCTGAAAGTGGTGATATTGTAGGTCATTTCGATTGCTGGGGAAGGAAATTCCATAGCTGTACAACAATCAGCAAGAAAGCTCTGAATCTAGCTCCCACAACTTTGTTATCATACACAGCTCTTCATGAGCACAGAGATATGGAAGTTCCTATGTGACAGAAAGAGGCAGTTCCTCAGAGAATTTGAGAGTGCTGAAGATTAGCACCTTGCTCTTGAGCGGGACCTGATGATCGACGGATATCCAGTATAGTGAAAGGAGCTGATGATCAGGCTGATGATTGTCCACCTAGTGGAGATGTTTAGCAGTGTACAATGCTACAATCTGGACTACCATTGGCATTTGTGTGTTGAGTTCCAGGTATAGAACATTGCAATAAAAAAGTCTGGATGTCCTGGACCACTGTAGTCTGGCTTGTCTGTTAGTAATGGTGGCAGCCTTTTAGCCAGTGTAAGTTCAGGGAAATGTTTCTAGTGGTTATGACTATTTGGGTCTAGTTTTGGTCCTGAAGCACCTGGAGAAAATGCACTGCTTTGCTGATATGCAGGCAGATTCTCTTGATGAAGGGCGATGCTGTGGCACCCTCTTTTTCTTCAAAGTCCTATATGGATTCAGTTCCTTTCTTTCAAAACCTCCAGAGTATGAATCCCCTTAGCATTTGGATACCAGGTTGATAGATGCCTTAGAAATACCTAAAACAGAAAATTAGATGATAGTTGCTGAGCTGTTCATAATCCCTCATGGTCTTCTATACATGAGACTAATTCAGGGTTCTAATTAGAGGGTCTGTGATCCAAACTAATTTCTCTTCACACCAGAATAAGAGTATGTATTATGGGAAGCAGAGCTGTCTAGCAGTTAGGGTTGGCAACTGGAAGTCAGGACTCCTGGGTTCTGTACCAGCTTTGCCACCAGCTCACTGTGTGATCTTTGACATTCTGCTTAACCTCTCTGAGTCTCATCTGAAAATGGGTATTATATCTCACCACAGTGTTAGAAGTAATGGATGTTTGTAAAATATTTTGAGATCCTATATGCTGTAGTTTTTATTGTTTATCTAAAGTAACTGTTGATCTGTAATATTTGCAGATTATTTTCTAAAGGAGTTCAGCTGGGAATCTGGTGGGCAAAACTACTTACCAAAGATAACTCCTAAAAACGACAAGTTCACTTAACTCACCTTGATTGTAACAGTCTGGCCATATATTATCTTATGATGAATATAGTACAGCTAGTATCTATTTATGGAGCCCTCACTCATTTTCAAAATTCTTTGGCAAACAAATTAGTTATTAGTGACATTGACCCATTGGACGAAGAGTGGCAGTTTGTTATCTGAAGTAACAGGGCAGCATATGTTTCACTGACGTATGACTGGCAGTGTAGAGGCTTGCAAAATATGTTTCTGCATTCGGGGAATATAAACATCAACCTCCTACATATCAGGAGGTGTTAAAACCACGTCTTATGAGTCAAGCTGCAGTCAAATTAACTTTGTCAAGTAAGAGCAAGCAGCATATTCAAAATACTGTCAACTCTGTCTGTCCTCCTATTTGCCTTTTTTCATTATAGAAAATTTGTCATGATTTCTGTGAAGATTTCTGGAACCTCACTGATTGGGGAGGTGCACTAAGCCACTAAAATCTCTCTTACTCAGGTATCTTCAAGTCTTAGTTTATATTTCTGCCTCTGCTCTCATAATTTGCAAAAAGTTACTGATTTATTTACCCAAACTCTGATGCTGGGAGGATTCATGGGACCTTTCTTTATTCTGAAGGGAAATCAGTGCAAGATTGTCAATTTTTTTTGGATGATGGCTTGCCTGCCAGCCCAAGAACCCAAAGTTGTGAGTTCTGCAGATCCTCCATGCGACAGTTTAGTGGAAGGTGTGTCCAGTTATGAAAACCATTTACTTTACATAAGAACAAAAGAATGGTGTGATGGGATGTTCACCCCCCACACTAGCCTGGAAAGGGATAATGAGACTGAGAAGGGACTCATTAACTGGATAGTCCATCTCGGAGGGGAACTAAGTGGCTTACGCAATCCCTGATGGAACCCAGATGAGATGTAATAGGCAGGCTATTATAAAGCCAGGAAGCTGGCAGCAGAAAAGGGCTGGGAGTTGGAGATGGAGGATTCTCTGATTCCAAATGAAGTCACTCTGTAAACTAAAGAAGAGTCTACTGAAGAGGGAGAATGGATACAAAGTAGGGCTGAAAAGAGTAGAAGCAGAATCAGATAACAGCCACAAAAAAAAATTGCAAAGCTGAGGAAGGAAATAAACCAAAATGTTGTTATTGTAAAATCCCTAGCCCCAAAGAAATAAAATTAGTGATAAACTCTGTGAAAGTAGCAGACTGGATTTAAAAAAGCATAGAAGATATTGTTAAGAGCAAAGAGGCTGTGAGATGGTGATCTTTTAGCTGAATGTAAAAACAAAGAGCAAGCTGATAAACCACTAAACCCTAAAATGCTAGGGAAAGTTAAAGTAAGTTGCCAGCTACCAAAGTATTGACTGAAATATAATGCCATTAGAGCTGACCAATGATGAGATAACCAAAAGCATAGGAGAAGATAAAGTGTTAGTAGTAAGTGAGTGACTGATTAGTAAATGAGGAGGAGAAAGCATGCTGTTACCAGATGTCCCGATTACATTTGAAGGAGGGACTCCACCTGAGAAAGTAACAATAGGGTTTCAGATATTCGGAACCAAATGTAGTAACTGCGGTGGTAATTACAGTCCCGCGTATAGACAGTATATTGCGGCAAGGCAAGCTACAAAAGACAAAAATTGTTAATAACGTATCTTATGCAGAAGCTGTAAGGAGACTTTCACAGCATCAAATGGAGAAGGAAGAAAGAAGAGCACAGGAAAAGGGGAACTGCAGACACAGCCTCAATCATATACTAGTAATGAAAAAGGTTTATTGCATTTATGGTAGAAGTGATAAATTGTACATCACAAACTGGGGGAAAAAAATCAGAAAAAGAAAATTATAGCAAGGGCAGTGGAAAAACATTTTTATATTAACAACTTGTCAGTGGACCATATTCATGCAATGTTGAATGAAGTTGATTAAATATGACTAGAATGGGGAATCTCAATATTTTGTCAGAGTGCACACAGTCTGATCGCACATGTTCAAGAACTAAAAGAAAATATCCTGGAAATGAAAACTAAACCGGTTGTTATATGTATCTGTAGCAAAGTGAGACTCACCCGTGAGGCGCCTCCTGCTGCTTATCCTGGGAATTAGCTCGATTTCAGCTCAGCGCTCCCTCTGCTGGCCAGTGGCTCACCTGCCTCAGGCCCTGTGTCCCTCCTGGACCCCGGTGCCCTTTACTTTGGGGTTCTGCCCCTGCAGTACCCCCGCTCTGGGTCTCCCCTCCCAGGGGAATCCCCATCCTCTAAACCCACCTTGCCTCAGTGGCTGCTGCCAGTCATCATCCAGCCCTTGCTCACTGGGGCAGACTGTAAACCACTCATCAATGGCAAAGGAGGGGATTGGACCTGCTGCCTCTGCCTTACCCCGGGCTGCACCTTTGCAAGCCCAGTACCTGTTTTGGCCTTTTGCAAGGCCCGCAGCCTGGGGATTTACCAAGCTGGAGCTCCCCAGATCCTCTTGCCTTTTCCCAGCCCTGCTGTGTTCCTTGTACCCTGAGGTCCCAGGCAGCCAGGTCCTTCTCTCCCAAGAGCTAGAGAGAGACTGATCCAGCTCTTGGCTCTCAGCCCTTTTATAGGGCCAGCTGTCTCCTAAATGGGTGTGGCCCCAGCTGTGGCTGCCTTCCCAATCAGCCTATTCTTATTGGCTCTCAGCCCCAGCCCACTGCAAGGGCTGGCTTTTAACATTTTCAGGGCGGAAGCGGGGTAATCATCCCACTACAGTATCCAAGAAACATTGTTGGTTGAAAAGCTTGTATTTAAAATTCTTATAGGCAAGACTAAAAACTAGGAAGAGGAGGAGGCATTTGCACTTTCATAAGGGAAAGATTAAACTACATAGCAGTAGAGAACAGAGAAGTAAGCCAAGAATATAATGCTGTTGAGATCCCAATGCTGAAGAGTAATATTTATTTAAGGATTTATAATATCTGTTGGGAAATTAGAAAGTTCAGAGCTATAAGAAATAGTGAAGAATGCTTAAAGACCAGATATTATATGTGGTGACCTAATAGTCATAATAAATTGTGGGGAAGTAAGACAACTGATAAAAATGGTGCATGCTTAGACAAGTTCATTAATGAAGACAATCCAGTGGTTTTAAACAATGGCATCCCAACTAGATTTAATACAGCAGACCTGTGAATTGTAACAGCAGATATTGCAAGTAAATGCAACTGGGAAATATATAAAGAAGGAATGGGTTGTGATCATTTCCCTATACTTATTACTTTTCAAGGACAAGATGAGGTGGAAGGCAATGGAAAATTACCCACTTGGAATTTTAAGAAAACTAACTGGGAGCTATTTATAAGTAAATGTACTGAATTTGTGAATAATTGTTGTGTGAGTGATGACAGAGAGAATTTCAATGATAATGTAACAAAGGGATTACCTGGTAATTGCAGCAGCTACTGTAGCCATATCTAGGAAATTGAAATATCCCCAAACTAAAAACTCACTTCCATAGTAGAATGAGGAGTACAAAATGTCAGTTAAAGAAAGGAAGAAAGCCTATAGAAAAGCGCAAAAAAAAAGTATAATAATAAAGTATAAAAGAAGTAAGGCTATAGCATAAAAAGTATAAAACAACCAAAGAGCATTGGAGGAAGTATTGTGGGTAGATAAACAAAGAAAGCAAGACATTAGAAATCTACAGGAAAATTAGAAAAATGAATGGAATTAAGACTAAGTAATCACATCCTACTCTTACTGGGACTGACAAAGTTAGAAGTTCTGATAATGAGAAAGCAGAAGTTTGAGATGAAACTTTCTGAGGGGTGAATAATGATGAAAACCAAACTGAAATTTTCTACCAGATTAAAAGGCAGTTCATTGAAGAGAATCATAATCTATTGTGTATTTGGGGTAAACTTGAAGATACTATACTGAATGAATAGATTTGTATGTGAGAACTTGAGAAAGCTATTGATGTCAGCAAGAATACATCCCCAGGTAAAGATAATATATGTAACATAATGTTTAAATATCTCTCTGAAGAGCAGTTTGAGGGTTATTTTGGGATTATTTAATATTATATGGAAAATGGAGTGGATACCGGTAGGGTGGGAACACTGCAGTCATAATTCCAATACGAAAACCAGGCAAACTATCCACGAAGACCAGTTTGCCCTCATGTCTGTTTAGGTAAAATTATGGAGAGAATGGTGGATAAAAAATTGGAAAACAATGGCATTATAGAGAAAGCACAGAGTGGTTTTAGGAGGAGAAGATGCACTGTTGATCACATTGCTAAATTAGAAACTGAAGTACAAAAAAGAGTGAGGCACATGGGTTTCATGATAGCTGTCTTTCTAGATAATGAAAAGGCATAGAATATACTATGGATGGAAGGCTTATTGTTCAAAGTACGTGCAGGAGGGATAAGGGGAAGAATATATGAGTGGATTAGAGACTTTTTTAATAGAAGACCCATGCAGGTCAGAGTTGGAAAAGTTATGTTGAATATATATATATAAAATGGTACACCACAGGGAAATGTTATCAGCCCAACCTTATTTAATAATTTGATAAATGATCTTTCAGAACAAACAGGTGATTGGGTAAGTGTCACTCTACTTGCACATGATTGCGCTCTGTAGGTTGGGAGCAGGAATAATGAGGTGACAGAAAAGAGAATCAACAAAGCTTTAATGAGAGACCTCTGACCAGAGAAATGCGTGGGGTTTCAAGTTCTCCATTGCTAAAACCAAAGGATTGATCTTTATAAAAAGGAAAGTCACAAAGGAATACAAACTGTATCTGTATGGAGAACAAATAGATGTAGTTGAAAGATTCATGTTCTTAAGGGTAATATTTGGTACTAAATTACATTGGAAATATATAAGCTATAATAAAGATAAATGTACACAGAGGATTAACCTGCTTAAAAGTCTTGCTGGGACTAACTCGGAGGCCTATAAGAAAACACTGCCGATGGTAATAGAGAGCCTTAATCAGACCAGTTATTGACTATGGCTGCCAACCCATTGGGTCAGCATCAATATCAGAACTTAAAAAATTAGTTTTAATACAAGCTCAGGCACTACGAATTGTGTGTGGTGCATTTATTACAAGATCTGTATCTGCTACAGATAGCTTCTAGTGAAATGCCAGTTACACAAATGAAACTACTTAACCTAAATTTCAGGGACAAAGTTAATGGAAACTGAAATGATGAAAGTACCAAACAAATTTATGAGGATTGTTGGGAAATTGATAGGAAAACTATAGCACATGATGTTAGAACGCCACATGCTGTACTAGTTAGTGTGGCTGTAGGAGTTGAAAGACAAGGAGAAACTGAACAAAGTCAAAACTTTCAGTCATAGAAAAATTAGTTATGGGATGGAAAGTCACATGTCCAAACATGGATTTAAGTATATTTTATAAATTTAAGGGTAAAAAAGAGAGTAGGTATTAAAAGTGAAGTATATAGTATAATAGATGAAAAGTGGAGTCTATTCTATCAAATATATAAAGATGAGTCCAAAAAATAAAAAACAGGAGGAGTTGGGACGGCATATTGTATACCAAAAATATCTGACTATGTAGCTGTCATGACAGCCAAACTAGCAGCAGTAATGCTAGCATTAAATTAGATCTGGGATGTACACCCAGCAATAGTGGTCATTTTTTTTGTATGAAGTCTTGAGCCATAGTGATGAAAAAGGGTGTCTCAGTATGTAGAAGTGATTTAATCAATGAAGTTATATTTCTAATAACAGAGTTAGAACAGATGGGGATACATGTAGCATTAGCTTGGATCCCAGAGCATATTGGGATAACAAGGAACAAAATGGCAGAAAAAGCAGGTAAAAATGCTGTAAGAAATGAAAGGATTGACATAGAAATACTTTTGAGTAAACAGGAATTCAAAAGCATACAGTACAGAAAAATTTAAAAGGGGCTAAAAATTGATTAATGAAAAAAGAGGAAGAAGATTTTTTGAATTGTGCCTAGAGTTGAGGATTATGGCATACTTCAGGGCATAGGCAGAACTAATGACTGCTTTTGTCTAGAGTACTAACTGGCCATTGTGACTTAAACAAAAATCTTTTTTGAATAAAAAGACACAAAGATGGACTATGTGCACTCTGGAAGATGTAAGAAACAATCGATCACCTTTTCTGGGTATGTAAGGGCTTTGATAAAGAAAGAGAAACTCTTTGTGAGGAATTAAAACATTTTGAGGCAAAAAAATACATTGTGATTTAGTAAAAACATTAGGTAAATGGAATATTATTTAAAAGGTGCTGTTACATTACCTGAAAGACACAGGGCTGTGTGAGAAGATATAAACCGCTAAGTATTGAGGAATTGTAGCTGGTGGTGGCAATAGACTTTTCAGTCAAGTTTGCTTCACCATAAAAAAGAAAACAAAAAAGGGCTGCAGTGAGGAAGTCTGCAGTCACTGTCCGGGCATTAGCATGGGAAAGGAGGAAACCCAGGGGGGAGAGTAGAAACCCCAAGGATCAAAGCCCTGAAAGAAGGAGTTTACCTAGAAGGATGGTGAAGCAGCCTGAGAGAGGTGGAGTAGCAAAAGGCTCAGGAAAATGGCAGCAAGATATGACATTGCAGATCTTGACTGCTGATTAGAGGGTCCCTGAGCTGGAACCCGGAGTAGAGGACAGGCCTGTGTTCCCCCATCAGCCACTGGGGAAGTGGTTCAGTCAGGGCAGTGGATTTGAAGACTGCCTGGGACAGTTCAACCTGTGGGACTTCGATACCCTGGAAAGGGGAAAACTCATAGTGACCTGGCTGGAAGCTAAACCACGAAGAGAGCGCACCATGAATAGAGAGAGAGAGCAAGGCTACAGGGGACACGAACGAATGATGGAAGGGGCATCAGATCTGGAAGGAGCTAATCTCTGGAGAAGTCAGGAGGAGACACTCTAGAGGTGAGTGTATCCCGTGACAAATGGTCATAGTGTTTTAGACCAATGGTCCATTTAGCCTAGTATCCTGACAGTGGTCAGTGTCAAATGCTACAGAGATAATGAACAGAACAGGGCAATTTCAAGTGATCCAGTCCCTTTTGTTCAGTTCCAGTTTCTCACAGATGGAGGTTTAGGGACACCTGTGGCCTGGGGTTGTTGCCTCCTATGTCGGAGTGACATACTAGAGTGAAATCCAGACTAATGAGTAGCAGTGTCACTCTTGCCCTTCTAACCTGGGTTCCCTTTACAATGCTTTGCTGCTGCAGCCTCCAACCTGGACTGCTCACAAAAAGCCTCCAGTATGCAAGCCACTCCCAGCTACGTCTGTGTGTGTGCAGCAGTCGGTCTGCCACACCTTGGCTCTTACCAGCCTTGGTTATATTGCAGGGTAACCCCAACACTGTCCCAGTCTAAGATTTTCCTCCAGCAATGTATGTCCTGGACTGCCCAGCCCTCTTCTGGACAATACAAGTTTATATAAAGTCTGTTATTTCTTTAACAGAAATAGTAGGCATGTAACTTGCCATACCAAATAGAGTTTCCCAAACACTTCCATTTAAACACACTAGATTAGGTAAACCAATAAGTTTCTTAACCACAGAGAGATTTGAAGTGAGTACAAATGATGAGGCATAAAGGTCAGAAAAAATTACAAGAAAAATAAAGATAAAACACAGCTGGTGCCTAACTTAACAAATGATGTTAAATTCAAAGCAAAGTTTTCTCACCCTGTGCTTTTAGCAGTCTTACTGACCAAACTTCTTAGGTCAGGACCCCTTCTCCTAGAATCCAAGGAATGCTTCCTTTGTCGCTTCAAGTGCTATCAATGCAATGGGCGGCGGGGGGAGGGGGTGTGCCTTGTGGTGTTTGTCCCTCCTTTTTACAGTGTCAGTCCCCCTTTTGAAAAACATTTCCAGCTGAGATTCAGGAGACAAAGAGTCTGTGTGGAACCATGTTCCGTGTTGGTTTTTTCCCACTTGTTTGAACTTCCTTTGTCCCCCATTCCTGCTTAATGACCCTGTTTAATGCTTAAATGCAAATTAAGCAGAGCACACATTCCTTTGTTTAGGACAGGCCTGTTTGCCAACTTCTGCTTGGGCAAGACTGTGGTTTGGAACATGTTTTAATAACATGAGACAGGGAAATCTTACATACAACTTCACATACAACGTTGCCACACATTTTATCAGAACAATATTGACCAACAAATTATGAGTTTTCAAATGATACCTTACAAAACATATTTGTACAAAGATTATTACAATAGCGTGTAGGTTGTTGACACAGGGATACATTCTGTCAAAGTCGGCTAATAGCTGTTGATGGATCTATCCTTCAAAAATACTAGTTATAATTGTACCTCCTGTGTATTAGAACTTCCATTTTGTGCAGAAAACATATTTTATCTGGGAAGCTGAAACAGGGCTATCAACCATGAATAGCCTTACCCTGGGGAGGACAATATGGGAAAGCTATTCACAGTCCTCTGTGCCCAGCAGCCCATATGGGGGTTGTAGAAGGGAAAATCCCAGAGTAAGAAGAGAAGCAGGAAAAGGTGTCAGAAACTACTTTTAAAGTGACATGCTGTCTAGCAAGGGGAGACACTGCATTGCTAGAACTAGAGGCCACCACAGGAGGAGTGGGGGAAGGAGACACCCAGCCTCCCTTACTGACTTGAATCAAATCCAGAGAGTACTCAAAGGGGATAAAACCCAGCTAAGGGGTATTGCGTTCAGGAGTTCATTTTGCCTACAGCTGTAACACTCTGGTGATTATGAGTGAAGTGCGAGTGTATTTAAGAAGTTCCTTTGCCAAGCTTGTGTTTCTCACTTTAAGTGTCACATGGCCACGAAGATTTTAAACCAGAATGCCCGTAGGGGTGGAACTCTGGGAGAAACATACACAGGTGAATGGGGAGTTTGGGGTGGGGGTGTTTCAGCACTGGTCTAGGGGTTTATGGCAGGTGAAATGCAGCATCCCATATCCCAAAGAATGAGACCAGAGTATGCACCTGTGGAGTGTGCTATAGAAGCCCAGAGTTTGAGAAAGTGACTGGATTCTGCTCAGACCCAGCTTGCTTGGATGCATGTGAGATCCAAAGGATTGGTCCAATATAGCAGACTGGTGACCGTCCATTAGGGGGGACTCAGCCTGGTGCTTCATCCAACCGAGAAGCATATAACAGGTCTAGCAGCCAACCTCGATTGCAGCAAATAGAGCATTCCACATTCTGAAATAATTAACAGCTTCAGTGCTGGAGCATGTCCACCTATCAGTATTCTGGACTAATTGATTGGTATCACGCTGCCATGCAAATTGAATATGCTTAAGATATCATTTAGCAGCAGTTGCCTCCATTACAAGTGGTTTGAAAGCTCACTTTATAGCTTGCCTTAAATACATATTTCCACTTATGCTTTGGTGGTCCTCAATCAGAACTGCTGTATTTAGTTTCCTTACTCTGTCCTTTGGATTTTTGCTGAAAAGGTAGTAGAGGAGTGGTAAGGAAGGTTACTTGCCTTGGAGGTGAGTCTTTTTCCTTTCTGGTAATGCTTCTTCAGTTCAGAATTCTTCTTCTCATAGAAATTATATTTATGATAGAATACAAAGAAATTCAGAAAACCCCATTCATCTTCTGTCTCTTTTTACTTCCAGTGAAAATGGAAAACAACACTCACTAGAAAGAGTGACCTTTTTATGGTTTTTTTTCAGATATTGGAAAAATAAAATGAATCAATATAGACTTGGCCAATGGACTTTGGACAAAATTGATTAATTGAACCATGTCCGTTACATGCTAGGGAAACTGTGCTGTACTCTTTCAGGTGCTTTCCTAAGCAGAAGCCCCATACTTTGTGAACAGGTCTCATGTTTTGTGTATCACTTATGATTAAGGCTCAGATTTTGTCACAGATCTCTTTAGTAAAAATCTCAGACAGATCAACAGGAAATAAACAAAAATTCGCAGAAGCCTGTGACTTGTCTGATTTTTATTAAAAATATCCCTGACAAAATGGAGAGGGAGACGGATCCACCACCCACAGCAGCTGGGGGCTCTGGGGTCCCCACCCCCATGTCTGGGCTGCTGCTGCAGAGGGGTCCCTGCTGCCTTTCATGGTGGGGGCTTGGAGCTGTGGGATCCCCCTGCTGCCCAGGGGCTAGGAGCTGGTGGCTGAGAGCTGCATGGCCTGTCAGCTGACAGTTCCAGCCCTGGGGCAGAAAATGTCATAGAAGTCTCTGGTCACGGATTCTGTGACCTCTGTGACATAATCGTAGCCTTACTTATGAATAGAGGGGAAAGTATTAATGTGGTGGCTGGTGCACAGACCTACCCTCTACTGATATGTATATGTCAATATGTTTTCTCAACCTCTACTGGCTAATCTAAAAAGACTGATAACTAGTTGTATAACTGGAAAATTTCACAGGCTCAGAAGAAACGGGTTTCCAGATTTTACCAGAGGGGCATTTAGCAAAGTGTTATGCAGAACATAAACTAGTTTTACCTATGCCATGCTTGCTCTATTCACACTTCATCAGCCACCCAAGCCTACAGCCTTTTATCTGCCACAAGAAGTGTAGCATTTTAAACAGTTGCTTTATTATACAATGTACTGTGAATATCTTTATCTGATTACATAATTATGGTACACAGTATAACCAGTATGCAATCAAAGTAAGATAAGAAATGTCACCAGTGCTCATCCTTGATTAAGAATTTATTTCAGTCTGCTCGTAACAAGGATTGACCTGATCATGGGCCATTTCATTTAGGAGGATATATGTGAGAACTGTTGATTTTTAATTCTCCTCCATTGATTTTCAGCATGCAGAGAGCACTTGTTCCCTAATGGCTCTCTATGTTAGTATTTGCTTGCAAATTGAAGTCAAAGATAAATGGCTTTCAGGATAATACCTCTCAAAGGTTTCCCACTCGAGGGCTGGTGGTTGTTAGCAAAGCTGTGGTGGGTTTAGAAAAGTTCTGTGTCAAATATAAAGAGCATTTCCTGAGTCTCTAAATGCAGAACAAAAATAGTTTATTTCTTGGCCTGATGTTGTGACAACTTCCAGCTGACTGATAATTCATTACAAAGAATGGTCCAATTTGCCCACTTTTCCCTGTAAAAGTGAAATGCCCTACACTTTTCTTAATGGACGTTCAAATATTTTTTTTCCCATGCACTGTTTTTCCTCAGTGCACCATTGATTTTTAAGTAAAGAAGGAGAAAAATACGAGTGTCTTGTATTTACATTTATTATGAATGTCTTCATGTTTGTATTCGAGCACAGCAGCATTGTGTGTTTGCTAAGACTGAAAGATTTCTCCTGTCTAATAGAAAACAACACTTTGAGAGGGCTACAGATTTATTTTCAGAAATCTGTGCCAATTTGTGAATGAGACTCACATGTAAATACAATCCTGTGGTATGTTTGGATATTGCAAGTTTGGTTGTATGCAGTCGCTGGGACACACCACAGCACTATAGAATATTGTTAGCTTTTGTGCCCTTAACTGCTAATTAAGGGCCCAGTTTGGTACTCTTTATTGGCTTCTTACTGAGGTCAGATTTTCCCATCTGAAAAGCATAGATGTGTATGTAGGGCCTAATCCTCTGAGACTTCTGAGAATGGGAATTGAGGGCCCTCAGTTATTTGGGGAATTGGTCCATAGATAATGGGCCTGATTTTCAGAAGTGCTGAACATCAGTAGCTCCTGTGGACTTCAGTGGGAACTGTGGTTACTCAGTACCTCAGAAAACTGGACTTGGCATGTCATGTATTTTTGTATGGAACATGTGTGTGGACTGTAATATACACCTTCATATTAGTTCTATATAGGCTAATATGCACCACAGAAATCTAATATGTAAAACATATGCTAATTGCATAGTATTTACCTCTAAAACACTTAATTATTTTCCTCACATGCATCCTATAAAACCAGTGGGAGTTTGGGCTGAGGAATGACTGCTGAATAGGACCCTATTGTAAATACTGCTATGCCTTACTCCTTGACCTCTTTATATGCAGTGTGATTTGTGTTTCTACAGATGGTTTAATTGATGTACTGTTTTTTACAAAAGGCTTCAACAGCAGAAACTCAAGATTTCTCTGAAGAAATGGAAATTCAAATACTTCCATTTCTTCTTTAGTTCCCCCCTAAAAGAGGCAACATAACCTGTAGCAAACAGAGTGCAAATTATTTTGCTCTTCATATCATTTTTTGCCTGTAACATACCACATCTGTTTCTTTGAAGGATTCTGTAAAAATGCCTGATTCTAGTTTTGTGGGAGAGATCAAATCATAATATTCTTGGTGAAACTTCTGAGTGTTGGCTTGTGGAAAAAATAAGAGGAGGTCTTCAAGTGATGGTCTTTACATGTATTCCACTTGGGGTGTGCATGCAATCCACTCTCTGAGAGCAGAAGATTTTTCAATAGCAGTATCCATTGGTGCACCCATGCACCCTTTGCCTCCTCCTGCTCCAAAATGAAGGTATAAGGGGCAGTGCAGACCAGATGCCTTTCTATTTCCTTTCTATCATCTGTGGTCTGAGGCAGAACTTCTCCAGTGTCCACAGCATTAGCTTGTGTTCTTTGTCTAGTGTAAATAGATCTGTTCTGCAAAAGGTTTATTTTAGTGTTAGCAGTAGTTTTAGAAAGCCTTTAGAGATCTAGCGATATGCCTTGCCTGAATTTGTCAACAAGCTGCCTCAGAAGCAGAGATTCCAGTTCAAAGCAGTCACTGAAGAAGGGAAATTGCTGGCCAGGTCTTCTCCCCAGGCTTCGGCAGATGTAGCAGAAACAGCATCCTGCTCTATGGCAACATGAAATGGGCTTTCTAACTCCAATCATCCAGATTCCCCCAAGGAAGTCCAATAAACCACAGAGATTCTTCCTTTCAGGGACATAATCTACTTAGCAAGAAAACAGATGAATTGTTACAAACCCTCAAATACCCCAGCAGCACAAAGAAAATATTCACTTAAACTTACTATATACAATGGACCACTCCCTCACCACTTCTACCTTTCTCTGAGCCTCCAAGAACATGTCAAACAATGCAATGCAGAAAGTAGATTGGAACCCTTCCTTCTCCTCTCAGTCCTTCTTCCAAGCAGTTCTTTTGGTAGGATCTTTGAAAGCTGTGAACCAGTCTTGCCACCAAGTCTACTCAGCTCAAATTTCCCCACCCTTTATGGTGGTTGTCTAGCTTGCTTTTCCTTGCCATGGAGCCATATAACATCAGATAGTTTCTGGAAATCATCACTGCCAGGTACACAATAGAGTTCCTGTCCAAACACCCTTTCCCTGTCCCTCTTCAGGGACCCATCTCATGAAAGGTTACTCAGGCAGGAAGTCCTTGTTCCAACTGGAAGCTATAAAGCCAGTGCCACCCCATCACAAGAGAAAAGGATTTTACCTGAGACATTTCCTCATCCCCAAGAAAGGAGGAGGCTGGAAGCCCATACTAGATCTCAGACAGCTGAATCTTTTTGTCAACCACCTGAGGTTTAGAATGACCACATTGGCCTCTATAATCCCCTTGCTAAACAAAGGCAATTGGTTCACAGCTCTCAGTTTGAAGGACTCTTATTTCCACATAGACAGATATCCACCTAGAAGGTTCCTACAGGAGAAGGAAGGTTAAAATCCTAACCACAAATTCCCAGCAACATGATTGACCAAATTCTCAGGTCAGATCTCCCCTGACCCCAAAGACAAAGGGCTGGTTCCTTTGTCTTCTGAGGTGAAAGAGAGAGAGATAGCTTGGGGTTTTCTGCCCCTTTCTTTTACAGACCAGTTAAATTTTGAAGTGGATTCTTCAGAGGTTTACCCCTCAAAGTAAAGTTTATTTAAACAGTAAAGAAGGTGATGTGGAGTCTGGGGATGAAGGAGGCTCCATATTCTTTCTTCTCACCTGTGTTCTCTAAAACACAAATTTACTTTGTCTCCTGCCGTCTCTTGTCCTTGCTGTCTCGAGGATGCTGTTTACAGCTTATATTTAAATTGAGGTAAACACATTTCTTCATTCAGGATACTTCTGCCTGGGCAGGGCTGTGTAGTTTTGAACATGTGCTATCATCATCATCATACAGGGGGATTTCGTAACTCTACATATAATGTTGCTATTTACATTTCACCATGATATTATTGACCAGCAAGTTTTTAGTTTTCAAATGATACCTCATGATGCATAATATTTACCCGCCTTGCAAACTACATGGAAATGAACATTTTGTAGGACAAATAGTATAACTGAAGTCTTCCATCAGCATGTTTCATTTTTTAGTCATGAATTACTGATGTGCTTTGTGTGCCACAGAATTGTGAAATATTTTGTTGTCTTTGTGTTTAGTGCTTTTGGGTCTTCCTGCACACCTCCCCACCCCTGCTCCATAACTATGCTTATTGCATCAGATGGATTTTTATTTTGTTTCTTCACTGCAGCTTTCCTGGTGACCTCTGCTGAGATAAAAGGATTAAAACCACCATGGGATTCCCTACAGTCACAGCTTGCTCAGCTGTGCAGTGATGCGCAATTCAGTGTTCTGAATGCAATTGAACTTTCCAGAAAAAAAGCCAGAGCTGACACAGCTGTTTTCTGTGTCTCTCTGTATTGCTTGCAGCTTATTATATGTACAAAGGAGTGGTTACAAGATGGAACATTAGTCAATAATATTTTTTAAAAAGACTCCTCTTTTCTTGGCAATACCGTTGAAGCTAGTTTGGAAATCGCAGGAGTGAGGTGGAGGCTCCCTGTGAATTGGGGAGCATAGCAGGGGAGTGAGGGAAGGTACTAAGACTTGGCAGATGGAAGGGGAGGTAGCCGGCTCCAGGTTGGGAAGGAGGAACCTGGGGGTTCCTGCTTTTTCCCAGGCCCATTCCATTCCCTCCAGGTCCCAATCACTGGTCCCAGGTCCAATTCCAGGCCCTACAGTTTGACAGTTCAAGCCCTACTGTGTCCTGTTCTTGCCTCTGCCCCCTCCTCCTGGATGTGTGTGGGCTTACTGAGGGGCAGGGTCCCCACAGTATTTCCACTGCAGAGACGCTGCTGCCTAACTGGTTCCATTGACCCCGAGAAATTCATTTCCCAGTTTGCTATTCAGTCTGGGTGCCTTCAGAATAGCCTGACATCTTGGGCCTGATTCGCCCTGGCTTTGATCTTTGCAGATTTGTTTAAACCCAGTCAGAACAAATGTAACATGGGTATAAAATACCATCAAATCGGAATGGTGGGGCCAGCCTATATGTCTCTTGGAATGAACAAAACCAAAAAAAGTTGTCTTTTAAAAGCAACCAATCCACTGAGATTATTTCCTGTGAAATAAAGACTAGTACTAGGGGAATGGTCACAACATAAGACCTAAAAAGATAGTATAGAGAGGGTTTTACATGGGTGTTCTTTACAATGAGGTGAACAGCAAGGGAGGGGGGAGCCATTTAAGAATAGTGTAGCGGGAAACCAAATGTTTCTGGGGAATTAAATCCGCTAATTCTGCCTGAAAGGAAAATAGCTGTTTGTTTGTTAAATCATTTGAAATGTGGTTGTCAAGAAATGTGTGCGGTCTCCTTTCCAGGGTCTTACTGGTTCTGTGATTTATAAATGGAACTTCTTGGATAAACAAATACATTGGGACAGATTCCCTGGGGTGCTCTGGCTGCTTTTGTGGGTCCAGGATGCAACTAAACTGTAAAATAAGCCAGTTTTACAGTGGCTTTGTGTTGCTGTAGTAGCTCAAAGGAGCCAGAGTGTACTGGGGAATCTGGCCCATTATTTATGCAAGCTTTTACACCATGGCAAAAATAGAGACTCTGGCTCAAATTATTTAAAGTGTTTGCATTACTGAAATGACCCTAATGAACTAATTGTATAGTTCACAATACATACTTGTTTTTTCAATTCTTTTAAAAAAACTTCACTGTGAAATATGTCACAGCTCTTATATCCTTGGGGCTTACCTTGGGAAATCACTTACTTTATGCCTGAGTAGTCTCATTTCTGACGTGGCTAATACAACTTATCTTTGACACAAGGATATGGAGGGGCTTAAATAAGGCCTGCTGAGTTCCTCAGGTGGAAGGTGCTACAAGTGCAAAATATTATTTTAGTCAATATGTACTGCAATACTTAAAAACAGCCAGGCGGATTCAGTGTGAAGTTTCAATCTGAAGTCTCGGTCTTCAGGCTTTTTGCCTCTCCAAGTCAGGCCTGTCTAGTTATTTCAGTGTGTTTAATTTTGTATCTCCATGCTTTTAATGTTTGTCTAAAACAGCTAAAGAATCTGTTTTGCAAATCAGTCAGTGTGAATGAGACCACTTATGCAGTCGGCCCAGTTATGAACTGTAGAAGTACAGGGCACTATGGCAAGGTAAAGCAGGCTGCATAAATCCTTTACAATAGGCCTTCTGAGCTCTGAAGTCACCAATTGCTTACTGTTCACAGCAACAATGCAAGAATGTGTTTTGCTCCTTTCCTACGATTGGCTGCAGATTCTGTTACAAAAATCTATTTCCCATTTCCTCTCCTTGGCACGCTGTCCCCTTTGTTAGCATCTGAGTTGGACATTTCCAAGATTGCAACACTTCCTGGCCTTAAAAAAAAAAGTCTCCTTGTGTCACCCTCGCTTTAGTGCCTAAGCCAGACAAGAATTGGTATCTTGTTAGACTGAGAGCACCAAGAATCCATGAGGCGACAGCATGAATACCATGCTGTTGTAAGCAAGATGACCCAAACTGGCTTGGTTTTGTTGCATTATGTATATTGGTATTGGTTCTTTTGTCACTTGGCTGACTTGTCAATTAATCGCTTCCCTGTTTTTGAACCCAAATGACATTTTGAAGACCAGTTGGACCTAGTTTGATATTGGGACTCTGTTGTGTTGGAGTGAAAGATGTGTGAAGCTCTGGTTTGGAATGCACTGAATGCTGCTTAGTTCTTGTGGCAGATGTCATTAATTATGGTTTCCCTCCGAGCAAAAGGTTTGCAAGTGCCTTTGTAGCTTGTTCATTGGTAAAGCAGAGCTGTGTTGTGGGAACACAGTGAAATGTTATCCTCTCCAAAGTTTTGTTTCCTTTTTCTATGCCTTCCATACTTTGCTATTTATTGTCCCCCTCCTCTTTCCTAATTAGAAATGGAATCTACTCCCTCCTTCTCCTCCTCAGAAATCTCTTCAGGATGGCCATATGTGGCTGAACTAATTTATACTTTGTACGAATTCAAAGCTCTTTTCAAATGCGAATGAATTAACTCCCAGTTGTGCTGTGAGGTTTAAATGTTGTTATCCCACCTTTACTTTGATATCTGAGGTGTGATTGCAGCATGAGTAGAAATACCCATAATATCTTTACCTGCCATAGCATGGTTAAAAATAGCCGTGTAGATGGGGCAGTGTGGGCTAAACAAGCTCACCAGGGACCCTGAGCCACGTGCTCACATTGCTAGCCCATGCCACTGCATCTACACTGCTATTTTTGGCCACATCATGTGGGTACTGCTAGCATGGGTCTGTCTGCCTAAGCTTCAGTGACCCCTTGGATTGCATTGTAGGTATATTCTAAGGATATGTCTACACTGCACACCTTACGCGGCACAGCTGTGCCACTGTAAGATACTGTTTCCTGATCTTTAGATTATGTCCACACCTGCGCCTTTCGTTGGTAAAACTTTTGTTGGTCAGGGTGTGGGTTTTTTCGCACTCCTGAGCGACAGTAGTTTTACAGCTGAAAGTGCAGTGTAGACGTAGCTTAAGGGTATCAGGAGGTGTTATTGCAGCTCCTGTAGGCATACTGGAATGAGCTTTTTATCTAGCTAGATCAGAGGTCGGCAACCTTTCAGAAGTGGTGTGCCGAGTCATCATTTATTCACTCTAATTTAAGGTTTCAGGTGCCAGTAATACATTTAACATTTTTAGAAGGTATCTTTCTATAAGTCTATAATATATAACTAAACTATTGTTATATGTAAATTAAATAAGGTTTTTAAAATGTTTAAGAAGCTTCATTTAAAATTAAATTAAAAGGCAGAGTCTCCCGGACCGGTGGCCACGACCTGGGCAGTGTGAGTGCCGCTGAAAATCAGCTTGCGTGCTGCCTTCGGCACGCGTGCCATAGGTTGCCTACCCCTGAACTAGATCAAAGCTAGTTTGAGTAACAGTAGCAGCGTAGCTGCAGTGGCGGGAACAGTAGCAAAGGCTAGCCTCCCGAGTACAGCCCTGCCAAGGACATGGGGTACAGACTCAAGCGGCTAGCCTGTGCTGCTTCCCATGCTGCTGCAGCTACACTGCTGTTGTTGCTCGAGCAGTAGCTTAAGTACGCCTATGTGAGCTGCAGTTGGCATCCTGATTGCGGAGTAGACAGGCCCCAAGACCCAGAGAGAAGGAGTGGTTTGCCCAGGGTCGCACAACAAATATGTGGAAGAGTCAGGAATAGATCCATTCCGTTCTAACCAATAGCCTGTGTGCTTTCTCCCTTTATTTTGTTGAACACATGCTTTCCTTGTGGTCAATGATTATACTTCTGGGTGCTTGACTCTGTGCAGAGGATTTAAGGTATCCTGAGTTTAGGCTTCGGAAGGATTTTTTTTTAACATATACTCTTTAAGAAGGAGTTAGATTTACAATATCTAAGTAGGCAAATCTGGAATGTGCCTATGGGCAATGTACATTCTGTACTGCATAGCACAACTGGGAACCCATTTCAGCTTTCCCAATAATGCACATACTGATGGGCTTTGTTTTGTGTTGGCATTTTCATCAGCTTTGCTAAGAGTCAGCGTTGCTACCCAGATCAGTAAAGCTCATGTGGATTTAGTGATTACACAATTCTCTTCTCCCAAGACCAAGTTAGCAATTGCAGAGTGTACTATATTTTCTCCTAGCTACATTCTTTTACCCCAGTTAGCTGGGGGTGAGAGGTGTCACAGAAGACAAAGTTGTCAGTTGTCTTCCTCCCCTTATGCCATTAAGGTTTACTAGGGGTTTCTTTTGTGGAGGAGAAAAATGAAACTTTCCAAGTAACAGGCTTGTATCTGAAAAAGGTCTAAGGGCAATGTCCATCAAGTTGAAACAAACCGTTTTGGCTTTAGGAAAGAGTAGGGGGTGTCAGTTCAATTAATGGTCTAAAAAAGCTCCTTAGGACAAAGACCTTCTCTTCCTCTTTGTATTATATCATGCTGAGCACACTAATTAATAATAACAGATGCAGAGATTTTATATATGTGTGTTTTATATATAAGCTGTTGAAGTGACCTACATGCCAACTGTTGAGTGTTTATATTTTATTTTATTTCTGACTACAAATTTAATATTTATTTATTTATTATATGTATTGCCAAAAGTATGCTAGGGACTATGGAGAGTTTTATTTCTGATCATCAATTTAAGAAAAGTATCTATATTGTTTCCTTTACAATTTGCAGAAACTGTCACTCAGTGGAAGTGAGTGAGTGCATCTCTGTGTGTGTGTGTGTGTGTTACACAATGAAAGCAAAGTTCAGTAGAAGTGTACAAGCGGAGTGTTAGTCATGACAAACTGATGGCTAAAGTCTCTGAGGTGGGAGCAACTAATTCATTTCATGTAGCCCATGTTTGCACCCAAGTTCTACAAGTGGCCAGTCTCTCAAATTCTCTTTCTCTCTCCATGGTTTTGCTGAAACAGGTACTGTATCTTTTTAGAAATACAGACCATCATTTTAGGGGGAAAATTACATAAATGTGTTAGAGCAGCTAGAAGAGAACTTTAATTCATATCATAAGTTTCCCCAAGACTGGTAGTTCTTACCAATGAAATATTAACTATTTCAGGAATATTATAATTACAAAAGGAACACAACATAAGTATCTCCATTTTCACTTTGTCTAGTAAGCATTAATAATTATTTCTCTATTTCTATTGTCTCTGCTTACCTAGAATAGAGCCAGATTCTCTGCTGGTAGAAATGGGCATAGCTTCGTTGACTTAATGCCATTAGAGCAGGGGTAGGCAACCTATGGCATGCGTGCCGAAGGTGCACGTGAGCTGATTTTCACTCTCACTGCCTAGGTCCTGGCCACCGATCCGGGGGGCTCTGCATTTTAATTTAATTTTAAATAAAGCTTCTTAAACATTTTAAAAACCTTATTTACTTTACATACAACAACAGTTTAGTTATATATTATAGACTTATAGAAAGAGACCTTTTTAAAACGTTAAAATGTATTACTGGCACGCGAAACCTTAAATTAGAGTGACTAAATGAAGACTCGGCACACCACTTCTGAAAGGTTGCCGATCCCTGCATTAGAGAGTTTGATCTCCTCCTCCCTCCATACAGTTTCACTGGTGGTGTTAGAAGGGACTTCACTGCATGGTCTGGCACAGACATGTTGTGTAAATTGTGATTCAATACATCCTCACTGGTGCTGGCATATGCAAATTGCATCTCACTACACAAGCAAGGCCCACTGAACACCGGGGGGGATTCATTGCCAAGGAGGGGCAGGCAGTGTTACCACTACCACCCTCCCTCAAGGAGTATGTCTGAAGGACACAGATGTAGTATGTAGGAACCACAGGCTGTAGTGCGGGTGCACCATTTACATAATACATTGCGGTGGCATTGTCGGTGATTATGAGAATCACTGAACCTAGTCTAGATGTGATAAATCGATCCCCAGGCACTCTTCCATCGACTCCTGTACTCCAGCTTGGCGAGAGGCACAGGCAGAGTCTGCGGGGGAACGGCAGCAGTCGACTCACCGCAGTGAAGACACCACGGTAAGTCGATCTAAGTACATTGTACTTAGATCTAAGTTATTCACACAGCTAAAGTTGCGTAACTTAGATTGATTTTCCCCTCTCCCCCACCCCCAGTGTAGACCAGGCCTAAGTGGTCTTGGTGCCACTAGATGGGACAGAACACGACCCCCAGGATGTGTGCGGGTTACATTAGCACCAGGTGGCCAGCTAGCTCTGCATGGACTACCAGGCCACCAGTAGGCTATGGACCACTCTTCGAGACCCACTGCTCTGGACTGCAGACTTCTTGCGTAACTGAATAAGACTTGTTCAGAATTGACATGACACAAACCCCTTATATGGTTCCCTCGTGTAAATTATGCCAAAATTTGAGAGAGCTCATGTATGAGAAGCAGTGGTTCATGGTAGGCTGTAGATTATGCTGATGATTTTGCTCTCATTTACACCAGTTTGGCTTCTGTGTAATTCCACTGATTTTTAAATAAGGTTACTCCTAATTTACATTGATGTACGTGATGCCCCATGATGTAAGCATGTTAGTGCTTCAGAACTGGATTCTTCTCATAGCTTAAGCCTGCTGTAGACACGTGTTAAGAAACAAGTGCAATCAGTTTTTTATAATTTGGGTAGAGAGGAGATGCCAACAGTCTGAAAACAGCAGAACGCCAAGCCTGTTTCTGACAGAAAAATAGGTGTCAGCATCAAATATTGAGTGCTCTAAAGGCAACTTTCATTTTTCCTTTGCTAAATAAATTTATGAATAGCGACTGCTCTGCCTGGAGCTCAGCACTATGTGGGCAGCTTTCTCGTTCTAAAGTTCACACGTAAAAAAGCATTTGAAAGGTCAGTTTGGTGGCCTAAAGGTAAGCACTGTGCATATTGGCATTAGTAGGTCTCCTTGTGAGGTAGCAGGAGTTGAGGAAGCTAAAGAGGAAGGGTCCTCTATTGTGGGTTATGAGCAAAGAGCACATATTACCATTCTCCTGTAGCTCACTTAGAAGCTGCATCAATGGAGCTCTGAGGAGGAGCTCAGTTCAGCTCTCCTGAGACAATTTAGTTGTGGTCACATGGAACTTGTATTCAGGACCATGCTGTATCTGATCATTGGTCCCTTAGTCTCCAGCAGTGAGCAGTCCAATATTTTAGAAGAAGGCAAAAAAAGAAAAAAAAAGTTAATTTGCAGTACAGTAGATGGAGGAAAAAGCTCTTTCATTAACCACAGAAGAAAATAGTATGAGAAGCAGGAAATTTAATTATCCTCATAGCCTTAGTTTGCATATCTTAAGATATTTTTACGTTGTTTTAAATTACTTTGTTACATTTATCAAAGTATGAGTACTTTGAACACATATCTACATCCAACTAAAATTTCATCTAGTTTTACTTCAAGGACAAAAACAATGGGCCTGAGCCCCACTCATAAAATTGCCTCGATCAGCAGGAAATCCATTTAAATCCTAGGACTTACACTAGTGTAAAACGAGCGTAAATGAAAGGCAAATCAGACCCACCTGCCCTGGGGGCTAGGCCAGTTTCCAACATGAATTAGAGCATGCCTGGTTGGCAGCTGTGCCAGGATGTCCCTACTGCACATCTGTTCCCCAGAAACATCTTAATTTAGTTCCTGGAGCCACAGAAGGATCTGTTTTCCCTCCTATGCACCTTAGTAACGTGAATAAAATTTTTGTGAATGTGCATCCTGGGACAGAGAGAAATCATGCTTCTTACATCAGTTTGCACACATTGCATCTGGGGAGTCCTGAGAGGTCCGATCTGCTGGGTTTTTGGCTGCCTTCACTCAGCAGAGCAATATACTGTATAGCAGCCAGAGGAAAGCCAGTACTATGATCTGCTTCCTCTGTGAAAGATCAAGCTCAGCCTAGATTAGAAAGCCCACTTCATGGTTAGGTTTACGTGCTGTGAACTGCCCAGATTATCCCTGCCTAAATGGGTACCACGTGACAGGGTATATTGGGGGTGTGAAAACTCAAAGCTGGTCGTTGGCAAGGGCAAATAGCAAATTTAAAAGCCAAGAAGTGCAAGAAAGTGAAATGACCAGCCACTAAATCTAATGCAGTTTCTGTCTGTTGAGTATTGCAGCACTATTGATATGTAGCTGCAGCATCTTAGCAATTTTCCTTTTCTATAGCAGCTTTCATGTTTTTCAGCTTTTCCTGAATGTCTCCTCCATCTTTTGAAAATGTATCATTCTACTGTAGCTGTTGAAGAGGAGGCTTTGTGTTTAATTCTTAGTGCTGTGCTCTTCATTCATAGGGAGCAGTGGCTTGGAAGATGCCCCTCCTGTCATTCATAATAGGATTTCCTTTAATTTTGGCTCCTCAACAGAGAGAGAACCATTAGTTACTCAGCTGTGCAGTGGTTAATGTCATCTGAATAGCTGGCTGAGTCATTTCTGAGTTATTTAACATGTTGGGAGTAAGCCTAAAGGAGTCCATCAGCCAAATAGTATCTACACGGATCCTCACCGACAAAGACCATTTCTAATTTCTATGGTATTTTAAATCCAAGTTAATAAAAGTACAGAGGGTGATACTCTAATCTTTGTGAAGCCTTGTCATTATATCTGAATGCTAATGAGTCCAGTACATTCATTATTATACATTTTAAAGGAGAAGGGGATGGTAAATAGTGAATAAACAGCTGGGGCAGCTTGTTTTGCAAACATAAAATAGAAAATGAAAGATCAGTAGGTTGTCCTTGTAAGATCTGAAACAGTAAAAATGTGATCACAGACGCCGTAGCTGCATCATTATGGAGAAATGTGAGTTTCCTGTCTGCTTTTCTTGTTGTTTAAGGACTGGTCATTTGGCTTCCCAGGTGTAGAAATTCACAAACTGGATTGCTAAAAAACAGCATTATTTTAAGATCTACACACCTCGATGATGGAGATATACAGTCACTTGCGTCACGTTATCTGACATTCTCACTCTGCTCCCTTCATTATCTTGGAAGCAACCCAGAGTTAAGTCTGTATCAAGGCCAAGTAAGAATAATGATATCCCTTCTAGTTCAAGGCATCTGCAGACAATACGCAGTTGGCACCCAGAGCTGTGATTCCATTACAGCAAAGGCAAACAGCACCATCTCTGAGCTGTCCCAGTGTCTGGACAACATCAGCATCGGGATGAAGAGCAGGCAGCTGCGGCTAAATCCTGTGAAGACAGGATTGATGCTGGTGGAGAAAGGGGAACATTTTGAAGGACTTGGAACTGCGAGTACTGCAGCAGCACTTTCTGTTGAGGACATTTGCTTTCAGAGAGCCAGAACCTCAGCTGTTGCAAATTGCTGAAGTTAATGGAACTACATACACTTACATCTGAGAATCTGTCCCAGATGGTCCACACTCTTGGCATAATTCTGGGTTGCTCTACTATAACTGAATATCCAGCAGCTGGAGTGGTAAAAAATGCCATGTTCTATGAGCAGCTGGCCAGAAGTCCTGCATCCCATCTTGTACGATTCAGACTTGGCCAAGGGTAATTTCCACAAACCAAACAAATAAACAAACACTGCATTCACTGTAATCATTTAAAGAGCAAGTGAAATTCTGTTTAGACACAAATAATAAAACTTGTATGAGGTCATTAATGGACAGATTGTGCTCCCAGTTGCCTTGGGATAAGCACTCTGATTCCACTGGTTTTATTCCTGCTTTACACTGGTGTGGCTGACAACAGAATCTGGCCCAAAGACTTTACATGTCTATCCCTGAAGTTGTGAATAAAGGGCACATTGACTTTAGCGGGAGAGTTGAGTGTGCAAGAATGCAAGAACAGGCCCAAATAAAGTTTAAAGTAAACTGGCAGGGTTTTTTAAGAGCCTATCCTCCCTTATGAAATCATTCTATATAATTTAATATAAAATTATATCCCTGTAATAGAATTTTATAGGCTGGTTCAAGAAAGTTATAGAAAAAAGATATTCTGTTAAATTCTGTAGGTCAGATTCTGCCTCCTTTACTCATAGTAAATAGCACTCATGGGGGAAGCTATGTGGCATTGCTCAGTATAAATAAAGGTGGCAGAAAATGGCCCTATATGTTTTGGAGTAATTTCTTTAGAACCCTATTAAATGCTATAGAACCCTATTGATTTGATCCCTGTGAAGTTATATAAGACTTTTCCATAAATATTGCCAAGGCCTGAATTCAGAGTTCTGTTTCTCCTCTAAGAAAGAATGAATACCGATGATAGTCTCCTCCTTCCTATGAGCCAAGTCTATTCCAAGCAGAGAGTGCTGCATGAATCAAGGGGCCAAACTATGAGTGAGAGAATGAGACACCAGGGACCACTGAAATGAGAGATAAAAATCAAGGTACATTTCAATAAAAATAAAACCTTACTTGTATTAGCCTTTCATTGCCTCCACCATACATCTCAGCAAAGGAATGGATTCACATTATACGAAAACAACAAGAAGTCCGGTGGCATCTGAAGAAGTGGGGGTTTTTACCCACGAAAGCTTATGTCAAATAAATCTGTTAGTCTTTAAGGTGCCACGGACTCCTTATTGTTTTTGTGGATACAGACTAACACGGCTACCCCTTGATACTTGACATTATACAAAATCATCCTATAAAAAAATCTGAGTCTCTCTATTTGTAATCTAATAATATGTATATAACTATATAACAGTCTGCACAGCTGTAGCATCTTCTATTCACGGATCTCAAAGTGCTTTCCACATGTGACTGTAAACCAGCTGTGTGCTACTGTCTTCATTTTACAGATGGGGAAACTGAGTCAGAGAGTGGTTAAATGATTTTGCCAAGGTCACCCAGGGAATGTGTAGCAAAGCCAGGAACAGAACCTAGGTTTTCCAAGTTCCAGTTCTGTCACGTACTGCGTTTATGTATGTGGCTAGCGCTGTTGTGGTAACTGTAAGACCTTTGTCGTCTTTAGTTGATTGTATTGTACATTAGTAAAATAGTAATCAATGGGGTAGTATAAAGGAAGGGCTAAATCATGCTATTAAAGCCCATCCCTGCAACAGGGGATGATGCAGAGGCCACCTCCCATGCCAGCCGGTGGCAGGCGTTCTGTCTCAGAGAGGCACAATGCCTTTTGGAGATCCCCAGCATATAAGGGAAGCACAGCCACTACTTACACCCCTTTATGAGGTGCAGCTCACTCTGCCCTGACTTCTGGTCTACTTCATGGATTGGCGTGAAACCATGGCCCTGCAAGTTCCCCATCCGTTTCTGCTTCTTTTGTTATGTCATGCACCCACAAGGGAGTAGAGAGGGGGCAATCCTTGTGTCCTCTTTAGAACAGGGACTATAATACTGCCTGGCCCTTGTATGGGGAGAGACGATTCCTTGTGTGTTCCACTCCCACTGTGCATCTATCCAAACAGGATCTGGCCGATAGTTTGCAGTGACATCTGGCAGGGAAGGCAGAAGTGCAAGAATCCACAGACTGTCCAGCTGCTTAACTTTGCCTGTATTTTTTACAGACTAATGCAGACTTTGAAATATTTTCCTTTTCAGGTAGAAACATCGAAGTCGTCAGTGACTAGAAATCTATTTGCTACTAAGAGTAAAATGTTGACACAGTCTTTACCAGCATCAGGGCTGCTTTCTTGCTTTTTTTTTTTTCATTATTTAATGAGAGACTATTCAGGATATTATTCCTTTGAGTCATTCTGTCAGCCCTAGTCACTTTCCTCCAGACAGTGAAGAGGAGAGTATTTTATGGCAATTAAAAATGTAAGACGTACTGAGGATTGAGTTTCCCTTTTTACACCTAGAAGATTGGGTTCCCAATAGTACTGAAAAATGTAACATGCATTACTACCAATGCTGTTGAGAACAGACTTCCTTATGTGGTGAAGGGCTATTAGTGAGCCAGCAATGGCACTTCCATTTCCTTGTCTAGGGTTCCGGGTTGTTAGTGGTTAAAGCACCAAACTCTTTGGGAACTGTAACTGATTAAGACTCCTATTCTCCAGTTGTCCAGAGTTAGAGCAGCTGTAATACTATAGTTAGCTTTCTAAAATTGCAGTGAAACAGTGACGTTATTAGCATGTACAATAACAAATGATGGAAGCTAAGGGACATGGTCTCATCTCAGTGTATGGGATCCATATGTATAATGTCCATTAATGCTATATGCAAATTGATCTAAAATATTTATCCTGTCAGCCAAGATTCCCTTAAAGCTGATCTACTGGCATTTTAGATTTGAACATAGTGTCTTTATTTTAAGATAAATACCATGAGAAATCAGAGCTTTGACGAGAAGGACAAGTTGTCTCTTATTGTTACTCGGTGTGCATAGGTAGGATAACTTTTGTGTTTAGCGTATTAGAAAACCTGGCATAATTTTATTATTTTTTTCTAAATGCTGAAACAAACTAGGAAACATATTTAAGTTGCTCTTTGACTGATACATGCACTAGACATGTGGTCGAGTAGCTTGAGCATAGGACGGTTTTCCCATGTGTGATATGGCAATAATATTCACCTACCTCAGAGTGAAACCCTGGCATAAGGGATACATAGTGGGCTGCAGTTGTTATTACAGCCCAGAGGTGTCTTAATGGCTGTTGAGCAACTGTACACTACTCTGCACCTTTTCTCTGGTTTGTGAAGGAGATTCTGTCCACTAACACACACACACAGCCTGTTCACTCAGACTTAGTGCAGAGGATGACAAATAGACTCTAGGACTTTCAAACTGATGTAAGGACAGAGCACTTCATTCATCTTGCATTGACCTGCTTAAACCCAGGGTTGTGAGTTCAATCCTTGAGGAGGCCATTTAGGGAACTGGGGTAAAATTCTGTCTGGGGATTGGTCCTGCTTTGAGCAGGGGGTTGGACTAGATGAGGTCCCTTCCGATTCTATGATTCTGTCTTAGAATGCCAACATGCAAATCCCTTGTTAATGTTACTGAGGCACACACAGAGGAAAGAGCAGACACCTTGGTGACTGCAGAGATCAATTTGAGATGTTCCAAAAATTAAGAAAAGTTAGTTTTCTTACCAATATTATAAGCTTTAGTAAAACCTCTGTATGTTCTTCCAAGATGCGATTTATTAGAACTAACACTGAGAAGTAAGCAGTTAGAAGCAACTCTTTTTAGATTAGACTAGGTGCAGACAGTAACCACCTCTAATAATATTTTTAGCAGAACATGGAGAAATGTACAGTTCAACATTCCATGCAGCTAGAGATTCAGTGCATTACTACTTCCTTTTCTACCTTTCTTAAGCTTTGACATAGGGCATTTCTGGCACTCTTACTCATTGCATTATGATTGATTGCACTTTTGCACAGAAAGAGTGCATGCTGGGTAAAGAACACATAGAAAAGAATATTGAGTAGCATAACACCATCCCTTCTCATGGACATTCAGTGGCATAGAAGTACATGGAAAATTAAATGGGTTCGTTCCTGGAGCCTTAATACTCCAGCTGTTCTACAGCAGATTTCCTGTCCTGCAGGTGAATTCTATTGAATGACACTGAGTTCTTCTAACTGATACTCCTGACTGCATTTTGGCAGGACATGTGGATTTAAAGGCATCTGTGTGAACCTGAAAAGGTTTGAAAATTTGGTTTGATTCAAATAGATACCAAAATATTCAGATGCTTCCTTAAATCTTATACTTGCCCCCTTATTTTGTGATGACACCATCACTAATCACCTAATTCTGTTCTCCCTTATATTGGTTGTACACTTGTGAGAATCTGTTGAGCTACTCCTGATACCTGCCTGTAAATGAGAACAGAATCATATCTCATAGTAGTAGTCGTAACTTGTACTGACTCGTATGCTCCCGAATATTTCAGTTGTATGCCCTTGACCCTCAAAAAGTCACAAGTTCTGTCTGTCCCTCAGATTTTCAAACAAAGTGAGATCCCTTAAGATGCAGTTGATGTTTTAGCTTAATTTTGGCTTTATATTACACATGAACTACAGAATAAATAATATTTGGTTCAGTGTTTAATCCAGAAAATTCTCTCTCCTTTCAGCTCCTATAAATGCTGATTGACCTCTGAGGGAAGTTTAATTGCACCAAAAGTAAATGTCTTTGGATGCAGCAAGAAATAAATTTGCTTTAGAACTCACAGTCTGCCTTATTAGAATAAACTGGTTTACTGCTCCGCCAAGGCCTGTTAGGAGGGTTAGAATGGAGACATATGCTGCATCTTGCCTGCTCCACATAGCAATCAGATGTAGCCAATCAGTCACTATTATTAAGAGATGTGGTTGGCGGGGAGCTGTGAGTCGCTGTGGAAATGACAGTGTAACAGACTCCAGATTACATCTGCATGCAATACCTCATGTTTGTGGCATTTGGTTTTGCTATGGCTATGTCTGAGCCATGTTAACAACACTGGGAATTGGCTGTGTAAGGATGTGTTGAGCAATGGAAATGGGCTTGACATCTAAATAACATTCCTATTGGAACTGCGTGTAGCACTTATTCCTGTTTCTTGATTACCTCATTAACGATACCTTGGTTGGTTGGAAAGCATGGATCAAATTCTGCTTGGTCACATAGGAATAAGTCTGGAGTAACTGTATTTGAAACTTTCTTTCACTGCATAAAATACCTTAACTAACCACCAGGCTGAAGAATTGTGCTTTGCAGACTGTTGAGTTCAAGGCAGGCACTTTTATGTGCATGAGGCCAAAGAGCAACTGATGTTTAGGTCAGTACCCTAAATAGCTGCTCAAAGTAATACAGTAATGGTGTGATAGACCATTACTGCTAATCTCATTTCCTGGTCTAAACAATGCCTGAAATTGCTCGTGGGATGCACTGGCAGTCTGGACTGCTTGGTGAAAATGCGATAATTTGTAACAACTCACATTTCTATAATTTTATTTATAAGCACATTTCTCAAAAGGTTTGACAAAGCCTTTAATTAAGGAACAGTAGTAGAATGAGTGTCCACAGGAAAACATAGCTACCATTTAAAGCTTAGCTATATCAGTCTTTCAGCTGTCAACATTAATGTCAAGTAATGAGTAGTGGCATGGGTGAGAGAAAGGATATTGGCAGGACAACTCCATGGCTGTTCTTAGTGTAAAAGGTCATTGAATTTTTAAACTTTCAGTGAACAAACCGCCACCTAAACAGGCAGGAAGGGAGACTTATGTTGAAGTTAATGCCAACACATCCAGTGTTTGCCATTGTAAGGCAGCTTAAATAAATAGATACACAGCAAAGAAAGGAAATCTCCATATAGGGCCTGAACCACAGCCAATTAAAGTCACTGGAAAGATTCCCATTGGCTTTAATGGCTTCCATAATGCATTAGCTCTGCTGAATGTTCTGCAGCACAAGTTACTCATTTAGTGCCACATTGTTGACCCCTTACTCACAATTGTGAGCAGATACTTTAATTGCTCACCAGTGTGACTTAAGAGTTCAAAATCTGGCCCTTAATAATAAGCATTGCCATCCAAAAGATCTCAATGCATTTCACAAACATTTAAAGCATTTTCCCCCTACCCTCCCCAATTTACAGCTGCCCTCAACCTTCAAAAGTTGTGATGTTTCTGGGGAAGCTGAGATACGAAATGATTTGCCCAGGGTCATACAGCAGTTTGGTGACAGAGCTAGAAATACAATGCTGGTCTTCTGACTCCTAGTCTGGTGTGCTGTTCACTGGAGCATGCTGTCTTCCCTAAGCAGAGTTAATCACAGGTGGCATATGTCGGTTCTTCTGCTCAGTCCTGAGTTTGGCTGTGACTTTTAGTCAGAGTTGTAGGTATTGCTCATTGAGTTACCTGATAGACAGTTTACCTTGTCCTATGTGCTTTACTTGGACCTCTGTTTGCTCAGTTATCACCATGTTCAACTCAAGGTTTGGTAAATTACAGTCCAATGTTTCTGGTTCATTTAACATTACAATTTTTAATCAGTAGTATTCATAGTCCTGTTCAACTTGTTTGTAATTACTGAAAAGATTAGGTGGTGCCTATCTGCTAAAATGCCATTAGAGAGGCTACAGAATATTAAACAAAAGATAAACAGAAGGAATGAAAAGGTGGGCAATTAACTGTTTCTTCTTCTGTTTCTGCTTTGCCATAATTTAGAAGCTGAAGAAGTTTATACAATTCTGATTTTTTAAAAGGGTAACATTTTTTCCCAAATAAATATTAGACACGGTGACTAGTAAAAAGGAAAAATATGCTACTTCATTTTAGAATCCAGACATTGGCCAGATTCAGAAGTGACATTACATCGGTAAATCAGTATAAATGGGTGTAAATTGCATGTATTCTGAAGAGAGGTTGGGATTGTAGCAGATAAAGTGACTGACAGGACTTTTAAAAGCAGGCTACTCATTTACTGACTCCAAGATGTTACCCACTTTCCTCTTGTTTAATCCTTGAAACCTGAAATACCTATTGATCCAATGTTAACTCTTGAATTTTTGTGTCAGAAGAGGTTGTAGTTTGTAGGCTTAATTGTGGAGGATTGTCTGACAAACATCTAATGCCATTCTCAACTATTTTCTTGATGAATTCCTCCAAGAATTCCTTTTGTTCCTATTGTAGCCCCTAGAAATATCATAAACTGATATATGCGACATTAGACCTATGCTAGCAATTGCTCAGTCAGTTCACTTGCTTTTCTCTGGAGAGTAATAATAGTTCACAGTAATATGTATATTATTTGTATTTCTCTCTGCACCCAAAGGTTCACTAAGCACCTCTCAAAGCAGAAAGACAAGATCCCTCCCTTGAAGGGCTTGCGGTCTGTAATAGGCATGATGTAATGTGCGTGTAGCAATATAGGAGAGAGATGGAGAGGGAAGATCAGTAGCACCAATACGATTATGCTCAGCAATGGCACAGCATGATGAATAAAGAGAGTTGGGGGGAGCTGTTTGCTTTTTGATCTCTGTTAATTGACCCCATTCACAGTTTGGGGCCTTATCCTGTCTTTGCAAAGTAAGTTGTGTTCTTTCTGCACCTCCACACATCCTTTCCTAACCAACAAGAGCTTACCTGGCACAATCATAACTCAGCTTGCTCTGTGGAGAATGAAGTGCATGTCAGAACAGACTCCAGCTCACTCTGCATCAACTATATTTACTCTGCACTGGTGACAACAGTAAAAACTTCATTTTCTCAGCAATCTTAGCAGATACCTCTCACAAGACATGCAGTGAGAAAATGTGGCACCATTTGGACAGAGTCCGTCTCCTGATCATAGCGACACTTGTCACAATACATTCAAATGGTTTCTAATTTATATCATAGGTCGGATACATATAGTTTAGTGGTACAGTATACGCATCAGATTCGGATTCCCTGAACTCTCTGGAATGACAGGTTCTACTACTAGCACGGTTGACTAATCCTCTTCATCTTTTTGAGGCAAATGAATTATCTACTCTGACATTTACCACATAGGTATCTTTCCTCTGAGAGTCTAACAACTGAAGTTGTATTTCCTCTGTCTGGATGCTAAATATCCTATAGCACTTTTAATAAAGGATGAGTTTTGCATTGGCATCCTTACAAATAAATAATCCTCCATCCTCAGCTGTTGGATAACACACCCTGTTGGTTGCCATCCTCCCACCACAGAAGCAGCAGTTTTTCTGTGGAGCTAACAGTATTTAGTATAAGTGCTTTGAGATCTTTCAGGATCTTTTAGTAACTTTTGTGAAAAGTGCTAATCACACAATGTAAACACCAAAGACGTTGTATGCAAATCTACTGAATGGGCAGTTTTGCTCTTGTGAGGATCAGCAGCAGGAGCAGTTGGGGTATTGAGATGAGCAATGCCAGCTTTTGATGCTTCAAAGAGTTGGAGAAGGCAGAGGCAAATTAACAGTTCTTTGAGAAAACAGTAGAGTGTGCTACCAGGTTTCTGACAGATGGGTTTCTGTAATAAGGCTTCCACTACTGTTGTTGACTTAAGAATTCAAGAGAATTAACACTGGATCAAGAGGGATTTCAGAAGGTCTCAAGGATTATAATGGGAGGTGGGCGGGTGATATTATTGGGACAGTCTAGAAGTTAGTTGGTGATCAATGAGGTGAAGACATAATGTAGACTGCAACAACAATGTACTGAAATTATTATAAAGCATGTGTGTGCAGGGGGTGTCTTTTCATCTTAAAAATGTCACTTATGAAATATAACACCTTCACTGCTGTTTTCTGTGGTGTGATACAGCACAGTAGTATTCTTTGAAGTGCCATTGGTCCACTGGAAATGACATTTCTAGTGTTAATGCCACTTATCTGTTAATATCTTTGAAACACAGATGCTCCAGTGGAAGATGGGAGAGAGATGGATAACAAGAATATCCGGAGTTGTTATCGTTAATGACTATACAATTTTTGGAAGGGATGTCAAAATTCATGCGTCAGACCTTAAACAATCTCTAACTGTTAAGAGATCAGCTTGAGACCTAATGTGTGTGGGGGGCACTATCCCAGATCTGTGGGGTTCTTACACCTTCCTTTGAAGCACAGTATTGTAGAGGCCCAGGGTTAGAAGGGACCACAAGGGTCATCTAGTCTAACCCCCTGCCAAGATGCAGGATTTGTATCATCTGGTGCTGGAGACAGGATACTGGACTAGTTGGACCTTGGATCTGATCCAAACTGGTAATTCCTGTGTAGAGAGAGTATGCCTAGTAGGAAGGCACAACAGAAGAGTGTAGCTGAACTACTATAGAAATGGTTACTATATTAGATAAAAGCAGGTATGAAGTTAGGTAGCAAGGAAAGGACCTAGATTATATAATGGCACCGCTCAAGGGGAATCTGTGTGTAAGTGACAGAAATGTCTTTGAAATATTGAGAGACAAATTAAGTAGTGAGTTTCCATATTGCCTCATGAATCTGTTACACTCAGCAGCCTGAAATAGTTAGTTGTCTATTGATATATGGAGACACATTGGGGGTCCTAATTTTGGCTGGGGCCTCCAGGCACTAATGTGATACAAGTTATACATTGAAATCATCATCATAATATTTAAAAAGCATTGGAGATGCTGTTAGCATTGTAAAGGAAATAAAAATAAACCAGGGGTTTCTTTTTGATACTGGAGAAAACTTTTAAATAGACCAGGCTAAATCCAAAAATCCATTTCAGACATTTTTCTTGCTAGGTCAGATCACTGCCTCCTTGGAAAAACCAATGGATGGTCTAATGATACAGAGAGAATACCAGAAGTTTACACTAACTGTACAGAGAGAGAGTGGGTTGTTTGGGATTCTTGTCACGCTCAGAAACAAGATTATCTGGGACCAATAGTGCTGCAGGAAATGTTATAAACAACTTGTCACACACATCCAAGAGGGCATCTTGTAAGCAGCAGTTGAGCAAAGCTAATCAGGCCAGGGCTCAAGAACATGAGCGAAAGAGAGAGAGACAGCTTAGCAGGAAGCTATAGGTGTAATGTTTATTTGAGGTTTTCTTTTTTTTTTTTAATAAGTGAGCAGTATTGCAATAGAAAGCTGCTAAAAAGAAATGTAGAGCTAGATAGCAGAGAAAGAAGTCTAGGCCCTGACGATAACACAACCAGGCAGCGTAGTACAGTAGGCATGAATGCAGAAATTCTGACATGTGGCTGTGTTGTGAAAAACAAACTGCACGGTGAACACTGCTTAGCAGTATTTGTGATAACTTGTGTCAGACGATTGCCATGAACCAGTTACAGAATTACTCCTGAGGGCATTCTGCGCCAAAACATTCAAAATTCTGTGCCAAAAAATAAAAATTCTGTGCACAATATTTTAAAATTCTGCAAATTTTATTTGTCATATAAATGTGGAGGCTCCAGCATGGTGATAGGGATGACTGTGCAGCTGGAAGTTTTCAGGTACCATCACTATAAAACAGTAAAACAGTTAGCTGAAGGCAGTGACTCATTGTCAGTGGGGCTGCAGAAAAAGGTGAGTTTTCAGAATGAATTTGAAGGCATTTGATTTGTAAATAATTGAAGAGATGGGGCTAAATTCTGCTCTCAATTAAAGCAGCATAAATCCAGATCAAATCCTAACTTCAGTGGCGTTATTGCAGATTTCCATCCCTTTGATTGAAAGCAGAATATGGCCTGTGCTTTGCTATTTGCTTCAGATTATATTATAATGGTAAGAATGGGTTGACAAAGTTCATCCCTCATATTTTACCTACATCTGACTGTCAGTGCAGCATCTTCCTCTTAGGTGCAGACCATGCAAACAGCCTCCTCAGAGATTAATAGAAGTGTCATTTGTGAATGAGAGCTTGCAAAGTTCCTGTAAGAAAGAAGCATCCACTTCTTCCCCCGGGAGACAGAGCTTGTCACCTGTAAGCTGCTTTCAATTTTCTGAGTCCATCAGGCAGGTCTGCAAGAAGTTGTGTTCTGTATTTGAGTTGAAAAATTCATGAAGATTCCTGATTGAAAGACCAGCAATCAGATTTAATTAGTTTTCACAGTGTAAATATGTGGGATTTCTCTACAGTAGTCTGCTGATGTTTTGCTGAAAAAAACATTGTCAAGACTGGCAGTGATGAGAAGTCCCATATAATTCTAAAGTAAAAAATGTATTGATTCTGATGACAGTTGCTTAGTTTCTTCATGAATCTGACTTATTTTAAAGCGTTGTTTTTTTATTATTTTTTATTTTGTGGTGCTCCAGTAATGCATGTCAGAACAATATATGAAGATCTTGCAATCATCTGCTATTCAGGAGAAGTGAGAACATAAACATTACTTCTTGCTTTATAAAGAAGAATATTAATCTCACTCCACCATACCTTTCTAAACCTCTGCAGTGGATAAATGATATTACAATTCTTCAAGCATGTAGGGAAGGGAAAGCCTATTGCTTTACTTACACTGTCAGCTATCATTGACAACATAAACCCTGTATTCTTACCGAAGCTGACAGTTTGTAGAAGTCATGAAAAAATTGAATTCTTACTCAGATATGCTGCTTACCTAGAGTACATTGTTAATGTGAGGTTCTATTTCTGGATGGAATATAAAATTTCTTCAATAATCCTCTTTTGATTTTACTGTTTCATTTTCCAGTCTCTATTCTAAAAGCTATTAATACATCAGTGTGATCATTTTAATGTTAAACTTAGCACATATGGTAACTCCTGGATAAAATCCATTTTTTTAAAAGGAAAATTAAATGTATGCATACATAGTGTTCGTGTATCTCTCCCTATCTAGTATCTTATAATAGTGTCTTTAGTATATCACAATGTATAAACAACAAAAACCATGTAATTACTCCGTTATAGGATGATAATTACAAGAGCAATTCTGCTTTGTAATCATAAGTGTTAACTTCTGATACAATGTGTGGATTGCAGAATGACTCCAAATGTAATAATTTTGTTTTGTGCGGGTCATAAATAGATATGTAAGTACACTGCAGTAATATGAGTTCTAATTGTCGTGTAATTATAGAATAATTAGATGGCTATTTGTCCCTTATAAATTTGTAGCTATATTTGCTGTTAATGTCAGCTGTACCTTTTAAAGTGTTTCCATTTTCTCTGCTGCAACTGAATGTCATTTCCCAGTTGACTAAATCCTATATAAATACAGTAAATATAAAATTTTTAAAATGTCAGCTACAACTTAATATGAAGAAGACCAATAATTCTCTCTCTCTCTCTCTCTCTCTCTCTGTATACTCAGACATACAAATAGTAGGGAAAGGGAGATGCATGTTTTCATCACTGCTGTTTAAGATGAAATTTCAAACAGCATTTTAAATCTCTCCATCACAAACAATTATATGGTGTAAAACAGTGGTCACAGATTTAATGAGGGACACTGTCAACTTGCTTAAAGCACCACTCTGTGAGAGAATCTCAAAGGGATTCCGCATAGAATTATGCACTATGTATCATGAGTATGGATGGTGAAATCTGACCTTTGATTTTTAGGGGCAAGAGTGGAGTTTCAGACAACCCATACCTTATTTATATGAATAGATTTGTTCATGATTTAAAATTACAATTAAAACTGTTTTATGGGATATAACAGTTCTCTTCAATGTCATGGTCCAGAGTACAAAAGCATTGTGCTAGTTCATCACAATCAAATTCTGAAATTGACATAAATCAATGTGGCCCTGAAGAAGAGAGCTCTGTGGAACTCGAAAGCTTGTCTCCCCCATCAACAAAAGTTGGTCCAGTACAAGATACTGCCTCACCCACCTTGTGTCCCCAATATTCTGGGACCAAAATGGCTACAACACTGAATATAAACCAGTGTGAACACAATTAGTCTTTTAAATGATCTAAAATGAGTGAACTTCAGAATAAACATGATAAGTAATGAGATTTGATAGCTATTTGTACTTGGGGCTTTTGCAAGTTTACAGAAGTGCTGCACAAGAACGTATAAAAGGTATCTCTCTGGGACAGAAGGGACTAGAGATGAGATAGGAAGTCTTAAAAGGAAAAAATCCCATTGAAATATGCAGCTTCATGGAAAGCTCAGACTTCTGTTTTTACATGTTTATTTTTAAACTGAGAAGATAAATGAGAGAAGGGGAATTTAGGACACCAACTGGTATGTGTGAGGTGTGTTCTGACTAGAGTGGTGTCTTCACCCATTCACTGTCCCTTTAATAGAATTTGCTTCCATTAGGAACATAAGAATTGCCATAGTAGATTGGATACAAGGTCCATCTGACCCAGTGTCCTGTCTTTAACAGTGGCTGGTATCAGATGCTTTACAGGAAGATGTAAGAATCGTACACGAGGCAGATGTAGGAGATGTTCTGCCTTCCATGTTAGGTCTCATCCTGATATGTACTAGAATTGGCTGACGGCCTGAGGTTTCATATCCCTTCTGAATTGTGTGTGTTAACTATGTTAACTCAGGATATTTTTGTTACCATATAAATGTCCAATCTCTCTCTTAATCTTGCTAAGTTCTTGGCCTACATGATTTTCTGTGGCAATCGGTACTAGAGCTTATTTATGCCTTATGTGGGAAAAAAGTATTTCTTGTTTTCAATCGACACCTTTAAATTTCATTGTCTGTCCCATAGATCTTATATTATGAGACAGGGAGAACAGAGGCCTCTGTACCAGTCATAATTTTATATACTTTAATTTTGTCCCCTGCTAATGTCTTCTTCCTCTGGTAAACAGATCCAATCTTTCCAATCTCTCTTCAAAAAAATAATGCTCTGCTCACAAAGGACTCCTAGAAATACAGGTAACCCTATAACAATGTCTCTTGAGCACGTGCACACACACATACCATGGTTTCAACATACATACCAAATAGAGCATGGAATCAGAAAACGATGTTCTGGCTGGTCAAAGACCTGGAATTGCATCTATCAGGCTGATGAAAGCTGATGTTAGCCTCAGAAAATCCATCTCATATTTTGGAGGGTAGGGAGACAGTAACGTCTGTCTTCTAAAACCAAATATATTCATTAGGCTGTCTCTGAATAGCATTGCTGAATTCTCAGCTCCTCAGCAATATAATGGAGTCAGAGAAATAGACATTTGGGGCCTGGTTTGAAGATCACATATAGAAATGTAAAGCAGGCAAGAAGTCAATAGAGATGCATAGGTGGATTTAAACATGGTTTTATGAGTGCAACTAAGCAGAATTTGAACAACTTTTCTTCTTGTCACCGATGGCCCTTTATTCCTACACCTCCCCCCTTCTATCCTTTCTTTAGCCATTCATTAATTTAACACAGCTAGAGACTCCCTTATCACCATAGTTTGGACACATTTGGTACTTAAACCTTTTATTTTTTCATTTGTGCTGACTAATGAGTTATATGCCTATCTTAAGTCACGGCAGAGCTGCTGATCACCATTAAACCAGGGCTGGTAACAAAAAAATGCATCAAAATTGTTGTTGATAGAAAATTGGGTTTTAGTCTAAACAATTTTTTTTCACAAAAAGTATCTTCATTCCACAGAATTTTTTCATTTAACAACCAAATGCCCCCAAACCAAAATATTTCAGCTGAAAAACTCGTGTTCCCATTCTCCTCTATGGGTGAGGCTTCCCAACTGAACTACATCTCTAATGATGCACCATTGGCATGATTCCCAGGATGCAGCACCTCTCCTCTGAGGAAGGGAGCCCATGATACATAATACGAAATGTAGTCCAACCCGTGAGTCCAGAATTTCCAAATCAACATCTTTTGGTTTTAGAATTTTCACTGAAAATTTAAATGTTGCTCATTAACCACCCCCCATTTTTGACCAACTGTACACACAAAAAAGTTCCATATTGTACTCCTAATTCCTTGGCCCAGTTTCATTTAAATTGTAAAATAAGTGCATTATCATTATGTAAGAAACAAGTTTAGCTTTAAAATGTAATTTGAAGTGTTTTTAATACCTCATTGCTTCAAAGTATGTCATCTTAACATGGATTCCCATGTACCTTACTGCCCATTCTTCTTTCCATGATGGTTATAGTCTGTTGTGTGTATAAATGTTTCTTCCACCTTCCCGTTATGATCACTCTCAAAGGCATCTGAAGATGGCCATGGCTAACTGCTTCCCAGAAGAATCGCTCATCGGACCAGTGGTCCAATCCTGTAAAGGCATGTGCTTAGCTTTACACTGAGTTGTCCCATTGAAGTCAATGTACTTCTTACATAATGACTTTGCACTTGTTCTGTAATTTAAATGAAATCAGCAGAGTCATTCACAATGAATAAAATTAAGCATGAGTCTAACGGCATCTTTACACTGCCCTGCAGTTCGGACTATGGGGGTATGATATATGCAAAGTGCTGTGGTATAACTCTGCATTTGGAAGCTATGGACATGAACTAAAAGGTTCCTACTTGGTGTTAGAGTAGTCCAGCTTGAAGAAGGCTATGTTAATGCAAACTATGAATTTTCCAGTTCGCACCTGTAGCATCCACACAGAAGAGTTATAGTGCAGCACTATGGTGCACACTGCTATTCATACCCCTATAGTCCGAACTCTGGTGTAATGTAAACGTGCCCTTAGACTCGTGCTTTATTTTAATTTATGCAGTGTAGACATGCCCTGAGTCTTTCCAGGATTGCTGCCTAAGATGATAAAAGCCTGGGAAACAGTTAGTTATGTGGCAGAATCTATCCCTTAATTTTGTAAGATTAGGTTTGGGATTTCTGATGGACTGGTATGATTATTGGGTAATGCAGAAACTGTACTAAAACCATACTGTACACAGAAATTGAGAAACCCCAACTTTTTATACCAGCAGTTGTCTTTATGTCATTTAGAGTATATATTTTAGTTGAAAAAATGCTGTTCTTTTAATTGTCAAATTCCTTGCACCTACTCTTAGACAAAAGCTGTTAATTATTATGAAAAGAGAGGTCAGAAAGAGACAATGTATATGACAGACTCAGTGACAAGTCTAAAGTCATAAGTACATCTGCCTATGTACTGCTTGTCTTTATGTGTCAAGGAGACCAAAAATTCTATAAGCAGAGTATCTTTCATAACTGGCATCTGCGCTGGCTAACCATGACTGTGTACAGCTAAGACTGAGTAGCTAGCAAAGCCATGGTTTCAGTAGTATTTACAATGTAAACAGAGAGAGAGGGAGAAGAAGGGTTGACTATTTATCAATCGTGCCTTGCATTATGCATTCCAATCTTAATTCTGAAAAGAGAATATTGAAGCTATTAGTGTAGAGTTTGTATGAATTATTGACTTTCTCAGTTTGTGGAAATTTGGGCCATACTTTATAGAGCCTTACTCTTTCTCACCTACACTGGTGCAAATCAAGAGTAATTCCACTGATGTCAGTGCAGTTACATTGGTATAAAACTGGTGAAGATGAGATGAGACTCAGATATTATTTGTGTATGACTAAACCGTGGAATGAGAATTTATGTTTAGACTTGGTTACGTTTTGGTTACATATATTCCTTATGGGTATCGTATTGCTGTAGAATAATAATTTTAGGTATAATTTGAAGCTTTTTCTTCCTGTTTATGGAAAATAAAAAGGTAGTGTAAGTCAATTTGTTGGGTAATTGCAATAAGTAAATGCAAAATGGGTGCTTATAGTCCTTATTTTATATCTAATTGGAACATTGTCACTTCTTAAATTTATTAAGAGACATCATTACTATTTAAGCAAAGTTGTTTGAATATATTTTGCACTTTGACTGTTATTGGCATTATAATAAATACAACAGATACACACTTAAATTGATTGATTAATCCATGTACATACTGCAGTAACAGTGCTTTGTTTAGGTAATGAAATCGTGGTGCACAATTTCAACGTTAAGTCACACTTGAGAATGGGACTGCGTCTGATGTAAATCTATGTAGCTTCATTTACTTTATTGAAGCATTGTTAATATACATCAGCTTGAGCATGTGGCTCTTGGTTTCTGTAGGATGAAAAGGATGGTCAGTATGCATTAATCCCTTCTTTTATTGCTATGAAAAGGTATTCTAGGCTTCTAACATTTGCCAGATACAAATTGTCTGAGATTTTGAACTATTTCTCTTGCAATTTATTGCTCAGTTACTTAAATGATTTGTTTTGGAGCCATTGAGGGAATCTGTAGAAATGTTCAGGAGATTAGGTGACAATGGTAGTAGAAGATTGTTTTGAATAGGTTTCTTCAAAATCAAGTTACATCGCAGTTTTGTTGTCTTGTAAGCTTTTAGTTTAATTACTAAAAATAGCTAAGAAAATAAGTCAGTCTCAATTACCATTTTTGCAGAGATATGTGATGCTTAATTGAATCAGAAATAATTTGTTGAATTGCTTTACTGATGTGATATTTCAGACAGGTACATTTTAAGAATGCTGTTAAAAATTTAGTCTCTTATTGAATGCATTGAGAAGTATTAGAGTTAGCTCTTGGCCAGTATTAACCTGAACCATCAGGTATTCAGATTTCAATACAGAATCTTTTATTTCTTCTTCTTAAGACTGAATAATGAAAACAAAAGCAGGACATTTGTTGGAATTATAATATAAAGAAAAATAATTTGTAAAAACCAGCAATGATATATTTAAGATATGAGGCAAAAAACCCACCAAAATCCAAAACCGCCTGAAATACTCCCTTCCCAGGCTCCCACATGCTTGCATAGCTCAAAGGTAGCTAAACTGATGTCTCCTTAGAAGAGACAAAACATGAGAAATTAGAAGAGACAAAACATGAGAAATTTCAGCACAAAGGGTTCATATTAGGAGTGATAAATGACTGAAAATAGGGGTTAAGAATGAAAAAGACTTCTCAGCCATAATAAGTAGGTTTGCCACTGTCACTATATTATATACATATATACATATATTATATACATATATACATATATTGATTCCTTTATTAAAGCTCTCTCAAATAAAGTACACATACTCAAATTTCTGATTATATTTGGGGATTTGCTTGTCTGGATGACTTTTTCCTTCTGTTCTTCCAGTAATTGGTTCCTTTGACATCTACTGATGATGATGGAGCTGATTCCTTTGAAGGTTCCCCTGCTGATGAACTTAATCAACAGCCATTCATGATTACAGCAGATGTTTATGCTATATGGGCTGACAGACATTTTGTGGATTATGTTTTGCTTTCGTTCTTTCTATTCCAGAAGTAAATGCTAGCATGGTTCTTTGAATTCATTATTTGGCAACAAGGTCTAACTGCAGGACCAACCTTTGACTTCAGAACCTGAAATGAGTCTCCCTAATAGGATGCATTCTATAAACTATGCAGACATTTGATACAGAGTAGAGTTGTGCTCATTATAACAACTACTTTAAGGAGGACTGCTATCTTTAAAGCTAGAGAAATGTCTGGTCTGTGCAGTGCTTCTTAGCATAGCAAGAGATGTTATATCAGGGATAGTTAATCTTACCCTCCATAGTACATCACAGTTATGTCACGTAAGTACATCTGGAAGAACATTTGTCTGTCATTGAACCACAGAACTCAACTCTCTAAGACATCAGCTCACATATAACAGTTTCAGATCATTCATCCCTCTAGTTTCTGATCTATTGTGAAAAGTAATGCCAAAATGTATGGACTCAGTGATATGACAGACAGATTCCTCAAGATGCTTTGAAGAAATTTGACAGCTCCAATTTAACTTTACTAATGTGATAAAATATTTTTAAAGGGATGAAGAAACAGTTTTATGTAGGGAACTGCCAGGAGAAGTGTTGGGTGTTTGGTTTTACAAACAAAACAAGGCCTCAGTAATTAGGTTGGCATAAAATTTGCTGAACAAACCAAACCTCCCTAGATTATTGGATCCATAGGGGAAGAGGAGACTAGAAATTTCTGAAATAGGCTGAACAAAAGAGAAGTTCAGTGGATTTTAAAATCAAACTTCTTTGGTTTAGACTTATTGAAAAGTTTTGTTTTTTGAGTAGTAAACAAACAGTAAAGATGGCCGAGAACCAAATCCCTACTAGGTTTTCAGTGTTCAGATCTGAATCTGAAACCTTTGGTTGGTCCCTCTTGTTATAGTAGGCTAATCTGAAACTCTGGATTAAAGTACCCAGAAACTCTTAGAAGGTCCAAATCTGAACTACATGGCTTGGGCCCATCTCTAGTATTAATCATAGACTAGCAGGGTTGGAAGGGACCTCAGGCGGTCATCTGTCTGGGGATTGGTCCTCAAAGCAGGACCAATCCCCAGACAGATTTTTGCCCCAAATTGCCCCCTCAAGGATTGAACTCACAATCCTGGGTGTAGCAGGCCAATGCTCAAACCACAGAGCTATCCCAGTAGACAGTCCCCCAAAACCACATTAAGGTATTATAATAATTTTACAGATGGGGAAACTGAGTCAGAGTGTGGTTACTGTAAGTATCTTATCTAAGCATACACAACAAATCAGGGGCAGGCATGGGATTAAAGTTCAGGAGTCCATTAGACCATAGCTTCTAGACTACATTAATCTCCTTGCATTGTAATATCTCTTATATTCCTTGACAAGAAAAAATTAATCTTCTCCCTTGCATTACAGGTCAATGCATTTTACTGAATGTTATTACATAAACACATCATAGGGGGAGGTTCTGTTTTAATACTAAAATACTAAGCATTTTAATCTGAGTTTCTGAAATGGTTTAATTGCTGTTAAGGATAACTACTTGTTTTCCACCTCACTATAATAAATAATGCAATTTTTGCACTTAAATAGCTCCTTTCACTTTAACGTGTCAAAGCCATCACTTCATTTAAGCATCAGAACACCCCGTAGGATAAGTACTATTCCTATTTCACAGATACGCACATTAAAACAACTGACTTGCCCAAGTGTGCACAGTGTGTCAGATTCTGGAATCGCTAGTCCATGCATCTTCCATCCTTTTGACTAAAGTTATTTGTATTTACTGTAAAAATCACTCATCTAGCACCTTCATCTTCTGATATTTTTTTTATGTCTAGTGCCATGGGGCTTATATTGGTTTTTATGTGAAATCAATTCCAAATGCTCTTAAAATCAAATGTGTAAAGGTTGTCCATTAAATAGATTAATATAAAATGTTAGCCCTCTTAGGGTATAATATGTCTATTTCCTGGAAAGTTGTGACATTAGAATGAGAGGTTGTCCATAGGATACTGTGCTATATGTGGTTAAGTGGTCTGTTCAGAAAGGGATGTGTTAAAGGCCAAATTGAACATAGTGTCACAGATCCAGCTGGGCGTCCCTTGCTGGCTACCCGCTGGACTACTGTGAGGGAAATCCAAACCTCTGTATCCCAGGGTTCTGGGTGTTTTAAAAATCTCAGCAGGCTGCAGCACTGTTTCCTCCCTTGACCTCTCTGGCACGTTTCCTGGGCACAGACTCTGTCTCTTACTCCTTCACAAAAATTGAGCTCCTCAGCACCTTCCCCCACTCCCCATGTTAGGCCCTTAGGAGAAGTGCTGACCATAAAGACACCCCAGTTGCTTAGACACCCCTCTCTCAGAACTCCACCTCAAAGGAGTGAAGCTTCTGGTTTCAAGTTTAACTCTCTCTGGAGGCACACTGTAGTTGCAAAGCACTTAACATACTCAGACACTTTGCTCAGAATCTAACACATTTGCTCTTTTATTTAATCATATAAAGCACAAGAAAGTACAGGTCATACAAAACAATAAACCCTACATACATTTCCCGGCCTCAGTTTCCTCACCACTGCAGGGCATTTTTGGGCAGGGATCAGAGTCCCTTGGGTAGTCCAGAGTCCTGCTGTTTCCGTCTGCTCTTCAGTCTCGCAGACAAAGGTATAACATGACCCAATGGCTAGAAGTTGAAGCTAGACAAATTCAAACTTAAAATAAAGTGTAAATTTTTAACCGTGAGAGTAATTAACCACAGAACAATTTACCAAGGGCCATGGTTAATTCTCCATCACTGACCATTTTAAAATCAAGACTGGATGTTTTCCTAAAAGATGTTCTTTAGGAATTATTTTGGGGAAAGTTCTATGGCCTGAGTTATACAGGAAATCAGACTAGATGATCATAGTGGTCTCTTCTGGTCTTAGACTGTATAAATCACTGTATGGATTGTAGACTGAAATATGGAGCTTTCTTCCCCATCAGTTAGCTTGCTTGAAAGCGGGCAGGACCCCCTGCCTACGGCAGGCCCCTACGTGCTGGATTGCTTCTCACTCCTTTTGGGCTAGAGACAGAATAGCCAAAGACCTCCAAAATATGAGCTCCTTCCTTTTAAAACTTTTGCCCCCCTTTGTCAGGTGACACCCTTGCCAGCTTCCCCATGGGAGCATACCCCTGCAGGGTTACTTTTTCCCAAGGTGACCTCTCCCCTGCTATGACTTTTTTCTCCCGGTTGGAAGACAGTCCATCGTTTAGAGCTATTCCATTTCCGTGGAAAAGGACTTCAATAACCCTCTTTCTATTCTTTTTCCACCAGCCTTTGGATTTTCAGTGCAACATGGAGGCAAACAGACCATAGAGAAGGCAACAGGCTGCACATTTAGAAGGAGTTTGCAGCTTGGTAAAGATACATCACAGAATTAGTAATTTGTATCTCACACAAAATTATTAATTTGTATAGGCAGATTCCCAAATCATCACTCTTAATATGCCCGAAAATAACTAAGCTGACTCCATATGGAGTTCCTTACTCTTGGTACTCAAATGAAGACGTACACCTCAAGAAAGGAATATAATATACACAAGGGGTTGTGTGTTAATGCATCAGTGCTTTCTATATTTCATCTCTGCTAATTGACAGGTTCATGGGATCACGTGATATTGGGTGCTGTGGCTTTTCTATAGCTTTCTAAGTCTTCTGCCAAGTTTCAGGGGAAAAATAAGGATGTAGTGCTTTATGTATTGGGAGAATGGATCTTCAAAGCACACTCTCACACAGAACAGCACAAAAACTTCTGTCAAGGTATTCTTTTCTAGTTAAGTATTTATACTGTGCTCATCGCCCTGGTATCTACGTGCATACTTGCCATAATTGCATATGTTTTCATTTTTAACGGATTCATATGCCTTTGGCATTATGAGCCAAATTTAAGCCATGGATTTTGTAGAACTTATGTTAGTAACTATATTAAAATGTCATATAATTAGAGGAAAAAATACTTATTTTATTTAAATTGATTTGTCATAGTAAGCAAATTTTGAATCAGTGTTTCTGTTGGTTTTACTAATCTGAATGGGTGAGAGAGAGCTTCAGAGGAAGAGGAAATATTGATAATGTATAACTAGACTGTTAAATGAAGACACAAAAATGTCACAAAAACTGGGGACCACTAAAAACATATTATACTCATCTGTCACTGCACAATGAAAAGAAATCTTAGAATAATAACTCATATTTCTATCAGTATTGATATTCTGTTTTGGATTATAATTGGATTGGAATTACCGTATGTTGAAAACCTGTTAGTTAACCATTCATTCAAGTATTGACAGTTGTATGTGTTTTTTTAATATTACCTGGTGCCCATTATAGAAGGGCTTGCGTTCCAAGCAAATGGGTGTCTGCTGTCCCCTCAACAGGGGCGGCTCTACAAATTTGGCCGCCCCAAGCAGTCATGCCCGGGAGGCGCCCCTGAGCCGCGGGAGCAGTGGACCTCCCGCGGGCATGACTGCGGAGGGTCCGCTGGTCGCGCGGCTCGGCTGGACCTCCCGCAGCTGCGGGCGGTTCGCTGGTCCGGTGGCTCCGGTTGAGCTGCCGCAGGCATGCCTGCGGGAGGTCCACTGGAGCCGCCGGCCGAGCGTCCCCTCCGCAGTCATGCCTGCGGCAGGTCCGCTGCTCCCGGGGCTCCGGTGGACCTCCCGCAGGCATGACTGCGGCAGGTCCGCCGGCCCAGCCTGCCGCCCCCCCGGGAAAGGGCCGCCCCAGGCGGGTGCTTGCCCCGCTGGGCTCTGGAGCCGGCCCTGCCCCTCAACCACCTATGAATGACTACATGATCTCAACAAATGTATTATATATATTTATATTGATTTTCATTGTTTTCCCAGTTGAATGCAGTGCTTGTGAAAGGTGCCCAGACTGACTACTCGTGCATATGAAATCCTCTTTTCAGCCACAGAAACAAGTATAGCACATACAGCAGCTGTGTAAGCTTCTGAATACTACCCTTTCAAGAAGGGATCACCTCGAGGGGTGAGGGACTGACAATATCCTATGCCTTTTCTGTCCTTAGCCTCTCAGAGGAGACATCATGCAAGGATGACAGTTGTTGTTGACACCTGTCCATTAGCAAGTGGATTAAGATTACCGGTCTATTTAATATAAGTAAGTGAACTACTATCACGTAATGGCTTTAGGTTAATAAGAACCTGAGCCAATGGTGGTAGATTCTATACTCAGTTATCAAACCCTCTTATGATTTACATATCTAGGACCAAAACAGATGCATTTAGGAGTTATTTTTCTCTTGTGCAATTTGGAATTAGAGGTTAATCCACCACATATTGGATTTAGAGAGAAGCCACATTATCACATTTCTTATGGAAATGTAATGGTAAAGAGGCACTCTGTGTTTTCATTTAAGTACAGTTTGTGTTGCTTATGAAAAACCAGTACAACAGCTTTTACCCAAAATGAATGTCTGATACCAAAACGATCATGGCCCAAAGGAGCCCTTCTGGTTTCTCAGGGTAATATGTTTGCTGTGCATGCACCATGTATAATGCATAATAAATGTCATTGTGAATTTTTTGTTGCAAAAACATAGCTGTACTGCATAATAGCATCCCGAGGCACAAGATTTTCTCATATAACTCCCACTAGTATTGATGGGAGTTTTCATGTGTAAAGCCCCCACATGGAGATGAGAATATCAAATGCTTCCTTACTTCAATAGTTCAGAAAACCAGGTAGTTTCCAAACAGAATAAATAAGAGTCTATTCCTACACCTTATTCATGAGAGTAATATCACTAACTTCCATGGTGTAGCTCTGTGAGCAAGGAATATTCGCATGTGTAATAATTTGTAGGACAAGTTCTTTCCAGTTCACATTTTCCCTAGAAATACAGTTGGTACAAGTTAGCCCATGAGTGACACGAATAAGATGCAACTTCTCATTTAAACAACAAAGCCTTTAAAAGTGAAATGAATAAATAAATGCAAGCATCTGATATTCCTCTCAGCTATAATGTTTTAATGTAGGATTTTATTGAAAATGTTAAGCTTGATTGTGCAAACCTTACCCATACAAGTTGTCCCAATGATATCAGAATTTGTGAGTGATCCCTACCTGCAGTTCCTTGGAAAGAGGAACTCTACCCTATCATGGGAGAAATCTCTGTGAGGAAAATTTTCTGGATAGTCCATCCTTCTCCCTCTCCGCTTCCCCCCAATACACACCTGTGGGATTTCTGGCAGGAAGGGACAGTTGGGTCTCTTGTTTTTCTTCTTATTCTTATTCTTTCTTGTAGTCTCTCGCTCTCTCTCAGGCTCTCATCCCACAAGCACTTAACGCACATGAGTAGTTCCTTTGAGTTCAGTGGGGACTACTTTTGTGGGTGAGTGCCTGCAAGATCACATTCAAAGATGTAAATTCTTTGGGGCAGGTGTTATCTGTAGATGTCACACAGTGCTGAGCACAGTGTCAGCACTATAATCAGATAATAAATGATAACAATAATAATAATAGATTTAGCTTAGAGCTATCAGAGTGCAAAAAAAAAGCATAGAATACTTTTCTTAAGTGAAAAATGCTTTCTCCCTTATGCCTGGATAATTCAAAAGTGGCAGAGTGGATATTGTATTAACCTTTCCAAAATATTTTCATTCTGAGCCAAAGACCAGGCATGAGAAATTTTATCCCCAATGATATGTTTTTGAAAGGGGTTACACATGACTGAAGACTCTTAGAGTGAAAGTGCCATCTCAGCTCGACTTTTAACATCCATCTCATGATGATGCTCTGATAAATGGCCTAACTAGTTTTTACTTTGGAAATGTGTATTTAAAATAAATAACATCATGGACTAAAACCTTGCATGCTAAGTTTCATCCCAATATGAATCATAGTCGGCTACATCTAAACTTCTGACAATATATGTTTTGTATCCAAAAATGCTGACACAAGCTTTGTTGGTGGTGGTATTGATGTCCAGTTAGGGTTCAGTGAGTCTGATTATGGTTGCTTAGTGAGAAGAGCGAGTATCACCCACAGGAGGACCGTGGGTGAGGTGACTGCAGCACTACATCTCTGCTTTCAGAATAGTGTATGTTTGTATTATTTGCATTTCTAAAACATGCATCCTTCCACTGGGTGCATTACGCACAAAAGAGTAACACTCTTCCATTAAATCGGAAGGCAGACGTTTCCCAGAATAATGACAACCATTTCTATAATTTAAAGAAAGGTAGAAACATTATCATCAACGAAACATAGACAAGAGAAATATCCTTTCCAAACAGTGATTTGGTATATTTTTATCTGAGATAAAATGCTTAACCAGATTCTGATGGGACTTACCCCCTGTCACCTGCAGGCCAAGAGAAAAACCCAATTTGTTATACTCTGCACTTGGGGAGTGATTAACTAATTGCCTACTGGCCAAAGGCGTGGAGCTAGCCCTTATAAGTCAATTGAGAGAACTGAGTTGGCGGGAGGAGACAGGTCTCTGGTAGAGAGAAGCCCTGGGATAGGATTTAACTGACAGAAGACGATGGAGGAAGAATGCTACAGAAGCAGATTAGGTCCCTTCAGGGAAAGGGCAGGTGATGTTTGAAGGTTTGTTTGGATTTTCATTTGGAATTTCTCTGTTAGTCCAAAAGGGATTTAGACATCCATGTGACTTGGCTGGAGGGTCAAGCCACAAAAACCTAGAGGGAGAGATGGGAGAAGACAAAGACCAGGAAAGGCCATTGCCGGGCGAAGGGAGAGCCCAGTAGAGGGTGCCAGGGACAAGGACTCTGTGCAGCCCTGCAGCAAGAGACAATGGGGTACCCACAAGATGAGGACACACTATTACACAGATAAATAACATGGTCCCAGTATTGCTGTCCTGAAGCTATTGCCCTATAGCTCAGTTAGGTGAACCATCTTGTATTCCATAGCATGTACTACTGGAGTGGGAACAACCATCCATCATCATGATGACGTTTCCACCTCCTTCCAGTGGTACTCCCAAGCCACCTGGATTGGCAGCATGTTCTGAACCTGGCCTATTAATCGTTGTGACTTTTATTATTTTGTATCATTCGAGTAAGCTTCTTTTCAATTTGTAAAAGTTTGCGGCTCTAGGAAACTTTGTCACCCATTCAGAAGTACACCCATTCAGTGTACTGTGCAAGGGGACTCATGGTGAAATTGAGGGCACTAAATGGGTATGAAGTAAAAATTAGGCTAGAAGTATATTATGAAAGCTCTTGAAACTGTAAACCCTACATATCCCAGAATTTCATGTGGCTTAGAGAGGCAGCGTTTTAAACTTTGAGATTGGTGATAGGTTAAGGTTATGTAAAAAAGGTGGTAAAGTTCTTCTAATGGGACCTTGTAGTGTAACGGTCACATTGGCAAGCACTGGCTGACATATCAAAGTGCTTCATACGTTCTGGGTCCTTTGTGTAAGATATTAATAGTTTATTTGAAATGCAAATGAGGGTGAACTAAATTTTATTACAAAACCACGTTTCACATTTGAAGTCCAACTTTGATGCGTGATTCTGGAGAGTTTCTGAAGTTTGGCTGCAGTTACATCAGCTGAATGTATTCTTAGAGAGTTGCTTTTGTTTTAGTTAAAAGAAGTAGTAGTCTAACAATATTTTTTTAAATAAAATTTCCTTTCTTCCAAGGCTTCAGACAGAGTTGCTACTGGGGATCATTTATTTATCTCAAATGGACTTGAACTTATTTAGTGGAGAGGGCAGGACTTGTGTACTGACATTCAGATTTCCTTCAGAGACCTTGTTTTATACAGCTCCACTTACACTACTGACTGCTGATCAATAACACTTGATTGAAAAACAAACAAACAAAAATAAAAACCCAAGAAGGTCTCTTGAACACATCTGCCTGCATTGCCTCTGTGAAAAGAGAGCACTTCCTATCTTTAACTTTCTGCCTTTGTCTTAAGGTGTAGGCAGTGTGTCAGGACTTTAAATGAAATCCTCCTCATTTTTAGGACCTTTCTGATATTTTTGCACTGAAAATATGTAATTCTGTTTTTGCAGACCTGTATACTCCAATGCCGTGCACAAAGTGTAGTCATTTATAGTGGTGCAAAATAAGTATATAAAAAGCCATGGTTCTGCTCTCGTAGTGTTCTACGCCTAATTTGTGCAGATGTAAATGATCACTCAACTTGCAAGATAGTGAAGAATCAGGCCCTAAGTATATGGTCTGTCACATACTACTGAAAGTCTTAATATATTTGGCTTGTTGTTTGTATGGCTTAGGCTGTGTCTTATTCTTGTGGTTTCCAGCATTCAGGAAATGTTATCAAAGCAGATTGATAGGTACTTAAATTGGTTTATCTGAATCGAAAAAAACCTCTTTCACTACCATTGCAAGACCTTGAAAAATTTGAATCAGGATGAGCATCTTCAACTTGTCGAAGGAATGGGAAGAGAACGTTACAAAGAATAATACGATTTTTATAAAAAGTGAATGGTATGCCCTCATCTGGAATACTGTGCTCCGTTCTGGTCACCCCATCTCAAAAAGATATAGCAGAAATAGGTTGAGAGACAGAAGATGAGAATGATTGGGCATAGAAAAACTCTCTCATATGAAAAGAGATTGAAAAGTTCTTAAAAAAAAAAGATGAATGAGAACGGGAAAATAAACTACACAGTATAATCACTAGTATGGAGAAGGCTGACTCAGAACTTCCAGTCCTCATTTTTATAATAAAAATAACAAATGGACACTGATTGAAACGTAAAGAGGGAGGGGGGTAAATTGAAAACTGATGAGAGAGAATACTTTTTCATAAAATGCATTATTAGCCCATGGCACCCATTGCCACAAGATATCATAGAGACCAAAAGTTTAGGAGGATTAAAAAAGGTTGGACATTTATATGGATAACAAGAATATCCAGATTGATAATGGTAAATACTACACAAACCTCCTCAAAAAAGCCACAAAGAGCTTTGGGTAGGATATTAGCCCTTCTACCTTGGGGCAAAAGCCAGTCTCTACAATGAGGGCTATAAGTTAACTATCATAACTGCCTACTTCGGTTAGTACTAGAGCACTGATTTGATCCAGTATGGCAATTCCTGTCTTCCTATGAATAGTGTGAGGGTACGTCTACACTACGGGACTATTCCGAATTTGCATAAACCGGTTTTGTAAAACAGATTTTATAAAATCGAGTGCGCGCGGCCACACTAAACACATTAAATCGGTGGTGTGCGTCCACGGTTCGAGGCTAGTGTCGATTTCTGGAGCGTTGCACTGTGGGTAGCTATTCCGTAGCTATCCCATAGTTCCCGCAGCCTCCCCCGCCCCTTGGAACTTCCGGGTTGAGATCCCAGTGCCTGATGGGGCAAAAATCATTGTCGCGGGTGGTTCTGGGTAAATGTCGTCAGTCACTCCTTCCTCTGGGAAAGCAACGGCAGACAAGCATTTCGCGGCTTTTTTCCCTGGATTGCCCTGGCAGATGCCATAGCATGGCAATCATTGAGCCTGTTTTGCCTTTTGTGACTGTCACCGTATGTGTAATAGATGCCGCTCACAGAGGCGATTCAGCAGCGCTACAAAGAAGCATGCTTTTGCTTTTGCATGATAGCAGAGATGGTTACTAGCCATACTGCACCATCTACCATACCATAAATTGGTAATAAGATGGTCATGGTTACCAGTCCTTTTGCACTGTGCCATTTGCTGCTGTTATAAGTGCCCCTGGCCGATCAGGCAGGGGCGCAAAAGCCAAAATTGGGAATGACTCCCTGAGTCAATCCCTCCTTTTTGGTATCTAAAAATAGAATCAGTCCTGCCTAGAATATGGGCAAGTGTACTAGAGAACCACTGTATCATAGAGCCAGAGAGCACAGCTGCTCTGTGTCAGATCCCACAGAAATTATGAGCTGTATGCTATTCACAGGGGGTGCTCCTGCAACAACCCCACCTGTTGATTCCGTTCTTCCCCCAGCCTTCCTGGGCTACCATAGCATTGCACCCCCACTTGTGTGATGAATTAATAAAGAATGCAGGAATAAGACACAGTGACTTGTTAGTGAGAAATGAGTGGAAGGCAGCTTCCAGCTGCTATGATAGTCCAGACAGGACAGTAAGGAGTGTGGAGAAGAGGAGCCCAGCATCCCTCTGCTAGTCCAGGGGCAATTGAATCTTTTCTTTACACATGAAGGGTGGGGGCTGATGGAGCTCAGCCCCCTGTTGCTATTATGAGGATGGTTACCAGCCATACTGCACCATCTACAAGGAAAAATTAGGGCCAGGCGCCCTTGATTGACCTCACTGATGCTAGTCGGCATGGTTACCAGCCCTTTTGCACTGCCCCATGTGCCAATAGACTGATGACGAGGACGGGTATCAGTCGTATTGCACCATCAGCCACCCATGGCAGGGGGGGGAGTGAAGATGTTAGTGTTGACGGCTGCAGCATCGCGTCTATCTGCAGCATTCAGTAAAGATAGGGTGACATGTAAAAGAGTCAAGAGAGGATTGTTTTCCCTTTCACTTCTGGGGGTGGGTGGGGGGGTGCGTAAATTGCCGAGCTATGCCCTGACCCACCGCGGACACGGTGTTTGACCCTAGAAGCATTTGGAGCTCAGCCAAGAATGCAAATGCTTTTCGGAGACTGCAGGAACTGTGGGATAGCTTGAGTCCTCCAGTCCATGAGCGTCCATTTGATTCTTTGGCTTTCCGTTACGCTTGTCACGCAGCAGTGCGCTGAGCCCCTGCTATGGCATCTGTCTGGAGATTTAAAAAAAATGATTTTGAATTTCGTCTTCTGTAACGGAGCGCTGATAGAACAGATTTGCCTGCCCTTACAGTGATCACGTCCGCATGGTCCATGCGGGAGCTCCTTCTTTATTTTGATTTTTAACTGCATCACCACACGTGCTGATCGGAGCTCCATGCTGGGCAAACAGGAAATATTCAAAAGTTCGCGGGGCTTTTCCTGTCTACCTGGCCACTGCATCCGAGTTCAGATTGCTGTCCAGAGCGGTCAGTGGTGCACTGTGGGATACCGCCCGGAGGCCAATACCGTCGATCAACGGCCACACTAACCCTAACCCGATACTAGCGCTACTCCTCTCGTTAGGGAGGAGTACAGAAACCGGTTTAAAGAGCCATTAAAATCGATATAAGGTGCCTCCTAGTGTGGACGGTTGTGGCGTTAAATCGGTTTTACGCTCCTAAAACCGATTTAAACGCCTAGTGTAGACCAGGCTTGACTCGGGAATTATTATTAGATTATATATCTTTACTCTGGAGAGAAATGAAGTCAATGGACAAGATAAAAAGCAAATGGTCTTGAGGAAAACATTTCAACAGTAAGTTTTTGTTTACGTAACATAAACGTACTTTCTGAAACCATCAGATCTGATATTGCTAGATTATCTTCTTTTCTCAGTTATTCAACTTCATGCAAAATGTATTGTCCTCCATTCTGATACTGGATAACATCTTTTTTGTTCCTGATATATTAAAATCAAAATAGCAGCAATATTTCAAAAAGCATAGACTAAGGCAGTTTCAGTGCATTTCTGGCTGGGAAGAGGAGCTCAAAGGAAATGCAAAGGAATTCAAACAGGTTGCAGCCTTTAAATGCTAATTGGGTTTTTCTGCTATGTTGTTGATTGAACCTATAAGGAAGAGAGTGGGAATTCATTTTTTATACAGATAATTAGAGGAAGTGGGAGTGAATAAACAAGGAGACATATTTTTCTTCTTCTAGATGTATCACTCATTTGAGTACAATTACTAATGGTCAGTGCAATGTTTTAGTTTTTATTGTGTTTCAAGTTTAATTATCTGTACTTAACATTATTATTATTTATTATTTATATTTTGTTAGCATATAGAAATGTCAGCCCCACTGTGCTAGACATTAGAGCTGGTTAGGAAATGTTTTTTTTTCTTTTTCTTTTTTTGTTCTATCTGCAGAAAATTTAGACATTTTGGTAAAAAAAAATAAAAGTGCAAATATTTCATCTGAAAACTGAAGTATTTCAATTCAGAAATGCTACCACAGTTGTAGCTTGTTCCCATTCCTCTCTGTAGATTGTTTTCCCTGATTGAATTTCATCCATCATCTCTTAGTGAGGGGAGGGAGGTGCATAAACAGAGTCCAGTAGCTGTGATTCATCATGGGAGATGAAGTCTGGAGCCCAGCCCATTGAGGTGAATGATTTAACTACAATTCCATGGGATACTGCAGCAGCATATCAAGTTAAAATATTTCACATTTTCAATTAACACTTTCAATGACACCTTTTGTGAAAAATTTAATTTAATCAAAATCCCAATTTTTCCATCCAACTGTTTAGATGGAAAATTTTCAACTAGCCATACTAGATACTGCATAAATGAATAACTAATAAATGATATCTGCCCTAAAGAGTTTAAGATGACACGAGGAGATAAAACAGCATGCTATTTAGAGATGGCATGAAGCAACAAATAAAGTTGTGATCTGAAAGTAAATTACACAGTGCATTTCTAGCCTCTGAACTGGGATCAGCTCTCTCTCTCTCACACTCTCTCTCTCTCTTACACACACATACACACATACACACCCTCTGTCTTTTCTTCTTAGTACATTCTGCAATGTGGGCTCAAGTCTTAAGTTCTTAACTGCCAGGGCTAATGATTTCCTCCAATGAGATGTAAGTTGGCTTCAATACGGTGTCTGAGTGAATAAGAACTAAATAAGGAATTCAAAAAGGGGCACAAAGAACTATATTCAATGGTGTCATCTGATTTGGGTCACACTGTTGATGCATGGCATCTGTAAACATGACATAAATGGCTAATTAAACTGGGTTATGGGTTTTTGGTTGCTTTGCCTCACATGTGCAAAGACATGTAGAGTATATCAGTGAACCTGGCCCCATATTTTTAGCTTTTATTTGTGGAACCTAGGGCATTTGCTCCTTTGGATTAAGTCTATGAAGTGAAGCCAATTAAAAGCTGGTGCAAAAGGAGGATGAGGATTAGTAGTACCATAGTAACTAGAGGCCCCACCAAGATGGTTTATGACACTGTACACACACATTGTAATAATAGTCCCTTTCCCAAAAAGCGTAAGATCCAGTTAGACAAGATAGACTATTTTATGAAATTTCCCTGATATAGACAAGGCTTGAGTATGTCTATGCAGAGCTGCTGCTGTAACTTGGCAAAGTTTACACCTCACCTATGTCTTTATGTGTTTTTCCCCCCACGCATTTCAGTGATCTCATCTTCCAGTGCTTCTACTAACATTTTTTTGAGATGATTTTTTTTTCCTGTTGGTGAATAAAGCAAACTGATTTAAACATGGATTTCAAACAAAGGGTTTTCCTGCTCATGAGGTTCACTTACAAAGGGCTTTCTTATCTTCCCGCATTCTCTTTAGCAGTGGCATTACAATATAAATATAATAATACCCTCTTGAAGAAACCTAATATAGTTGAAAACTAAGTATAGTTGCATGTAAATCTGATATGGGTAGGCAAAGTCATTGCTCTCCACTCAATACAGCGAGTGCCCACATCCACACATTTGGTTAGCATCCAAAACACAAACCCTTCTTGGAGTTCTCCTTTATTCTTAACTTCAGAACAAAACTATATAAACCTTAGGATTTTTCAGGATTCCTGGCCTAATAGATATGGGGGAAGCTGTAGATGTGATATTTCTGATTTTAGTACGGTTTTTTATATAGTCCCACATGACATTCTCATAAGCGAATTCGGGAAAAATTGTGTAGATGAAATTAATATAAGGTAGATGCATAACTGGTTGAAAGAGTAGTTCTCAATGGTTCACGGTCAAATTTGGAGGATGTTTCTAGTAGGGTCCTGCAGGAATCAGTCCTGGATCCAGTATACGCAACATTTTCATTGATTACTTAGATAATGAAGTGGAGAGTATGCTTCTAAAATTTGCGAATGACACCAGGGTGGAAGGAATTGTAAGCACTTCAGAGAAGAGGATTAGTATTCAAACTGACCTTGATAATTGGTTTAATTTCAGCAAGATGAAATTCAAAAAAGGCAAGTGCAAGTATTGTATTAGGAAGGAAAAATCAAATGCACAACTACAAAATGGGGAATAACTGGCTGGACAGTAGTACTGCTGAAAAAGATTTGGGGGCACAGTGGATCACAAATTGAATATAAGTCAATAATGGTGATGCAGTTGTGAAAAAGGCTGTTATTCTGGAGTGTATGTAAAAAACTGGTGGTAAGGTCCCACTCTATTTGACTTTGGTGAGGCCTCAGCAGGAGTACTGTGTGTAATTTTGGGTGCCACACTTTAGGAAAGATGTGAACAAACTGGAGATCGAGTTCAGAGGGGAGCAACAAAATGAGAAAGCATGTAGAAAACCTAACCTATGGTGGAAGGTTAAAAGAACTGGTCATGTTTAGTCTTGAGAAAAGAAGACTAATGTGAAACTTGATAACAGTCTTCAAATAAGTGAAAGAGTGTTATAGAGAAGACTGTGATCAATTGTTCTCCATGTCCACTGGAGGTAAGACATGAAGTAATGAGCGTAATCTGCAGCAAAGGAGATTTAGGTTAGATATTTTGAAAAACTTTCTAACTATAAGGATAGTTAAGAACTGGAAAGTAAGGAGTCCTTATCTTTAGAGTTTTTAAGAACAGGTTAGGCAAACACATGTCAGGTATGGTCTAGGGACAGTCCTGCTTCAGCACATGCGGGTGAACTAAATGACCTCTCGGGGTCCCTTCCAGCTCCACCTTTTGATTCAGTTAGCTTCTTCCTGTTGAAATGATTCTGCTTTTTCCCCTGTAAAGCCCCTTAGGTCTCATTTGACTATCGCCCCCTAGTCACACTGATTCAAAAGGAGAAACAAACCCTTTTATACTATTGACTCGGATCTAATGAGAACCATCTTGTCTAACAGACAGGAATTGTCAGCAGAATACTACTCTTTCACCATGCAAGGTCCAAGAACTTGAGAGCTTGTCAACATTTCAAACTTTTTGGGCACCTAGTTAAGCACCTAAAGCTTTTTGGTTTTTTTAGGCAGCTAAATAAATGCCCTGATTTGCCCAGGTGCTGAGCAGCCATGGTTCCTAGTGACTTCAACAGGAGATTAAGATGATTGTCCTCTTTGCAACTGAATCCACATATTTTGAAGTGAATGTAAGCGATTCACTTTGAGCCCAAGCTTGAAAATTTGGGTCTTAGCCTCTTTGTTCACATGATGTTATGAAAATGAATTAAAGTGCTTTGGTCTATTATATATGGTCTATTAAATGCTATATGTGGGCCATTATTAAAAGGACATGAAAGTTAAGCTAAAGCAAACAAAGCAATCTGAGCAAAAATGGGTAACAAGTCCTATATTCAAGATATATAATCAGTAACTGAGGAAGATTTAAATATAGCCACTACTTCTAGTTTTGTTTTCAATTAATAGCTGACAGGTGAAGGAAAAAGCAGATACACCATTAACTTGGATTTGTTTCAAATTCTGCAAGTACCATACCTAGGCAGCTGGACCCGTTGGTCTTCTTTATATTTTAGTGCTTAATGAAGAAAGTGAGTTTAAGGGAGAAAAAAAGAGTTTGTGAGCTTGTAACTCTCCATGCAAAAACTTGTAGCTAATGAGGAAACTTGCCAAAGTTTCCCAGCTCCGCTTCGGTATATACATGTATTAGTCATCATAAATCAGTTTGCCTGCTAGCCCAGCCTTGTTAAGCAGAAAAGAAACTCTCTAAAGTCAGTATGTATAACAAAGCTTTAAGATCACTAACAAGTAGGAATGTTTCAGAATGGGGATTAAAAAAAAACTATTTGAAGAAGAAAGTGGTATCATGTTGAGGAATGGAACAATGACTTGATCTGACCTATCACCCTTGCTTAGCAATTCACCTTCAAATGGAATAAGACCTAAGAATAAGAGAGAAAGAAGAGGTGATCATAGTGTAGGTTACTATAGTGTTTATCTTAAATTGTCAGTATTCACACTGTGGTCCACTGGAACATTTCCAGTTGCTCTGTGGAGGTGCCCTTGTCACAGTGGTGAAGCACCGTGACATTTGCTGCTTGTTACAGACAAGGGCAACACTCGCTTAGGTTTTCCAGAAGCTATTTTTACCAACTACACTAAAAATAATGTTCAAAGCACTTTGATACCATCTGTATACCTGTTTCATGTCTCTCTTGGTCAAGTATTTGTTTGGTGCAAATTCAGTGATGGTCAGATTTGCGGAGGACACCAAAATTGGAAGGGTAGTCACCACACGGAAAAATGAGGGGAAATGCTAAACTAACCTGGGGAGATTAGAGAAGTGGGAGCTATGGGCATTAAAACAAGATTTGGTAGTAATAAAGTCATGCACCCACCAAAGATTAAAAAGGAGATCTTGTAACCAAGCTGTAAGACGGATAGCACTAAAGTGGGTTTATTTCAGTTGTCTGATTCTCCTTTCTCTCACACTGGTGTAAACTGGCAATTATTCTGCTAAAGTCAATGGAATTATATCAGTGTAAAACCGGTCAGAAAGGAGAATAAGGCTTACTTAGTACACTCTGGCTGCTTTCTGCTTCTCCAGTGAATCAAAGCACCAGTAAAGCTGTCTTAAAATGGGTTTAAATTACAAAGAATTTACATAAAATTAAATTTCATTAAATGGGGTTTATAGCTGCATTGTGTTGTTGAAGCAGTGGAAGGTAGCCAGAATATATCAGTGAATCTGGTGCAATATTTGCATTCTATTTGCTGCAAAGAAGAGTGGGATTAGAGTTGGGAAGGGAGGTGTCCCTGAAAAAATTGCTTTAAGTGATTAGCAGTATGAAAAAGCTTGAGAGCCATTTCCCCAAGAAATTAATCATGCCAAACTTAGTCCTCCTCATTCTTCTCTCCCTTGGATGTTTCTTAATCCCTGGAATGTTTACTGAAGTTTCAGAATAATTATTTTCTCTGTCTGAAATGTTTACTAAGTTTTATCTGCCTCCTCAGTGGGAAGCTACTAGTTCATACTGACAATATTCTGAATGAATATTTGAAGAAAAATTTCTCAAAGTTTCAAGGGAGCTCAGAATTATCCTTGCAATGGGACTGTGGTTGCAACCTTAACTATACAGTGGCTGTCACCCCTACACCATAAACCACACAGTACAACAAAAAAAGCATTTGACATTTTTTTCTGAACATCTAACTACATATACATACAGAAATAGAGCTAGACTCATGCCTCAGCTCAAAAAACAGAGTCTCTGACACTCAATGAAAGCAGGATTGGGTTCATATCCTCCTTTGTAATCACAGCTATCAACATCAATCATCATTAATAGCTGCTTCATTACAAGCTATTTTCTTCAGAAATAGGAGTACCAAGGAAATTTAGCCATGTGGAAAGTATTCAGAGGTAGTAAGAAACCATTTTGAGCTTCTTATTTATTAGATTGAATGCTTCAAAGCCAGGACTGTGTGGACAGAGCCTGCTGTTATGGACTGGAATGTAGGCAGTCTGGTTTAGTAGTCAGAGCAGGAATCAGGTCTAGTGTGCAGAGCCGGCATCCAGGTTGTGGAATGAAGCCTAGGGTCACCACCAGCGTCAACTGCCAATTACCAGAGCCGGGGGTCAAGCCAGAGCCAGAACCAGGAATCGAAGCTGAGGGACAAAGCCGAGGTCAGATACCAAATGCCAGAGCCATGGGACTAGCCAGAGTCAGGGTTAGAAGTTGGAGCCAGGGCTGGTAACTAGTGATTGGGGGTGAGGTGTAAGGGCAGGAAGTGGAAGAGAGGCAGGGATCCAGCACAGAGCAGGAGCACGGTGGGAACAGGAGCAAAGGCAGTGGTGAGGCAGGAGCTAGAAGTGGAGCAGGAATTAGGAACAGGGTTGCGTGCAGGAGGCAGGTACCAGCAGGGTTCAATGCAGCCAAAACAGAAAATCACCTTATTGCTCAGACAAGCCTCCTGTGCCTCCTTCTGAGTTAAATAAGAACATAAGAATGGCCATACTGGTCGGACCAAATGTTCATTTGGCCCAGTATCCTGTTTTCTGACAATGGCCAATGCCACGTGCCCCAGAGGAATGAACAGAACAGGTAATCATGAAGTGTTCCATTCCTTGTCGCCCATTCCCAGTTTCTGGCAAACAGAGGCTAGGGACACTATCCCTGCCCATCCTGGCTAATAGCCATTGATGGACCTATCCTCCATGAATTTATCTAGTTCTTTTTTGAACCCTGTTATAATCTTGGCCTTCACAACATCCTCTGGGAAAGAGTTCCACACGTTGACTGTGCATTGTGTAAAGAAATACTTCCTTTTGTTTGTTTTAAACCTAAACCTGCTGACTATTAATTTCATTTGGTACCATCTAGTTCTTGTGTTATGAGGAGTAAATAACACTTTCTTATTTATTTTCCCCACACCAGTCATGAATTTATAAACCTCAGTCATATCCCCCTTAGTCATCTCTCTTTTCCAAGCTGAAAAAGTCCCAGTCTTATTTATCTCTCCTCATACAGAAGCTGTTCCATACCCCTAATCATTTTTGTTGCCCCTTTCTGAACCTTTTTCAATTCCAATATATCTTTTTTGAGATGGAGTGACCACATCTGTACTCAGTATTCAAGATGTGGGCATACCATGGATTTATATAGAGGCAATATTATATTTTCTGTCTTATTATCTACCCTTTTCTTAATGATGCTCAACATTCTGTTTGCTTTTTTGATTTCTGCTGCACATGGAGTGGATGTTTTCAGAGAACTATCCACAATGACTCCAAGATCTCTTTTTTGAGTGGTAAGAGCTAATTTAGACCCCATCATTTTATATGTATAGCTGGGATAATGTTTTCCAATGTGCATTACTTTGTATTTATCAACATTGAATTTAATCAAATAGTGTGGTTGAACCAGTCGGTGGAGCCGGGCAATCCTCCAATCAGAGCTCCCATGGGTGGTACCTTGGCAGACGCTATCCTACTAGCTTCTCAGCCCACCAAGTTTCAGTAGATGTTGGGTGGAGGTCAGGATGCAGCAGCTGTCTGGGAACACCCAAGCCTGTGTTCAAGATAGGACATCACACCTACACATATCGTAGGTACTATCAAAATACTGATAAATAATAATGATATCTTTAGAATGAAACACATGATGGGCACTTTGCTCATACTCTAGAAAGACGGGGTCAGATTCTCAATATGTTCCATCAACTTTGCTGGAGGATTCTCTGCAGCTTGAGGTCTTCAAACCACAATTTGAAGACTTCAATAACTCAGACATAGGTTAGGGGTTTGTTATAGAAGTGGATGGGTAAAATTATGTGGCCTGCTTTGTGCAGGAGGTCAGACTAGATGATCATAATGGTCCCTTCTGACCTTAAAGTCTATGAGTCTATGAACTTTGAGCAGTTCAGGTGGCACAAAGAGACCAGATTCTGGCTGTAGTTGGTCAGTGGAGGATTCTCCTGGTGGATGGGAATACCTCCCTGGCAGACAGCTTTTCATTTAACAACATCCCCCCACAACATGCATAAGGAAGTATGCCATGTAAGAAACTGGTGTGTGAGAACAGAGGCCTTGCTATGTTGATCCTCTGTTCTTTAAATTTGAGCAGCCCCCGGGCTGTTCTAACTGATATCAGGGCCAGGCTAGCACAGGATCAGGGCATTGTAACTGTCTCCTTGGCACCCCACTCCCACACCTCCTGTGTTGAGTGGAGTTCAGATGCCAGGAATAATTGAGCCAACAGTATATAAGGTAAGAGGGGATGGGCTGAAGCAAATAAGTGAATGAGAAATGAAGTTTATCATGCATCTTGCAAACTGCATTGCTTTTGTCACTACTTTGTAAACTTCTGTTGTTTTGTTAACACTTCTGAAGGAGTACCTAGGGTTTAAAGGCCTTATAGAAGTGAGTTTGCAGGCAGGAAACGAAGGGAAATGTGGGGCAGACTGGATGAGGGAATGGATTCCAGCGGTAGGGAGCCTGTATTTAAAGGGTTATGTTGTGTTATTATTTAGTTACCAATAAAGCCAAACCCCAAGAATGAGATGATATTGGAGACTAGCTCAGGGATTGTACAGTGTAGAGAATGGAACAGAGACTCAGACCATTCCTAGGGACATAAAGAAGAAGGTCTGGAGGTGAAAATAGGAAAAGGGAATTATTTGTGGCACGTGTGCCAAGGAACTGGAGCATGAGGAAGACGAGTAAAAAAATGACAAGACCTAAGAAGTATTCTGGAGCTAAACTATACAGAGCCCTGAAAGAAAGGCAAAGGTAAACATTTTATGCACAAGATGATGGAAAGGGGTGTGAAGTGGGGCTGGACATGGCAGAGTAACAGGTACGATAGATGATATTTTGGATGTAATTTTGATAGACTGAATGTGAGAATGCAGGGAGAGGGGAGAGGATATCTGGAAGTAGTTAGACAAACCTGACATAGCCTCACTATTCTCTTTGGGCTGGGCTCCTTTCTTCTTTGGTCTTCCATTGTGTTCTATTATGAGATTTGTGAAGCACACAGAAAAGCAGGGCAGCTGGCAATGGATATTTTGCCTGCACTAGACCAGCTGCTTCTGAGATTGTGAATTTTTTCCTGTTACTCAAGTATAGCTGCTGCTGACTGTGTGCTTTAAGAACAATTACCATTTTTTCACTTTAACAGGATTCTTCCTGAAGAAATCAGAGTATTTGTATCTGTGTTTCTTTCCCAATGATTTCGTGCATCCCCAGTGCATTTGGATTGTTCATTATCCAGATGCTACCTACATTAAAAGCAAAAAGGTAATCTACCGTGTAGCCTGACCTAGTCCTCGCTACAAAAATGAACTACATTCATTCCAAACAATAGTGAATAATGTGGGCTTGTCTCATGGGCTTTCCCCTGAAAATTCCATACACAGCTTATAAACATCACATCTGTGTGCATGTGCAGTTTGTACAGATGCCATTTTGTATAAAGAGCTGTCTTGGTGGTACTGGAGTGAGTCAGAATAGCACTGTAGGAGCCATAGACCATAGTCACTTTTGAATTCAGACCAATTTTTTGGCAGGGGAGGGACGGGGGGATGAATGGAGAAGCATGAATCAATACAATAAAAGCAAAAAATACCATATTTCTTCTGAGGCATGTTCAGATCAGCACCTGGTGAAGCTGACAAAAACATAGTTTCAGATTCTCCAGCTGGATTTGCACAAGTGGGCTCCTGCACCCATTGACTCCTGTATGGCTTCAGGAGGGCATACATGTCTGCCCATATAGATCCACTGGTATGATTGGAGACTGGGGGCCTAAACCCTATTGAAGTCAATGAGACTTAGGTGACTAACTCACTTAGGCACTTCTGTAAATCCCACTGGGTGCCTATTTCCATCTTTAGGCACCTAAATTCCTTGATAAATCTGATCTAAAATCTGTGCATAACCCCACTAGAACTACAGGCAGGAATAAATGTAAGCATGATAGTAACTAGTGGATCAGGCAACAAGGCTTATCTCTTTCCACATTCTCATTTTTTACTATTATAATTGCTTGTTTGTCAAGCATTCACAATGTGCTATATACAAGGCACAGTAGAAGACGCGGCCTTTACCCTAAGGAGCCTGCAATTGCAGCCCAAAACTTTCAACTGTTCCCTGATTTTTGATGCCTTAAATTTTCTGTATCTACCTTTGACTTTGTTTGACCTGATTTTCAGAAGTGCTGAGCACCTAAAACTCCAGCTCAAGTCAATGAAGGCTGTGGGTGCTCTACACATCTGAATATTAGAAACAAAGAAAGATGGGGATCTCACAGCTGGACTGTTTTGCAAATTGGGCTTTACATACATAGCCAAGAAACAGACTTAAATGTATTGGGAGTTCCTTGCTTACTATAATTAGAGCATCTTTTTAAAATTGTTTAATAATATGATGGCATAACAGCCTTTTCTCAACTTTTAATGTTTGTCTTGCAGGATGCACCTTTCTGGTGCTTGCCTACTATACACAAGAAAAACTTTCATGCTGTTGTGGTGATTAAGGTTCTCTGTATTAGAGCTTTACTGACGAATGGCATTGATCTAGCTGGGTTAATTTTAGTTCATTGCCTTTCTTTATATTATTCTGTGTTATTTCTTGTTTCCACTTTTTCTACAAAGATAAGGTTACACATTCATCTCTCTCTCTCTCTGATCTAATATGAGGCATGGAGAGGCATACTTTGTGGAGTAAACTCTTTGAATGTTTTCCAGCAAATTCAAATTCAAACCCATTTTTTCTATATGTGAGTGTTCTTTTCCCCTAACAAAAGTGGATTCTTTGCTGTGTATTAGAGACAGAAGAACAACCAACTAAAAGCTAGGATGACCTAGGTTGATGCATCAAATCAGCTGGGCCAGATTCTCAATAGACTTCAATAGAACTATGTTGATTGCAGCAGCTGCAGATCCAGCCACATATAATTTAGAGACAGGCATGACCAGAGGTGCTTGGAGTCCTGCCCACAGATTATACACAGACTTCTAGATTAGTCCATTTCTCACATATAGTATATCTATTATCATTAGACTCTCCCATAGTTTACCCCCTATTTCCTTTCTGCTTCTCTGCTCCATCTCCCCCCTCCCCATTTCCCAACCCCATGTTTTTTCCAGATAATTTTTTCCTCCCTGCTCCTATTTTTAAGTCTCCTATAAGTAGAAAAGAAATCCAGTAGTATTCAAATCAAACCACGATGTTTGGATGGATTCAAAATTAGGCAAAATGCGTTCACACCTCTTTAGCATTAAAGATCTTGGATGTGCTAATTGTTCCTGTTTCTGAAACGTTTTCTTGCATGTAGGTATTGAATCACTGCAGGATCTTTTGAATATTAAGGGATAATTAGACCGCTCATTCTTTCGTAGTGTACCTTGAACATCTGCAACATTCTAGGCATACAATATTGCTGTAAAAAAGTCTAACCAAATGCTATAGGCGCTTTTTTGTGATGCTTCTTGCAGCACCTTTGGCCTATGAACAAATTGGAGTTGAGTTAATCCAATGTGAATGTCAGTGCTTTTTGTTCACAAAGGTGTTCTGTTATTCATGAGCTACTTTGCATCCAATTCTAAAACTTCTGGATGATCAAATTAACAATGCTTTTGGGTTTGTGGAACACAGTTCTGTTCAATAGCCAATTCAGTGAGGAAAGGAGTGTAAACAGAGTTAATATGAGGGTAGGTATTGTGCACAACTAAAGCTCAAGTGCTAGGAGCTTGTGATCTTTAGTCTTGAAGGTCCGAGGTTGTTGTATGACCATACTGTTCATATTTTTGTAGCCATAGTTTACTACAAAATGGGACTGGAACGCCTGTGGTCCCTGGATACTCAGGTCTAGCTTATATAATATGCGTCTTAGTGTACGTGACTTTGTGTCCCTCTCATAGTTTGGCTAATTAATGGTAGCTAATTGAGTTTCTTTAGCTCAAGTGGCAGATGCTAAAGATCCTAGATTCGAATCCATGACTTATATTGTACAGCGCCTACCACAGTGGGGTCTGGGTATATAACTAGAGCTCCTAGGCACTATGGTAATGCAAATAAAAAATCATAGTAGTAATAATTGTGTTAAGATGTAACTTCTTGTGTATTGTAAGATGTACTGTATACAAACAATATGAATTCAGTCCAGTCACTAATGGTCCACAGAGAGCTGGTTGGGGACATGTTACTGCATTCCTTCCATGTTTCCAGCTGCTAAATTACATTTAAAGAAGCTACAAATACATTAAATAGTTTCCTAATATTATTTTTTCCATGTAAGCAACTAAAGTTTCCGCAGGGGCATTATGTGTTTATAAAAAGGAGGAGAGGTTGTCCATGTGACTGTGAATCAGGGAGGAAGTGGCCTACAGCACAGTATCTTTATTAAGATGTGGTCCATGATATTAAATTGTTTAAGAAACCTCATAATAAATGACTGGAATGACCTGTTTCTGCAAATTGTTGTTTACTGTAATTGCATATCAGGAACAGCATTTGTATCAAAGAATGTGGCATAGACAGTTGGCACCATTTTTTCAATTAAAGAAAAGCTGTAATGTAGTAATAATAATAAAAGATTTTCTAATCTTTACATCCAGTTTCAAAGGAGAGTTAAATCATTAATAACTTTTCAAAGATATGAACATACATAAAAGAAAATGAAGCAATGATGCAGGAAGCTGCCACCTAGATAGCTTGATTCCATAATCTGAGACACACAAAGGGCAGTATGAAAACATAAGTGAGATAAGAGATTTTCAAAGGCATCAAAAAATCAGATTAGGAATTTCCCAAAGTGTTTGAGCGTTCAGATCTAGGATTTGGTATGGGTCCAACTGCAGTAAATTGCATGTAATGTAAGTCTTGTATTGCATTCTGTACTTTAAGCTATTCCCTAATAAATATCAGGGAATTTCCCCAACATTGCCCTAAATTTTAAACTTTTCTTGTGTATCTGAATGGTGAGCAGCACTTTCTGTGTGCCTGAACGGAAGTACAGTATCATTCAAATGGCTGCTGTCACTGAGAGATACCAGCACTATTTACAGTAATGGAGGTTCTGAAACAAAGGCAAGTATTCCTCAAAAATTAAGCATTTCCTAAAACACGCTCTATATTTTTATTTAAAGTTAGGCTGTGCTCTTATTAGGGCCCATGTGTGTGCAGTGGAGTGGGGGAGGACAAAAGAAGCCTTGCATCTGGTATACAGGAGCTAGGCACAGTTGCAGTCCCTGTTCTCTCCTGAGCAGTGTCATACTCTTGCCAGCAAGTTAAAAAAGTATGGATTGGATGAATAGACTATAAGGTAGATAGAAAGCTGGCTAGATTGTCGGGCTCAACGGGTAGTGATCAACGGCTCGATATCTAGTTGGCAGCCGGTATCAAGCAGAGAGCCCCAGGGATCGGTCCTAGGTCTGTTTTTGTTCAGCATCTTTATTAATGATCTGGATGATGGGATTAATTGCACCCGCAGCAAATTCGTGGATGACACTAAACTGTGGGGAGAGGTAAATACGCTGGAGGGTAGGGATAGGGTCCAGAGTGACTTAGACAAATTGGAGGACTGGGCCAAAAGAAATCTGATGAGGTTCAACAAGGACAAGTGCAGAGCCCTGCACTTAAGAAGTAAGAATCCCATGCAATGCTACAGGCTGGGGACTGACTGGCTAAGCAACAGTTCTGCAGAAAAGGACCTGGGGATTACAGTGGATGAGAAGTTGGATATGAGTCAGCAGTGTATCCTCGTTGCCAAGAAAGCCAACGGCATATTGGGCTGCATTAGTAGGAGCATTGCCAGCAGATCAAGTGAAGTGATTATTCCCATCTATTCGGCACTGATGAGGCCACACCTGGAGTACTGCATCCAGTTTTGGTCTCCCCCACTACAGAAAGGATGTTGACAAATTGGAGAGAGTCCAGAGCAGGGCAATGAAAATGATTATGGGACTGGGGCACATGACTTACGAGGCGAGGCTGAGGGAACAGGGCTTATCTAGTCTGCAAAAGAGAAGAGTGAGGGGGGATTTGATAACAGCCTTCAACTACCTGAAGGGGGGTTCGACAGAGGATGGAACTAGGCATTTCTCAGTGGTGGCATATGACAGAACAAGAAGCAAAGGTCTCAAGCTGCAGTGGGGGAGGACTAGGTTGGATATTAGGAAACACTATTTCACTAAGAGGGTGGCGAAGCACTGGAATGGGTTACCTAAGGAGGTGGTGGAATCTCCATCCTTAAAGGTTTTTAAGGCCTGGCTTGACAAAGTCTTGGCTGAGATGATTTAGTTGGTGTTGGTCTTGCTTTGAGCAGGGGGTTGGACTAGATGACCTCCTGAGGTCCCTTCCAACCCTAATAGTCTATGATTCTGTGTTCCCACTCATGCTTTCTGGTACTGTAGTTATCCTTAAACGGGCAGGAGGAGACAGGGCCATGGGCCTCATCCATTTCCATACCAGCCAGCAGAGATGACTTGCTGCTAGAGCTGGTAATGAAATAAAAAAAGGTGACAAAAAATTAAAATCTCGAAATTGTTTTTGTTTCTTGTGGTGATTGTTGGTTTTGAAAAAACTGTGACCACATCTGTTTGCCTCAAAGCGACATGCGCACTGCACCCTTCTACGGGATGGTACAGCATGCAAGAGGCATTCTTCGTATCGGAGGCACAGTGCTTTATGGTGCTCCCCCCAGCTCAATCAGGCTCCACACTGGCCCCAGCGGGATCCTGTGACTGCAGGGCATTTGTCTCTTAGTAAATGCTGGTTTATCTATCCGAGGCATTAGAAGTTAATTTCTGCATTCTTACTGCTTGTTGTTTTAGCTTTCAACTGTGGCTTTAAATGAAATGCATTAGTCCCATTTGTATAAGTGTCCGACATGAAATGATTCTATCATGATTAGAAAGGTAAATGATTGATTTATTTTTTCCATTCAGTAATTTGACAAATTGAATGATCAGAGTTCATAATTAAGAAATTAGTTTCTTGGAAAGCTCTGACTTCAGAATTAATGAAGTAAAGACCATAGAGTTTACTGGGGATAGTCACATCTCAGTGAACATACAAGATATTAATTACTGGTTTAGAGCTGTGTGTGCTGTGACGTGTGTATGAACCAAGGCCCTCTGACAAGTTAAGAGCCATCTGAGAAACCTAGTGTTTGTATTGCCTTCTCAGAGATTGATATTAATTGTAGTGTTAAATAATATTCTTTATTATTTGTATTACCGTAGCAGCTAGGAGCCCCAGTCCTGGACCAGGACCCCTTTGTGTGAGAAACACAAAACAAAAAAGAGACAGATTCTGCCCTAAAGAATTTAGAATGCCATGCGGCACCCTAGTTTGCTTCCTGCCAAAGTATATTGCATGTCTGTGATTTGTCTTTCCTGTGAAGACAATATATCACTGCATGGAAAAACATTAATAAATACACTTTATCTTTTAAAACTGTGAAAGTAAGGAAGGTTCCATTCATAGGGGATTTCATGTTAAAAATAATGAAATTTCTAACCCTAATTTTCCTTGGTAAAAATAGTACTAATATTGGCAAGTAGTACTGCTCGGTACATATCAAAGTTGATTTCTATATTTTGGCATCACAATTGGGTCCAGTATTACTAGTAATCAGTAGGAAAAGTTGGGACCAGTCCCAATCACATTAGCACACAGCATTTTTTCCCCAGTACAGGGTTCTGCTTACTGAGAATACAGATCATTAATATTTTCACCTAAAAATAGCTGGAAACTTTCGCTGCTAAATGTTGACAGCTCTTGGCTACTCCTGTGGCTAACAATCAAATAATCAAGCTAAAGCTTGTCAAACTAATTTTAGCAACTAAAATCTTATCCATCTGATAGTCTTCCTTTTTAACATATCCTAATTGAAATTGAATTTACTTGTACTTAATTTTAATTACTTGTTCTTAATTTTAACAAAGGAAAATATTGTTTCATCTTGTAGCAGAACCTAGCAACTTCTTGAAAAATGATTTCATGCAGGACAAAGGTAAATGCTCTTAGTTTTGAATTTTAGATACGTTAGTAGGAAGATGTCATGGAGGCTTTGATTGTAACTCCACATGTTAAGGCTGAATTCTGTTTTGCACTTAAATCAGGGATTTAACCTCTTTGGGATTTTTATGAAAAAAATACAGTATATGCTCCTGAAACGTAAGCACTTACTCTGAGTACAGAATACATTTTCTGAATATATACATCTTCAACCCATTAGTTTCTAAATAAAAGATGATTAAACACTGAGTCATTTAAGAAAATTAACATCCGTGTCAGTCTATTCTTGTGTCCAAATGAATGTTCCATGCCATTGAAATTAATGAAATCTTACATATAGGATATATTTGAAGAAATTAGGTTGTAATTAAGATAAGTTATTAAGTATTGTATCTAATTATTATGATTATGTAGGTTTATATACAGGCTCAGGTCAACAGCTCAGATAACTTTTTTTAAATAGAATAATTGTGACAGAGATAACTCAAACAATCATCACTCTTCCTTTATAACTAATTTTCATTCAACAATTCTGTTGGTTGTAATGACTCAGTGGCATGAGGAGGCACATGTCAAGAATTCTCATTGGTAGTTTACTTGGCCCAGCTGTTAGAACATAAGAACGGCCGTACCAGGTCAGACCAAAGATCCATCTAGCCCAGAATCTGTCTACCAGCAGTGGCCAATGCCAGGTGCCCCAGAGGGAGTGAACCTAACAGGCAATGATCAAGTGATATCTCTCCTCCCATCCATCTCCATCCTCTGACAAACAGAGGCTAGGGACACCATTCCTTACCCATCCTGGCTAATAGCCATTTATGGACTTAACCTCCATGAATTTATCCAGTTCTCTTTTAAACACTGTTATAGTCCTAGCCTTCACAACCTCCTCAGGCAAGGAGTTCCACAAGTTGACTGTGCGCTGCGTGAAGAAGAACTTCCTTTTATTTGTTTTAAACCTGCTGTCTATTAATTTCATTTGTATTATGGGAATAAGTAAATAATTTTTCCTTATCCACTTTCTCCACATCAGAGAATGTTGCTATTCTTTATAAGATACAAGGCCTGTGTACCAGCTTGGACTTGAAAGGGTTCCCATGGCACTGTTGCCTCATCTGTACTGTGCTGGGAAACTGAAACAGGAACTCATGGGTTCCCTTGAAGCACACAGTCATTGGCACTCAGGTGCTGGGTTCTCCTGCCCCCCTTTCACATAATGCCAGTCTCACTACAGCCCTCTAAAACAATAAGTCAACTATAACTTAAAGGTCAATTTTTTGTGGCCACTTTGCATTATTTTTATGCAAATCAACTGTAAACCCAGTTTAGCGTGCTCTGGCCGCCTTGCACTGTAGTTCTTTGGTGTTCTAGTGAACCTAACTCTACCCTGTAGGGATGCTATGTGAGAGGGAAATATGTCTTTAAAACCCAGTTTAATCTAATCTGGCTTCACAAACAGTAAAATGCCTTAATTATAATCACATGGTTATTGCAAGACATCACTATAGGGCAGAGTTAAGGTTGTTTGGGTTGTTAACTGTACATTTCTTACCTTAATACGTTTGGATTTCTTTTAAGTACAACATGAACTCTGAATTTTCAAGGTTTATAACATTTGGTTTAGGGATAATTACAACATCCCTGTAATTTTTTTCTCTCTTAAATTACTGATACTGTGAAATGTAACTCATTGTAATGTAGTTTTTGGCCTGTGAACTTTTATCTGAGACTCTGTGAAGGAAGATAATGAATTAGTTGTGCAGATGTTTACGGGCAGCTCTTCTCAAGCTTGAGGAGTAGCCTGGAAGAACCAAGATAGTGCTTGTTTGGAAAAAAATGTAACAAGTGGGCAATGGAGGCTGGCCTCATTGGCCAATCCAAGGTGAAAGTCTGCATCTCAATAATGAATGAGAGATTATAGGTAGAGTGGGGATAGACTATGAAAGGCCTTGAAAATAAAGACAAGTAGCCAGGGCAGGTGCAAGGATGTTTCGCGCCCTAGGCGAAACTTCCCCTTTGCGCCCCCCGAGCCCTGTGGCAGCTCTCTGAGCACCCCTCCGCCCTGAGGCACCCCCCCGTGGCAGCTCCCCCCCTCCGCCCTGAGGGCCCCCGCCCATGGCAGCTTCCCCCGGCCCGGGGAGCCGTGCGGCAGCTCCCCGCCCCAGCTCACCTCTGCTCCGCCTCCTCCCCAAGCACACCATTGCTGCTCCACTTTTCCCGCCTCCCAGGCTTGCAGTGCCAATCAGCTGTTTGGCGCCGCAAGCCCGGGAGGGAGAGAAGCACAGCGGGGCGGCGTGCTCGGGGAGGAGGTGGAGCAGAGGTGAGCTGGGGCAGGGAGCGGTTCCCCTGCGTGCCACGCCCACCCTTACTTGCTGCAGGCAGCCCTCCCCGCACCCCCCTACCCCAGGACCCTCCGCCTAAATGCCGACGACGACAGGGGTGGCTGAAGATCCGGCCGCCGCGGTCGCCACTGAAGGACCCGAAATGCCGCCCCCCCACATGCTAGCGCCCTAGGCGACTGCCTAGGTCGCCTAATGGGTTGCACCGGCCCTGCAAGTAGCTCATCTTTGGTATGATAGAGAAGGGAGAGCCAGTGGTGGGATGCAAAGAGAGGGGTGACAAGTCAAAGCAAAGGGCCAGGGAAATGATCTTTGTGGCAGCATTCCGGATGGATCTGAGCGAGGTAAATTGCATTTGTCAAGGGCAGAGAGAAGGATGTTTCGGTAATCATGACACAAGATGGTGGGAGTCTGGATGAGTACTTTAGCTGCCTGGCTGGATAAGAAAGGCCATACCTTACAGATGTTATGTGGAAAGAACTAGCAAGATTTAGACATAGCCTGGATGTGAGGACCTAGAGAGAGGTCCAAGTCAAAGATGGATGCCTAGGTTACAGGCCTGAATCTAGCTAAACCAATGCAACTTCGTAATGCAGTTGCTCTTAAATTAGCTTAATTCGCAACTTAACTGGTTTAACTTAATTTGGTAATTTACTAACACAAATCAACATGGTTTAAGAAAGAGTTAAACTGGTTTAAGTTTGTATTCATTAAACAAGTTTATGTATCCATTTAAAATTGATCTAGTTAAACCAGTGCAACTTTTCCCATATAGGTAAGTTCACAGATGGGCACCAAAAGGTTAAGGCCAAGATTTTCCATAGTGAGAGTACTCAATATCAGTGAAAATCAGACTCTTATTTACATGCCTAAATGTGAATTTAGGAGACTAACTTTAGGCACTCTTCTTAAATCTTTGCCTAATGACTTGCCCAAGGTCACACAGTGCGTCAGTGGCAGAGATAAATAGAACCCAGGAGTTACGTTCCCAGTCATATGCAGTAACCGCAAGACAATCTTTCTTCTCATTTCCCTGCTTAGTGGATTGCACTCCTGCATTTCACTTTCCACACCAGTCAACAAGATAAAATTATTGGCTGCAGTTAGTGAAATGTACTAAAAGAATACTGAAGGGTTTATGGATGAAAACTGCTATAAAAATGCTAAGTTTTATTATTCTTATTTATTATTTGCAAACATAGGAATTCCATAAAGTTTATTGGTAAAGAAGCCTTAGCGCAGGACTTGAGTTTCTGATTGTCTTTTGTGTTCCAAATGCTTTATTCATCAGTTAAAATATTTAGTTAAAAAGTGGTTGCTAGCATGTTTCTGGTAACATGGAATTTATTCTTGGGGGGTGGGTGGAAATTAACATATGAATGACTAGTTATGAAAAATCATCCTAAATGAGCAACATTTCCTGCTGCCACTCTTGGCCTCTGTTCTTGAATGATGGTTATAGGGCTCCATGCCACAAATATAAAGCAGCACCTGTTAGTGATGTCAGGGCTACATTATGGTCACCGGCGATTCTACAAGGGGTTTTCTTTCAATGACCAATCATATTCACTAGTTATTGCATAGATCAATTCTCTAGCCTGAGGTCATTTCCCATTTTTTAACTATAGTCTTCCTTTCCTTCTATATCAGTTAGTGTGTGTCTGTTTTAAAAGGGCAAGGAAAGGGTTGTATTATCTGTAACCATTCAAAATGAAAAATTCTATAAATGAAGGGCCATATTCTTTCTTTTAGACTCCTGCTGATTTAAATGGAAGCCATATCCAAGAGCTGGACTTTTCACTAAGAATTTAAATCATTGTCAGTTAAGTTGAGTGGTTAAATTAAGCAGTTTATAAAGCTTCATGTGATTACCTTGCTCTGCAAGACTAGAAATGCATGTAACCAACAACAAAAAACCAGAACTCCCATCTTCACCTAGACCTGATCCTGTTCCCTTACAAGACAATGCATACTTTATATTGCAGTGCTTTGAAACTAAAGTGTTTGTTATTATTACTACTGTCAGATTTTATTTATTGTACAATTTACAGTACCCCCAACAGGAAGACATTAGGAAAAAATCACTCAGTCCATGAGGTCCATGGTTTTTAAAAAAAAAAAGTTATAGTGCAGGTCTATTAGTTGAAATAGTTCACCTTTCTGTACCTCAGTTTTCTCATCTGTAAAATGACAATAATGGTCTGTACTGACCTTTGTGAAGAAAGCAATTTGAAAATTTACAGGTGAAAATACTATGAAAATATTATTACTGTTATTGATATCACCACACTGAAAACAAGATATTACATCACCGTGGCAGCTAACGAAAAAGAAACAAGAACCTGAATATGTAAAAAATGTATGCAAGGGATATACTTACCTCACAGTGCTACTGAGCATTTATGTGACTAAGGTGCCTGAAGCAGGAGAGCATAGGGGATACAGTTATAGTCTATCCTCACATTAGATTAGAGGATAAAATGATAATCTCTCTCGCATACATTGGGATGTGTAGCAATCTGCCAAATGCTTCATTTTTGGAATGCCATTTGTCCAAGAAAGAAATAGAAATCCATTACATAATTGCACTAGTTCATAGTTGTTAAGGCTAAATCCATATTTTTGTGGGGGTTGCCATACTGAAACAGATCATCCACTCCTGTTGCCAACTACAGCCATTGCTAGAAGCTTCAGAGGAAGGTATACAACCTCATGGGGCTTGGAGAGATTTCTTTCTTACTCCAGTTGATCAGCTTATGTCCTGAAACATGGGGCTTGATGTCCCTTTTTGCTTTAACCCAGGGGTTCTCAAACTGGGGGTCGGGACCCCTCAGGGGGTCGCAAGGTTATTACATGTGGAGGTTGCAAGATGTCAGCCTCCACCCCAAATCCCGCTTTGCCTCCAGCATTTATAATGGTATTATACAAAAGTGTTTTTAATTTATAAGGGGGGTTGCACTTAGAAGCTTGCTGTGTGAAAGGGGTCACCAGTACACAAGTTTGAGAACCACTGTTTTAATCTAGCTAGAATAAATGCAGATGCCATTCTTGTTCCTAGGTATATCTAATCATTTTAAAATGTACTCCGCTATTCGTGTTAATAATATGCTGCAGTGAGGAATATCATGGCTTAATTTATATGCGCTATTGAAAAGATATTTCACTTAATTCATTTTGTAGGGAAAGGGATGATTTTTGTTACTCGTGTAAATTCAGGTTATAAATACTATCTTTTGAGGAAACCCTGGTGGATTGAACTTGTGTTTTGTTTATGCTAAGCCAGTCTACTAGTTTAAATCCCTATACTCAGAAAAGGGAGTACCACAGTAATATTAATTATTTTCAAAGGCCTTTGGAAAGAACATAGTGTCTACTACCGTGCCTCTCATTTAAACAAAAGCGTAACAATACGGATGAGATGCTTGCTTCAGCCAGTCTAATATGAGCAAATAAAACATGGAGGATGAAATCCTGTTCCCATCAAAGTCCATGGCAAAACTCCCATTGACGTCAATGGGCCAGGGAACATTTTAGTTAGTGTGTAGGAAGACAGGGCCAGGGCTGCCCAGAGGATTCAGGGGGGCTGGGGTCTTCGGCAGCGGAGGGTCCCCGCTTCGGCGGTAATTCGGCAGTGGGGGGTCCTTCCTGCTCCAGGGGCCCTGAAAAACTCTCGTGGGGGCCCCTACGGGGCCTGGGGCAAATTGACCCCCTTTCCCCCCCCCCCGTGCGGCCCTGGACAGGACATACTTCTCTCAACAAGATACCTGCCATTGCAATGTCTAATGAGATGCTGCTAGACAGGTACACATTCGGAGTGTTCAGAAAATGTAAATAAATGGTTAATGAACCAAAGAACGAAGTTAAAATGTTAAATTAATTTATAGTCAAGCAAAGCTTCAGATTTACGGCAGGAGGTTGCTACTTTCGTGATGTGATTTGTGTTTGTTTTTGTTTTTCTTCTTTTGTCTCTGTTGGGATTCATAGTGCCACAAGGCAAAAAGGTTTGAGTGTATGAGTCAGGCACGTGACTTGGAAACGGTAGAGGCTTTTAGATTGTTGTTTCTTGGTCAAGAGAAGTGAATTATATATTCATCACTTCAATAATGAATAAATAAACAAAGGGGAAAGATACAGAATGTAATTTAAGATGCTGAAAGCAGAAAGGGGCAGGATGGATATCAAGAATGACAGGAAAGCTACACCTTGCACTGGGCAAAATGGTACAGTGCCATTTGGTTGAAATTTCTCTCAGAATGCTGCTATTTTTTTAAAAAGACATGTTATAAGGTTAACATGATGACACAGACATTGGGTAGTGTGAGGCCTATACTCTTTGTGAAGCTGCATATGACCCAGGCACAAATACCTGGCCCAAGGTACAATCATACTTCTGGGCCACCTGCACATTTTAGCACCAGGGCTCTCTGTTTCTTCCTTTCCCTTGTGGTCTTATGTCAGCGGCATTTCACCACTGCAGCAGGGTGAGAAATAGGTTTGCCTCCTGACCTTTCTCTCTCTTTCACACGTCAGCTTTGTGCCATAGTAAAAGTTATTAGAAGCTCTGAATTGGGGCTGGGAGGAGGGAACAAAAACAGTCACTGAGGAGGCCTTATGCCCATATGAAGTGTTGACAGGAAATATTTTTCCTATTTACTTATTTGTCTTTTTGTGCAATTAGCTGCCTGCGATATCCCTCCAACACTTAATGACAGGGGTGGGTTTTCTGGCCATGAAACCAGTTTGTGACTTAAATCTGTTCCCTTACAATCATGAAATACAGTCGAGGAGCCTTATTATTCCATGTGCCCCACAACACAGGAAATGCCCAGGGTGAATTCCACTGAAAATTGTTGCGTTTTCATTAAAAGAGAGAGCGAATCTCTTTTCCTGAAGAGGAGGTGAAGTTCTTATATTGCTGGACTGTACTTCTGGCAAAGTGCTATAAAGTGCTAACTTTAGGCATACTGCCTACATTTAGAATTTAGATACAGGTTTTGATTATTGCTGTTCTACAACCTTTGTCAAGTTTGTTGCTCTAAATAAACGTTTGCCATTTATTTTGGATAGACTGTACACTATTTGGTGCAGGGGATGTCTTTATCTTTGTGTCTTATCCACCACTGAGCACAATGCCTGGGTCAGGAAGGGATTCACCCTCCCCTCCGCCCCAATATATTCTGTTTTTTTGTTGTTTTTTGTTGTTTCCTTACTGTGAAACATTAGAGATGAGAGATGGGCACAGCTGGAGGTCGGAAACTGGATAGAGTGGGAGAATACTCTGAGGTAGTTCTGAGAATTTTTCTCTCTTGTGCTGGACCAGATGGTTCTTGTTCAGGGTCTAACTGTTCCCCTTATGTGGGGTCAGGAAGGAACTTCCCACACGTCAGATTAGCAGTGACCATGGAGGTTTTTCACCTTCCTCTGCAGTGTGGAATCTGGATCACCTGTCAGGATCATCTGAGAACATGTTACTTAATCAGTTCCTGGACTGCCTGGTCGAAAAGGGACCCTGGTGGCTCCGGTCAGCACTGTTGACCAAGCTGCTAAAAGTCCGGTTGGTGGTGCAGCAGGGCTAAGGCAGGGTCCCTGCTGCCCTGGCTCTGCACAGCTCCTGGAAGTGGCTGTTATGTCTGGCTCCTAGCCATGGGGGCAGCCAAGGGGCTCTGCGTGCTGCCCCTTCCCCAAGTGCTGGCTCCACAGCTCCCATTGGCCAGGAACTGCGGCCAATGGGAGCTGCGGGAGCAGTGCCTGCAGACGCAGGCAGCACATAGAGCCCTCTGTGCCCAGGAGCCAGACATGGTGGTTGCTCCTGGGAGTCGGAGCCCAAACCCCATCCAGCACCCTCCTGCCCCAGGTTGGAGCCCCCTCCCACAGTCCAAACCCCTCGGCCCAGCCTGGAGCCCCCTCCTGCACTCCAGTCCCCTCATCCCCGGCCCCTGCACCCCAGCCAGAGCCCTCACCCCCTCCCACACTCCAACCCCCTGCCCCAGCCCTGAGCCCCTTCCCGTACTTCAAACCCCACTGCCCCAGCCCAGAGCCCCCTTTTGCACCTAAAACCCCTCATATCGGCGTGACAAAGTGGGAATGTTCTTAATGTTTTCTCTGAGTGCTGTGTGGGTGCCTCAGTTTCCCCTATGCATTTCTCGAGTGTCTGGGGGGGGTGATTGTTGCAGAGCCTTAGGGGGCCAGTGTGATCCTGTCTGCACAGAGAATGGCTGACACCCTGTCTCCTGGCAACTGATGGCCTGGGCCCCTCCTCTGCAAAGGTGCCAACTGAAGGTGTTGGAGAACAAAGAGATCAGGTGACCTCCTGGCCCTGGAAAGAGACAAAGGGAGAGGAGGGGCTGGAGAGTTTTCAGTTTGGAGCTGGCTGGGAAAATGGATGGGAGCCCAGACGGGGCTCTGGCCTCCCTGCCCCGCCCCCCAAGATGGACCTGACTGAGGGGGTCCTGTAGTCTGTTCCTGCAAGACCTGTCTTGGACTGTGTTCCTGTCATCTAAATAAACCTTCTGTTTTGCTGGCTGGCTGAGAGTCATGGTGAATCACAGAAGCTGGGGTGCAGGGCCTTGTCTCCCCCAAATTCCGTGACATTCAGCCTCACCCCAGAGCCTGTACCCCCAGCCAGAGCCCTCACCCCCTCCTGCACCCTAAGCTCCTGCCCCAGCCCAGTGAAAGTGAGTGAGGGTGGGGGGAGAGTGAGCGACGCAGGGAGGGGGGATGGCGTGAGCGGGGGATGGGGCCTTGGCGACTGGGTGGGGCGGGGCAGGGTAAGGGTGTTCGATTTTGTGTGATTAGAATGTCGGTAACCCTATTTGCAAGAAGGGTGCGATGAAGTTCCAAATGTTGCTATTTCCATTTAGTTTGGTTATTGAAAATGTAACTTGGATGTTTGTGCTCAGTCCAGTCATGTGAGCTTTCTATTTATGATTGCAAGTCTATGATAAACAATTTTCACTTCAGTACATTGTATATCAAACAATTAATATGTCACGATCAACTAAAATATGTTAAAACTTTGCATAAATAAAGAAAATAAATGTCAGTAAATAGCTCAATTCTACTTCTTTTCTGACTGTAAATGTTGAAGAGCAGCCAAATATGCAAGTTGTTATTTTTTAATCAAGTCATTTTGCTATCGTTAAATCTTTCCAAATATTTGTAAGCCATCTATCTAGTGTAGGAGTTTTTTCCAGCTAGTGCTAGTAATAATCCAAGCATTTAGTAATACCAAAACAGTGCACTTTATAGCAAGGGCACTCAGTGTAATATTGGCTAAATTTATATGTACCTGTGAAGAGAAGTTAAAGTAACATCTGTTCTGTTCCCCATCACTCTATACCCTGGACCAGATTCTCAAGCCTAGCTATGGCTGTTGATCACCGCTCAGGTGGCATGAATGAAAAATAAACCATCCACATATCATCAATAGAGAATTCTCCTGTCATAAGAGAACTCCCTGCTGGTGCACTTGTGCTGCTGCCAGGCCCTGCACCTCTGTGCAGGTGTTCTTCAGCCTGAGAGATGTGTTGGAGTTGGTGGAGCCTGCCATGCTACACCAGTCCCCCAGTGACATAACTTAGACCTGCCTGGTACCAGCTCTAATTGTCACCCCAAGCCGTACCCCAACCAGCGAGCCATAATCAGCACCCTGCTGTCTCCCTCTCTACTGGTGATAGCGCCTTCTTTTGTTATAAACACAGGGAGCTCCTGCTGAAGCATTTCTGCTGATCAAAACTGCAACAGCATGGCACAAGGAGAAGAGGCAGTGGAAGTTCAGCAAAAGCAGTTAAGCATATGCCTAACTTTAAACATATGCTTACGTCCCTCACTCAGGCACATGACTAAAGTTAAGCACGTGCTTAGGTGATTTGTTGAATAAGGTGGGAGTGCTGAATCAGGTAGAAGGAGGAAGAAGTATCTGCTCCTAACAATGCTTAAATAGGAGATATCAGAAAAGATTAATTTATAATGATCTTACATTTAATTTCTACCAGAGGCAAAAATCTTTTCTATTTTGGGCAATTCCATCATTCATGTATCACAGTACCAACCTATCCACTATGTACTCAAAATGATGTATGTTGGAGGAAGTCTGTTATATATAATATAGATGGGGTAAGATAAATGTGTCTCTTTCATGGCAGACAAGGGATAAGTGCAGTGTTAATTCATATAAAAGGGAGGCTACAGGACACAAACACATCCAGTGGTTTTCTTAGGTGCTCTAACTCACAGATTGGTTATACAAGCCTGTGCTGATCTTTCCCTAAATCATGTCCTAAATTGTGAGAACTTCTGACTCCACTACAGTAGACACTGTGTAATATAGATATTGAGGAAGTCCGTAGTGCCACAAATTGAAACTTATTTAATATACATCTACATCTTATGCCACCTTTTATTGGGACTTCTTATGCTAGGATTATCCTGTTCCCAAGCCTCTATGCAATCCCAGCTGTTTGGTGTTTGTTCAGTAAATAACAAAATATGCACCTAACCTAACAAGCCATTATTACTGTTTGTCTAAAAGAACATCTCACGCTTAGTAACAGGATATAATATGTATTGTCCATAATACATTGAATGCAGCATATTGAAATTAGAGTAATGGAGAAACATTGAATTTCTGGCATGGGGTCATGTTTTATTATAATGGAATACATGGAATATTTGAGTAACGCCATTTTTATCCCAGCCATTAAAACCTCACAATTGTGCTAAGAGGGAAAAAATGAATGTTTTATGGGGGCTAGAAGGGAAACAAATTATTTTAAATTGTATGTGCCCTTCTTCATCAAAGCACTTAAACAGGTACCTAAATCAGTGGAATTTAAACATGTTTTGAAATGTTTTGCAGAATTGGGATGAGATTATTCAAATATGTAAGCATCTTGTTACAGCACAGCCATAGCACATGTATGAGTGGAAAATAGGTAATCTCTGAAATAATTCGTGTGTGCCACACCCCGGAATAAATTATAAGAATTTCAGTTCCAAATACTGAAATACTGAATAATTTCTAATCAGTTGTTAGGAATTATTGTGGTATGAACGAGAGAATGTTTCAAGTAGTAATAGAAGTGTGGTAAGGATAATCCTTACCTCTCTTTTTTTTTTCTACTATTTATTAGCCTAAATAAAAATAGAGGATTATTTGTATTGGTTTTTTGAAGTAGGAAGTAAGGTCATGCACTGGAAGAATCCAAAATACATAATTAAGTGCAAGCACAATATTTATTTTAAAATATTAATTTGAGATGCCGAAGCAAAATTGAAACATTTTCAAAGATAGAGTCTTAAACCTTTTATCTTGGTGTAGAATACATGTGAATACATCTTGCAAATAAAGAGATTTTAACTTTTAAATATTGTATATTCTCTTGCCAACTTAAAAGAATAATTCAGAAAAGGAACAATTTAATCATGTCACAGTGAGATTGGGAGTGCCAAGTTTTATCTTGATTTATTTTAAAATCAAAGACTGCATATAAAACATAACAGATATCATTAGGTTTGACAAAGAAAATATAAGTTTTGAGACAAAGTATATTGGGCAAAATTAATCTGTATATTGCCATTTTAACATTCAGTTTGTAATGGTTCTGGCTAATCCTTTTGTGTGAAAAGTTCCATGCAAATGACAAGCAAAGTGATAACATATTTACAAAAAACTTAGCCTCAGGCTTATGTACACAGCTTTAAACAATTTCAGGTAATTATTGCTCAAACTTGCATTTTCAATAATTGCAACTGAATACTTGCACTCCACACAGTCAAAAGCTTTTTCTATATTAACTAAAGAACTTCAATTTGTTTTCCTCAACTGAATAAAGTGACCATTTTGAGTGTCTATTATTTATTGAAGGTAACTTTAATCCATATGTAAATATTAGGATGTAAACCTTTCATTCTAAAATCCAGTATTTTACATGATATTTTAATATAATTATAACGAGAAACTTTACCAATTACTGGTTTCTTATCCTCACTCCTCTTTTTAGTATTTTGTTTTTTCATTCATTTGTATTCCCATAATTGCATATATCATATTTTGTATGGAAGTAAATCAGCATCATTCTGTCTACCTATTTATGTGGCTACTCTAATATGTGGGAACATCACAATATTAATGAATTTATCCTCAAAATTTGTCTGTGGTATGAAGGTATTATAACCCATATTTTAAGAGATTTTTATTTGCTCAGGTCCATACAGGAAATGTGAAAGTTGAAATTTGAAGTAAGAATTACTCAAACTCCTTGATTAACAGTCAAATACTGTAACAAAAGACTATGAACATTGCTATAAGATTATTAATCTTTTCTAAAAGCCTTACAAAAAACAAATAGCTAGGAACTATATGGGGTGTAAGTTATAAAATTGCCATAAAAACTTCCTTTTGAATTTATGTCTTAATGATTATGTATTTGAGGGGCCATATCTTGGTAAGGTAACAGCACCCAAATATTATAACATTTGATTTGTTTTGAAATAATATGAATAGCATTTTCAGCAATTTCTCTATCACTTGTTTTGTATGGCCATATTTCTTGTGTACAGAATCAATGCTAGAATTTTTAATTTTCAACTACAAAGTCAGTAATTTGTTTATAAAATGTCTTCATACATTTTTTTAACGTATCAGTTAATTTAATATTTTCTTCTGCAAAATGAGCATTTGATTTTCCCTTATCAGACATTAGTTTTTATAAACCGTTAGAAAGTCCATCTTTTGTGGAATTGTTCAGTTTAAAAAGCCTCTTTCAGATTATAGAATCTATTAAAAACTCTTTGCTGAATGTATTTCAGCATTTTCTCTGGAATAGATGGAGCACAAAGACGTATTTCTTGTCCATTACACTGCAGATGAATTTCTATTTGTTACAGTTACAAAAAAGAATAAATATTCAATCTGTTAGCTAAATTGACTCTTCAGGATGTGATGAAGCTTGGGATATTGTACAGCACGTTCTAATTCTCTAGCAGGAGGAATAGCTTATAAATTAGTCCTATTTTTCTGCCTGCTAGAATGCCTCTGTTGTACTTAACTGTTTTACATTCTGCATATTTATTGTTCTAAAGTGATTCAGGGTTCTTTTTCAACTGAATGATAAGCCATCTTGGTAACTTTTGAAGAGACTTGAATTACAGAAGTACCATCTTCAGGCTAGCTGGGAAATATGAAATCCTTGGGCCAGATCCATAGAGGGACTTAGGGATCCACTTGGATGAGTGCCCTAACCAATGGACTTATAAAGCAATTCTCACTCTGTCTCCGGCTCCATTAATAATTAATTAAAGTGGAATGGCTTCAACAAAAGATGATGACAGATGCTCTCATCACAATATCCCATAACTCAGCAGTTTGGGTACTCACCAGAGAAGTGGGGAAACTCTGTTCGAATCCCTTCTCATCAGGCAGAGGGGAGAATTGAATGTGGGTCTCTCACATCCTGGGTAAGTTCCCTAACCACTAGACTAAAGGTTATAAGGGATGCCCCCTAGTACCCTTCACGGGACAGTTTTGTGTGGAGTTAGGCAGGTGCCTAAACTGCAGTTCTTAATTTGTAATGAAAGAAATGGTGGGGCTCAAGCAATTATTTTACATTCATAACTGATGCAGCAAGCCCAGAGGTGCCAGGGCTATCAACTGCCCAGCCTAGAGGTGCCAGGGCTCAGCTCTGGCACAAATTAAGCACTGCTAAGCTGCCTGACTCCAGGAGAGGGGTTCCTGGCTATGGATCACAAGCAGAGATAGGTGCCTTCTTGCAGCCCAGATTTAGGAGCCTAACTCTTTGAAAAGGGCGTGGCTTAGGATACACCCCTCTTGTTGACATCTCCCATTGGCTAGCTTAAGCAGCTCCCCAATTAGCATGCTGTGTTGTGGATCCCATTCTCAGGCATCTATCTCTCCCCTTTCATTATATAGGGAGCCTCAGCACCTATCTCAGGGTTTGTGGATTCCAGATCCACCTAAGTCCCTTAGTGGATCTGGGCCCTTGTTGGTCAAGAACACTTAACCAGTCTAACTCCTAATGAGAACAGATAACTCTACTAGTAGGTTTCCTCTAGACATTGTGAGCCCTTACTGTGCTGAGCGTTATTGGCTGTGGCCAAACAGGGCATGAACTGTGACTCTGTAAATCTCAATGATTTATAATGGTACTTACACTATAGTGTTTTCTCTTTTCAACGAACCGTACAAACAGTAATGGCATAATTGCTAACTTATGCTACATTCAGGATTTTAAAGAGACAAATTGTAGTGTAATAACTATTGTACCTTTACTACAGTATAGGCATTACCACTTTTTACATACATGTAAGTGAGTCTCTCCCTACATGGTGCCAATGAGACCACACAGTATTCAATTTTAGGAGCCTCTCTAGTCTGAAAAGATGTTGATAATTTTGATGAAAGGCAACAAATATATATTTCTATAACACTGATCATAGTAGCTGAGTGCTGAAAAGGGATTATGAGGCTGGAGACATTGATTTAAGAGGAAATATCAAAAGAATGAAGTTGCTTGGTTAAATTGCAACTAAAGGGCATAAGCAACTTCAAGGCTGGGGAGGACTTATTGAACATGGCACAAAGTGATGCAACTAGAAGTAGTAGGATGAAGGGGTGGTACAGAAAATATAGGTTGAATATCAAGAAAATGTTCGAACAGTGATGTCTATAGGACTTTACAATAGACTCAGAATGAAAATAGAGAAAACTGTTTGAAGTGTTCATAGCTAGCCTGGACTTAGGCACTGGATAACAGACAGCAGGGAAGAGTCCTGCATGGGGGATGAACACAATATTTCAGACTGGTTTTATGGGCATGTTCAGTGCAACTTTTTGCCTAGTATGATGTCCTAGATACTATGATGATGAAACCTTAAAAATGCCATAGACTGATAACCTTAGAAGGATTTTGTGTCTCTAATTTCTTTCCATCTATGACAATTGACAATTATATTTTTAAAGTGCACTGAACCTGATATCTCCATGCAAATATACAATCCACTAATAAAGTCACAATATAGACATCACTCTTGCTCAGATGAAGAGAGAAACTCACATATGCTGCAGTAAGTACTATTTTTCTAGGGAGAAGGAAGGTGCTCTTATTGCTGTATTTTATGTAAAGAGAATGACTTCTCAGTGGTAAGTGCATTGTGTCGGGGCTTTATTTCCCTCTAATTATGGCATCAATTCTGCTATCACACATGACTGAAATCCAGTTGGGAGAAAAAGGAAATGTTGTTCTGAGGGGAATTAATTAAAACTCCATTTTTAATAATAAAATATTTAGAACTGAACATATTTACCACTAATAGCTTTGTATGGCTAAGATTACCACGAGAAATCCATATAACAGAATGTATTGTGGAGCTTCTTTAGACACCCACATTTTTGGCAGCACATTTCAGCTTTCAAGACTTTAAACACATGGCCTCGGTAATTGTAAATTAATTGGCTGTCATGAACAATGGAACATATCATAGTACCAGGATTACATGCCACTGAGAAAAAAAAGAGGGCTGCCATATGTTGCAGGATTTATGCTAATTGAATTCAGCCAATATAGCAACAAATATTTAGCCTCTCCCTGTCCACATCCCCTCCCCCCACAATAGCTGACACATCTACAGCTGCTACCGCTGAATGATTATGGACTCATCTCAGGAAGCCACTCTCAGAGTAAAGTTGTGAAGCTAATACACTCCAGAAATGAACTGTAGTTCTGTTTCAGCTAACCCACAACTGAAGCTTCATAAATTAACTTAAGTGGCAGTGGGCAGGATCCCAGATCCCTGCTGGAGGAACTGCAGGAGTAAGAGCAGGCCTAAAAGGTTGCTGATAAGGAACGCATGGAAGCATGCTGAGTTTGGCAACAACCTGATGCCATTATTGAAGCTCACCCACAAAGTTAGGCAGCTCCTCATTTGTGTCTGGCCTCGTGGAAAGGGTGGTAGGAATGCTGTAGGAGTATGAGGAGGTGTCTCACCAGGGGTGATAGAATCTCATGTAAACCTGGTGCTTATTTTACAAACAAAACAATTTATTGAATTCAAATTGATTCATACAAATGTAGAGGGTTCCTATGTGCTGTATGATTTAATATTTTTAGCAATGTATTGGGATGTACTACGGGAGGATGTATATACAGTAGAGCCTCAGAGTTACAAACACCTCAGGAATGGAGGTTGTTTGTAAATCTGAAATGTTCGTAACTCTGAACAAACATTATGGTTTTTCTTTCCAAAGTTTACAACTGAACATTGACTTAATGCAGCTTTGAACCTTTACTATATAGAAGAAAAATGCTGCTTTCAACCCATCTCAATTTAAATAAAACAAGCACAGAAACAATGTCCTTGCCTTGTCAAATCTTTTTTTAAACTTTCCCTTTATTTTTAAATAGTTTACATTTAACGCAGTACTGTAATGTATTTGTTGTTTGTTTTTTTTAGTTTGGTGGTTTTCTTGTTTCTGCTGCTGCCTGATTGCACACTTCTGGTTCTAAATGAGGTGTGTGGTTGACAGGCCAGTTCGTAACTCTGGTGTCCATAACGAGTTGGTGCAGCAATGGTGCGCCTCAGCAGCTCTGGGAGCGGAGTTTCTGCTGGAGAGTAGCGGCTTTGCACTGCTCCCTATTTAAAGCTTTGGAACAAGAGATTGGATAAATGAGAACACCTATTTTTTACTTGATTTTTCAAAACTTGATAACAATGGTATTGTGAGTTCAAATCCTGATTGGTTTTGCCTGTCTCTCATAAGAACTGCTTTAGTGGTCACCAAGCTTCTTTTTGTTCTACCGCTTGCATAGGCCTAGTCAGGATTACTCATTAAATGCTATTCTTAAACATCAGTTCTGAAGCCACTTTTCTGTTCGGAGCTGGTTCTGTTGGAAAATGGATGTCTTTTGGTTTTGTTCTTAAACAGAGGAGGGCCACATTTCAGGTCAGACTATTTATCGGAAAGGCACTTCAGAGATAAAAACAAGAATGCTGAATTTATCTTGCAGTCACAGCAACATCCAGCAAATAATGCTGCAGGCTCCCTTAGCTCCTGTGTCTGAGACCAGCCAAGCAACTAAAGAGAGCTGTTCATGTCAATACGGATTCACAGTTTCAGCATTGCATATTAAAGGACATCTGTGTCAGCTGTGTTTTCTCAATTACTCAATTGTTTTTCTTGCTCGGGAGGTAAACAATCCTAGTTATTTTCAGTCATAAAGGTTCTCATTCCCTTTGCCTTCAGTGGGAGTAGAGGGCATTCATCAGCTCTTAGGATCAGGTATAAAATCTGACAGCTGCTGTTTTGTTAGCAGTTTTTGCTACATCAAAAAGAGTTAACAAAATAAAATGGGCGGGGGTTGTATTGCAGCTTAGTGCAATGAATGAAAACGAAGCATCACAATAAGGAAACCTGGACTTATTCCAGTATTTAGTCAAAATAGTCATTAATGGCTAATTTAAATGTGAGCATACAAGGCAAGTGTGAGTTTTGATCCCTTTTAATCAAATGCTACCTAATCCTTTTTTACCTTTTTTCTTTTTTTATAGCATGAATCATGCCGTTTTGAAGGTGGCATTCTTATCTTTTGAATTGTATTTACCTCAACATTTAATTTGTCACTGCCTTAGATATTGCCATCTGCATTGTGAGCTGTGACAAATCAGAGCTGCTCTCATGAATATTCAGTAAAAGCTATTTGTTGAGGTATAAAAAGAATTATATTTATGTAACTCTTGTGTATATTCAGATTCGCATCTACTGAATGTTAGTATTAAATATATTTTTTACTGTGTTTTACTACTGTTGGCTAAGGAGAATATGTTGGATTCTGTTCCTGCTTATGCATTATCAGTCTTGTTTACTAAATTCCCATTAGTTATACCTATTGAAATCCACTGAATATAGTGGGTTTGACCACATGTCACTAAAGGCATAATTTAAGTCAGTGGGGTTACACAGGTGTAATTGGCATAATATAGTCTGTAGAACCTTTATTACTGATGGTGATGCATTTAAAAAATATCCAGCTTGACTTTCAGATTCCAGGCTGAGTTTGCAGGGGTGGCAGATGGGGGGAAAATGCCATAAACTGAGTATATTACATATGGAAATCACCAAGAGACAATAAATCCCAGGATGCAGCTTTAGTCACTTTTAAGAGCAGGACTGTACTTTAAACAAGATTTGGATTTGGTTCAGTGCAGTCAGGGAAAGTTCTTGTTTTGTCCAGTTTACCCTTCCTTAGAGGCAAATCTCTTTTTTTTCCCTCATAGGTTCTCTTCCATGGTAGCAAATGATATTATCAATCATAGGACATGATACTATGACACCTGGTTTTTGTAAAGCAAAGAGTAAGAACAAATATGTTTGCAGTTTGCAGTTGCAGGTCCCATTCTTAGGGGCCAGACCTTGAGACATTCTCAGCTCAGTTAGGAAACTTTGAGTTCTTAGAACTGGACATTGGTCAGGTTCAGAGGCAAGCCTTGTTCAAATGCAGTTGCATTAATAAAGATGGTCAATTGGTTAAAGAATTCAGCGCTATATCTTTAATATCTCTAAAATCCATGTTTTTGGATTCTGGCTTTAGAGGATTAAAGGTGATTTAGGTGGTTGTTAGAAGTGGATTTCACAGAAGGCTTTGAATAAAATCCTGATCTCCCATTCAAAGAAGATATAAAGCTGTAATTCTTTCTTTGATGAAGTCCACCACTGTGAGATTTGACACTTGAGTCCCCATTGTATTCTGTACACGCATGATGGATTTCTGATAAAAGTATATGCTGCTTTCTCATCTGGCTTTGTGTGTGTTTATGTGGGGTTATTACAGAAGATATAAAACATCTCTATCCATTTTGTTGTCAGTGTTCTGAGGGTAGATAATAGGAGTTCTTCTAAAATAGTTTGCATTTATATAATAATTGTAGATAAAGAGAAATGAAGTGGCTCATTGCTATGAGAGAGAGAGAGAGAGAGAGAGAGAAACCACCCCAACCTCTCCTTTTAATTGGTAGTTGCATTAAAAAATAGATGTACTTTGCTTTCTGGAGACTTTTATAAAGCTATGCTCAATGTAATTTTCCTCCCTCCTTAATACTTTTAATAAAGATGAGGAATTTGAGTCTTTGGTCATTGGCATGCAGCAGTTTGGCATAAAAACTAACTAAATCTAGCTATAGTCAGAACATTTAGGAAGATTTCCTCTGGACTGGTTAAAACCACATTAATGCTCTTATCCTGATTTTGCCCTACTTGAAGAAAGTTGCTGCAGTGAAGTTATAATCTCTTAACCGTAAAATATTTCTACTAGTTCCTCTTAAAAAAAAAAGGGTGGGGGGGGACTAGGGTTCTGAAACCAGGATGGCTGATGTGATCCTAGCTGACATATAGTCAGCAAAATCCCGGAATGCAGCCTTGTACAGATGGGCTAGTCATGACATTTTATCCCATCAAGCATATTGTGACATCTATTTTATTTCCCTTCTTTTCTCAACGAATGTTCTATTTTGCTGACCCAAGATGGTGCTTTCTATTAAAAGAAAATCAAAGCAGCTACCATTCCTTAAGCGCACAAGACTTTTGCCACCTCAGTGGTGGGGTTCTATATGTCACATGAGTACATATTCCAAGTGGTTTGTGGAATGGTTGCATAGTGTCTGTCAATAGTAATCCTTAGAATGCTACTACATGTCAAGGTGAATAACACATGGAAACTGGGACATCTTGACTGCCGGGTTGATAGAACAAGGAAGTTCAGGTCAGTAGTGTCAGAGTTCCAGAGGTGGTTGGGTATGAGATCACGTCACTTGCTGGGGCAAAGACAGGTGGGTGGGGGTTCTGCTGGGCACTTGGCATAGGCAGTTTGCAGAGGGATTAGACAGATGGGAATTGCAGGAGGATTCAACACCTGAGAGTTATCATTTTAATCGTCACAGGAATATGAGAGGACTAGGCAACTGGGAGGTGGGTCTGGAGGATTCTCGTGGTTTATCAAGGTTTTAACAGATGTCGCAGGAGGGTAGGGGTACAGCTCAGATAGTTTGAATGGTTGATTACAGTTTGCAGTCAAGTAATTAGCTGTACTCAGCCTTGCAGTGTTGTTTATTGAGGATGAGTAAAGATTGTCTGGCTACCAACAAATCTTTGCATTCATTTTTTTTCAAGTGGTCCTTTGCATCCTTGTCAGTCTCCAAGATCCCACCCTCACACTCAGTATCTCACACCATGGGCATTATCCATTTGGCTGAGGACTCTTGTGAAGGGTTTACAAATCTCATACTAAGGCCAAGGCACGGAAAAGGCTGGAGCAGTATTGGACTAGAAAAGCTCTGCCCCTCAGACACTGAGTGTGCTCCTGAGGAAAGTATAAAGAGCTCCAGAAGCCCAAGCCGGGGTAGGGAGGGGAGGAGAGAAGCCATTTACAGGAGGAGCACTGCCCTGAGACAGGAGAAGAAGAAACTCTAACTGAGAGGGTCTGGCTGTGAGTTTCCCCCACCCCCCTTTTTTAGACATCATGCAAGAGAATGGAGAACCACAGGCAGGGGCACCAGAGTGTCACCTGCCTCAGACTCTGGGGTTTGAAGCAAAGGACTATGACTAAACAGCAGCCACTCCCCAAACTGAGGCACTTCCATGGTAGGAAGTGGCCCAGGGAAAGGTGAGAAGGAGGTGGGCCAAATGTAGACCATCTCACACAATTACACTTTCAGGGACCAGTGGCGTGGCAGGGCCCAAGTGGTCTGCCTGCCCACCCTAGATTCCCTTATGCCTAGCACTGGGATGTGCAAGACTAGGGGAGACTGACCCATCTGAACGCCATCCAGGATGCATTCAATTAAAAAGAGAGATGGAAACAGCAGGTTCTGACCACCAGCCCTGCTGACCAAACAGACAACCCCTCTACAAGTCCACACACTTTATAATAAGACCATTGTGTTTCATTCTTGCCAATGCTCACGAGTTCCGTATATAACCTGAGACAGTGTCACAGTTACCTATTCTCTTCGAGTCTTCAAACTGCCTCATTGCATTCCCTTTGCCTATCTTTGCCTACTCAAGATAGTTAAGACCAAAGTAGATTGTGAAGAACTTCAAAAAGATCTCACAAAACTAAGTGATTGGGCAACAAAATGGCAAATGAAATTTAATGTGGATAAATGTAAAGTAATGCACATTGGAAAAAACGGTACGGCCGTTCTTATGTTCTTATGTAAAGGCTGAAACATAACCCTTAGGTCCAGTTCCGTCTATGAAGGGGGGAGAGTTTCTTCATATCACACCTGCTTTGGAGACTGAGAGCAACATCTCTGTCATTCTCCCACTGCCTCCCACCCAGGGCTGTTGCTTGGAGAACTGGATAAAGACTATATGGACTTCCTGCAGATTTCAAAATTGTACAGGGAACATCCACAAGCTGATGAAAAATGTACCAATTTTAAACACTATTTCTATTCAGTGGACCCTGGGAATTGGATGATAACCTTCAGGAGTCCAGGATTCACCTTTTACCACACAAGTCCAAAGGATGATTCCAAAGCTGAGTTATTTTTCATCACAAGATCTAACAGTCCAAATATATCGCCAACTAGGTGACTGCTTTGCAGCTAAAAAGCTGTCTGTTTGGCAGAGTTTTTACTTCAGGAGTATGCTACTTTCCTTGCACAGATGAACAGTGTTTGTCGGTTTGCATTAGCCAGAGTAAATTCTTATAGTTGTTTTACTGTCACCCCAATAACTTTGGAACCTGAGTGAAGATGATTTTGTCAAAAAGGAAGTACTTTTTGTCCTGCCTTTGAAGTCTTTAATGGCCATCTGAAGCTTTTATATGAGACTTAATGAACAGGAAACTTGGATTCCAACCCAGTGAGCCACTGAACCTGTAACCAAAAGTCTGTTAGGGATGGTACCACTCTACTTCTCAACCTTAAAGTAGCTCAGTCTGTTTACCTTGGCAAAAAGAAGATTGAGATGTGACTTGATTATGGCATACAAATACCTTCACAGGGAGAAAATATTAGATACTGTAGAGTTCTTTAATCTAGTAAAGACACACATAACAAGAATCAATGATTTCAAGTTAAATCTAGACAAATTCAAATTAGAAATTAGACACACATTTTTAACAGTAATGGTGATTAACAGGGCCGGCTCCAGACCCCAGCACGCCAAGCAGGCGCGTGGGGCGGCATTTGGCTCCAGTGGACCTTCCGCAGTTATGCCTGCGGGAGGTCCACCGGAGCCCCGGGACCACGGGACCGTCCGCAGGCACTTCTGCCCCGGCTGCGGGACCGGGGAAGGGCGGCGCGAGCGGGGCGGCGGAATTTCTAGAGCTGCCCCTGGTGATTAACTATTGGAACAAACAAGGAAGTAGTAGATTCTCCCTCTCAAAGTCTTTCGGATCAAGACTGAATGCCTTTCTGGAAGATAGGCTTCAGCCAAATTCAAGTTTAGCTCAATACAGGAGTGATTGCCCCGTGTTATACAGGAAATTAGATGATGAGATGATCTATCAGTCCCTTCTGGCCTTAAAATCTATGACTCTATGATTCTTAAACACCAACAAATCTCAGGCAAAAGTATAAGAACAAACTAAAACTTGACCTTTCAAGTGCTTATTAAAAATATATGGGCAAAGTTAGGCTGCTGAGTTACCCATAATCAGGCTTTTTTTGAAGGGGAAAATCATCTCTCTGAGCCCCAGTACACTGTTGAAATTGAGAATCATACATTTTTCATGAGGTCTTGGAAGTTTCAGTTCCTTCCTTCATGCTGTTATATCCTAAACAGAGTAAATAGTTGGCAAAGAATCTTTTGTTATAGTGCATGCTAGAGCTCCTAGTTTTAGTTAGATTGTATAATAGTTTCCATTCTAAATCCTATATCCGATCACTTGGAATTTTGTGAATTTTGCATTTTAAGACTGATGTTTTCCAGGTCATGTAGTGATTGATTTATTTTTCTTTTTTTTTTGTTGCCAGGCTTGAACAAAACTGATTCATAAGGTGGTTGCAAATTTGCCTGAACTGTCTCTTTAAGAAATTCTGTTTTTCTTAACCATTTTTTAGCTAATAACGGATGCCAGCTTTCAGAATGGATCCTGTGATAGCACAACTCTCTCATTGAAACTGTTGGAAGTCCTCCACACCTCAAAGATGCATTGGTTGTCCACTCACACTGGAATGGTTCATAAAACCTATGTAACTGGTAGAATGAGAGTGTTTTCCCAACTTTTCCTTTTCAGAGTAGCAGCCGTGTTAGTCTGTATCAGCAAAAAGAACAGGAGTACTTGTGGCACCTTAGAGACTAACAAATTTATTTGAGCATAAGCTTTCATGGGCTACAGCCCACTTCATCGGATGCATAGAATGGAACATAGAGTAAGAAGATATTTATACATACAGAGAACAGGTACTTCTACCTTTTCATGTTCTATGTATGTATAAATATCTTCTTACTCTATGTTCCATTCTATGCATCCAGTGAAGTGGCCTGTAGCCCACGAAAGCTTATGCTCAAATAAATTTGTTAGTTTCTAAGGTGCCACAAGTACTCCTGTTCTTTTTCCTCTTCAGGCGCTTAGCAGAATACTGTAGAGTCGTCAAGGTTAAGTAAGGAATGCTGGAGCCAGTGGGACTTCCAGAGGGAGGACAAAAACAGGGAGAAGTTAGTAAGAAAATGGTAAAGTCTGAGATAAAAAAGGTACCAGAGAACATAAGAATGGCCATGCTGGGTCAGACCAGTGGCCCATCTAGCCCAATATCCTGTGTTCCGACAGTGACCAGTGCCAGATGCTTTAGAGGAAGTGAACAGAACAGGGTAATTTATTGAATGATCCATCCCCTGTTGTCCAGTCCCAGCTTCTAGCAGTCAGAGGTTTCGGGACACCCAGAGCATGGGGTTTCATCCCTGACCATCTCAGCTGATAGCCATTGATGGACCTATCCTCCATAAACTTATCTAATTCTTTTTTGAACCCACGTATACTTTTGGAACCCCTGGCAATGAGTTCCACAGCTTGATTGTGTGTTGTGTGAAGAAAACTTCCTTATGTTAGTTTTAAACCTGCTGCCTATTAATTTCATTGACTGACCCCTGGTTCTTGTGTTAGGTGAAGGAGGAAATAACACTTCCTTATTCACTTTCTCTACACTGTTCATGATTTTATAGGTCTCTATCATATCCTTTTTCAGTCATCTTTTCTCCAAGCAGAACAGTCCCAGTCTTTTTAATCTCTCCTCATATGGAAGCTATTCTATACCTCTAATCGTGTGAGTTGCCCTCCTCTGTACTTTTTCCAAGACTGCCACTACTGCCAAGCAGTACATTTGTAGAATGATTTTTTTTTAAATCCCGCATTTGTTTACCTCTTGACTGACCCCCATTGGCTCACTCTATTTTCTTCATCAATGTCTCAGTCTTTCCTTTCTCTTCTTCTCAGGGTACATCATTCACACTCATCTATGATTTTGTAAATTGGCTCTCTTGCTAACTGCTTGTCATTCTCATTGATGTTGAGCGGGCTATTGCTGGCTTCCTTCAGATATTTTTGGAATGATCCCTGTAATTTACACACAGTAGTAGAACCCAAAGGTAATGGAATTCCTTCCTGCCCTTGAATCCTTTTTATGGAAAGGTAACAAGAATAAATGTACTGTGCAGCTATATTTCTGTGTTCTTATAAATAGCAAATTCAAAAGTACAATATATAGGCAGCGTCCATTTGTTATTCTATTGTACTTCAAAGAGAAATATCTATATGGAAGGTACTGTAAATCCAAGTTGCCATAATGTATCACCCATAATTCCTAGCATCCTCAGCAACGGCAGCATTTTCTTAACTGTAAGTCAATAGTTTAGTCTCCTGTGAGTTGTAATACGTTGGTCTAATTCATGTTGTTGGGTTCAGTGTGCAGGTGGCTGGGTGGTGTTGATGGGCTGTGATATACAGGGAATCGGACTGGATGATCCAGTGGTCCCTTCTGCTATGACTGATTGTGAGGCTTGTATTGATCAGCCATTGTCTCTCTCCTCTCCACCTGTCCGGTCCTTTTCAGCTGGAGTCAGTTTCTGCTGCTAATCAGTAAGAGAGATGTAGTTGTTGCACTGAACTCTGTCATTTTGCCGACTCCTCTGTAGGTAGTGCTGAATTCAAGCAATCCATTTGAACTTGGAGCACTGGGCAAGTAGTAGGAAGAGAGAATAAAGACAACAGAGAATGATGGAAAACGGCACCTGCATACACACAAAAAGGAAGATTTGGGTGAACAGACATACAAAAGAGAAAAGAATGGTGACAAAAATCCTTCCAGAAATAGGGCCTCTTCTCAAGTAATAGTCTGGAAACAATGGGGAAGACCATAGAGAAAAACCCTGAAACTTTGTTGCATTTTAATAGGACATTTCAAAAATAGCATTGCCGCTTCTGAACTAAATTAATTCTAGAAACCCTTCATCAGAATGTCTACTGTAGCCATCTGTCCAGTATTTGTACTTAATTTGCCTTGATGAATTTGTGATATTAATATTGCAAACAAAAAGGGAAATGATATCAGGTTAGACATAGCTTTTAGGTGCACTATGGATACTGTCACCAAATGATATATATGCAGTGATCCAAAGTTCTGAGAATGAGCCCCACACTGTACTTGATCACTAGACACGGTGGCACCATCTACTTTACTCAGAATATGCACTCTGGTCTTGTTATAGCTTCTAGTATTTGTTTAAAATATATAAGCCTGGAAGCACTCTTCATTCCACTGTGGTGTGGTGGTGGAATGGAACTCAGCTCAGATGTCACCTCTGATTTTCTCTGAGGTCTTAGATTTTTACCCATTTTTTTTCCAGCTGAACTGAATGAAGCACAAGGAGGACTTGTCCAAGGTCACACAGTCAAGTTCATGGCTCAGTGACTAATTTTCGCATGACTTCTCATCTAAACACCAGATCACATGGTCTCATTAAAAATGAACAAGAAAGAAGAATGTGCAGAAATCCCATGAAAAATAGTGTCATAGTTAGAATTTTGTTATTCTAGCTGTGTGATTTGATCTTAAGCATAAAACAAGCTCTCCTGAAACAGTGCTATTGAAAATCACCAGGCCAGGCAACCAGAAAGGGAGTCACTACCTTCAAGTACTGTCACGACTGGAGGTGGTTAAAATTATTTTCACATCTAATTATTTATTATATATAGTATTTAGCACCTTTAGGGAAAAGAAAGCACGCATTTAGTAACTGACTTCAGTTTTAAACTTGATTAAATAATTTCATCTAATTTTTTTATAGTCACCTTAGAAATAAATAATATGAATTATATTGGTTGCAGAAATATCCAAACGCATTTTCTCTTTGAATGAAGCTCTGCTTTATTTCTTCTCCACAGTTTTTTCAACTCTGACAAAGTTGGCATTATCACGTAAGCCTTAAGGTACAGCATGACTACAAGTACATGGAAAGCATTGCCTGTTTTACAAAATGCCTTGTAGCAGAGACAATGGGACTGCTCCTGTATTTTCTATGTAATAATTGTTCAACATCAACAATGTTTTCTGCACTGTTCAAGACACAAAATACAGTCAGTCCCTGCACTTAAGAGCTTACAGTCTAAAAAAGACAAATATTGAGTAGATGGGACTTGGAATCCCAGAAGATTGGCTGACCAGGGTTTATTGTTCTTTACTCATTTCTTGTGGGCAATAATCCAGATCCTCAGATAGTAAATACTGCTACATGCAAACCCTGTATTTGTACTTCATCTAGATTACTTCTCATCAGTCTATTCTTCTTAAACATCAAAAATGTGCATCGCTACTGATCTTGTTGATGTACCTACTATGAAATGAAGTGCAGCATGTGTTCTTATTGAATCTCACTTTGGCACAGAAATTAAATTGGACCTTGGTGGGGGAAGGGGGCTGTTACTTTGCATGGATCTGCCACAGAGATACAAGGGGAAATGGAACCTTAAGGCCTGACCCTGCTGCCATGAGAGTCAATGGCAAAACTGCTTAGAGGCCTGATCAAAAACCCATTGCAATCCATGGGGGTCTTTCTATTGACTTAAGTGGGCTTTGGAGCAGGAGCAGGTCCATAATCAACAGTAGCAAAAGGATACTGGAAATTTCCCCATTGGCCATATATTGTGTTTTAATAAAACAACACCTAGAGCAGGGGTTCCCAAACTTGGTTCGTGGCTTGTTCACGGTAAGCCCCTGGCGGGCCATGGGACACTTTGTTACCTGAGCTTCCACAGGTACAGCTGCTCGCAGCTCCCAGTGGCTGCGGTTTGACATTACCAGCCAATGGGAGCTGCGGGAAGCGGTACGGGCCAGACCTCCGCTTCCACAGCTCCAGTCGGCTGGGAACATCAAACCGCGGCCATTAGAAGCTGCGAGCAGCCATATCTGCAGACGCTCAGGTAAACAAAGTGTCTTGTGGCCCACCAGGGGGCTTACCCTGAACAAGCCGTGAACCCAGTTTGGGAACCCCTGACCTAGAGTAAGGGCTTGAAGTTGTGAGAGGATTACTCATCCCTTTGAAGGTGACGGGTGCCATCCTCTCTCACGTTTACTGAAGTCATTGGGAACTGAGGACACTCAGCACTACTCAGAAGGCCCTGAGCAGCTTACAGGACCACTGTAGCATCATTGTGACAAGCTCATAAAGGGTGAATTTACATTTCTATAGAACATATTACAATGATAACTTAATTCTGCTGTCTGCTGATTGATTCTGTTTGACCTTCCTTTCCAGTTAGCTATATGGCAGAATCTCACTAATTCAAATTAATGACTTGGAGACTTGTTATACAATTACTGACTTTGTGAACTAGTGAGTAAGCAAGCATACAATTTTTTTCTTTTATAAAAAAGGCAAGGATAATGCATCACAAAATATACTTTCTTCATTTATTTGACCAGTGGAATTTAATCCTAGGATGCTGATAAATAGTCTATGGTATATTTAATAAAATTAATGAATTCTTAGTGAACAGCATAGTAATTAGCGAATCTCACTACAGATTTTATAAATCCATCCTGAGAATAGACTGTGATTTCTTTTTCTTTTTTTAATGCCAATTGTAGTGTGTGCGAATAAATAACTACCAAGGTGCTATTCTATTTAAATTTTAGGATCCTTATTTTCTCAGATTAATAACACTGCTGCATTCATTTTAGAAATAAATAGTCCTGTGGGATTTATTTCTACTGTACATTAGGCTAAGGTACATTACAAACTTTTAATTTGTAGAGGGGCTATTAAAAATTATATATTAAGACACTGTCCTACTCCCTCTTTCTCTCCCCCTCTGAAATTTTTACTTTCTTGTTTTCAGTGGCTGCTTATTATTAACAAATGGAAGGAAAGCTGATTTGAGCTAGTATGACATGACTTCCTGGGGGCCCTGGGTATTTCCAGTGGCCTTAATTTTTCTAGATGAGCCGTGACTTTACTACTGAATTGTCATATTATCTTTCCCTAAAGTGATGATGCTCACTACTCCTTTGACACCCTGCTATGACTATGTGGTTGCCAGGAGCATTTCCCTTTTCTTTTTTTCTATCTAAACAGGATTCAGCTACTGAACTGTCTTTACATCTATGGTAACAACCATGTGTTAGCTGAAAGGTTAATTACAGTTGTGTTCGTAAATGAAGGGCTTTAGAGATCAGAAGCTGAGTCGTGACTAATCCAATCTATCTGTGACCAGCACAAAGGTGTGGGTTGGTGTAGGAGGCCAAATAGGTCAATACATTTTTGAATTATGCTAGCTTGTATGGAGACATCTTTTGCAAAGATCAGGGCAGCACAAATTAATAAGTCTTACTATAGTCAGATTCAGATATATGTATTTACTAAGCCCCCAGTCCTGTGGGTGCCCAGAGCTCTCATCTTACATTGCCATTGAAGTCACACAGAGTTGAGAGGAGAGTCTCAACCCCTTGAAGACTCTGGACGGTCAGGAGATACTATGCTGTGCAGTCTCATCTCCTTCCTGTGGTTGGCTTTTGTACCAGACAGCCAGGTTTGAATAAGTGACATTTGCCATTCATAACTATGTATTTTGTAAAAGGGCTTCAGCAGTTCCATCGCACTACATTACAGTACTTGACTCGGGAATGTAGGATGATTAGGGCTACAAAGCTGGATGTAACGTGTCTTGAAAACAGATGAGCAGCAAGGTAGTTGTTATGGGTTTGTTAGCAATCGGTGCATTGTCTCTTCATTGCTGTTTGGCCCTAGCTCCACGGGTCCAATTACTACTTCATAGAGGTGAGCAGTTTCAGAACTGAACAAATCCATACAGCCCTGTTAGCCTCCATCTCACTGGTACCTGACAACAGACATGAAAAAGTGTAATCTCTGCAGTCGCTGTACAAAAGGAACAATGCATGACAAATGTATTCAATGAATACATTTGGAGCTAGTGAACAGGAGCGGCTAACAGGAGTTTTGCAAGGGACTTCTCCAGATGAAGGGGGAGTGATTATGTGACCCTTGGGGTAAGTTTCTCTGTTGTGTGTGTTTGTGTGTGTTGTGGTGTGCTTGCTGCTAGACTGAAATATATCATGTGGTCTGTTTGTTTGGGGGACCGCATGGGTGCTGAGCCTAGCGGCCTACTTAGGGTGACCAGACGTCCCGATAAAATCGGGACCATCACAATATTTAGGTGTTTGTCCCAATATTTCGTTCCGCCAGCAGCACTCACCTTATTTATTTATTTACACCCCCCTCCATGTGTCCCGATATTTTCTCCCTCTTATCTGGTCACCCTAGGCCTGCTAGGCAATGATGACAGCTGAAATCTTCTTAATGAGGCTTTAATCCTTAAGCCCTTTAGCACCCATCAACCTTTAACCAGGGGGCGAGGCTACTCAGGAAGACCAGGGCTTTAAAAAGCCCGCTCCTAAGCGACCAGAGGAGCTAGCGAACAGGGGAGTTTTGCAAGGGAGTTTAGAGGGAGAATGTGAGAGGGGGCTACATACACTTCACATTCTGTAAACTTCTTTAAACTTAAGCCAATAAACACCCCCTGATAAAAACAAAACAACAACAAAGGAATGAGGTGCAGGAGTAAAAAGAGAATGGAGGCAGAAGTCCAGGAACAGAGTGGGGGCTACCCAGTTTATTGCACCCAGTGCAGCATGTATGATTACCTGCCTTATGGACAGGTGACATATGTGTGCATTCGGTGCAAAGAGCTCCTGGACCTCAGAGACCGTGTATGGGCTTTGGAGACCAGGGTGGATGAGCTGGAGGACCTAAAGGAGACAGAGGTACATAGATGAGACTTTCCAGGACACAACAGAATGGTCCCACCCCTGGTCTGACAGCCTCTGTGCTATTGAGGAGAATGAAAGTTTCAGGGAAGGAGAACATCCCACTGGAGCAGAGGGAAACAATCCCATAGTTGGGACCCTCCTTCCAGATGATGTTATGGTATCCTCTTGCACTGAGGATACCTCTCCGGGGGAAGGAACTCCAGTTATTAGGAAGAGACAGGGATTTATGGGGGATTTGACCATTAGAAACATAGATAGCTGAGTTTTCAATGACCAGGAGAACTGCATGGTAACTTGCCTGCCTGGTGGAAAGGTTGCGGATCTCTCGAGACATCTAGATAGACTTATGTGTAGTGCTGGAGGAGGAGCTGGTGGTCATGGTACATGTAGATAACAATGACATAGGGAAGGATAGGAGAGAGGTCCTGGAGGCTAAATTTAGGTTGCTAGGTAAGCGATTGAAGTCCAGGACCTCCATGGTGGCATTCTCTGAAATGCTTCCAGTTCCACATGCAGAGTCAGTTAGACAGGCAGAAGTGCAAGGTCTCAATGCATGGATGAGATGATGGTGTAGGGAGGAGGGGTGTAGATTTATTAGGAACTGGGGAAACTTTTGGGAAAGGGGGAGCCTATACAGGAAGGATGGGCTCCCCTTAAACCAAAATGGAACCAGATTGCTGGCACTTAAAATTAAAAAGGTCGTAGAGCAGTTTGGAAACTAAAGGCTGGGGGAAAGCCAACAGGTGCAGAGGAGAATGTGGTTCGGATAGAGACATCCCTTATGGGAAGGTTTACTAATGGGGATTCTCTATGTCCTAGTAAGGAGGAGAGGATGGAAGATGATAAAATACAGGTAGGATCTGATGAGAAACAGTCAAATGAAAAAAAGTCTCACTCAATTACATCATGTAATGGGAGACAGCTAAAAAGTGACAAGTTTTTAAAGTGCTTATATACCAATGCGCCGGCATCGGTCTTCACAGTTGAGGATGTGATGCAGATTCACCAACCTGAGTCATTCTTTTTAGGAAACAAATCTGAGGAACTGTCCCAGCTTGAGGTGTTATTAGAGGTGGTTTTGGAACAAATTGATAAACTAAACAGTAATAAGTCACCAGGACCAGATTGTATTCACCCAAGAGTTCTGAAGGAACTCAAATGTGAAATTGTAGAACTACTAACTGTAGTCTGTAACCTATCATTTAAATCAGCTTCTGTACTAAATGACTGGAGGATAGCTAATGTGCCGCCAATATTTTAAAAGGTCTCCAGGGATGACCCTGGCAATTACAGGCCAGTAAGCCTGACTTCAGTACCAGGCAAACTGGTTGAAACTATAGTAAAGAACAAAATTGTCAGACACTTAGATGAACATAATTTGTTGGGGAAGAGTCAACATTGTTTTTGTAAAGGGAAATAATGCCTCACTAATCTAGTAGAATTCTTTGAGGGGGTCAACAGACATGTGGACAAGGGGAATCCACTGGATATAGTGTACTTAGATTTTCAGAAAGCCTTTGACAAGGTCCCTCACCAAAGGCTCTTAAGCAAAGTAAGCAGTCGTGGAATAAGAGGGAAGGTTCTCTCATGGATTGGCAACTGATTAAAAGATAGGAAACAAAACGTAGGAATAAATGGTTAGTTTTCAGAATGGAGAGAGGTAAATAGGTCTGTACTAGGGCCAGCCCTATTCAACATATTCATAATTCATCTGGAAAGGGGGGTAAACAGTGAGGTGGCAAAATTTGCAGATACAAAACTACTCAAGATAGTTACGTCCCAGGCAGACTGCAAAGAGCTACAAAAGGATCTCTCAAAACTGGGTGACTGGACAATAAAATGGCAGATGAAATTCAGTGTTGATAAATGCAAAGTAATGAACATAGGAAAACATAATCCCAACTATACATATAAAATGATTGGGTCTAATTAGCTGTTACATTTCACTTTTGCAGGCAAGTAATGATAATTTGTGGCTTTCACAATGTCATGGATATGTGGATCCCATTGCTGGACTCTCTCGAGACTTCTGCATCCAAATGCTGAGTCCCCCATGCCTTTGTCACTTTTTTGCCCATGCCTACCAAGCACTCCACATTCAGACCTCTTGTCTGACATCTCTCTTGGCAGGGGGGACCCTGCAGCCTAATTGACTAGGTCCTGGAACTAGTGCCGTCTTCTCCCAAGCCTCACTAGCAGCTGTTGTACGTTCCCTTTGCAGGTGTGAGCGTTCTTGCTTACTGTTTACCTTTGCAGGGGCACGTGACAGTGAAGCAGGCAGACACACAGGCAGACTTTGCACAGCATTTAAAACACTATTACTTTTCACTTAGGTAGCATGCGAAATACAAGATCTATATAACATTCTAAACGCACCATTATGCATTTCTCTGCCTTGAGTTCCTCATTACTCTCGTAAATTCTTTGGGCTTGGGCAGAGTCCTCTGGGTGTTTGGGATCCTTCCCCTTCATCTCATGGTTTCTTTTCAGAATCATGGAGCCTTTTTATGTCTGTTAACTTTCCCTACCCTTGGTTGGATACCCCTGCGTCCTCTCTCCTGACCACAGCTTTCTATCTGAATTTTTTGAGTTTATATGTCCCCCTACTAACACCTGGATTCTTTATTCTCTTGCTGGGGATTTTCCAGTCCATCTCTCTGCAGAGAAGTTGGAGGAACTAGTGTTTCCACCCAGGTGTACCACTGTTGCAAGGTGCTTTCACCTGAATAGGTGACCATTAAAGCCTAATGATCCACCATTGTATCTGGTCAGGGTCATATGTGCTACAACCCCTGTCAGCAAACAGTGGATTTCACATCCACATAGAGGCATTCCATGATACAACAGTTTCATAATAACAACTTCATAACATCAATTAGAATGTATACATTGTACATAGACCGATTCCCCAAATTGTCTCAGTTACAACCACAGTGATGTCAGTTGGGCAAAAGTTAAAATTGTAAAGCACTTTAATAACCACTGAATAAATGGCCTCGTATGAGTCTTTAAATGATATATTGCTCAACCACTCCAGTCCAGTCTAGCCAGTACTAGGGAGAGGTATGCAGTCTGCAGATACACACTACCCCTAACCCCTTGTCATTTAATTAATATACTGAATAAGTTGCGTTCAAATGGAGAAAGCAAAGCAAAAACAGTTGAACTAACAGGATGTGTGCTGAGCTTCCTCATGCTTTCATCTTTCCACTACCCACTCTTACTTTATCTAGTTCAATTTTTGTGCTCTTCATGGCAGGGTTCTGTTTATAAAGAGCTTAGCACGTTGTTGGGATTTTACAAATAGTTAATAAAGGCTAGGAACTATAAAATTCTACCTGTCATGTCAGAAAGGAGAGTCCTCTTTTCTAACAGGAGCTCAGTGTTATTCAATGAAACTTATTCTGTAATGCAGAAAAAATAACATGTAGGACAAGTGGAATTGTAAGACTTCAGGAAAGCATAATCACAATTTTCAGATGTGGTTCCTGGGGAAAATCACAAAAAGAAGATCAACTTAATTTGGAAAACGTACTTGATTGACTAAAACAGTTGCCCAGAAAGTTTTTTTCTTTGCTGTGAGAGTAAAACTCTTTGTAAAGATCATGTTGTCTTAAATGAATCTACTATGAAATGAGACAGTTTGATAATTATTCCTTAATCCAAGTTTAGTCCACCCCAGTGATGAATGCAGAGTAGACAGATATCATGTTTCAGCTGTGAACCTATCAAGACCTGATAGCTGCTCATCAGCTGGGGCTGCAAGCTGCATTTTTGAAGGATAGGATGAAGGTCAAAGTTTCAAAAATGGTTTTTAAAAATTGCATGCAGTCATTTTTGCCTGTGAATAAATATGCAAATCATATAGTACCCAGTGTGCCACGTGCAGATAAATGGACAAAAAATGTATGTGCAAATTTAAAAGCTGGGTTGAGACCACTTTGATAGACAGCCCTACAGGTTATTGCTTTATACTGTTCAGAGTTGCTTCTGGCCAGAAATGCCACTATTTGTAATTTTTTGTATGGTCTATCAAACACTGTATTCTATTTTATAAATGTATTTAGCTTTCAGAGTTTCCCTGAAAGAACAGCATATGTCCAGTTAAAAGAGCACTTCTAAAGCTCTTTAGATGCACACTCTCTATCATGATGATAACAATGGGAATGCCTTGAAAGGCATTGACCCTGGGCAAAAGATCACGTTTGATTTAAAGTTTTACATGCATTAATATGAGGGTTTAGTCTCCAGAGTTATATACAAAGGCCAGGAAAGCACATCATATGATAAAAAAGATATAGGATTTGGCTGGTGAATTAAATGAATAAGGGGATGGAGTGCTGCCATCTTTCGGTAATCTACTATAATAGCATATGTTGGCTATAAAAACTGTTATGTAAATTACCAATTTGTAGATGAGTGATGCAGGGTGGCATTTGTCTTCTGTGAGCATGCCTAATATTAGAAAACCAAAAGATTAGCCTAGTCATCCTCTTTCCCAAACTTTCCTATAAGAGGTATGATACTCCAGGCCCTTTTTTTTTTTTCATGAGCTGTAACAGTGGGATGGTTGCTTTGGCTCAGTCAACCTTTAATAAATTATTATTGATAATTTGTCAGCAAAGGTTTTGCTCACATTTGTTAATATATTATGCCATGTGATGTGAAATATCACCACAGAGTGAGGCCTAATCATGTAACTCCATAACCCTTTTGGCTACAAAATATTAAAGGAAAATAGCTGCAACTCACCAAATTCTTTTTCCTTTCATGAGCAGAGTTGGTCAGAAATTTCCTATCCTACTGGTCTTTTTGTGTACAAAGATAATTGGTGAGTGCAAAAGCAGATTGATGGGCGAGGTGTATGTTATGGCATACAGCAGTGTGCACATGGAAACATTATTTATGATAACAAACCAGTCATCCTCTGTCTCAGAACTAGAGCTGTGCAAAACGCAGTGGTTTTGTTTCTCCAAATGTTCTCTTCTTTCTTCTGAAAGGGTGGCAATACCCAAATTTCACTTTGCATTTCCAGCGTGAAGAAATGCAAAACTCAGCCACAGCTGCCTAATTTTACCTGAGTTTGTATAGGACCTACATAGACCTGCACACGTCAAAGGATTTTGAAGCAAAACATGTGTTGGTCCTATATTTTGCTGAAGGTGGATCCTGGTCCACTTGGACTTTTCAAATCTCAGTAAATATTTCAGTGAACTTGACTTTCTCTTTTGAATTATGAGAAAAACCCCCCACAATTTATTTGATGAAAAATGATAGTTGAATACATTGTGAAATCAGGGAAATTTCACATGGTTTCAGATTTGGTTGCAATAATTGCTAATAGCTATAGACAATATTTCAATAGCAGTGGATGTCTTGTATTTTTTTAATCCATTGGTAGCACTGGGTGTCTGAATGCAACAATTGGATCAAGTTTTGTGGTGAGCAGCACTCTCGAGCACAGTGATGCCCAGACAACCATGCACAGATGGCAGGATTTATCCCATTAACTGTCCGTGTGAATGAAAGGGAAGGGAGAACATACTAAACTTCATATGGGAAAAAAAGGTTGGACTAACATCTATCTCATTAGCCATTGTATTTTCTCATACAGCCTCCACCACCATAGTCTCTGAGAGACTAGCAAAAACTGACTGTGACCATACAAGAGCTATACTTGGTCCCTGGTGAGCTAAAGATTAATCTCAGTTCTGATACCACTACTACTTCACAGGTGCACAAGAAAAGGTGGTTTGGCAGACAGCTGGGGAAGAATGTTTTTGGAAGGCAGTGCTTCATACCCAGAAGTGTAGAACTGTGTAACATTCTGTGCTGATGGATAGGGTTTTCTTGTTTGTTGTTATTATTATACATGTTTTGATTTCTGATTATAAACCTCCTTTGAGGAAAACCTCTTGCTGACTGTACCTGTATTTTGCTTCTGCTGAGACAAATTTACACTGAATTATCTTTGTTGGCGTTCAGTAGCAATTAATCACAGTCCATACCAGCATATAATCAGCATATTTGTTGTTCTGATAGCTGATGAATTGTTTCATGTCTGTGACTTCATGGTTTCTCTGTGACTGTTCAGCTGTTTTGAGTATCATCTGTCATTCCCTTTTTGAATGGTTTTGCACATTGCTACTTTCTGAATTTCTATATCCATCTCATATTTTTAACCTGCGGTGCAAAAATGGTTTGTGCTTTAGAACAGCCATGTAACAGTGGTATAATTATGGAGCTTGACGGACCTAATGATGAAGAAGTAGAATTTGGTTGATTTACATGGTTATTAAATAAAGTCTAACTATGAGGGTCACTGACACTTACTGCAAGCAAGTATTTTAGAGCTTGATGTTAGGTTCCCTCCAACATACACACATACAAAGCTGTGATTCAGAGATAGCATGCAGGTAACTATGATTGCCAATGTTCACTCTGCAATATTACGTGTACTGTTGTAAAAAACCAGCATCAAATGAATGTCACCCAAGACCCTGAGAAAATCACCTAGTCTTTAGGAATCAAGACCTAAGATTTTTAAAATCCTGAATGTCTGTGCCCAGTACCAGATGGTACCGAACTCACTAAGCAGTGGCATGTGATGACTTCACTGTTGAATTTCAAGGCAACTGTCCTTCTACAAGGATATTTCTGTTGCCAACAGCCTGAATCACAGTTGATTACAGGAATCCTTCTAAAGGGATATTTTAAAAGGAACATCTTTAATTTGTAGAGCAATTTTCATCTTTGGCTTTCATTGCCACATCAGAATCTTAACATTTTGGTAGTCCTTGATTGAGGTCCCCAGTGGGATGTGATTTATTATAGCAAATTTCTAGAACATTGGGAAATTTCTTCCCTATTCTTTAAATATAGTATATCAGTACAGGTATACATTGAATCTCATTACTGCTGACTCTGAGGATATGTTTTTCATTGTATCAGTGTACCATTAGCATAAAATTTAACTCTGTCTAGTATGCTTTTGTGAGTGCTTCTTCATTTCCAGCATAACTGTAGTGACACTCAACATTTAGATAGTGCTTCACATCTTCAAACTGCTGTATAAAACATTAACAATCAATCCTTGTGCCACCCCTATGATAGACAAGTGTTATCATCTCCACTTTACAGAGGGTAAAACTAAAACCTAAAAAGGTGAAGGGACTTTCCCACAGTGAGCCAGTAATAAATAGCAGCATTGCTGTGACACAGCCAGGGTTAAAAATCAGTAGTGCTGATTAGTTCCAGCAGTTTTGAAGCTTAAATGCTAGACCATGTTGTGTCTCCGAAAGGAAAAGTAACATAGAATTATTTATTTTTTAAATAAAGTATTATGAATCTAGAGATGGCTTCATTAGGAAATAGGGCATCTAATAAAAGAAAACTATGGCTGTTGTATTTCCTTGCCAAGGAAGTGTGATTATGAAGGTTCCAGACAGATTTCTAATGATTCTTATTCAGTTAATGGGGCAGACTATGCAATTTATTTGTCTGGTTCTATATCTTTGTAAAAGAATTCCAGCTTCCAGTCAAATGGCACTTTGCCCTCTCTGAATCTGTTGTCTTGTGCAGAATACTTATTGAACATGGGTTTCAAATTTCTTATGTCTCCAGTCATTCTAATGCCGGTATTTCTCTATTTAAGCTCTCCTCCTAAAGGCAATGTGTTGGTAGTTAGATTGCCTAGAAGTTTTTGTAATTTTATGTGGATGTTTGATAATTGAAGAACTGGTTAGATTCAGTTGTAAAATAAGAAAACTACTTGCATAGCAGAAATGTATATGGTCAGACTCCATGGCAGTCCAAGAGAGCTACTCCAGTTCACTCCAGCTGAGGATCTGGCCTGTAAATTTTTGTGTGATTAGTTATGGTTAATATTTGCTCATAGTATTGTCAGAGTACCAGGGAACCATAGGTTCATGGTGTGTACAATACATGTAACTAAGAATCATAGAATGTCAGGGTTGGAAGGGACCTCAGGAGATCATCTAGTCCAATGCCCTGCTCAAAGCAGGACCAATCCCCCCAACTAAATCCTCCAAATGGCCCTCTTAAGGACTGAACTTACAACAACCCTGGGTTTAGCAGGCCAATGCTCAAACCACTGAGCTATCCCTCCACCCAGAAAAAAGTATTATCCCCATTTTAAGGAGTAGGTATATTAAAAAACAAGTGTTTCAATTATATCTTTATCTATGAATTATGTCTTCATATCTGCTATCAGCCTTCAGTTGTCTAAGGTCATTTTTAAGAATGCAATATTCTTTTTTCGTGTGTGTGTGTGTGTGTGTGTGTGTGTTTGTCAGAAGGAGAGAGAGAGAGAGAGAATAAAATATGGGTTCACTGCTTGTAAAAAGTGAGCTTGACACCAATCCCCGTTATCCACAGCATCAGCAATGAGAGGGAGTGATTTCCCCACACTGCCCATCTAAATCTGCCTCAACTTTGACCTGACCTGGAGTGGTTACCAAGGGCCTATGGCTACCCACAAGAGTGAGAGAATAGTTCTGTCCTAGGTGTCTCTACCAACATAGCCAACAAGGCTGATGAGAGCCATATTCTGCAGTCACTTTAATTGCATTTTGCATGTTCCCAACTTGGAACAGAAAATAGACTTCTCATTCATAGTAGGGGCCCAGATTACATCTATAGTGGAGGGAAGAACTGACTTCACCTTACACATCTTACTGTATCTTAAATAGTGCTTGAGAGTACAGTGATGATTGCTTCAGAAATATTGATGGAAAACATAGCAGTTAGTCGATTTTCTAATATTTTTCTTTGATGTGAAATCCAGTTTAGCAAGTAATACAGTATTTCACTTTGTATATGTTTCAAGTTGGGGCATCAAATTCTGCTGTGTGTATTGATAAAATGGTAGCATAGTACTAATGCCAATTCCCATTTAGCCTGTTACTTGGAGATTCCATATCACAAATGAGTGGCATATCTATATCCAGTTGAAACATTACCAGCATTGCACTTAAGTATTAGCAAATTTCTAGAATCTGCACAATGTACCTTTCTATCAAAGATAAATCTGGCAAGAATAGAAAGGGTTTAAAAATAAAAAAGGAGATGGGGTCAATATAAAGTTGTGCAGGTGAAAAGTCCAGAGGACTTCACATAGTAAAGTTCAGTAGTAAAATATTATTTGGCTATACTTGCTCTTCCCAATCCCCATTCATGTTTAGTTATCAGATAGTTCAATATCCAAATACTCAGCACTTGAAAAATATGGGCATGTGGGTGTGGAAAATTGAAGCAAAGAAGATTGAAGCAAAGACCTAGAAAGCGCCACAATTTCAGTTGTCTGAGGCTAAAATAGGCCAACTTGACTAAAATTCATAGGGCTGTGGCCGTCCCATAGTTGTTCCGTGATGTAAGTCTTCTGCAGTGTTGCTAAATATTTACTACATACAGTGCGTGCTCCATCACTAATGGTGACAATGCCATAAAACCTAAAGCCAGTATCTACATCTGAGTCACTATCATATTCTTTTCCTTATACATGAGAAGATCATATTCAGACTGTAAGGTCTTCAGGGCAGGGAACAGTAATGATTAATTGAGAGCAATCCTGCAGAAGCACAAGTGGTGTTCTTTTGTGCTTGTTGCAACGGGTCTTTTTTCCAAATGTTTGTTCCTTTGAAGGTCTTTTTCTCTGGCCTCTGTGTGAAGTTTGGTTTAAAAAATTGATTTTTTGGCAGGTAAACCCTAGGATGCACATCTAACACACATTGTATACATCTGTTCCTCTCTGATACTAAGCCCTGCTAGAAACATTCCTAAGCCTTTCAACTGCCAGATGGCTTTATGTGTTTTCAGCAGAGCTTTTTCTTTTTGAACCTAAACTCAGGTTATCCAGGTCTTTTGCTCCTGCTTCATACATTGTGAACAGAGCATTAGGGAAATACTGGAATGCACCATTATTTGTTTTAATGACACTTGCCTGTCAGTCTCCATTTCTGGAGTGTGCTAACATTCAGGGAGAAAGGGATCCCTTGGGTGCATTAGATGGGGGACTGACTATATTTTTTGTTTGGCATTTGTTCTGTTATTATGCAATATGCTTATATTGAACCATAAGCATTTAATTATGTATGGAGCAAAGTGATACAGACAACAGACCAGAATCGATCTAGATTCTGTCTATCTTGTAAGATGCAAGAAATGGGTTTTGTACTTTCCCTATTTTACTTGATTTTATAGTTTAACTGCATGTCTTTTGATTTAAAGAATCCTACTGCTCATGTAACATCCTACTCCTCATGTAACAGACCCTGGTCGTCAGCGGGCAGGATCGAAGCAAGGACTTCTGGAGCTTAGTGCATGAGCCAAAAGCCAACTGCCTCTTAGCTAAGGCTCTAGAGCAGACTCATTTAACTCTCTCTAAGTGGTCTTGGTGCCACTAGATGGGACAGAACACCACACTCAGAAGGTGTGAGCTTCAGAGTCTTTCCAGTTGAAATCCTGGATGAGCCCCCACTTGTAACAGTGACAGACCCTGGTTGTCAACGGGCAGGATCGAACCAGGGACCTCTGGAGCTTAGGGCATGAGTCTCTATGGCATGAGCTAAGGCTGTAGAGCAAACTCATTAATTCCGCTCTATAAGTTGTCTCGGTGCCATTAGATGGGACAGAACACCTATGTGACTTAGCAGCCTAAGTCCCAATGAAAGCAACATTACGTATATAGATATCTAGATATAGATGTAAATTCTCTCTCTCTTTCATGCAGACGCATACACATGCACAGAGCGAGAGAGAGAACAGGAAATACCACAGTCAAGTCAAATGCCATGATATGGTAAATGTTGATATTTTTATACTGATCATTCGCAGAGCATCAAACAAAGCCATATCCATTGCTTTTAAAAATAATGGGAAAGGGTAAATAGGCTTGGAGAAAATATAATTACCTTGAACATCTGCCCACCCCTCAGACTCAACCTGAAATGAACTTTTCCTGAGACTTGATTTATGGACCTTATTGTGGATACTGTTTGTGTCATGTGGTGAGTAACAGGTAATAAAGGTAATGTGAATGTTTAAAACATGGAGAGGAGCTGAAACACCTGTGAATCTCGGTCTGGTGAATACTCATGGGGTTGGAGCTTACTGTGACTCTGATAATGATTTGCTTCATGGCGTGAAGACAGACAGGGCTGCTGGGGGGGGCGGCAAGAGGGGCAATTTGCCCCAGGCCCCCAGAGCGAGTGAAGGACCTCGCTCCAGGGGCCTGAAAAACTCTCGCGGGGCCTGGGCCCCCAGAGCGTCTTCCGCTCCGGGTCATCGGCAATTCGGCGGCGGGGGGTCCTTCCGCTCCGGGACCCACCGCCAAAGTGCCCCGAAGACCCACAGCGGGGGGTCCTTCCGCCCTGGGACCCGCCGCCGAAGTGCCAGGTCTTCAGCGGCAATTTGGCAGTGGGGGCCCCTGCTGCCAAAGACCCCAGGCCCCCTGAATCCTCTGGGTGGCTCTGAAGTGAGACACATTCTGTGGTCTCATTTTTCTCCTTTATAACCTGGGGTTAAGAGGACCTTATCCAAAGCCCATTGAAGTCAACAGGAGTCTTTCCTTTGACTATATTGGGCTTTGAATCAGGCCCATAATGCAAAATTATCAAGCTCTGAGGTTATTATGAAGGTTAATGTTTGTACAGTGTGTTGAAAATGTAAATCACTACCTACTGTAAGTACTGGATCAGCTTTGCAAAATTGTCATGCACTATTTAAAAGAAAAGACAAACTATTCACCTTCCTTTTGCCATGATGGTGGTTGACAATGGAAAGAAAATGTATATTGTCTCTTTAAAAAAATTGCTACACCCCAGGGTAATTGGGGGATTAGAATCTCACTTGACTATGCTAGGTATTGTTTCATGAACACAATGAGTGTTTCCTTTCTGGTACTCTGGCATGTTCCCCTGATCCCCAACAACTCCTATTACATGTGTTTGTCTATGATAGGGACATTAAGATATCCCAGCCAAATGCAGGGATAGATTCTTTGCTGGGATATCTGAATACCAGCTGTAACTATTCCATGGCATAATTGAAGGTAGTACATTTAGATGAGTTCCCACAAGATACAGCTTGTTATATAAGTTAAATACAACTACTGTCCCATTTGAGAGCCCAAACATCTCATGTCATATTTGAATCTCAATGATCCCACAAGGAGTGAAGGCCAGAGAAGGTCAGTGAATGAGCAATGCAAAGAGTCAGACCCCTGGGACAGGCAGAGGAATCCTGCACTTTCACACAGTGATGTCATATGTGGAATACTGAAACCAATTAGAACCACACTGGGCTTGTAGTGCAGTCCCTGTGGGCATGTTAAGAGAGTAAAAGTGACACATTAATTTTCACTTACTATTGAGCAGCTTTAAAGACGCTTTGCTTCCTGCTCTCTGGTATGTCTGTGCCCTTTGCATGTAGAGATTTGTTTAAAAGCCTAGTGTGTCACAAGAATCCACTGTTTAAACAGTATTTTAAAATGCTTATTCTTGGAAACTAAAGACTGTTAAAAAGGTGATGCAAATGGGCCAAAACATCTTTACTTTTTGGTTGTGGTCTTTGTTTTAGTGATTATTATTGCTAACAGGATTTTATGTATTTTAATACCTGACATTTTTCTGCCCTGTTATCCAGTAAGGTGCATTTGAGATCAGGCAATAATAGTGAACTTTTGAGGTTAAAATCAGGGACAGCTGCAAGGTATGTTTTGCAGCCAGAGAGAATTACTTATCATGAGGAACTCTGCATCAGTAAAGAGCCATGGGGTAGCTTCTGTCTCTGTACATATCTTTGCAGAATAATTTAAAGATAACCAAAGGCGCTGTGAAGCCTGTTTTTAATCCTGACTCTTTCACCAAAAATTCCTGAGAAATGATCGGTGCATCTTAGAGAATGCACTCAAGTGCTGTAATAAATAAATACATTTCACTCTGGCTGCAGAGTGTTGGACGTAACTCTTTCTGGATCTGAATAATGCAACCCTACGTGTTAGCCAGAGGGGTCAAAAAAAAAACAGTGGTATAAGCATCTTTCTTTCCCCCCAGGAGCTATTAATAATCATACTTAGAGCATACATGACACTCTGACAAATTTGAATTATATTGGCGTCCCACATTCAAAGACTTCTGGGTGCCTTAAACAAAACAAAAGAATAACTGAAATCAGTCTTTCCAAATAAACTACAGTGAGAGCGAGAAAAAGGACAAATACACAGGGAGGGCAGAAAAATCCAACCCAACATCCATCATACAAATGCCCTGTGAGAACAAAGCTCAATCAAATACACAGGCGGCTTGACTTGATTCTGGCCTGAAATATTCAGGCGTATAATGATTGAGAGAGAATCACAGGCCTCTGTGGAGAACATATCAACCCATCCAGATTATGCCTTGTGATGGTCAGCAGTTCCTGTCCTACCAAATTAAGCTGACTGCCCAGAAGACAGGAGGATAGGAAGTTCTCCAGGTAGATAACACTGATATTGCTCCTGGCTTAAAATACTAGAAGTAAATTGCTGATGCTCTCTTGCAGGACGATAGGCAGGGCAATACAGACAAAAGCCTCCGAGCAACATGCTTCTACTTTGCACAGTATTTACAATTCATATGTAATATAACTCATCCAGAAGTGACAAATATGTGGGTCCTTGTGGCTAGGCCCAGTACTGACAAAGAAAGCTTAAACTCTGAATGTCTGTAAGATGAGGTTGAGCTGCTAAAACTGCAGCTCCCAATTAAGGTCACACTCCAAAAAAAAAAAAAAAAAAAAAGCCCTGGCTGTGCTGCGGGTTGGACACTTGCAATGGTGCTGGCCACACACCTCCGGGCTTTGGGTGGTGGGACCCTTCTTCCCAGTGTCAGCCCCCCGCCGGATTAAGATCTCCCTCCCAGTCTGGCCTGCAAGGACCCTTGGCTGGGGGTACCTTTCTGCGCTGGACCCTTTGCCCAATGTCTCCCCTTGGCTGGCCCCAGTTATCACCACACCTGGCTCTATGGCTGCAGCTCTGCTCCCAGCACAGGATCTGCTCTCCCTGGGCCGTGTCTCTGGCCCTGTGGCTGCAGCTCTGCTCCCAGCACAGGATCTGCTCTCCCTGGGCTGCTTCTGTGACTCTGCTCCCAACTCTGACCTGCTCCCTGAGCTGCTTTTCTGGCCTCTCTGGATCTGGCACGGCTCTGCTCCCCAGCTCAGCTCGGGCCCCTGCTTTCTCCTTAGCTCAGCCCACTCTGTCTGACCCAGGCAATTCCAGCTCACTCGGAGGACGGGACCCCCCCCGGCCTCCTGATTCCCTGATTAGCCTGCCCACCCTGTCAATCAGGCTCACAGGCTGAGGCTGACCTGGAGCATTGACCTCTCCCCAGTCTTTTAGTGCTGGGAGCTAGCCAACCAAAACACCCCCACTGAATGTTAGCAAGGGGGCAACAGTCCCCTTACATTAGCATTCAAAAACCTGGGACCTGTGTGTGTATGTTATATTGGCAGGGGTGGGGGTAGTAACAGAGTGGGTGTGTTTGAATATGCGTGCGTTTGTTGTTGTAGCTGTGTTGATCTTAGGAGATGGCAGAGAGAAGGTGGGTGAGGTAAAATCTTTTATTGGACCAACTTCTCTTTGGTGATGAAAGAGACAAGCTTTTGAGCTTCACCGAGCTCTTCTTTAGGTCTGGAAAAGATAACCAGAGTGTCACAGCTAAATACCAGGTGGAACAGATTGTTAAGTATAAGGGGTTAACACATGTTGCAAGAAACCACTTAACATGAAGTAGGCAATTAACACCTTTGCAGTCATAGGACAAAGAGGGGTTAGTAGATTACAAATTGTTGTAATGAACTATAAAACCAGTGCCTTTGTTGAAACCATGATTTTTAGTGTCTAGCAGAGTTAGGATTTTAAGCTTCTAGGCTTGCCTTTTGAAAGTGTTGTGAAGGTTTCCATTGAGGATGAGGAGTGAGAGGTCACATATGGAGTGATCACTTTGTGAAAAGCGTTCACCTGCAGAGTATATCGATACACGCAGAGTATACTGATGTTTCTTCAGACCATCGTCCCTGCTGATTCCATGCAATTAGCTGTTACACAACAATTCACAAAGATTTATTAGGCATTTGGTTTGCAATTCTGAATTTTAATCTTATATTTCACCTTTTGGGCTATTCTCCTGAACTCTGGGGAGATAAACAGATGCCAGCCTCTGGGAATCCTATTAGCTCATGTGAACTGTCAGCCTAGGGCTAAATAGCCCCCTTACCATTGTGAGAGTCCCTGGTTATATGCAAGCCCGACTAGCTGCCCCTTAAAACCAGTAACTAATCCCTCCCTTTAAGTGTAAGGTGAAAAAGGACAAAGATCCAGCACGTCACCTAGCACCATGATCTAGACCTGTGGCTGGCCATCTCCTTCCTGGGATACTCCGCTCTCTAGCTGGTTCTCAGAAGTGTATATGTAGTTTCAGTTTGTCTCTCCAGAACTCCATAAGAGCACTGCCTCTGACCAGGACTCTACAGGTTTTTTTTTCCATCTCAAGGGGGTTTAATTTGGAGTTTTCCTTCTCCTAAGTGAGTCATCAGCCACAACTAAAGGGTCCCATCTGCCCTGAACAGCCTGATTTTAAGGCACCATCCGCTCATCTTTCACACACTCACTTTTTGTTTGAAACATCCCCTTCACCAGAAGGCAGGTGGTAGGAGTTTGTTTGTCAACGGCTACATTTGACCATACTCTGGCCATTTGGAGCATTTTTTATAGACTGAGAGCTCATCCTCTGATCCGTCCCGGGCCATGGCAACACTTTGGCCCTTTTAGGGTCTGGTTAGTGGCAAATGGAGGAAAAACCACAACTGTAAGCCAGGCTGAAGAGCAGGGTGGAAATCTGGTGACAGGTAGGAGTGGTTTATGATAAATGAATGCCCAGACTGTTCAAGGGACAACTATATAAAACCATGGAAAGACCAGTTCTTCTGTGTCAATCAGAGATATGGGTAACCAAGCGAGGCACATGAGAAGACTTAAAGCCATTGAAATGAGATGTTTGAGGGCAGCAAGGACCACATGGGGAGTAATATACACAGTATCAGAGAGAAGCTGCAAGAGAGGAGGTTGAGATGCTATGGACATATATGAAGGATGAATGAAGGGAATCTGGTTAGACATTTGAGGCTAGTGTTCATGGAAGAAGAACAAGAAGAAAGCCAAGGAAACAATGGATAAACTGTGTACGGAATGGATATAGAGCAAGCTTTGTACTGGCAAGCCTGGAAAAGACTGAGCTGGTGACGTGATCCCAAATACCTAAGAAAAAGGGAAGAAGAAGAAGAAAAGGTGAGAGAGTCTGATGCTCCTGACTCAGCACACTACAGATATAACTATGGTCAAACCAAATGTCCTGCCACTGAACATGGTTGACCAAGCAAGTAAGATTGTGCTCAGTCAGCCTTATGCAGTCGGTGGCACATGACATGTTCCTTTCCAGGGCAACATGATGTGCAATTTTGTATGCTATGTTGCACTAGTCCATGGTTTAGTTGGGGATTGGTCCTGCTTTGAGCAGGGGGTTGGAGTAGATGACCCCCTGAGGTCCCTTCCAACCCTGATATTCTATAAAAGCAGCAAAGAATCCTGTGGCACCTTATAGACTAACAGACTTTTGCAGCATGAGCTTTCGTGGGTGAATGCCCACTTCGTCGGATGCATCCAACGAAGTGGGCATTCACCCATGAAAGCTTATGCTGCAAAACGTCTGTTAGTCTATAAGGTGCCACAGGATTCTTTGCTGCTTTTACAGAACCAGACTAACACGGCTACCTCTCTGATACCTGATATTCTATGATTCTGTGATTCTATGGTAATCTACTGGGAGCTGCAACTGGTAAAAAGGTGCCTCACGTGGGATCTAGTGACAGTATTATATATACTGGGAAGAATATACTCTTTCTGAATCTGTGTTTCGGGGTGTGTATATATTTTTCTGTTATATTAAGTGAAACACATCATTTTATAAACAAGAAAATGTCTTCCAGTCTAACATGCACCCCATTTTCAGTTTACCTTAATCCCACCATATTGTTTTTTCATCATACTCCTCAATTTTTGTTGTGCTTCTTCAGAAATGTGTGTTTCTAGAACTCATTTATATGCTTGATTTCACTTAGTTACTTATTGCTGATTTCCAAAAATGCAAGTTTGCATTTACATGCACAGATATTCACACAATTGTGTGTCTAATCCATTCCCTTACCACAATAGTGCAGACAGCCTGGGTATTTGCACCCAGAAATGGTTAGTTATACATCTATGGCCAATTGGAGAATGAATACAAAGCATGCAATTATAAGTGCAGTCATGTATACCTGCTTTTTGAAAATTAAATTCTTTGTGTTTTTGGTTCTCTCTGCCGTGGGCAAAACATAGAATTTAACTTTTCCCAGGGTTTCAGGAACATACTGATGGGCTCTTCATTTGTCTATTGTTATAGTAGTTTAAAAATACAGAAAATAAGGTAGAACCCTGATTAATTGAAGAGCTTAAGGAACAATAATCTTTAGATAACTGTGAAAGCTGATTACCCATGGACCCTGCATGCTGACTTAAAAGCTTGCTTGCTAGCTCCTTCATTTTAGACAGATGTCTGGCTTCCTTAGGGCCATCAGGCCTAGCAGGAAGCTACCCTTTAGGATATCAATACATAAATCTTTATGTGCTGAATCTAACCATCGGAGCATATCTGTCCTTCGGAGAACAGGTGTTGGGATAATCAAGATGTGATTGTTTTGATGCATGGAAAAGTTCTAGAAACAATAAAGCCAGGAGAAGGGGAGATAAAGTCTATTTTCTAATTTTGTCAAATTTGGAAAATTTTAAAAACAAACCTGAAAACTGTCAGTTTTTAAAAAGGCAGTTTTTTTTAATTAAAACATTTTTGTTTGCAAAATTTCAACCAGTTCTAGTATTTTGGTATATTACCTACTCCTGTTTGTGAGGTAGTTTTGCCTGAGTAGTTATCAGTACCACAGATGTACTCACAGTCCCTGCTGCAAAGTGTTATAATATAACTCAGTTCCTAAGGTGCAGCACACCACACTGCTTCTTCCAGGGAATAATATTCTTCCTGTGCTGTGGAGGTCTGTGCTGTATTTGCTATTCTGGATGTGATCTAAACTCTGAAACAGTATCACAGTTTTTATTTTGTGGTTTATTTCTGTGCTAATTACAATCTGGTCTCTTTAGTTGTCTATCTATACTGCTGTTCTGTACTAACCTAATGATTGTGAGGTTTTGGGTTTTTTGCAGTAATTTCCAAATCCTTTTTTCCGATGAGGATGCTGAATCATTTTGCCTTCATATTCCCCAGTTTCATTCTTTGCTCCTGGACTAATTTATTATACAAATCCTAGGTAAAGTTCACAACCTGAAGGATTTTTGAAATAGTGCTGTTTCCCAAATTGTAAAATGTCAAATGTTTTTAAGATCTAATTAAAGCCTGTACAGTAAGCTATCATTGCAGCAAACTTAAAGAGGCAACAGAGGAGCAACATCGATTATACCAAATCCCTAACTATTTTAAGCAGTCCAGTTGGGCCACCAGCATGTTTAAAAAGCTGTATATTTCATCTTATTACTCCCCACATTGTTCTCCATGAAGACTCTTCTATCCTTACTGCATTCTGACCAGGATTCTGAATTCTGAGGTTCCTAAAGATCTCACTACTAGATACTATCAGCATCAGCTGAATGTTTCAGTCTTTGTCATTCTTTGTTGTATTTTGTTCCAAAGTGATCAGGTTCTTATGCAATGTCCATCACTGTGATTGTGTGTGTGTGTATTATAATTATATGTCCTGCCCCTTGTCATTTTGTTTTTCTTGAACTTCTAAAATGACGTCTGATGTGTCTGGTGGTTTGTTTGCTGATTTCATAGCCTTAATATCCTTTTCTATGTATTACTAAGTGGTAAGTTTCTTCTTGGCTTTCTTGGGGAAAACTTCAGTTTTAAATATATTCCTAAATATTCCTAAAACACTCATGCCTAGCCTTATGCTTCTCTTACCTTTTTATTTGGTATCTCTTGTTCAAGGAAGAGTTTTTCATCTTTGATTCATCAATGTTTTTTTCTTCTGTGTTGGTTAGAAAAGAGGGATAGCAAGAATTTGTTCTATGTAAAAGTACCTGCACAGTACGTAGTAGTAACTATGTAATCTGATCTGCCAAGTACCACAAAAGATGCTCAGATTGATTATATACAATTGTTTCCCCTACTTACGTGGCAAATAACTGTTGTTAAAAGGCAAATTGTGCTCTCATAAGAACATAAGAATGGCCATACTGGGTCAGACCAAAGGTCTATCAAGCCCAGTTTACTGTCTTCCTACAGTGGCCAATGCCAGGTGCCCCAGAGGGAATGAATAGAACATGTAATCATCAAGTGATCCATCCCCTGTCGCCCATTCCAAGCTTCTGGCAAACAGAGGCTAGGGACACTATTCTCTGCCCATCCTCGCTAATAGCCATTGATGGACCTATCCTCCATGAATTTATCTAGTTCTTTTTTTTTAAACACTGTTATAGTCTTGGCCTTCACATCCTCTGGCACGGAGTTCCACAGGTTGGCTGTGCGTTGTGTGAAAAAATGCTTCCTTTTCTTTGTTTTAAACCTGCTGCCTATTAATTTCATTTGGTGACCCCTAGTTCTTGTGTTATGAGGAGGAATAAATAACACTTCCTTATTTACTTTCTCCACACCAATCATGATTTTATAGACCTTTATCATATCCCCCCTTAGTCATCTCTCTTTTTTCCAAGCTGAAAAGTCCCAGTCTTATCAATCTTTCCTCATATGGCAGCGGTTCCATACCCTTGGGTTTTTTGTTGTTGCCTTTTTCTGAACCTTTTCCAATTCCCATATATCTTTTTTGAGATGGGGCGACCACATCCGCATGCAGTATTCAAGATGTGGGCGTACCATGGATTTATATAGAGGCAATATGATATTTACTGTCTTATTATCTATCCCTTTCTTAATGATGCCCAACATTCTATTCACTTTTTTGACTTCTGCTGCTCATTGAGTGGATGTTTTCAGAGAACTATCTACAATGACTCCAAGATCTCTTTCTTGAGTGGTAACAGCTAATTAGACCCAATCATTTTATATGTATAGTTGGGATTATATTTTCCAATGTGCATTACTTTGCATTTATCAACATTGAATTTCATCTGCCATTTTGTTGCCCAGTCCCCTAGTTTCGAGAGATCCTTTTCTAGCTCTTCACAGTCTGCCTGGGACTTAACTGTCTCGAGTAGTTTTGTATCAAAATGATCAATGCTAACATAAATCCAAAATAATTTAATTTTAGTGGAGTTACTTTGGATTTAAACCAAAGTCTAATGTTTAGTCAGCAATGCGTATGGCAAACTGACAGCCATACATATCTGAATACTATTGTTTGAGCTTGTTTGCCAGCTAGCCACCCTACAGTTAGACAGAATGTTATGGGATGGATTGTCCACGGTAGATGCACATATAGAGTAATCTACTAATGGTTCTCATTTTTTTCCAGTTTGGCATCATTACTGAAGAGGCAGATTAGAGTAAGCAAATATATAATCTGAAGTGGCCTTTTTTATTGTTTTGTTTTAAAGTAAGATGTTCAGTGCTGGCTAACCTAAGCAGGATATTTCAGTCTGTCATAATGTCACTAACAGCATTGAAGAACTGCTCTTAGACACTGACCAGCAGACAGCTGATGTAGGGAGCACCAATTATTTATCACAGCCACCTTTTCAAGTCCTAGTATAGTGAAAGTTCCTCCTTGACTGCTGTGGACCCTTCATCAATGGAAATATTGTACCATAGAAATGACTTGGACAGTAATGATGTCTCAATCTAGCCCTGAGCTATTCCTATGCTCAATTTCAAGGGAATAAGGAACTCGCTGGTTTGATACTGCTTTGCTGGTGTTAATATGACTCACTGTTGCTTTTGCGCTTTGGTTCATCTTGGAAACTCATTCTCTTCCACTAGCTGAATTCTATCGTTAAAACAAATTAAAAGAAGAGAAAACATTTACCAGGCACTAACCTGGTGAATACAGTTGCACCATTTAGAAGCCCAAGGCCTTATTCTATGCACATTTATTCTTATACTACAGTGATAGGCCAGGTATAAATGTGTAAGAAGTGTAGATATGGAGTAACTCCATTAAATCAGTGAAGTTACACCAGCATAAATATGATATGAGATTGGAGTCAGGCCGAGAATGGCCAATTAGAAACCTGTGGTACTATCACAAATAATCTTGGCAACATTTCATACACAAACTAGATTATCACTATGGTCTCTTCTGGCTTTAAAATTTATGAATCTATTGACTTTTTACAGTTAGAGAAATTGCTCAGCACTTGCGTTGTAAATTGGTGTTTTTAAAAACTGGCATTGATAATTTCAATTGTTACCAATAACAGCTGTACACTTGTGGGTCAAATTCTGCCTCCTAGAATCTGGGCAAATGGATGCAGCAGCAGCCTTACAACTGATGTAGCTAAGAATCCTCCCACTGTGCCAGTATGAAGGCACACAGCAGAACATTGTATGACCTTTCTTACAATGCTTCCTTGTCTTTAGTGTACTGCATATACAGAGCTGATGAATTTCATCCTTCAATCTCCTCAATTGCTCAACTTTTGCAAACATGCCCTGTACTTAAACAAGAACGTTGCTTAATAAGAGCATATTATAATCCTAATTAGTTGCGCTGAAACCATCGTCTTTCATTATTTGATCACTTGTGATTTGATCTTGTTGTCTAGTCTGTAAATTCACAAGTGACAGTAGTGTATCAAAACCTCGTTAAGAAGCAGAAGCTCAGAATGCAGGATCAGAATCTCAAATACTATATCTTTTGAACTGTCACTTGAAACCACAGAAGAAAGTAGCAGGTAACAGTGGGTTGCTATCATAAAAGTTTGAGCAGGTCTGATGTGTCATCCAGAAAAGGGCAGTGGTACATATATCTGTGCTAGCCTTTATGAGTATGTCTACACTGCAGTTAAAAACCTGCGGTTGGCCCGTGCCAGCAGACAGAGGGCTTGGCTACACTTACAAATTTGCAGCGCTGCAGCAGGGTGTGAAAACACACCCTCTCCAGCGCTGCAAATTGCAGCGCTGCAAAGCGCCAGTGTGGTCAAAGCCCCAGCGCTGGGAGCGCGGCTGTACGTTATTCCCCACAGGGAGGTGGAGTACGGACAGCGCTGGGAGAGCTCTCTCCCAGCGCTGGCGCTTTGACTACACTTAGCGCTTTAAAGCGCTGCCGCGGCAGTGCTTTGAAGTGCTAAGTGTAGCCACAGTCTTAGACTTGCAGTGCTCAGACTAAGGGGCTGTTCAATTTTGGTGTAGACGTTTGGGCTGGGGCTGGAGCCCAGGCTTTAGGACCCTGCGAGTTGGGAGGGACTCTGAGCTCGGGCTGCAAGGTGTCTAATTGCAATGTAGACATACCTATATTAACAGCCATTTTTCATTCTCAGTTATATCTCTGTTGAATTCATTGGTGTTTAATGGGTGAAAATGAAGCCAGAATTTAGCCATAAATGTATTGGAAAGGGATACTCCATGCAAAAGACTAATATTTGAAATTCACCTGTCAGCTGTGTGGATATTGGTCTGTAACTGCACTGGAAGAGGGCCTGGCAGAAAGAGTGAAGAAGAAAGAAAAATGCTTTAATAAATTCATACTCCTTATTCTAATGAATGTTGATAGATTGATTGTGTAACTTTTAGGTAGATTTGAATTGGGATAAATGTCAATGATAATTTAGCTCAGGCAGCCATGTGAAAAGAACTGTTAACTTCCCTAAGAGAAAACTTGACAGCCCAGCTTTCTTAAAGGGCTTTTCTGTCTCCTTTCCCTTTTAATGAAGCCTGTGGTGATTGATGTGTCTCTAACGAAGGATAACACAGGTCATTCCACTAAACAGAAGAGGCTTCTGTGAATGACATCAGAGCCATAACCTAACAGTGGAAACTGGATTATTTCTGTTTCATCTGATAGGAAGACTCTATGACATTACTATAGTATTCTAAAGAAATAGCCACAAATTTCTACTATTATTTGTTTCTGGCACCCATTGAGAGGACCAAGCAAATATTTGATTTCTGTAGAAGTAAATAAAAGAGAGGGGATGGTTTCAGTATTAAGCCCTGGACTGGAAGTGAAGATCTAGGTTCAGTTCCTCTCTCTGTCACAGACATCCTGTCTAAACTTGAGGAAGTCATTTAAGGCTGCTGCTTCTCTCTGTCTCTCTTTTCCTTTTTTAAAAAAAATAAGGCTATTGTATGTTGTTTGAGATCAAAGTCATAACTTGTAGCATTAAGGAGTCAGATTTCATACAATGGATATAATTATTCACAGTAGTGATCTGTTAAGAATGATTTTTTTAAATTACTATTATTTCACAGAATATCAGCTGTTTTTATTTCTCCTCAACTTGTAATAAAAATATTGTTGTTAGTATATCCTGTAAGGAAACTGCTCAATGTGAGGGTAAATCTGACATTTTCCAATCAGAGTAATAAAATACAAAGGTATTATGACTTGAGTGAAGGTTAGCCGTTGGGCATAGATAATTATAATTTTTATAAGGTTGTGCTGAGATTTTTGTCTTGATAAATTGCACAAAAACCTGCTGGGTTCTTCTATTTCTAAACCAGCACGAAACCATATTCAGAGGCCCTTAAAAATGACTTTAATAAATATACATGCTGCCTAGCACACAGCATAATTAAGAGACACTCTCTGTGTGAATGAGGTCTTTGAACAATTTGCACCAACAGAATGTCTCTTGAATCTCACTGCCGTGATGTATATTCCCATTTGCATTAGAACATGCTATTATTGCCATTAAACAGTAATCACACTCACTATATCCTCATCTGAAGCATTTATCATTTAGCAAGCCCACTGTGCCTAGAGGAAAGGTTGGGTATGTCATGAATGCTCATCAAGCTGCCATTCAAGGTAGACTTTTCAGAACTTGGATTCGAACAGGGCTGCCCAGAGGAGGGGGCAAGTGGGACAATTCGCCCTGGGCCCCACAGGGGCCCCGACAAGAGTTTTTTGGGGCTCCTGGAGTGGGGTCCTTTACTCACTCTGGGGGCCCTGGAAAACTCACACGGGGCCCGGGCCCCCAGAGCTTCTTCCACTGTGGGTCTTCGGTGGCAATTCGGCGGCGGGGGGGGGGTCCTTCCGCTCCGGGACCCGCCGCCGAAGTGCCCTGAAGACACGCAGCAGAGGATCCTTCCGCTCCGGGACCCGCCGCCAAAGTGCCGGGTCTTCGGTGGCAATTCGGCGGCGGGAGTCCCCCACCGCCAAAGACCTCAGGCCCCCTGAATCCTCTGGGCAGCCCTGGATTCGAACCAGAGTTAAAGAAATGTATGTGGTTGCTACAATAGCACATTGTTGTCTTCTGATTATATTCAAGACCACTGTCTCTACCCCAGAGTCGGACCTTGTGGGCATATGGTCCCAAAGACACCCTCTCTCTCCCCCTCCTTCCCAACAAACATCCTCTTTGATATCAGTAGTTCAGGACTCTGTGAGACGATGAGAGAAAAAACTACATGACAGATGTTAGCCACTCGAATGCACTCTGATACTACGGTTATGAGCACAGTAAAGAACCTATATAACATAGAAATATTAAATAATTCAATTTTGTTATTATTCAATTGAAACCATAAATCTCCTAAGGTACTCAGAGTTTAAAATGTGTGCTTTAAGAACTACTTATAACCATCTTTTTGTCACACTCCGTTTGTGAATTCTAACATTTAACTGATTCAGTGCCCTGGATCATACAGCATACCTCATGTCAGCATCTTGAGAATACACGCATAACTCTTTTAATTCATTTTTTGTTATGCTAGGGGCTGTGGCATAGGAAGAATAGGAAAATAAAGCTAAAATTAATAAACCAGTAGGAACAAAAATATAAGCACTGACAGTTTCTTGTTCCTGTCAAGGTCCAATCATTAATCTAATAATGTAGAAATCATAATATATAACTGGTATTTAATGGTTTCTAGAGACTGTTTTATTTTTCACACCTGTCATTACAGAGAAATAGTAACAATATTGCTATAGTAGATACATTGCAATATTAACTTTTATTGCTATTTGTATAAGTTTAGAAGCAGGAACACACAAACTTACATTGCAATATTAACTTTTATTGGTATTTGTATAAGTTTAGAAGCAGGAACACACAAACTTATTTTCAACAATAACTCTTTGTCCCATTTTTAAAAGATCTTTCAGATCTTTCTAACCCTTTTTTAGCTTGATTCTTCTCTGCCTTACACCAGTATAAATCAGGGCTAACTCCTTTGACGTCAACAATATAAAACTGGTGTCAATGAAAGGAGAATCAGGCCCTTTATTTCTCTTAGAACTACAACATGGTTTTTATAATTACCCCAGTGATCTGAAGGAAATCTATTAATAACTGTCAAGAAAGGGACTGATGATTTTTATAGTCAGTATAATATGTGGCCACATAGAAGCATGAGTACTGTGGATGAACTCATGAGGACTGAGATTTTAGCAGCTGTTAGGACAGATGAGCAGAATTAGTAGGTGATCAATAGCACATGTTTCACTGTGTTTTGGAAAAACTGTTCTTTCACAAAAGTAAACCTGATTAAGGGCTCAGTTTTGATCTCTGATCCAGATATTCGTGCAAAGTGGTACAATATACATTAGAGAGGGTAGTAGTAGCCTTCTCTCAAAATGATAGCTTCAGTATGGTAATGCTATTCTCCAAGAAATACAATAGGATATGCATCCGACGAACTGGGTATTCACCCACAAAAGCTCATGCTCCAATACGTCTGTTAGTCTATAAGGTGCCACAGGACTCTTTGCTGCTTTTATTAGGATATGCATCAAAGCCCGTAACTGCTGCTGGGCTAAATTCTCTGCTTGTTTAAATGTGTGCAGCTCTTCTAACTTCAGTGGGATTGCACCAATTTACACTGGCAAAGAATTTGGTGCCTGGTGTGTAAGAGGGATGTGTGGCTGTCAATGATTAGCATGAAAATCAACAAAGAGTAGTAGTGTCATGTGAGCAAAGATGAAATTCCTAGTCTTACACACTAGGGGTGAAATCCTGACCCTGTCTAAGTCAGTCGCTAAGCTCCCATTAACTTCTGTGGGGCCAGGATTTCACACACAACCCCCCCCCCCCCATTATTCGCATATATGTGTCTGAAACTGGGGCACATCTCATGAATGCTACATATTTTAGTGAGACAAGGTGGGGAATGTAATATCTTTTATTGGACCAACTTCTCTAAAGTTTGTCTCTCTCACCAACAGAAGTGGTCCAGTAAAAGAAATTACCGTACTTTCCCCACCTTGTCTATCTAATATCCTGGGACCAACATGGCTACAGCAACACTGCATACATATTTTAATGCACTGTCTGGAAGAAACAAAGCACAAGAGTCTCCTTGGGAAAGTATCCAATATGACGCTTGTAGCCTAGGTGTGACTTGAACACATCAAACCTAATGAAACCAAACAACCTTAAGAAAAATCCATACTCAAAACTACCATGTGAACTTGTAATACTCACTGGGGGACTCTGCTGCTAAGCCAATGAATGGATTACACTTCCTCACACTCAACATATGGCTTTTTTCCACTTGTATAGCTACAATATAGCTAATTATTCTTAATTTATTAAGTAATCCAAGTATCATCTATTCCAAGTTACTAACATATTGGTAGGTGCTAACGTCAACATTCTCTTCTGAGCAGTAAGATTGTGTAGTGATCATTATTGGATAAATATAGAACTATTAATTTTATATTAACTCTTTTAGTTAACTGGCACTCAACTGTTTGTGCCATATGGGGCATTTCTCAGCAATGTGACAGGCATGTTATGTTCAGTTTGTGACTGAGGATAGCTGTATAGGCTTGGGCATGCTGTAGACAAAAAGCCAATTTGGGATAATGCCTTTCATTTTGCTCAGAGATAGCACCCATGTCATAAAACATTTCAATCCTAAAAGCAAAATGTTGCAGTTAGAGATGATCACAAACCATGAGCCCAGTTCTGTAACCTTTGATCGTATAAAAGTCTCACTGTCTTCAATGGGACTTTTTGTGTGGATAAGTATCAGCCAAGTGAATAAAGGTGACAGGATCAGGCCCCAAAACCTAGAATCTTATCACCCCTGGACTTTCGGAAAGATCAAATGTGAATCTGGGCTTTGTGGCTCTAATTACAGTAAATATATATATGATTATGATGGGCTGTGTTATGTCCGGCACAGAAATATCCTTGACGCCCATTCTAAGTCAACAGCCAGAGCGAGTCACGTGGTAGATAAAGGCCACTTTGGCATAAACCCACGTATTTCCATGGGCAAATATAAAATACTAGATTTTCCAGGAGCCCTTAGGGGCAGGAGGCAGTTCTTGGATTAATAATCTTTGATGTCTTAATCCTCCCAATACTCCTATGATGCAGGCAGGTATTATTATCCCTATTTTATAAACGGGCATTGTGAGGCACAGAGATGTTAGTGTGCTCCTCCAAAGCCACAAGCCAAATCACAGAGAGAACCTGGAATGCAACTGAAGAGTCCTGATCCTATTCTCACCTTTAGCTCTACTGCCTCCCATTCGCTGCACTCTGGCATTAGGGGAAGAGGTGTAAATGATGTATTCACAACCCACACACCTTTTAGATCTTACACCAAGTGAGACGTTTTTGAGGATATTTAATTTCATTCTAAATGTTCTATTAGAAACATGCATCTCTTGCAACCCCGATCAACTTTTGTGTTATGCTGTGAGCTTTGGGACATAGTTACTGTACTTTGTCAGCTTGCATTGTGTCACAATAATCACAATATAATTTTTGTTGCCATCACCATTCTGCAAAAAATGTTCTCTATTCGCAGGTCAAAATTAGACCTCGTGAAAGAAAAGTATTTTTTTTCTCTTCATGTTTAACTAAATGAGTTAAGAGTTAATACAGGTCATTTCTGATATGTTAACCAAAGAATACAATATGGTAATGAATAACAGGAAAAAAATCTCACTAAAAGTTCTAGAGATAGGAGTAGGTGTAGATAAAACATTGGTAGATAAAACACTAGAAGAGAACTGTAAGCAAACAGGCCTTTATTATGGGATAAGTCAACGTAACACTCTTGCAATGTATGATCATTTGACAATGTGAGACCAATAGGAACTCTAAAGCTGCAAATATCCCTTCCTAAGCTGGCCAAGATCCAACACAACGGCATGGCAGGCTGGGCTATTTTTTAGCCAAAACATTTGATGGACCCACTTACATGAATGCTACTTGTTAAAATAGCCTGTAACTTGCACTACTTGTTCTCCTTCCCCTTCTGTGATAGCGCTTGTCATCTTCCAATTTTACTTAGTCATGAATAACATAGACAACTTAAAAGATGTACCCTTGGGTTAAGAAAAATAATTACATAAATTCCCAGCATGAGCACAGTAAATCTTGTATATTAATGAAAATCTTAAGTGGAAATACTTATTGTAACATGATATTCCATGAACCTTTCTGGTGCCCCGCAGACATGCAGAGTTTATTCTGCCCTCAGTCATGCTGGCATAAACCAGGAGTAACCCTGTGATAAATGAAGTGTGGGGAGTAGCTCCCTTTGATGGACACCCAGCCAGCCAGTTAGCTGTAAAATCCCTCTTGGTAGCTGTTCTTTACTTGCTCTACCTGTAAAGGGTTAAAAAGTCCCCCAGGTAAAGAAAAAAAAAGTGGGCACCTGACCAAAAGAGCCAATGGGAAGGTAGAACTTTTTAAAATTGGGAAAGAAACTTTCCCTTTGTCGTTCGCTGAGGTGCAGGGACATGGAGCAGGAATGCTATAAGCGGGAATGTTGTGTAAGGTTTGAACCAGGTATGAAAAAGTATCTTCCATACCTAGAAGAAATAATTTAGATAGGGAATGTTTAGTTAGACGCTATCAGATTTATTTCTTATTTTGGCTTGTGGATCTCCTCTGTGCCAAACCCTGATGCTTTTGTTTGCTTGTAACCTTTAAGCTAAACCCCCAAGAAAGCTAGTTTGGGTGCTTAATTTTTGGAATTGCTCTTTTAAAATCAAGCAAAAGCATTATTTTATTTCTTTTTGTTTTTAATACAATTTACCTTTTTAAGGACTGGATTTTTGGTGTCCTAAGAGGTTTGTGTATATGTTGTTTGTTTAGCTGGTGGCAACTGCTAATTTCCTTTGTTTTCTTTTGCAGCTCTTCCCCGGAAGGAGGGTGAAAGGGCTTGAGGGTACCAAGTTTTTTCTCCTCCTGATAATTGCTCATTTTAATTAATTAGCCTCTTAGAGCTGGTAGGGCAACTCCCATCTTTTCATGTTCTCTGTATGTGTATATATATCTCCTCACTATATGTTCCATTCAATGCATCCGATGAAGTGGGCTGTAGCCCATGAAAGCTTATGCCCAAATAAATTTGTTAGTCTCTAAGGTGCCACAAGTACTCCTGTTCTATTTGCGGATACATACTAACACGGCTGCTACTCTGAAACCCACAGGAAGGAATTCCCAAGTGCTCCTTCCTGGGTCCAAAGATTTGTTTTTTTTAATTTGGGTGGTGGCAGCATTTACCAAGCCAAGGTCAGAGAAAAGCTGTAACCTTGGGAGTTTAACACAAGCCTGGAGTGGCAAGTATTAATTTTTAAAATCCTTGCTGGCCCCCACCTTCTGTACTCAAAGTGCCAGAGCTGGGATTCAGCCTTGACAAACCCCACTGAATTTCCTAATGCAAAACTCTTCTTGTTGATGGGGTCTAGTTTTCCACCCTGAAAGGTACTACTGTGGAGTATGTTTAACCCCTGGTTAATGATATATTATATGAATTCACAGGTAGGCAGCAAAATGTAATGTGCTGTCTACTGTGCTACAGATAAACCTTAGTAAAAAGCAACACCTTTCAGCGATGTAAGGAGTAACGCCCCTGTAGAGCTAGTTTTAGATGAGAATCAGGCCTGCACTGGAGCCAAATATCACCCATATGGTTGTAAGTTGCTGAGGATGCATCTATATTTGAGTTTGTAGGTGTGAGCCCCAGCTCACGCAGATGAACCCGCCGTAGCACACTTGAATACATGCTCAAGGGGCTGGGTAGGTTTGTACTCAGGAGGCTGGCTGAACTGCCGCATGTGCTACCCTGACCACACTGCTACTGTATTTGTGGGCGATATGTCAAGCAGAGCTACTGTAGGTTCATCTACATGAGCTGGGAATCACACCTCCCGGCTCAAATGTTAGACATAGTCCGGAAATTGTATACATATTCCACAGTAGTAACTTTTAGGGTGAAAAACTAAAGCCCAGCAATAACAAATATTTTACATTAGGAAATTTTAAAACCCTCAGTGTTTAGAACTCCAAATCTATGTCTTTCTCTGGGTACAATTTGTTTCATTCGTATCCTGTAGGATGGAGGAGCAGTCATTTACCTACAGGGTATATTTTACTTCCAAGTGTGAAACATTAAGGCAAGCAGAATGGGACACTAATCCAGACAAACCAAAATGCGTAGCCTCAAAAATGTGACTGATTTGTATCTCACTTTGAAATGTTTCTTCTTGTGCCAAAATCTGCATATTTCACAAACATCATACAGGATGATTCACAGGGCACAGACTTGGTGTTTGTGTCTTTGTGACCTTTCACAAAGGTCACAAAATTGAAGAAGTTTTGCCCCCCTCCACCGTGTGCCATGGTGATTTGATTCCCTGCCTTTTCCAGAGATGCCGAGCACCACAGCACATTGGTAAATCATTGCAAACTCCCATCTACACTCTCCAATATCATTGCAGTCCCCCATGAAAAAAAAATTAGCTTAGCTTCTCCACTCTTTGAGTTTCAACTAGCTCTGGCCAATCTGACATTTCTTAATCTGAACTTGTTTTCCAGGTGACCAGTTCACTTTTTTAAAGTCTTGCAGTCATTATTGTCCGTTAGAATGGTGACATGCAAGATTCTTCAGGCCTGAACCTCCATTTTTCAGTTTTATTGTCTCTGTCTTTCCGTAGCAATTGTCGTAGCAATTACAATTACCTGGATCACAGCTAACCTTTCATTAATATCCACTGCATTCCCATGATTCGTCCATAATTGTTTGCCAAGTCACATTCACAGCTTCTGAGAACTCTAATGCAGGCAAGCTTAGAATGTGAAGTTCAAAATACTAGATTTTAGAAGACTCCGATTTGATTTTAGTCATAAATTTGACCTGGTTTCCAGAGGTACTCAGCAATATAAAAACTGAAGAGAATGGGAGCTGTAATTGCTCGGCACCTCTGACAATCAGACTGTCTTCCTAGCAGTAGCATAATGAATTAAAGGTGTTACATCAAGTTTACACTGGTGTAACTGAGAGCAGAATTTGGCCCATTATGTATAACTGTTTCACCGGAGTTGTTGAGAGAGACACTCTTTACTGGTATAAATTTACACCAGTGGTGATCTTTTAAAACAGCCCAGTTCTCATTTAAGTAGCTAAATAATAGCTGAGTTTCAAAAGTGCTCAGCACCCAGCAGTTCACAAGGTGACACTTAGGAATGTTATTTATTTACATGTTTTACCAGTAGCACCTAGAAGCCAGGGACCCAATGTACTGTGCACTGTAGAGACATATAACAAAGAGCCCCTGCCCCAAACAGTGGTAATTTAAGTGATAGCTAAATAAATAAGTTTGGAAATGTGCTGAAATCTTTTTAAAATCTTGCCCTGATTGTGGGTGCTGAACCATTTTGACAATGTGGCTCTTAAGGTTTTTTACCATTTACTGTTGCTAAAATAGTGCTACACCCTGTTCTAGGTTACAGCTGTACAGTCCCATTCAGCAGATTCGTTTTACCCAGCTACAGCCAGGGGAAGAATTTGGCTGGTAGCGTCTAAAAGCGCTTTGATTTGGGATCCTTCAGGTGCTGTATAAATGTACAACATGATTATTATAATCAAATAAGCAGAGGGTATTACACACACAATGAAAATGGATCTGGAGGCATCTTGCCATTAATGGCTGCCTGCCCAGGTGATCTCTCTCTCCCTCAAAAGTAAACTGTGTGGTATGTCTTCATGTGCCCCATGGGGCTTTTTGTTCTCAGAAGCAATAATTAAGTTATAGGCTTATTTCTCTATACACTTCCCTTCCTTGTCTGCTTATTAATTCAGAGAAATGCCTAGGAGCAAGCTGATGAAGCGAGGTAGATTTGAATGTGAGACATCGTTGTCAGAGAGGAGGAGAGAAAATAACCTTTTTTTTCCCCCCTGCCACCAGGCTGTTTAACTTGCTATAAATTATCGAGAACTGTTAGTAAATTAGTATGCCACCTGGGACAGGCTGTGGGATTATTGTGTGATTTCTATTTACTTTTCTGGAATGGTCTGCAGTCTCAGATGAGTGCTTCTTTCAGGAAACTCACTCGAATAAGAGACAAAAGGCCATTTTTTCTGGGCATAAATTACACTGAGTTTTTAATTAACTTTTAATTACCTGAAAGAGGCTCTTCATAACTCTCAATGTTTTTTTTGTTTTATGACTAAGCCTTTCTGGCTGCTCTTTAGTCCAGGCTCCACACAGCAGGTTGTGTTGTACTACAGTTATTTTGAAGGTGGTCACAAAGATTTTTTTAATAGTGTTACCTCAAACACTTGATAGCGAAGCCAGTAAAACATCCTGCACTTTTAAGCAGTGGCTAACTGTAGTCTGGGACTGTAGTGAATTAAAATATGAGAGGAGGACAAGCCGGAGAGATATATGGGAAAGGCATTTATAAACATAAGAAAACAGTCTTTGATGTATCCAGCGGTGGTGATAATATTAATAGGTATAAAGTACAAAGAAGCAAAGTCGGGAACAACTTGAAGAGTGGAAAAGTAATTTTGAGGATGCTCCAAAATGGAGATGGGCAGGTAATACTCAACCCTAATTTCATAGAGTGCTAGAAAATCAAGTTCATAGGGATAATTCATGTGTCCTGGGCCCGGGGCCAATTCCAACAATGACGCAAAGCCTGCTGCAGCAGGGGACCAATGGATTTTGAGGCCCCTTCCCATCAGGGACAGGCTGACATGGAGTGAAGATCATGCTGCAGTAACAGGTGGTGAGGAGTACAGTCTGTGACAGATTGATAATATTTTTAATATGCTGAACAAATGTTATAGAATTAAGTTACATTTTATGGAATTAAGTTAAACCTTACTGAATTAAGGTTAACACCTTTGGAGTTCATTGTATTAGAAATGCAAATGTTTATGTACTATTGTGAGATTGTATGGAATTGCTTTAGCAGGAAGACAAGATTTATGCAATCCTTGAAAGGTATTAGGAACTTCCAGAAGTCTTTTTGGAACAATATATATTAAATGGATTCCCTAGGAAATATTTTCGGGTGATGGGAATGCAAATTCTCCCCTCCGAAGCCAACCCTTTGAAGATCTGTGCTGGGGGGAGGGACCCATTGTGCATACATTACATGCTTCTGGAAACCCTGATTTGCTTAAAGAGGAAACTGAACATGTTATGAATGTGCTTGTTCTGAGCTGAAGCTCTGATGAACTTGAAGCCACTAGGGAGGGCCGTTGAAAGACTATTCTTGCCAGAGCCCATGTGAGAATTGGGATAAACCCTGGCAAGCTTATAAGCATGCATGTAGGTTCTTTGATTCGTTTTAATATGTTTCCTCTGTAACACTTTTTCCTTTAAGAATGAAGTAGACTTGCCTAGAAAACTCTGTTTGGTAACTTATATTTGTAACAATCACTGTATCCATTTCTGATTAGAAATTAAGCAGGTTTGTTTTGACAGGCTGTCTTTGCTGGGGAATCGGCAGGGAAGGTAGGGAACCTCCCGGGATCTCCACCCGAGAGAGGCAACAGCTGGGCAGCTGGAAGCCTGAGAATGGGCTACTGAGGGGAGATACAGGTGCAGCTGCCCTGAAATGTGACACAAACTACTTTGTGCTAATTTAAAACTCTCTATTCCTTTCTCTGTAGGTTTTTATACCATGCTCATCACCGTAGCTAACTGAGCACCTTCCAGTAATTCATTAAAACCTGCATCTTGTCGGGGGTTAGACTAGATGACTCTTGCAGTCCCTTCTAACCCCATGGTTCTATGATTCTATGATTAAGCCTTGCAGCTAACATCAGCCATGTGTTTTTTCTCTCGGCCTCTCCCTAGGGGGAGAAGTATGTGTGAGATGCAGTGATTTGTTTTGGAAGGTTTATGTGTACGCATGCACCACACGCAGAGCTATCTATGTTAGAAAATGGAAGTTCAAAGAGATGTGCCTGGCACTTACAGCAAAAGTTTTGAGGCTTGTGAAGGTCTTTTCCTATCATCGTTCATTCCACAGTCTCAGGCTGGCCCTGGAGAAAGTGTCATCTCCTGCACATACAAGCTTTACCCGTTACTGTAGAAAGTGTCATTGTGCCAATGGAATGGAGTTATTAACCACAGTCTCCATCCCGGAGCTTTAGTCAATCTTTTAGCTATCCTGGGCCCAGGCCTTTGTGTGCCTTGAAGATGAGGACTGATCCCTTGAACTTGATTGAGTAGTCTATGGGAAGCTAGCATAGTCTGCTGAGGACAGGTTTGATGTGCTCATGGTAGCCTGTGTTATTGTGGAGACACACTGTAATGTTCTTTATTGGTTGTAGTTTCCTAAGGGCAGAAGGCTTCATGCCCAAATATATTGCATTCCTGTAGTCCACTCGAGGTGAAAAAAGACATGAATAACTGAGGCCAGGTAATTGTTTTCCAGGATGGCAGGGAGTCTTCTAGCCAACTGGAGATGGTATAAAGATTACTTGTGAATGCCACTATGTGAGAGCTTAGCATGAGAAATCCAGGGACACCACTAAACTGAAGTGACCAATTATGCGTGTGTGCCTTCAATTAAAGGAAGTTGCACTAAGGCTGCAAACTCTTTCAAATGTTTTCCTCTGCCTCTCAGTATAACCTCTGTCTTGCTTGTGTTCAGCTTCAGCCAGCTGTTCTTCATCCATGTGCTGATCTTATCTAAACCCTGGTAACGGTATATGGTGATACGTGTTGAAAGATAAGTAGAGCTGTATCATCTGCATATTGCTAGCACTTGAGTCCATGTTGTCTGACCTGTTCATTTAGTGGCTGCATGTAGGTGCTGAATAGCACTAGTGAGAGAGAACAGATTATGGGACTCCACAAGAGAGCAGTCTAGTGGTGGAGGTGCAATTTCCTATCACCACTCATAGAGGGTGTCCCTCTGGGAAGGACTCATTCCATCATTCCATTTTAGCACATTACCCAGTACCTCTGCCACCACTCTTAAGTGTTGATGGTCAAGGCTAGTGCACAGTTATCAATGATTCACCAGATCCTTGACACACTGTGCTGTGGATGGAGTGCTGCTGTCCTGTAACAGGCTTTGGAATTAGGTGAAGGGCATGAATTTTGGTGGTTAAATCAGAATCTATGGTGATTCATTATTAAGCTTTTGATGCACATTTTATTTTAGATTAAATAAAACTGCACAAAAAAGAACAAAAACTAAAGTCTACGAGAGAGTATGGTGTGTGCCTCCTCTATGATATGCTGCATGATCTCCTTACAAAACGTCAGTTACCTTCTGCAAACAGCAGACTCTTAGATAGAGAAAATAAAATCATATGTTACAAGGCTGCCTACATGCAAATAAGAACTTGAATTTCTAGGGGATTCAGAATATCTCCCCATTTATTGTTGCCCTTTCTAGGGAATATTTCAAGAACTTATGTTCTTATGTCCCTTTACTGTTTAACAGGAAAATTTCCTCAATTGTTGCCCTAATTCCTTCCACAGACTCATGGTCCCTATACCCTCCTGTCATAAACAGATAGTTAAGGGTTAATGCCTCTTTTACCTGTAAAGGGTTAAGAAGTTCACCTAGCCTAGCTGACACCTGACCAGAGGAGCCAAAGGGGGACTGGATGTTTCAAAAGGAAGGAGGGAAGTTCCCTTTGTCTTGGTCAGTTTCAGTTTTTGCCGGAGTGGAAAAGATCAAGGAATCAGCCTCATATCAGAGTAGTGAGTATTAAGTAAGGAAATAAATAGGTTTATGTTTATTTTCTTTTTGTAATTTGTATTGGCATTAGGGGGATAATCAAATTGGGTATTCTTGTGTGTACTAAGGTTTTTGCCCAGGGTAACATCCTGTGTTTTGAATCTGTTGTCTGTGAGATCAGCTTGTATGCTATCTCCCAGAGGTTTTTTTCTTTTACCTTTCTTTTCTTTAATTAAAAACCTTCTTTTTAAGAACCTGATTGATTTCTCCTTGTTTTTAGATCCAAGGGGTTTGGATCAGTGTTCACCAGGGAATTGGTGGAGAAGTCTCTCAAGGCTACCCAGGGAGGGGAAGGTTTTTTTGGGGGGGGGGGAGACAGAGTTTTCAAAATGACTCAAATATTTGGATGGTGGCAGCATATTAATCTAAGCTGGTAATTAAGCTTAGGGGTTCACTTGCAGGTCCCCACATCTATACTCTAAGGTTCAGCGTGGGGGTGGAACCATGACACCTCCAAATTCAAGACTTAGGAGTGCACAATCAAATGACTTTGCAGTACTCGATGCCTGTCAGGAATCACTTAACGCTGTTATTGGTCTGAGGGAAAAAACAGTTGCTAAGTGTGGGCTGATTTCTACTTGCATCTTAGAAATGAGAGCATGTCAATCTGAAAACAAAAGGAGAGTGAGAACTTGTAAAACGAAATCCTGCAAATTAAAGTTGAGAGGTAAATGTTCGACGGAACACCTGGGCAGTTTCCAAACATGGGAACAATGCTGGAGCACAGCAGCAAATCACTAAATGAGGTGGCTTATTTTTATCCCTTATGACTAACATAGGCTTTTATAAGACTATTTGTTTGAGTCAAAGGTGAAGATATGCAATTCTCTGTTCCTTTTTATACTGGGCATGTATGTGCCAACACAATAGCTGATTTCAACACAAGATGTGCACATCTGCATATCTGATATTAAAAGTCAGCCTTGGATTGAATAAGCCCCCTCCCCCCCGCCTTAAAGTTAACTGTAAGACACCGAGAGTACCCAAATCTTAGCTCTAAACATCAGTACAGGGGATTGAAATTAAATGGCCTGTGATATATAGGCAGTCCAACTAGATGATCTAATGGTCCCTTCTGGTCTAAAAGATGTGAATCACTGAAGGGGTTAATAAAAATCACCTTCTTGCAAAGTAACTTTGAATGATAAAAGCAAATAATGTTGGGTATGAACCCTGATTAATAGTTACTTCCATATGAGCCATAGTTGCTTGTCTTAGTTTAGTTTTTCACTAAGAGGATTGGTCAGGTTAGGGTGTAATGTGAAAATATTCTGGGGGTGTCCCTTGCCCCACATTGCTCTGTTAATGTGTATTAGCACTTTTCTGTATCTCTTTTGGTACTTCCACTGCCTCCATTCCTGTCGTATCTGAGTGCCTTGCAAGCATTAATTAAGTCATTCTCATAAATTCTCTGTAAATTAGAGAAGTATTTTCTAAAGATGGGAAAATAAGCCCCAGAGAGATTAAGTGACTTGTCTAAGGTCACACAGGAAAGTTGTGGCAGAGCCAGGAACTCAGCCCATCTCCTGAATTTCAGCTCCATCCTTCATCCTCAGTCCTATTCTAGAGGAACCAACTTTATGATCTATGGGCCTGATTCCAGTCCCATTGAAGAACATGGCAAAACTCTCATTTACTTTAATTAAGGCTGATGGCTGATGTTTTCCGACCTTTCTGTAGCTTTTTCACTTAAAGGAATTTAACAAATAAATCAATCACTTGCATTTTTTTTTCTTGTTGCTGCCATACCCCTAGCTGAATGTGTTAAAACCTCCATTAGCATTCCCTCACTTGCAAGTACACAAAGCTCTGGAATTTCAAAACAAAATTACTTTGAAAAAAAAAAAACCCAATCTAACTAGAGAGGGTTGGAAACTTTTTACCAAAACAAAATATAATTAAAAAACTGGAGTAAGGGGATTTGTTTCCTGTTTTTCTATTTGCTTGATTTTTAATTATTTATTTATTTTGCATTAAAATGTGGCCCAAAATAAGAAATCATATCTAAGATATTGTGTTTAGAGAGGGAAAAATGCATCCCTTAGCTATGATGGCATATATATCTGAGATAGGGAGCCCCACTCCAAAATAGCCAATAGCCCAGTGGTTGGGGCACTCACTAGGAGGTGAGACATCCAGGTTCAAGTCGCTGCTCTGCCTAATTCAGAGCAAGGACTTGAACCTGCGTCTCCCACATCCCAGGAGAATGGCTAATGAATACTTCATTATTTATACAAACTGAAACACCTCCAATAGGAGTGTGCTGTCGCTTTCATTTTCTCTCTCTCTCTCTATTTCTCTCTTCCGACCCTGGACCTCAACACTGATACGTTTACATAAAATATTTCTGTTTTGAGGAAACAGCGTTTTTTGGTTGAAAAAATTGAGGCAACTTGTTTGTGACTAGCTCTAAGCAATACCACCTGATCTGAAAACGGAGAGAATCAGAACAGGGAGTTCTCTTGGCAGATTTGTAGGTTTTCTAAAAACCTATCTTTATAAAAAAGTGGGCATTGCAGAGCTGCACAAGCTTGAATCCTGATCTAAAAGACATGCTCTAGGAATTATTTTGGAGTTCTCTGGCCTGTGTTAGATGGGAGGTCAGACTAGATGATCACCACAGTCCCTTCTGGCCTTGCAATCTATGAAAGGTTTGCTATTTACAGTTCTGCTAGAATCTGAGACAGAAGCACTGAATGCTGTTAAATGTAAAAGCTTTATTCTCCAGTGAAATCCTTTCTTTATTAATGAGATTCAGCCTGATGGGATCAAAAATTACTTTAAAAGACATTTCCTTTTTGTTCTTCAAGGGCTTTTTTTCCAGTCCATTTGGACTGGATATCAAAGATAAGGGAAAATATTTCACTAGAAAAAGCTTTTATAATTAAGCTTTGTAGCCTACATAAGTGAGATGTAGCTTAATTTAAGTGGAAATTAATAATTATATTTCCAAGGCATGCTTTTGGTGCCCCAATAAATCACAAAATCGGTTGTGCATTACATGGTACGGGCTTACGTCAGCTCTTTCCTTAAGGTGCGTATGTTACCCTGTATTTTAGAGGAGAAGGACTGTGTAATATTTAGCTAGTGCTAAACCATCATATAGGTTCTTACAGGAGGAGGTGCTTACTGAAGTGGTCTCAAAACCCCAGTCAGGTTTCTTCCCAGTGCCAGCTACCTTTTTTGTACTTTTCTCTACATTTCAGGAGAGCGCTGGTCCTAGAATTCAAATATGTGAGCAAATAAAATGTATGAGACTGGCTTTTTCTAGTGTTTCTAGTGTATCGTAACCCCATGGGTGGTGGGGCAGGTAGGAGAAAGAGCGTCTGTAACAGAAATACATATACACTTAGGACACATCACAAAGCTCAAATGTTTATAAAACATAAAATAAATGCATTATATTTCCCCAAGCAGCCTGGCAAGGAGAAGAGGAGAATCCTCTTGAAGCTCACTCCAGATTATTTCAGTGAGAGTTAATTGTATTCTGTGAAGATGAAGTGAAAATATGGTCCCCAGCTGGGAGAGCAAAAACAATTGGTTCCCCCGCATAAAGACACTGAGATCTTGTTCAACGCCCATATGCTAAATATTTAGCCATGGAAACTGCCTTTCTTCCCTTCCTGTCTTCTTCTTCTCTATTCATTGTATGCTAAACTAATTATTGCTATTCCTGTAATTCCCCTTAGAGTAGGGGTAGTCAATAGGTGGACTGCAGGCCAAATCCAGACCTTAGAGTCTAGTGCTGTCTTTGCTGCCAACAGATTTAGAGCCAAACAATCCCCACTTTCTGTTGTGTCCTTTCATTAGATTAAGACACATATGAAGTCATTTGTTCTGCATGCAGTATCCTGCTTGGAAAACACTGTTGTTGTGCTTTGTGATGCCCTGAGGCAGAAAATATATGCATTCTTAACTGGAGAGGAGGGGGAGAAGGTGGGATCTGTAAAGCAAATACTTGAATTATAATAATGTGCAAAAAATCCAAACTTAAAAGATTAATGTCTGCCCGCTCCATCTGGGAAATCATAACCAATTGTGGAGATGTTAGGTCTTCCTCTCATTCTTTCTTTTCCAATATATAGAGAGAAATTAGCCCATTTCCATTGTGCAATCTAATTTTCATTATTTCTTCAAGTCGTGCAGAATGTCCGTACTCTATGAGAAGTATAAAACCTGGTTATAGAACATTCCCCCTACTGTGACAAGAATTGATGGTATGCCTCCCCCACTGCCATTACTAATCAAACTGTTGACTTAGACTAAACCTGGGTGGAAACACTATCCAATTTAGTTCTTGCGTTTTAAAGGCAACCAGCTGGGAGAGAGATGTATATTTTACCCCACGTAACAGGATGATATAAGATTTTGCTGTTTTTAGATACGTAAATTATACACCCAATACATTAGATGGTCCCTTCACTCACACAGCTTCCAGTAGCCGTGCCAGTGTTTGACCTTGAAGAGAACCGCAGGACTGCTGTTTTTCTTGTACCCCTGTTTACATTGCAGTGTCTTAGAGTACCATAATATGATGCTGTAGAAACATACAAGTTTAGTCCAACACTGATACCCATGTAAAATGAAGTTAATTATCTTGCACCTTTAGAGTCTAAATATGGCTTATCTATACTGTAATAAAACACAGTGACTAGCCCAAGTCACTTGCAGGGCTTGGGCTGTGGAGCTGTAGAATTGCAGTGTAGTCATTTAGGCTTGGGCTGGAGGCCAAGCCCTGGGACCCCATGAGTGGAGAGGGTCCTGGAGCTCAGGCCTCAGTCTCAGAGCTCAGGCTCCAGCCTGAGTCCGGATGTCTACACTGCAGTTTTATAGTCCTGCAGCCCATGCCAACTGATACAGGCCAGCCACATGTGTTGTATTGGAGTGTAGACATCCCATAAGACCCAAAACCACTTACACGAAGTGCTTAGAGTGCTTAAAGTTAAGAATGTGCTTGCATGCCCTACTGGGTTGACTGGGAGTGCCAGCTTAGATGTTCATTCTCTCTCTAGCACACTTCATGTGCTACCATTCTAGCTGGTTACCAGCTCATGTTAACATCTTGAGCCCTGTAAGGTTCATTGCGCATCACAAGTGTCTAGCACACTGTTGATACTACATAATAAATAGCACAGCTAGTAGTGTCAGATTCAGAATGATTAACTAAATTGCTCTACACGGTTTCTATTAGCCCTACGAGGAGTGTTTCAAATGGCCTTTGATTTTTTTGTCCTGGTTTTGTGTAAGTCCAGTAGATTTCTCAGGGGCACGTCTTAACAGTCCCACCTTATATAATTGACATTCCCTAATTACAGTTCACTTGGAAATCAGCTACTCTTCTGGAATGACCTCCTGAGATTTATCTGTGATACTTAAAAATTTGCAGGAGGCCCCTCAAGAAAACATAAAAAGCTCTATAGAACTGAAAATCAGAGCTCTAGAAGAAGCTATGAACAACTAGAGTGTAACAATAACACAGTATCAAGGAATATAAATATGGGGCGGGGGTTCGAGTGCATCTGGGCACTTACTAAATTCAATAAACAAACACGAGCCAGTTTTCTAGCTCTTGTTAACGTAAAACAACTGATACAAATGCATCAATAACATTAGGGTTTGTGAGGGGTGATTTAGGGACAGCCACAGGAGAAATCCTGCAAAATAAAACTTGTACCTTCAAGGCATTTTATTCCTCTCTCTGCTTGGAATTATCTTGGGTTGATTCTTAAGATATTGTTTTTCACTTGTATGGGAGTAAGGGGTCCATAACTCATTTCAGCTGTGCCACTCATGAGTTATCAGGTCTTTCATACCGTCTGAGATAAAAATCATAACCCATGGCAGTCCATTTTGTGTGTTTTATGAATGCCCTCTGAGAAACAACATCTCATTTACAATTGGAGCCTGGAGCGAGAGTAATTTTTGCATCAACTGAGCACATCTAATAACACATAAATAATGTAAATTGTAAAAACAACAAAAATAGACAGGTTAGTTACTTACGTTTGAAAAATGTTGAGAATGTGGCTGCAGTGCTGATGAACTGTTAACCACTGTCCGGAAATCTGTATTTTGTTACAAAGAACAGTTAGTTCCAAAACTCAATGAGTATGGTATGTGAGGCACATTAATCAGCAGTTTTAAGCTATGTCATCGCTGAGGGCTGGATCCTCCAGAGTATTGAGCACTCTTGCCCCAGTCCAAGGCACTTAATGTCCCATTAATGGAAATTAATTGACCTCAGTGGTACAGCTCATAAGTTTAGGCACATTCTTAAATGCTTTGCTATATCGAAGCCAGAGTGCTCAGCACTTTGCAGGATGGAATCCTAATAGCCACTTCAATAGGGGTTCACTTTAATGTAAAAACTTCAATAGGACTTGAAGATGGTCAACACCTCACGGGCAGCATTCAGCATCTTATTAGGAAGGGTCTGAAATATTTAAAATATTTTAAAAGTGTTGCTTTTAAGCTTGGTTTATAACACAAAAGAATATTAGTTATTTTAATTTTAGAATATTTCAGGTTTTGTTTTTATAAAACCACATGAATCAAGTGCTCTCTCTTCCTTGTTTACAACAGAAAGCTCTATTATTGCAAGACCATAGATAATTCCTCATGATCATTCCTCATGTTACTTAACTACTCTCTCATTTGAGTATTGTGAGAGGTAATAGAGAATCAGTGCTGGAATTACAGCTAAGAACAATTTTGCTGATGTTATACAGATGTTATGGGATTACCCATGTGCTATGTATTTTTGTTTGGTGGGGGGTTTTTTTAGACTTGCTAATTAAGATAAACTTTTATGTTGAGTTCAGATTTTGAATGGAGCCATGTTTTGTTCTGTTAGAAGTCCTAGAAACACATTCTCAAAGTATCTCCAATTATAGTGCAAGTGAAATGTTTTTTACTAAAGTCTAGCTAAAAATACCATCTGGAAACCCACGATGGTTCATTTAAAGTAGTAGATAGCAGTAGTTGTAGTAGCAAGATGTTGCATTAGTCTTCCGCAGTTCAATGGGACTACTCTGTGCCTAAAGTTAGGCATATATGTTAAATCTTTCTGGGATCAGGGATTAAATTTGCTAGTTCCACGAATGCAACATCCTGATACTACTACTGTCCACTACTTCCAATGAACCAGAGGGTTTGCAGATGGCATTTTTGCCCCAGAGCGCGCGTGTGTGTGTGAGGGTTGGCAGTATGAATTTGGAGACATTTGGTCCAATTTCTGAGAATTTGATGATTACTACAGTTATGTTCAGACTGGAAGCATTTTATGTACCTATCACACTGTTGGCCCTTCGTAATCATAACATTATTAAGATAAAAATAAGAGATGGAGTAATACTAAGAGGTCCAACACTTTTTATTTACTGTGTTTTGACCTGTAGAAATGCTAATGAATGGGGTGGGGGTGGGGGTCTTTTTGTTAATTTAAGGCTGCCAGGTGCTGGGACCAAATCCAGAATAATCTCCAGCTCCTCCTTCCTCCCACAAAAGCCGTTGTTGACACCGTACTGCACGTTGGCTATATGTAGGGAAGGGAAGTGGGGAGGCCTGTGGTAACTTGCTGGAGGATTCTCTGCAGCTTGAGGTCTTCAAACCACAATTTGAGGACTTCAATAACTCAGACATAGGTTAGGGGTTTGTTATAGAAGTGGATGGGTGAGATTCTGTGGCCTGCATTGTGCAGGAGGTCAGACTAGATGATCATAATGGTCCCTTCTGACCTTAAAGTCTATGAGTCTATAACTCCATCTTAGGCTGATCATTGGAGGCCTGATTCAAAGCCCAGGGAAGTCAGTGGGAGTCTTTCCACAGACTTCAGTGGGCTTTGAATCAGGTGTTACATCATCAGCCAGAAATGAGTGCTGAAGTACAGTATGTCGAACCCTCACCCTGGTTCCTGTTCAGCACTCTTTCCTATATTGACTAACACCTTTGAGTTCAGTGGGAGTTTTGACCTGAGAAAAGAGTGTTTAAAAAGCACCTTTAAAACAATTAGATGAGAGTCAATTAGCTTTTCAAAGCATTGCACAGACATTAACTCATCGTCACAATATTCTCGGGAGGTAAGTAAAGGCGTATTATCATTCTGACTGGATAGTTGGGGAAACTGAGACACAGAAAAGTTAACCACACTGAATCTTTGACGAAACAGGGAATAGTTCTCAGAAATTTCTGCATCTCAGCCTTAAAATCAACCCACTAAGGAATGCCTTTCTTCTAATATCCAACCACAGTATAGTTTAAAAAACAAAGCACTTCATCAGTACAGCTCAGTTCATCCTGCCTCTTGTGTATGGAAGGTTCTTCCCCTGCATCTCCCTATTTTTCTTAACATGCCCCCCTGACTCTCAGATCTGGTAGATATATGCTGTGTTTTAACCTAGGTAATAATGATGTCTTACTTAGCAAACAAAGACTGACATAGCTACTGAAAACTGCTGTTGTATGATGGACGCGTCCCGGTGACTGGACTGTGCTGTGCTGTGACTGAATAACAAGCACTCTTCTGATGAGGTGCATCTTCAATGGCTAGTAACATAACATGAGCCATAAATAATTATTAGTAGTAAGTTAATCAGTCTTTGTTATTCACTCCTCCAGGTCTTCTGCTCAAATGCAATCCTGAAGTCGGACATGTGCCAGTGCAGAGACCTGGGCATGGTACTGTAAACTTTGAGGGAGGGCCTGTCTGTCTTCTGGTTTTTTACAGCACCGTGCTGTGCTCTTGCCACTTTATGTTGTACAGGAGCAGTCCACTGTATGTGGGACCAACTGGATCTTCCCAGTATCAGAGGCGTAGCCGTGTTAGTCTGGTTCTGTAGAAGCAACAAAGAAGACTGCTTGCATCCGAAGAAGTGGGTATTCACCCACGAAAGCTCATGCTGCAAAACGTCTGTTAGTCTATAAGGTGCCACAGGATTCTTTGCTGCTTCTATGGATCTTCCCAGTGGCTTTCACTTGGGCTTAATTGATCTTCTGTTATATGTTGGTGATCTGGGCAATATCGCTACCAAGTAAATTTTACTTCTATATTTCTTTTTCACAGTCTTCTCCCTGAAAGTAATGGTAGCAAAACACAGGAGTCTAAATCCTTCATTACACATCTTTTACTACATATGTAGGCCCCTACCAAATTCATGGCCATGAAAAACCTTGCCATGGACCATGAAATTTGGTCTTTTGTGTGCTTTTACCCTATACCATATAGATTTCATGGGGAGACCAGCATTTCTCAACTTGGGGGTCCTGACCCAAAAGGTAATTGTAGGGGTTGCAAGGTTATTGTAAGAGCATTATGGTATTGCCACCCTGACTTCTGTGCTGCCTTCAGAGCTGGGCAGCAGCAGCAGCACAGAAGTAAGGGTAGCAGTACCACAACCCCCCCTACAATAACTCTGTGACACCCCCAGCCACCCACCCACCCACCCTCCACAACTCCTTTTTCGGTCAGGAGCTCTACAATTACACCACCATGAAATTTCAGGTTTAAATGGCTGAAATCATGAAATTTACGATTTTTAAAATCCTATGACCATGACATTGACCAAAATGGACCATGAATTTGGTAGGGCCCTATACATATGCAAGAAATCATGTTAGTATTTTTCACTTACATTATAGCTCTCTTTTTTTTTTTTTGCTGCACTCCAAGACTGTGACACAAGTCTATACTTTATCTTAATAGCTTGCCTGACAATTTAAATGACAGGCTCTCTCTTTGAAACACTCACATAACTCCAATTAATGCTAATGTGAGTTATGCATGCACATCAAGAGATGAATACATACCTAAGTGTCTTTGTTGCTTATTTAGATGCCATAAGGTTAAGAGGAAAAGTCAGAGATAATTTAATAGAGTTTTATAGTTTCACTGAGAAATAGTGGAGGATTCCAAAGAGAATGATGAAAAGCTATAAAAAAAAGTTATGAAAAGCTTAATTGAAGTTTAGAAGTGATTAAAATCTATTCTGGTTTCTGGGTCCAAAGCCATTCAAGAAAGTATTTATTCATTTTGAGCTAAAACCATCAGCAGTCACTATTTGAATCTTCTCTCCTGACAGTATGTCCCAGTTACATTCACAAAGCAGTCACAAGATCTTTTGCTAAGGGGAAGATCTGTTGCTACTTGTCCCATTTGAAAAAAAAATCAAAACTTATGGAAAGTGCCCAATGAGTGTGTAATATTTTATCTGGAATATCACCCTCAATAAACTGTACTAGTCATGGGGTACATGTGAGTCTTTATGTATTAGTGGACTAGTGATGTGGATATCCAGTATACTAGCAGAGGGAGGGGTGTGTGTGTGTGTGTTTGTGTGTGTAAAAACAGAAGATAGTAGTTCTGGTCTTTTTAGATAAGAGAATGAGAGACAAATATTGTATATACTGCTCAACTAAGGACTTGGGCAAATCATTCCCTCCTACACTATCTATGAAGGGTGCAGAGAACTCTTTCAAACTTGGTATTACCAGCAGTTGCAATTGTATAAAGTGTCTCACAATATTTGTGTGTTTCATGAAGTCCAGCTCCTGGAAGCAAGTTATTTGGTGAGAATCTCATCTTTCATTTAAAAACATTCGAAGTCTCAAGCCCTCATTGTTTCATAAAAAAAGCTGGAATCTGCCTCCTGATTTTTGGACACGTGGGGTTGGCAATGCTGCAAATGACCAAAAGTCGTGGATGGATAGAAGTTGAGCCTAAGTGGCATCATGCCCTCACTCTTTCAACCCTGTAGAAGCCCCTTCATGTGAGCTCTGTGCAGGGGCGGCTCTAGCTTTTTTGCCACCTCAAGCACAGCAGTCAGGCTGCCTTCGGCGACACGCCTGCTGGAGGTCCACCAGTTCCGCAGCTTCCGCTTACCCGCCGCCAAATTGCCACTGAATCCACGGAACCGGCGGACCTCCCGCAGGCATGCCACCGAAGGCAGCCTGCCTGCCACCCTCACGGCGACCGGCAGGGCGCCCCCTGCGGCTTGCCACCCCAGGCACGCGCTTGGAGTGCTGGTGCCTGGAGCTGCCGCTGCCTCTGTGTCATGTGGGCCTCATAGGTTTTGTGCTATGTTTGGCGGAGCCAAACAAGAGTCTGTCTATATGTCATAATTCCTACACAAATACCTGAGCATATGCCCATGGGAACTGATGTTTCCCCTGTTAACATTTAACTCTTCTAGACATTTCTCCAGGAATATAATGGGGAATGGTGCTAATAGCTAGGCCTTGCTAACCCAGCCTTATCCCGCCTTGGATTGCTTGAGATTTGCCAGATTTCCCATCAGATTTTAGGACAGTTGTTTGGAACAACAATCTCTACGCATACCAGGGGTGACCAAACTTAGAATTACTCTTTTAACTTTGGCCCTCCAACATCATTTTTACATAAATGCGTAATCTGTCTGATTTGTTATTGTTTAGTTTAAAACCTGCCAAAGATCTAGCCAGGTGGACAGCTTTACAAGAGTAGGTTCAAAGGGATGAACGAAAGTCTGCTGGTCTTCATAAAATCTATAAATAACAATCTTTGTTTTAACAGTATTTTTTTAATTACCACATACCCCTATGGAAATCAGTGTTTGACACATGATACAGAACTGTAATAACTTATCTTGAAAACAAATGAATGTTTACGATATAGATGACAGCTTTACTTTCTCTTTTGTCTGTGAGAGAATAGGCTTATTCTAATATGTTTCAGACTCTCAGTATCTTACTATGTTCGTTCACCAAACTTTGTATTTAGAAATTCATCTTGAGTATAATGAGAACAATCTGTGTGGTTTGGTTGTTGTTGTTTTGTTTTTAAATAATGTGTAGATATAGTCATCATTGTGAATTAGGTATCAGCCAACCCTGTCTACAGTTACTTTCATAGAGGTTTATCCCAAACATTGCCCAGTTGAGAATTGCATTAGCAACCTGTGAGGAAGCTGGTGAACCACACAAGGAAGCACATTATAGCTGCATTCAGCTTTAATACCGAGGTGTGGCCCATGTAGAATACTGGTCCTGGTATGCAGTGCTCCATCTTGATCAAGGAAATGCAATTTTATAGTATAGAACTCTTTTGGGACCATATTTGGCCCATGAGCTGCACATCGGCCAGTACTGCTTTAATTTATACAATTAAATGCATTTTATTTGAATATTGTGTCCCTACAGGGGATCACAAAATGCTTTACTCAGAGTTTATAGACAACTAAAGAGGGGAAAAAAGACATTAAGATGTGATGAGAATGAGAGGTAAAACTTGTAAAGATAACATTTCTATAATCCCCCCCTTATAGATTCACATAAAAATTGCATATTTCACACTCTCATGTAAATCATACAATTAAACAATATAGAAAATCAGTGAATCATATGTTGGTTAGAGGCTACATCCTGCTTACTTCCAGTTACATGGACTAGTTACATGCATAAGGCAAGCAGGATTTGGCCTCATACTGTTGAAATATTTTGTTAAAACTGAGAAAAAGAATTAGTGTTTAGTGCTAGAGGTGTATGCAGGATGGCCCCTGATTCAGCAAAGTGCTTGAGCCTATAAGTCTCTCTCTGTTCAGCAAAGCACTTCATGCTTTACTTTAAGCACACGAAAAATCCCATTGACTGTCTGTGTAGAAGTAAATGGGAATGCTCCCTGTGCTTAAAGTTAAGCATGTACTTACATATCCTATTGAATCTGGGCTTGTGAATAATCTATTTACAAATTTCTTGCTGAGGGACAGAGGCAATAAAAGCTCAGTTCAGCTATTGTATCTGTGCAAGTTTACCAGGGAGTCCTATTTTTTAAACTGCAGTTCTACTCCAAAAAGTGACTGAGGCCTTGTCTACACTATGCACTAAATTGCCACCGCTGCGATCAATGCAGCTGCATCTATTTAATGGGTCTGGTGAAGACACAATAAGTTGATGGGAGAGCACTCTGATGTCGACTTAATTAATCCACCTCAACGAGAGGCGGAAGCTTTGTCGAAGGAAGAGCTTTAAGTGAATGTAAGTTATGTCAACTTAAGTTATGTAACGTACATAACTTAACTAGCGTAACTTACATTGACTTACAGCATTAATGTGGAGTAGGCTTAAGTAAAAATACCATTGTGCTTTACGCAAGGCACAGTCAACCTGTGGAACTTTTTGCCAGAGGATGTTGTGAAGGCCAAGACTATAACAGGGTTCAAAAAAGAACTCGATAAGTTCATGGAGGATAGGCCCATCAATGGCCAGGATGGGCAGGGATGGTGTCCCTATCCTCAGTTTGCAAGAAGCTAGGAATGAGTGATGGAGTGGTAAGTTGATCACTTACCTGTTCTGGTAATTCCCTTGGAAGCACCTGGCATTGGCCACTGTCGGAATACAGGATCCTGGGCTAGGTGGACCTTTGGTCTGACCCAGTATGGCCATTCTTATGTTCTCAATAGATGCTCCCTGAGTGTATTTGTTGTCATTTCTGCTTCCACTGCTGACTGCCATTCACTCTTGTTTGCAATGCAGAGCCACCATAACTATGGGAGAGAGATCAGGATTCTCTGCTGGCTTGTGCATCATCAACTGAATATTTTAATTGTTTTGATTGTAAAATTTGTACTGTTGTTGATGTGTGAGCCAGAAAGAACACAGCTGGACTTTGAAATTCCATGTTGCATTTGCTGGGCTAGTGGTTAGTAAAATAATCTTTTTATTTACAAGCTGAGTATGTTTGATCTGGAGACATGATACAAATGGAACCTCACAATGCCATTTTCAAAAGCCACGTTGTAAGATTCAGGCAGGCTTTGAGGGTGAAGAAACTGAAAGGAGTTTGATTCTTATTAGATTCTGCAACAAAAATACTGAAAGCCCTATATGAAGTCCACGCAATCAGACAGACAGCAGCTGCAACTTTTATTAGGTTTGAGTCAAAGTAATATCCTGAGATAAAAAGGAAATGCAGATAATTGACTGGCATTTATTTTTGCAAAGCCAGTCAGAGATTGCTATCTGATCCAAACACAGAGAGCACTGTTCAGCCATATGAGGATGTTACAGACCAGTTTCATCCCTGGTGTGTCTCTATTAACTTCAGCTTAGTTACAGCAGTGATTAAGCAAGCCGTTTGTTTGTAAAAATAGCTTCACTACGCAAAAGGGTTAGTTATTTAAATGGTCACGTTAAACAAGATATTACTAGAATTACTCCTTCCTCAGTAGTTGGAGCTCCTGCATGTGGCTTTATCAACCCTGGGACAAGGACCACAATAGAAATAACAGGATTAAACTCAATACCTTTGAGATATAAGTAGGGTTGCCAGGCATCAGGTTTCTGACAGGAACGCCCGGTCGAAAAGGGTCCCAGGCGGCTCTGGTCAGCTGCTAAAAGTCCAGTCAGCAGCATAGCAGGGCTAGGGCAGGCTTCCTGTGGCTCCCAGAAGTGATGGCATGTCTGGCTCCTAGGCACAGGGGTAGGCACAGGGGCTCCACACACTGCCCCTGCCCCGAGCACTGGATCTGCAGCTCCCGTTGGCTGGGAACTGTGGCCAATGGGAGCTGCAGGGGCAGCGCCTGTAGGTGAAGGCAGTGCACAGAGCCCCCTGCCCCCTCCACCTAGGAGCCAGACATGCCACCCACTTCTGGGAGCCGCCTGAGGTAAGTGCCCACTGGCCAGAGCCCGCACCTTGCACCCTAACCCCTTGCCCCAGCCCTGAAATCCCTGCTGCGCCCCCAAACCCCTCATCCCCAGCCCCACCCCAGAGCCTGCACCCCAAGATGGAATCTGCACCCCAACTCCCTGCCCCAGCCCGGAGCCCCCTCATGCATCCCAGACCCCTCATCCAGAATCCACACCTCCAGCCGGAGCCCTCACCCCCTCCTACACCCTAACCCCCTGCCCCAGCTCAGTGAAAGTGAGTGATGGTGGGGGAGAGTGAGGGATGGAGTGAGCGGGGGCAGGGTCTCGGAGAAGGGGCAGGACAGGGGCTGCAGGGTAGAGGGTGGGGCAAAGGTGTTCAGTTTTGTGTGATTAGAAAGTTAGCAAACCTAGATATAAGGTAGATACTTTGGGTACAAACCTATAAGGTGCTTGGTACAATCAGCTTGGACTCATTTGAAAGAGAGTTTATGGAGCCTGGCACCTGCTTAGGAAATAATGGAAACTGGGTGTTCAAATCCCCTAGATGGCTTTGAAAATCTCAGCCACCGAGTTCTTGTGAAGTGTGTTGCCTAATTCCTACCATCTTCTACATTTATTTACAGAAATAATGCTGCGTTGGCTTCTAATATTGGCAATGAAAAATTCTCTATATAGAAACAGTGTTTTTATATGTATTACCCTTTTTCGTTTTTAGATCATTCTTGTGAGTTCTTCACATAATGACCGGGACCAGAGCCTTTTCATGAGCATCGATGAAGGAGCCACTTTTCAAAAGCAGCCCATTACCTTCTTTGTGGAAACCCTGGTTTTTCACCCAAAAGATGAGGATAAGGTGATTGCTTACACCAAGGAAGGCAAGGTAAAGCTTGGGTGTTCTCGACCATCACACGATGTTTCTAATCAAATTGTCATGATTTGCTGATTAGGTTTATACAACATGAGTTGCCTAAGGGGAAGCAATGCCCAGTTCCTGAAATGCTCCTTTCTCTATTTCAGTAAATTGTATCAATCTCAAAATGCCATTGTCCTTTTAGAGTGTTTTCATTCTCTGTCATTTCTTGTTGATATTGATATTGGCAATATAATCTATCCTGTAATATAATTATAGTTAAGTACAATCCTAGAAACTTTTTTTCCCTAGAAATTAGCCGTAAGCAATTGTACAGTGTGGCAGAAAGTTGACTGAGCTGAAATATTGGCTCCAAAACCATTCTTGGTTTGTAAAATAAAATAAAATAAACCTTTATTTAGGTGTAAAGCAGAATAAGATTCCACTGAATCAGTAGATCTGTAGAAAAGTAGAATACTCTCTTTGAAGTATTCAGACCACATACAGTTTTAGAAGTCATATCAAATTATTTGTAGACTTTCAATAGTGTTCTGGATTATTGCTCCTTAGAGTATAAAGATTTATGGCATTTTTCTGGATGTGTTAATGTAAACACCTGCAGTTGAACTCATAATCCAATAAAAATGTATATATGCAATCTTTTTTCATAGCACCAGAGCTAAAGCTGTAAAATCATAGAGATCGTGGTCCTGATTCTGATTTTACTTACCACTGGTTTATATTGACATAACTCTATTATTACTCCTGATATGTGCAACACTGAGTGAGATCAGAATCAGGCCCTTTAAGCATTGTCACCGTGTATGGGGGGTTTATCTTGCTTATGTGATGAAGGGAGTAGAGGGCTGTTCATTTTGTTGTCAAGTATTGCACAGATATTACTGTGACAGTCTTCTGAAGTTTCATTGAGCTACCTTTCAGGAACTGAATCTAAAGCTATGCTCAGCTGATCACCAGTGGTTCATGCTGTTTCACTATTTACAAACAAGGCTACATCTAAAAGAACTCATGTCAGTTTTGACTGTTTCTGCCTTACAAATGTCATGGTGGATTTCTTTGTTTTGTTAAGTCAGTTTTAGGTCCTAAATAACGTACAAAAATGTTTTGAAAATTTGACAGCAGCAAAAATATTTACATGGGAAAAATACAGCACAAAAGCCTTCATTCTGGAAACCTCTGTTTCTGGTGGAATAATCTACTAAGGGAAGTGGTGGAAGCTCCCATTAAAATTAGACTGGACAGAACACTAGAAATGTGCAGTAAGTAACAATCCTCTATTGACCAGGAGAAGGATTAGGTGATCTAATAGATCTTTCCTTTCTATCAGTCTTATAATTAAAGCAGTGAATCATAGGGACATAAAAGACCAAATTGTGCAGTCTTTACTCAAGATGTATGTAAGAAAAGCTATCATTGGCTGGAAGGGGAGATTTACCTGTGTAAATCTTGAGTAAGGACTGCAGGATTTGTCCCAAAGAGAGTAGAGGAGAGAAATTCAGAGCTAGAGACGAGGGAGAGAGAAGGACGAGATGGAGGGCAAAGTTCAGAAGTGGCATAAAAAGAGAATCAGTATGTTGAAATCCATGGCCCCAGAGGTAACATATGCCTTAAGAGAGCTCATAGTCTGGATCCTAGAGTTGTATAATTATATTTCCACCCTAAGTGAAAGAAAGATGTATCAGAAAACTCATGAGAACAAGCTCTCAACCCATTACTTGCAGTAGCATTTTTGAGTGCACAAGAATGCAGGATTGAACTCTTTGACAAATAGCAATCTGCAAGATTCTGTCTCCTGGAGCATCAATGTTCTCATGATTTCTGGCTTGATTTAGTACCTACTTTATATAGCAAAACCTGGATTGTTCTTCTATTGAGTACCCTGTATTTTATTTAAATAAAGCTCCAATCTCTAAATGACACTCTGTAACTGAATACAAATCTAGTCAGTGCGGTTGGGTTAATCCACTTACTGGCTCAAGTCTGTACTTTCTTTTTTTGGCTACCAAAATAATAATGAACATCAATCAGTTGTTCACTGAGACAATATAAATGCTTGATTTCATTTTTAAGACTTGACAGGGATCACAGGAGATTTTAATTGTTTCTTTGAAAACTGTGTGAGGGTGGGGAAAAAACCTGAACTCATGTATTCTGTGGCCTTATAAAAAGTAACTACATTAATGTAGTGCAAGGCTGGTAATTAACAGAATACAAACTAATTCAGAAGTGTTTTCTGAAACTGAAAGTTTTGCCTTTTCCATTAATGCAACTTTTACACCAAAAATGTAATTTCAAATTTGATGTTTGTCATGGGTAATCAAAAATAAAATACACGATGAGCCAGAGTTTTCTCTCATTTAGGGCCTGATTCAGCGAGATATTTTAGCATATGCATAAATGTAAGCATGTGGAGAGGTCTTATTGAATTTAAGTTAAACACATTCTTAAATACCTTGCTGAAATGAGGTCTAGCTCATTACTCTTAGATATACCTCTTTTTATTATGATAAATTATTCCTTCCATTCTTGGTGGTTTAAACTCTTCAAGTTTGTGTTTAGTTGTTTTTTGGCCAACGTCTATATATTTGTATAGGATACATCTATGCCACGCTAGATATCTTCTCCGTTTTTCTAATCCTTAGCAAGTCATTCCAATTTGCTTCCTTACCAACTGTTGTTCTCCCCTGAACTCTCTTTGTTGTTGTCTTTCTGACTGATAAAGGGTGGTATTCCAGAGGCGCTTTCACCAAATTCATAGACAGAATGTTATGTCCCTTTTCTCATTACATGCATTTCCTATGTCATATATGCAGCCTAATACCACCTATAACTTATACCTTAAACAACAACAGGCTGTACAGTGAATAGCCACAATGCAGTGAACACTGTCTCCTATTCTGGTCACTTTACTTCACATTTCCATGGAACAAAGCCCTGTTACTATGCATTATAGTGCACGATAGCTGGATAGTGTTGTTCTTTGGCCGTTCATATTATTTCTAATTACAAGAATTAGTCGAGAAAAGGTGTGTAACCCTACATTCTTAAATATGTAAATAACACACTACCTAATATCCATAATAAAAGTGCAATATATACATAACGGACTCATCACTTTCATTTGAGCCTCTCCTTTTACAAACAAGTGTCTTTCTGAGTGTTCCCTATGAGGCTTTGCACTGCACACGGACTGTGCCTTAACAGATAAATGAGGCCTTGCATTGAAAGGGAGAAGTTTTCCCCATGATTTTCATCTGAAATATGGCAGGGGGAGGGAACATGTGTAAATTGAATGAAATAACAAATACAAGGGACTTCAATGTCTGTGTATATCTGACTTCTTAAAGTTGTGCTAGGGGTTACTTTATAGCTACAGAGGAGAATTCAATCAGAACCTCCAGAAGGCAATGAGGTAGTCTTTGAATGAATAGTGTTCTGTATCGTGCATGTCATGAAACGAGAATTATATCTGTGCTGCTGACATACCTTGTCTCAGTGTTCTTGTTGTTATTAGCACATTAATTTCTGAAATTAAATGTGGTGGGAAAGAAACCAAGCCCAGTGTTACCAACTGTGACCATTGCAGCCCCATCCCCTACCATCTCTACGTTACCTCTTTTGAGGTGGCTGTTGCTCCCTGGGGTACAATCAGGGAGCAGTCTCTGTGCTTATTAGGATCCCTATTAAGCAAGTGCGTAAGTTCATCTATATTCAGCAAAGCTCTTAAGCATCTGATTGGCTTTTCACGAGACTTAAGCCTGTGCTGAACATTAAACATTTTAAGTAGGGCTGTCAAGTGATTAAAGAAATTAATTGTGATTAATTGCACTGTTAAATGATAATAGAATAACATTTATTTAAATATTTGTGGATGTTTTCTACATTTTCAAATATATTGATTTCAGTTACAACACAGAATACAAAGTGTACAGTGCTCACTTTATATTTATTTTTTATTACAAATATTTGTACTGTAAAAAACAAAAGAAATAGTATTTTTCACTTCACCTAATACAAGTATTTAGTGCAGTCTCTTAAAACGAAAGTTGAACTTACAAATGTAGAATTATATACCAAAAAACCCTGCATTCAAAAATAAAATAATGTAAAACTGGTTGAAGCATCAAGGGACATATGAATCTTTAGCGCATCTGGCATGTAAATACCTTGGGACGCTGGCTACAACAGGGCCATGCAAATGCCTGTTCTCATGTTCAGGTGACATTGCAATTAAGAAGTGGGCAGCATTATCTCCTGTAAATGTAAACGAACTTGTTTCTCTTAGCAATTGGCTGAACAAGAAGTAGGACTGAATAGACTTGCGGTTCTTATATTTTACATTGTTTTGTTTGTGATTACAGTTATGTAACAAAACCCCTACATTTGTAAGTTGCACTTTCATGATTAAGAGATTGCACTACAGTACTCGTATGAGGTGAATTGACAAATACTATTTCTTTTGTTCATCAATTTTACAGTGCAAATATTTGAAAAAAATATATAAAGTGAGCACAGTAAACTTTGTATTATTCTGTGTTATATCTGAAATCGATATATTTGAAAATGTAGAAAAACATACAAAAATATTTAATACATTTCAATTGGTATTCTATTGTTTAACAGTGCGATTAATCACCATTAATTTTTTTAATCATGATTAATTTTTTTGAGTTAATCACGGGAGTTACCTGCAATTAGTCAACAGCCTTAAATTTAAGCTTTGCAGAATTGGGGCCTTGAGCATTTGCACTTGGCTGGCCCCTGTGTAAGAAGAACCAAGGGAGGAAAAATTCCCTTCCACCCCTTCCTCTTGCACAATCACAGCAAGGTTAGTAATAATCTGATCTAAAATGAAATTGTGCATTGTTTTCATGGAAAACAAGGTGTCATTGACAGAGCATTTTACTCTTATATGTATAATTTTTTAAGCAAGTTTGTCTTGGTTTCACTTGTTCGAAAAGATTCAAATGTTAATGCTTTGGATTCATGTGAAATCTGTCATTTTAATAGCTTATTTCAAAGTCCCTTGGTTAGCGACTGTCTTTTAAAATTTAAACTGTTAGCAGTGCTCTACCAGCTAATATTTTTCTTTTTTCTTTGAAGCTCTATGTGTCAGTTGACTTGGGGAAAAAATGGACTCTTCTGCAGGAACGAGTGTCAAAAGACCATATTTTTTGGTAAGAGGCATACATTGTTGTTAGTCTCCAATGAACAAATGAAAGGAAAAAGTATCTGGTACTAATCCTCCTAGGTGTTTCCTGAGGCAGGAGGAAGGATAATAAAACAAATTTGACATCTTTTGCTGGGGCAATTCTAGTCTCCTGTTCACCTGAGTCCAATCTTGCAAATTTAAACTCATACTTACTCAGACAAGGAGCCCCAATTGACTCAAATGTAAGAGTTTTCAGCACTGCGGTATAGTGATGTTGGTTTAGAGAAAATTTTAATGTCCGCTCAAACAGCACTTCATTTTACTGATAAAAGTGATCTCTAGAAACCAGACGTATCAATCTAGAGGGAAAATCTATAAAGTTAAAGGCTGAATCTGGCATATTAACTACATCTGTATAGAAAAATGTTCATTGTCTGGGAAGCAAGTGAAAAATCATGTTTTTTTGTCCAATTCGCAAAACTTTTGCTGTCTTTCCACAAATATGGTGGGTTGTTTTCACAGGGAGAAAAAAAAAACTGTTTGTTGGACAAAAATGGCCACTGTTCTATGAAAGTGACCCTAAGCCAATCTGTGAAAATGTGTGACTTGTTCCAGAATGGAAATAAACCTTCATCTTCTGTCAAAAAAAGAGAAGAAAAATTGTGGTCAGTTGTGGAAGTGATCAAATTTTATATTTAATCAATTGCCTGAATTCTATTGGGGAAAAAAAAATGAAAAAAAAAAACAAAAAAAAATCAGCTTCCACATGTGGGCTTTAATATAACAAATACAGAGGGTTTAATACAATTCTAATTTTAGCATTATCTAGTATTCCAATTATACCCACAAAGTGCTAGACACTGTCTATCCATACAGGAAGACATGGTGTCTCCTCAAAAGATCTTATCATCGTAGTTCCTTTGGTATTTCTGAACTGCGTAAATTGCATTGCAGTGTGAGTATCTTTATCCTTGTGCAAAGTCCTCTCTGGCTTTCAAGATTATGGAGTTAGCCAGCTGGTGGCCTACACTATAATGGACTTAACTAATTTCAACTACCTTCCCAACTAGTGCCTGTGCTTGCTGTGCTCCCCTTCCCCCAGTTCTTTAGGCAACTGGGGTATGTCTGTGCAGCAAAAAGTCTCAGAGCCCGAGACAGCGAACTCAGGCATGGGGAGTTTGTGCTTCAGGGCTAAAAATGGCAGTGTAGGTGTTCGGGCTCGGGCTGGAGCCTGGGCTCTGAAACCTGGTGCTCTACAGGTGAGACACTAGGGAGACTCGCCCTGGCGAACCCAGCAGGGGCTCTGCTGATCATCTTATTTGGAGGTTACTCTTTGTAAAATATGGATATTGTAAAGTAAGGATATTATAATTCATACAAATATGAAATATTATGGTCAGACTGGAACCTGGCAATCGGTCCCAAGTACAGGTTAGCATGTAGAGGCACTGCCCCAGAAGCGGGATGGGTAGCAAGCTGTGAGTCTGAGTCACGATGTGCTTCCTGCTTCCTTCTTGGTCCTAGGAGAAGTAGTATATTCTGTTTGTTGGTACAGATTACTTACCCCTATATCAGCTCTGGTGGACCTCTTTTCCACCTGCATGAGAGAGAGAATATCAGCTCCTTTCTCCCTGCAACCCCCTGTCACACAGTAGGGCTGATCATTGAGGCTCACAGCATTATGTTTGTGCCACAAATGGCCAAATTCCATTCAAAACTCACGTGAGCCGGGAATTTCCAAGGTAAGATAGATCCTTCTTCTTACATAACCATCATTATGAAGGTTCTTTTGAGTCTGTCTTAGCTACCTTGTCCTGTACTTTTAAATTTAGAAGCAACATTCTGGGCCAAATTCTGCTCTGGTTTATTCCCCATTTTCTTCACTGGGGTTGCACAGGGTATATAAGTCAGGATGGCGTATGGCTCACTGTCTTTAATATGAGAAAAACATGAATGTGCTTGCAATTCTATCATCTTGTGTTTTTTAATCCTTGGCCATTATGATCCTTGATCAGTTCAGGTAATATTTATTTTTTATTTTTGTGTTGAGATCAGTACTGCTATTAAGATGAGATGGACTGAGAGAATATTTTCATTACAAAGTATTTAAACATGGGAGGTGGAGGACAGACACAGAGCAGGGGACATTGGCCTGGTAGGGCACTGAATGAGCAGTTGACAGGAGGATTTTCAAAGATGATATAATGAATTCCCCTTGCCACGCCCAAAACATAAAGCAGTTGTAACTCAACTATATTATATTGTGTAAATCAAATTGTTGGGGTTTTTTTGTTTCCCCAAGTAACTCAAATTCCCAGGAGCCGTTATCCTTTAAAGCTAATCAGAGTAGACATTTGCAACAGTGTTTAAAAAAAAATCCCCACAGTACTTTGTATGTAGTAAAAACAGTTTTTGACCTGGTCCTTCCATTGTAAGCAATGAATAATGCTGTTTTCACTGGATTTCTAAGCAGTGCTTTGCCCTTGAACTGACAATGTGAATTACTGAAAATCAGTTTCAGTTCCAAATCTTGAACTTATTAAAGTTCTGATAAGCATAATATTATTATTAACGGATTATATTAAAGTGGTGCTGGAGAACAGACAGAGCAAACCTGCTAGTTTTTAATGGATCTTTGATAGGAGGCTCAGGTAACAGCAATGAAGGGTTTTTTGTTTCTTGTTTTTAGAGCTAGCTTATTTGAGGATCTCTCTGCATCAGCACGCACCACAGTAAATTGCATCAAATATTTTACAATAACCCCTTTTGTGTTCTTCTTGAGGAACCTCATTAGTGTAGATGAACTACACATCCATGACAGATTCCACCTGATTAGGTACCTAGTTCTTGCTTCTCTTGAATAAAATGAGATTAAAAAAAAGAAACCATCCCCTGCCTCCTCCCACAAATTAACCCAGGGCATTTAAAATACAGAAGTACTGTCTATATGGAGATCATATCCAAAAGCATCGACTTTATATTCATAGTGTGTGAAGAGTTATTGTTCATGATTCACATTTCAAGATGTACTGTGTGTTAACAATTTGTGGTTTTTGACTCCCATATGTTATGTGACTGTAGGTCAAATTATAAATGAGCACTACTACTTTTCTGATATTTTTTGTGATTGAAATAAGTGAAAGCTGTTATGAGCAGCTCACAAGGATGAGAAATAATTCAATAAAATAACAATCTTGGTTAAAACAATATTAAAGGTTTGACAAACTCAGAGCAAAGGAATTCTGAATATAGAAATTCTTAGTGTTCTTACTGAGAAATGTAATGTGCACAATGCATGAGTGTATTTATGTGTAGACACAGGAGCTTGTTTTTCTACTCCATTATATCATTTTTATGCTGGTGTAACTCCCTTAAAGTCAATGTTTTGCACAGTATAAAACTTGAGTTAACTGAGTTGAGAATTAGGCTCTGTGAGATGGGAGCTGAGAGGAACAGAAGAGGTGCTTCAATCTCTCCCCTCCCCCCACTAAAACTGCAGGGAGCTCTGCATAATTAAGAGGCCTTAGTGAGAACCTATTAATAGCTATTTGTATCAAATCCATCCAAAAGATCAAATTCAGGCCACTCATGGTGCGTATGTGGGAACAAAGGTGGCCCAAACCCATGGATACTGATATAGCACTGACTTGCGCCTTGTTTAGTCATTTACACTCTTCTACAGTTGGGATGAGTCACTACCAGATCAGACTGCTAGTTTTACACTCCCTTTGCTACAGGTATACACAGCTCCGCAATAGAGCTGGTCAGGAGATGAGAACGTGAGAATTCAGGACCGGAAGGGATCTCCTAATTCATCAAGTCCAGCCCCCCTGCTATCACAGGTGACCCCATCCTAAAATCATATACTTACCAAGCTCCATCTTAAAGCCAGTTAGTTTCTTGCCCCTGCTACTCCTATTGGCATGCTGTTCCAGAACCTCCTCTGGTTAGAAACCTTCTTCAATTTCCAGCCTGAAATTACTCCTGGGCAGTTTATGCCCATTTGTTCTTCCACCAACATTGTCCTTTAGTTTAAATAACTCTTATCCCTCCTTAGTATTTAGCTCCCTGATATGTTTAATGTCCTCCTCCATCTACCCCCACAGGGAAAATTTCACCTAAAACAAATAGTCAAAAGTTTCAGTGGAAATTTTTGACTTTTTTGTCAACAAACTAACCCGTCCCCCCAAATCAGTTGCTGGCAATCAAATATCAAAAAAATGCTGTGCTGAAAACTGCCACATATTGAGAAATTTTTAGCTGAACACTGATGAAAATTGAAAATGTTTGATCTAAACACCCATTTTTTTTTAAACACAAAATCAAAAGTTTTCAAGGAAAGCAGATACCTTGAGAAAATACTTGTTTCTTGAAAACAACCCAAATTGATGGCAAATTTGTAGACAGCCATATTCCACAAAGCACAAGCCAGTTGAAAATCAGGCATTGTGGAATCCACACGCCATAGATTTTCCAGGGCTCCAGAAGTGGTATTCTAAGGTAGGAGTCAGGGAGTGTGGGCCACACCTTGTAGTGTATACCCCACAGATCCACCATGCACCCCATACTGCTGAAATCAGTCATGCACTTGGCACTAGTAACTGTGTGAATGGCTGTGTGGGCTTTCCTGAGCCAGCTAGAATAATAATGCTTGTGTGTCAATAGTAACCTTGTATCTGAGGACAAATGTAAAGAGGGCCTGGATATGTCCCGCAGTATTGGTAACATGCAACTGAGCTGCCCATCCACTAGCTGCATTTATTGTGCGTGTCCTGTAAATTAGTGTTTCCCATACTTTAAAAAAATTATATGGCTTCTGCAACTCCACACTTTAGTAATTCTTAGATTCCAAGGCCAGAAGGGACCATTGTAATCATCTAGTTTGACCAGCTGTATAACTAGGCTTGGCAGATTTATTTGATCATGTCAGTGGATAATATGTGATTATTTTTGAGCCTGTTTTAATTTGTATCAATTTAAATTTTCACAGTTTGGGAAAGTATGATGGGGGGCAGTCAGACAATACTTATGTAATGACAGTAGATGTTGAGATTCAAAAAACTAAAGCTTAATAACTGTTAAAACACAAATTGTCAACATCACATGTTGAAATATACAAAGTAAATATCCTTAACGCAAACTGGAATAAGTTCTCAAGCAGCATTTTTCTTATTTTGCCTATGTGTAAATTTTGATTATTATCAATGGAAATATTCTTTCATTGGTTTATGTGTGTACAGTGAAGTCAATGTTTACTGATAAAAATCTAATCTTTCCAAGCCTATATATAACACGGGACATAGAACTTCCAAATGCTTGTCTGGATCTTCACAGTCTAATACTGTATCTCCTTTATTACACGCTTTGAGGACCAGTGAAAATAGTTAACAAAGCGTCATTGGCATGTGATTTATTTAAATGAAGGGAACGGTTCACACTTTAGAGTTATTGTTTCAGGCTGTCTGCAAACTCAGTGCATTGGTTACACACACTTCATGTTTTGCAGATTTTCTTTGCTACCATAACAACCAGAGACTGAGTTCTTAAAAAATGAAAGCTTGAGACTCTGGAGAACAATTAAGAGGTCTATCCATGCCTTACCCTTTGTGGCCCTGAGGGGCTGCATCCCACGCTTTGGGAGACATTGCTGTATATTAGCATAGCTGAGACTCAAATCTAGACTCTGATGATCTCAAGGTTACGCTTTTACTAGATAAGCCCAAAAGGAGCCTCCCCTATGCAAGCTGAATTAAACTTGTCTCAGCTGGTGGTTGTTCTTTAAGTATCTTGCAGAATTGTAATAATGTGAAACACAGTTTGTATATACAGAACATGTATTGTCTGTACATTAATGGGTTTTTTAAGCTACCTTGCCTGTTTTATTGTTTGACTATAGGATCAAGTCCACATTCAGTGGCTTATGTATAGTTACAGCAAGTGGTTATGTTGGAAGAATACAAGAAAAACATCTGAACCAGAAACAAACAAACATGCTATTTTCCCCCACCAAGCAAAAAAAACCCAAAACACTTTCATTTAGCCACATCTGTTTAAATAATTTTTTAAGAGGAAGAGAGCATCTGGGGATGAGATATTGTACTTTAAATGTCAGCCCAATCCACATTAAAAAAGATCAGTTGCAGCCTCTCACTCTAGAGTGTTACAGTGGAAGTGAAAATATACTGCACAGATGCAGACCTCACTCTTGCCACTGCCACACTGCCAGGTGCCACCGTTGTGGGGAATGAAGCTGTCAGGAGACAATTGTCAATTCTGGGATATTAAAAGAAGTATGAAAAGCCCAAAGCTATTGACAGATATCACAATCTATGTTATGAAACCACTAGTGATAAATTATAGATCTGAGGTTATTTAAAGCGTACCCCAAAAAGCAATCTTTGCATTATTGATGACAAATGGTATTGCCATCTCAGCTTTTGAAAATTTCAGCTTGAAGTTTCTGCAGGTTTGTTGCTCGGTTGTATGGGGTCAAGTGCAAAAAGTAAAATATTCAGCAAACAGCATTCTTCTTCCCTGAAGAGCAACTGTTGAGCTCTCATGGTTGATTTGACATATTACAAATATCTAGATAGATAGAGATGTTCCACACTGTGAAAAAGATTGAAGATCTTCCCGCCATTCACATGCACCTTAGCATAAGCCCTTCTGTGGGTTAAATAGCTTCTCTGGTTTAGGATATTGTCCACAAAATACCACAATGGATTTTGCATTTTGCAGACCGATTTCTCAACAAAAACAAGATTTTACTCATTTGTGATCTAGCAATTTCCTGCCTTCTCTTATCTCCTGTTCTCACATCTCACTTCTCTCCCCATTAATTTTGTCCAAAATACTGCTGCAAATATCTTTCTTACCAGTTCGTCTGATAATGATTTTCCTTATTGTTAAGAGCTAGCTTATGGCTTTTCTATAAGCCCTGTGTACGGGGCAGCATGTAGCTTGGATCATCCTGGGAGCAATGCAAGGGAGGTCTTGTGCCCCTCAGAGGCACAGTTCCCTCACTGCTTCTCCCATGCTCCATGGGTGGGAGTACTAATTTGCTGCTGGCACACTAGCATGTTGCATCATGTGTGCTAGCTAATACATTGTGCGGTGGAGTCAAGGCTCCACCCATTCCTGACACACCTCCTCTAGGGGTTGGGTAGCATCTACATGCACAGTCCCAAGTCATAGTCTAGTTCTGAATGTCACACTACTACCCATCTTTTTCCATGATCAGGTCAAACTTCTCGTCTGCACCTTTGAAGAACTCAGTAGTATCTCCATTCACTCACTTCTCTCATCACATTTTCTCCTCCACACCATTTTATTGCATCCTAACCTTGTCCTCCTGCAGAGCACTTCTACCAACCCTACTTGGAGGGCTTAAATGGGATTAAAGTGGGGCATAGATCTTAGGCTGGCCCTCTGCTCACAGATGAATACTATCCATTTACAATAGCACTTTTCAGACACATAAGCCGCGGGATGGGGGAAGCCCCAGCAGCCCCCGACCCTCTCCCCGGCAGAAGCTGCGGGATGGGGGAAGCTCCAGCGCTGCCCAACCCTGTCCCCAGCAGAAGCTGCAGGATGGTAGGGGAAGCCCCCAGTACCCACCAACCCTGTCCCTGGCAGTAGCCTCAGGGCGGCAGGGGAAGCCCCTGCCCCTGCTGTCTGGCAGAAGCTCTGGGCGGGCAGGACAGGAGAACTGAAGGAGCTCTCACTCCCTGCTGCAGACCCGGGGCCATGGTGTGGGGACAGAGCTTCTCTGGTCTTGGGACCACAGTGGGGAGTGGGACAGAAAGGAGCAAACGGGTTGTACAGGGGTGCAGTGGGGGGGACGGAATGGGGGGACCCTGGGTGAAACAGGATGGGTCCCAGGGAAGGGGCAGAAAAGGGTGGGGCCTTGGGCAGGGCTGCAGGCTGAAGGAGCAGAATGGGGGCTGGACAGCAGGCAGAAGGAGTGGGGAAGGGGCCCCCACTTGCTCGGGCCCCAGGAAACTTTAATCTGCCTCTGAGTCTGGCCCTTAATCTTTCCCATAAGTCAGTTCCATCAGTGCCACTAATCAGTCAGTCATTAAACAATGATGTAGGTTCAACATAAAGTATACTCTTTATTGCTAATAACCATATCAAGATAATCATTTGCTCTAAGTATTTTAGTGGTTTTTAAAAAGTACCCAAATTGCACTTTCTCAGTCCATGTATTTGCTCCCTGTGTCTTCATGTCATATCTGCTTACTTTACAGGCTCTTATATTTTGCTAGTGTTGGCACTGAAAAGCCAATGCAGTTGTGGGAGTGTGAGATGGATTCTGTTTTGCTGGGTGTATTGTCGGCAGAATTGTCACCTAAATTTTCCTTGCAGAATCTTCCTTTTGAACCATGTTGTAGGAGGCAGAAAGAGTACCACTTCATTTTCTAATCCTAGGTTGTGATAGGAGCTCTGAGGTTTAAAAATAATCTTTTATCTGAGCAAATTTGACAGTTATCTGTTCCGAGAGAATCAGTCTGGATCCGTGTTATTTCTTTTATTAAGTTAAAATGCACCTTTAGTTCCATTCTCAGGATTTCCTACTGAATATTATTCTTCATTTTTAAATTGCTTTATCAAAATAGGATCGGTACCTCCAGTGAACGTGCCTAACAAAGAATACTTGATTAGTTATAGGGGCTGTGTGTCAGGTTTAGAAGATTTCTAATACAAAAAGAACCCCAAATATTTCTTAGCAATATATTTGCCCTGTTGTCACTAATGTCAGAGCTAGTTGTAAAAGAGAATGTGCTAACGTTCAGTACTGTATATTTGTGAAATTAGGAAAGGATTAAACTGGGATTGCCTCAGAAAGATCCAGTTTTATTTACTGTTCCCCACCTATTTCTATTCTTTTCTCCAGTTGAACTTAATATATATCCTGGCGGTTTGTGAATTCTAGTAATGGAAATTCTAGTAAAACAGAAAAAGCAAAGCATAATGCCGAGAACAGGAAATGTATGATTTCCATCCGTATAATCTAAAATTATAAATGGGGTTTATTTTAACTGTCCAACTAGGATGTGGGAGCAGTTTAGTACAAAATCTTTCTATTTTTCCATCCATGTAATTACTATTCTCTAGCAGGCTCAAGATAACTTAATTATATTATGTTCTCAGGGCCGTTGCCGGAGTTGACAGAGACCCTGATTTGGTTCATATGGAGATCCAGGACCCCAGTGGAGGTATGCTAATGAAAATTTTAGCAATTGACATCCTGGTGTATGGCTGTTTCTTTTGATTTTAAAGAATACTTTTTGCATTCATTTATAAAACAGTGGGAAGAAACATTTTCCGCTTGTCAGATTCTTGCTCTGTTTATATGTATTCAGCAAAACTGTCCTGATATATAAAAATGTAGTATGATTTAAAATGTACTTGTTTTCCACTCTGAAATAAATTGAAGTCAAGATGCTATGCTCCAGTGAAAAAGTCCATTAATAGTGCAATTTGTTCTGGCACTTAAACATTGAACATTTTTTCCTGATTTGCAAATACAGCTGGCAGTGCAATGTAGTGCTGGGTGAGTGTCTGCTAGAGTGAATTCTCACATATGTCAGCTCCACTGAATTAACAGTCTTTTCCCAGAAAATCCTTGTGTTACACATTCAACATAGTTTTGTTTTTGTTTAAAAATACTAGAAGTTACATAGCATACAGTACAAAGTAGACACTACAATTACAACATATATGTGTCTTCTTAGGAATTGTACCCTTGAAAGATGGTTTAATTCTGTGGACAATCATCCTAGCTCCTACACACTAATTACATTAATTGTAAAGGATGTATAACTTAACCTTTCAGAACATGATAGCTCTTTTCCCCCATCCCTGTCCTGACCATGGTGAAAAATTAAGGCCGACCCTTAAAAATCAGGTACCTAAAGTTCAGCTCCTAAATCCAAGTGGTCAGATTTCACAGAAGCTCAGAACAGTTGCAGGTCCCAATGAGTTCCTGAGTAGTTGGTTGGGTCTAGTGAGATTCCATAGGAATTGGACGGAAGAAAATTTCCCATTCATTCAGCAGAATAGTGATAGGATTACCATGAGACAGTGGCACTGCCCTGATGCTACATTAGTCTTTACTGCTCCTGCAACCCTGTTCTTCAGAGGACAGTGGCCAGTCAAGGTCACATGTGGCAGAAGTTCCATTGTCATGACCTGGTTCCTCCTCCATCCCACCCTGCCCTCAAACTGCTGTGTGGTGAATAATTCAATTTCTTAGATTAAGAGATTCTTAAAATGATTCAGAGTGGGTCTGTGAAGAGCTGGCACATTTTTCCCCCCTTGCAAATTCTTTCTTACCTCAACTTGCCTGATGAAATCATTTCTATTACACCTGGGCCTCTCCACAGTTAGAGGAAAAGGGTTAGGGATTTGTCCCTTGGTATTTTTATTTTATTTTATTTTTTTTGGATGTGAACTCAGCTATACATTTTGGCTCCATATTTCATGTGCCACCAAGGCCATAATAATAGTGGCTATTTGCAAAATTCATGTCCACAGATGGGTTTGGAATTTGAATGTCCTCAAAATGCAAGGGGGGCAAGGGTTGGATCCAGCATGTTTGATTTTTGCCCATTTCTATATTTTATAACTCATTCTGCAACTTCAGAATAGAGTGTTGATTAACAGTATCCATGGAATATGTCACCACCTTTTTTTTTTTTGGTTAAGTTCAATGACAAGCTTGAACCATGTGCATTTAATCTGATTCCCTCAAATGAACTATCACAAGTAATAATTATGTTGTGTTTATTTTCTAAAGAAGAATCTGAGAACGGAACACTGTTTTCTTACATGATTTTTAATACATTTATTTCCTGGCTGAGTCCTTTAGTGCTTTATCTGGCCCTGCTGAGGTCAAAAGAAGTTTTGCCATTGATTTCAATTGAAGCAGGATCAAGCTCTTTGTACCTTTATTAGATAAGAGACTTTACTGGTTTCATGCTTGTCCATGTGAATTATGACTAATTAAAGGAATTTGAAGACACTTTGCTGTGTTTGTCCCAAAATGGTTTGGCAATAAGCAGTAGAGTATGGACCCAAGCTGCTTCAGATCCACATCCAGATTTTAAAACTGTCCCAGATGGGGTCATGGGAGATAAGTTTCTTGCAGGAATAATGAAACACATGAGTGCTAAAGCTTTGCTCATTCAGACTGAGACAGAAGCGAGGTGATGTGTAGTGTTCTTATCTCAGGTTTGGGAGACAGGAATTTCCTTCGTGGGCTTGCGCAAGTTACTTAGGGCTGGACTGACTGTGTGCTGTATACACAGACGTCTGTAGTGGGACAGGAGCGTGCAAGGCTCCAACGTACGAGAAGTTCTGTTCCATAACAGCTTGGTGTACAAAGTAGGTGGGAGCACTTTGCTCCATCCATTAGCTGGGAGCAGATTGCTTCCCTGATGCACCAGTCCTGCTCTGCACCCCATCTTGGATGGCTCACTCAGTGGAGCAGGAGGAGTGGAACAGTGCTCGTGACAGCACAAATATTGTAGGCCAGAGCCTCAACTAAGCTTTTTATGCAGGCCATTTACCCTTCACATAGACATTTTAACATGCGAGGAAAATCCTAAAGCATTTAATAGAGAATTATAACATGTCTGCAGAACTTTGAAACCAACCTTTAAAATTCCATAACAGGGATCTGTGTATTCTCTCTTAAATTCTATGGGCTTGATTCTCTTCTCACCCAGTTTCACATGAGGGGAACTCCTGGATTTCAACTACAGGACACCAGATCTCCACTGCTGTAAATGAGTGATCTGCCCATGCGAGGGGCCCTTGTGCAGGTCAGGCAAGCCCCCACTCTTGAACACCTCCACAAGGGCCACTCATCATCTATTCCTTAATCTTTCTGGGCCTCAGTTTTTCTGACCATGAAATGAGGCTAATACCTTCTTACCTCTGAGGAGTGAAGTGAGGATTCAGTAGTTAATGGTTAATGTGCATCTAGCACTTTGGAGATTAAAAGGTTTCTGTGTGAGGGTTAGGTGTAATTATTGTATACTTTACTATACTGATTAATGTGATGCTTCCCCCACACAAACAGAATGTCAAGATATTTGCTTCTCTGTCTTTGAAAACCCTGTAACACATTTCTCCCCCTGCCCTCAGGTTATCGCTACATCACCTGTCAGATTCAGAATTGCTCTGATAAAACACCAACAGTCCAGTTTGCTGGCAGCATCGACCGGGATTCCTTGACTGTGCAGGATGACTACATATTCCTCCAGGTAATGTCACTTACTGCATACACAAGCCAATGTTAAACTAAAATTGAGAAATACAAGCCATACAGCAAAACAGTAGCATAAGAAAACAAAGAAACCTATTGCTGTATAGAGATGGATTAAGAATCTTCACATACAACAAGATGTTCCATAGCAGTCTTATGAAAGATGACACATTTTTGGCCCAGAGCAAACCAGCTGCTTATACCTCTTTAGATTTTGATTTATCATTTTATTTAGATGCAACTAGATTTGCCAAGATTTAGGTTGGACTATATGGGCCAAATTCCTGTTAATGCTACTGTAAATTAGGCAGTATTTAGCATTTAGGGTCAAATCCTCAGGCTCTGTTCTGGTTTCTTTTCACTGCTTTGACAGCAGAGAGCAGGCAAAAAGCTGCCTGCGTGGTAGCCAAGGGAATCCTTAGATGCTGTAAAGCCAGTGTAGCCATTTTTTTTGTTCCCCAACTGCTTATGTAGCGAGCATACTGGGAATGGCCCTGGAGCAAATACCACTGTGGCCAGTCCTCAGCTGATGGAGTGACCCTTGTGTCTCTTTAGAACCACTCCAGTGGTGCAATTTAAACCAGACTTTAGATTGGTCCAAGTTACATTGTGGCCCTTTCATCCAGCCAGCAGCCACAGGGCCTGGGAAGCAGCAATATGGCAGCAGGTAATCTGCCCCCTACCAGCTGACCCATCTGTGAGTTTGGTGCAGCAGAAGATAACCCAAATCTGGCCCAGTTGCAGGCCAGCAATCCTAGAGGGATCAGCCAACATTATCCCAAAGGATGGAGCAGCCTTTGCAGTCTTACTGCAGGCTATTTGGAGAAGGATTTCTCCCAAGCCATCCCCGAGTTCCCCATAGAGTAGTGTTTCTATGCATTGCTCTCTACTCAGTCCTATGGTAAAACACCACAATTTAGCCTGTTTGATGTAGTCTGCTTGCTGCAAGCCTTGTCTCCTACAGGAAAGCAATATTGGTTTTTCTAGGTGATATTAGAGGAGCTCTCTCTGCTCCACAGCCTTGGGGTACATTAGATTGGCTTTTCCACAGCTTTCTTCCCTTGTGGAGGAATTGTCTACACTGCTACAGAGACAAATAAGCTGTTATCCATGTTGCTGAGTACAACAATCTGCAGGTGCACATGACAGGAAATACCTATCACCGCAAACCAACTATGAAAAATTCAATTGGAAATGAAATTTTGAATTAGAATTGGCATTTCCCAGGCCAAGCCATGCATTGGTGGCAGCCATTTTGCTCAAAGGTAGCTCCCACCAGGCACATTTTAAAATTCATTTCACAGTTAGTAGATGGTGAGAAGTGTTTCTCTCCATGTGCACTTCCAGACTGCTGTGTTCTGCAAGACACAGGTAGTTTTCTCTTCAAGCATCTGTGTTATTTTAGGACAGTACATATTTGTAGGCAGTATTGTTCTGATCTAATGCCAGACATTGGCAGGCACAGCCCAGAGGAATGAACTGGAAACCCACCCATAGCAACTGAAAGATAACAGAAAACCACTACCAGGAGAGTTATACAATACATAGTGTATTCTCATCTCCCGGTGAATTGGCCCTTATTGATGGTATGGAAGTGAAGTGCACTTATTCCATGGGAGGAAGACATCCTTTCAGTGTTTCCTTTCATAGTATTTGCAGTAAAACTCATTGATATAGTGTCTTTCATTCACTGGATCACTGTAAAACACCCCTAGTGTAGATATGGCCCTAGAGTGTTAGTTCTTCAGGATGGGAACCATTCCTTCTTACACTTCCAGCTTCCATGGAGTTAGGGACTGGAAACCAAATGGATGTCTCCCAGAGCACCAAGTAACCTGATAAGGTTGCAGTTGTAAAGCACAGAACATAAAGCTGTTGTCATCCTGGCACCATTGAAGAAGCAGCTTTTGTGTAATGAGGAAAAGCTGCCATTCCACTCTAATTACTTGGCCTAGGCAGTATCAGATGTACCTCCAGCTTTGTTTCCCTGCAGTAATTCCACACCTGCCACAAGGACCTGATTTCACTTGAAAGACCAGGATATCTGTATTTACTGTTTAATATGATGAATAAGACTGGTATTTAACAAAAATAAATAAAAATGGAAGGGGTTTGGTTAAGTTAACAACTCACATTCTGAAAGGCATCACATTTGTTATGCTACAAAAAAGGAGATGGACAGGAAAGAAGTGTAAAAATGGCCACTGTTCTGTTCGTTGTTACATTTAAACTATTCAGGAAACTAGATCTACAGTCATGCATCAGTTCTATTTTTACCAGGCAAAGGTCAAATTTGCATGTTTCAGCATAGTTTGTTTTTCGAACCAATTTCTTTTTTTAAATACGTAATTAAGTATGTGATGCTCTAGGGCCGAATCCCAGGGTTCTCAATTAACTATGGCAAACTCCAGCTGATTTAAATAGGTGTTTTGTCTGAGTAAAATCCCCAGCATTTAGTCCTAAAAGTTTATTTTGAACAATAGATTAAAACTTAGTTTTTCTGTGGATCTTCCATGAATGGGATGAAGGCGTTCCTTCAGGAATTACATTGCCTTAGTAGCTGCCTTCCATTTAGCCACCACATTGTGATGATTTTATCCATCACCCTCCCTATGCTCTGGGGGATGCCTTTTCTGAGACAGCTGAGGTAGAGAAGACTGAGGCCAGAAAGGTTCACTGCACATTCGCCTTTTAAGCCAGCTTCTACTATGGCAACAAAGATTTTCTTCTGTATTAATCAAGCTTCGTTTGAGAGCTCGGAGTAGAAATTGCCACATATTTTCTGAGAAATAGAAAAGCTGCCTTAAAAACCTTTTCCCTGCCATAATGGAGGTGGCTTTGTCAGATGGGTAATTTTATTATTTTGATTCAGGGTATCCCCCCCTCTACAAAAGGAGGGGATTAAAGCTTGAAAAGGAGGGATGAAGGACCTGAATAATTGTTCAGTTCATGGGGTTGGACTTAATAAGGGATCCCAGCCTCCTCTAGATGCATGATCCCACTTGTCTCAATGCAATAGAAAAGTAGCAATGACAGGGATGGTGATGGTAAGTATATCTTCTAACTAAAGGCACAAAGTTTAGGCTGTTAGTGCTGCTGACCTACAAAATGGCTTTTATTTGCACGGTAATAAACCAGAGAAAAAAATTGTATATTTTAATTTTACCCTTTTTAAAATCAGTCTGTTGCTGTTAATTTACAAAACAATAGCTTTTGATAAATCTAGAGTCAGTGGCTGAATTGCCGTTACCTAGGGGGAGAAGCCAGTGGTGCAGAGAAGTGTTTTGGAAAATGTGAAATATTATTTATTAAGGGCCAAATTATCTGCTAGCATAATTTGATGGAGCACCATTGACTTCAATGGAAATGAGCCAATTTGCCGCAGTGAAAGAACTGGCCCTAAATCCATGACTGAGAGGTACAATAGGGAACACCCTGTCCTGTTGTTTTAATCCATCAGTATTTAATACAAATATGTTGCTACTTTGAAAAAGACACTTCTGTTGTTATTATAATAACTGCAAGGAAAGGCAAGACTTGCAAATACCAATATGTCTGCTATGACATCGGGGAGAAAGGTGGTAATGGAGAACATCTCCATGCTAATTTTCCATTCACTAGCTGCTTGTGCTTTGTTTTCTACTGGCTGGAAATCTTTGCAGGGCTTCTGGATTGTTTATATGGGGCCTAATTATGCCCTCCGTTACACAGGTGAAAGGTCTATATTCAAACCAAAAGGAGTGTCATCATGTAGATGAAGCTAGAATTGGGCCTATAGGATACAGTTAATCTATTTTCAAAATCACCACTGAACCAAGGGGTTAAATGTTGCACTGTTACCCACCATTGCACTTCTGGGAGACTTGTTCCAGAAGATGATTGATTATAGCTAGAAAATGCTTGTCCAATATAGGGATTCAGAATGCTTTATATAAACCTCTTACATTATGATTTATTCAGCCTCTTGTGTTCTGTTTGAATAGTGCTGTAATAGCAGTTTTAAAAGAGAGACAAGGTAGGTGAGGTAGTATCTTTTATTGGACCAGCTTCCGTTGGTGGAAGATACAAGCTTTCAGGCTTCACAGAGCTCCTTTTCTAGTCTGGGGAACGTAACCTGAGTGTCTGAGCTAAATACAAGTTGGAACAGATAATTAAGCATAAGGGGTTCACACGTGCTTAGGAAACCACTTAAAATAAAGTAGGCAATTAGGGATTAGCAGGCAGTGCGATGTGCTACAAATGCTTGTAGTGAGCCATAAAACCATTGTCTCTGAGTCCATGATTTTGTAGGGGTCACAGTGGAACCCATACAATATGATCCAACAATTACAACACATATTGGACGGGAACAACATCCTGAAAAAAATCTTTCCTGAACCCATTCTTCTGACCTTCAAACAACTTGCTAAGCTCATTGTTGAAAGCAAGTTCCCTGCAGACCAGGAAACACCAACTCAAAGTGGCACCAGAGCCTTCCAGAACAACAGATGTAAAACCTGCAGACATATCTCCCCTGCTATGATGATCAATATCTCCCACAACACACCTTTCAAGATTCTTGGATCCTACACATACCTATCACAACATGTGGTATGCTTCACCCAGTGCATCGGATGCCCCAACAACAGCTGTGTGGGTGAAACCAGTCAATAATTGTGCTCTCAAATGAACTCCCACAGAAAAACGATAAAAGACAAAAGCACTCTATCACCTGTGGTGAACCCCTTTTTTTTTTTTTTTTAACAAAGTGATCACTCCGCTTGTGACCTCTCAGTCCTCATCCTCAAAGGAAATGTGCACAAGAATTTCAAAAGGTGAGCCTGGAAACTTAAATTCATAACTCTGCTAGACACCAAAAATCATGAACTCAACACAGACACTGGATTTTTGGCATGTTACCTCACTGCTAACCCTTAATTGCCTACTTCATTTTAAGTGGTCTCCTACAGGAGAATTGTGTGGACCCCTAATGCTTCCATCTAGTATTTAGCTCAGACACTCTGGTTACCTTCCCCAGACCTAAAGAAGAGCACTGTGAAGCTTCAGAGCTTGTACTTTCATAGAATCATATAATATCAGGGTTTGAAGAGACCTCAGGAGGTCATCTAGTCCAACCCCTTGCTCAAAGCAGGACCAACACCTACTAAATCATCCCAGCCAGGGCTTTGTCAAGCCTGACCTTAAAAACCTCTAAGGATGGAGATTCCACCCCCTCCCTAGGTAACCCATTCCAGTGCTTCACCACCCTCCTAGTGAAATAGTGTTTCCTAATATCCAACCTAGTCCTCCCCCCCGACTGCAACTTGAGACCATTGCTCCCTGTTCTGTCATCTGCCACCACTGAGAACAGCCTAGCTCCATCCTCTTTGGAACCCCCCTTCATGTAATTTAAGGCTGCTATCAAATCCCCCCTCACTCTTCTCTTCTGCAGACTAAATAAGCCCAGTTCCCTCAGCTCTCCTCATAAGTCATGTGCCCCAGCCCCGTAATCATTTTCATTGCTCTCCGCTGGACTCTCTCCAATTTGTCCACATCCCTTCTGTGGTGTGGGGACTAAAACTGGACACTATACTCCAGGTGTGGCCTCACTAGTGCCAAATAGAGGGGAATAATCACTTCCCTCGATCTGCTGGCAATGCTCCTAGTAATACAGCCCAATATGCCGTTGGCCTTCTTGGTAACGAGGGCACACTGCTGACTCATATCCAGTCTTTGGTCTACTGTCATCCCCAGGTCATTTTCTGCAGAACTGCTGCTTAGCCAGTCGGTCCCCAGCCTGTAGCAGTGCATGGGATTCTTGCTTCCTAAGTGCAGGACTCTGCACTTGTCCTTGTTGAACCTCCTCAGATTTCTTTTGGCCCAATCCTCCAATTTATCTAGGTTACTCTGGACCCTATCTCTACACTCCAGTGTATCTGCCTCTCCCCCCAGCTTAATGTTATCTGCGAACTTGCTGAGAGTGCAATTAATCCCATCATACAGATCATTGATAAAGATGTTGAACAAAACCGGACCCAGGACCGACCCCTGGGGCACACCGCTTGATACCAGCTGCCAACTAGACATCGAGCCATTGATCACTACCCGTTGAGCCCGATAATCTAGCCAACTTTCTATCCACCTTATAGTCCATTCATCCAATCAATACTTTTTTAACTTGCTGGCAAGAACACTGTGGGAGATTGTATCAAAAGCTTTGCTAAAGTCAAGATATATCACATCCACCACTTCCCCCATATCCACAGAGCCAGTCATCTCATCGTAGAAGGCAATCAGGTTGGTCAGGCATTACTTGCCCTTGGTGAATCCATGTTGACTGTTCCTGACCACCTTCCTCTCCTCCAAGTGCTTCAAAATGGATACCTTGAGGACCTGCTCCATGATTTTGCCAGGGACTGAAGTGAGGCTGACCGGTCTATAGTTCCCCGGGTTCTCTTTCTTCCCTTTTTTAAATATGGGCACTATATTTGCCTTTTTCCAATTGTCCGAAATCTCCCCCGATCACCACAAATTTTCAAAGATAATGGCCAATGGCTCTGCAATCACATCAGCCAACTCCCTGAGCACCCATGGATGCATTAGATCTGGACCCATTGACTTGTGCACCCATGGACTTTCCACCATCAGAAGTTGGTCCAGTAAATGATATTACCTCACCTACCTTGTCTCTCATATCCTGGGGTCAACAGGGCTGTAACAACACTCCAAACACATTTTAAAAGATACTAGTATTCACTGACAGTTTATATCCTACTCTGCCTCTGTTGGATGAGAGTCTCTTGCCCCCTGTGTTCATGCAGCAGATTGTGAGGGCAGAAGCATGAGCTGTCCACAGAGTGAGACACTAGTGGGGAGATGGACTGGGGGTAAGGAAAGGATGGCGTCCCAGTGCACCAGCCAGCAGAGGAGGAGAAGTCTATACCAGTAGCAGATTACTTCTTTCTCCAGAACAAGGGAGGGAATTATGACTGTTGGAAACTGTTGTTTGTTCCTGAGGTGACATATTTACATGCTACCCCCTCCTATCAGCTGAGAGTAAACTCTGCCTGGTCTTTAATCAGTAGTCTGCAGTTACACTACTATAGGAATGTCCAGATACTGTGATAGAGGAAATGACAGAAATGAATACAATACAGTACTAATATTGTATATATGTTCAAATTGTGACAAAAAATCTATTTGTGCCTTTATGGATGATTGGGTTTAGTGGCAAACTAATCCTGGTATTCCCTTTGTTTCTTTGCATAGACAACATCAGCAAATCGGACTAAATATTATGTCTCTTACCGTCGAAATGACTTCATACAGATGAAGCTACCAAAATACGCATTGCCAAAGGTAAGTGTGCACAACTTATTTTTCTTTCCACTATCTTTTTTGTCTTCATTCCCCTTTTGACCAGGAGTAGGCTTCTTCTGTCCCTATTAATCCTGCTATTTTGCTTATTTTTGCTTCCATAAGGATTTCTGAATTCTTCCTGAGGTGTGTTTTTGTTTTGTTGCCTTAATATGCATCCTTGAAGTATAGTAGCTTTCATTGTAACTCAGAGGACTGAAAAGCAGAGGCTAACTTACTTGTCATCTGTCATCACAATAACTTTCAATGATACAATGGTAATGTGGTGATAGTGAGTAATCTTTCAAGAATCAATTACAGTTTAATGTCACATGGTGTCTTTCTGCTAGAAACACGAATGGAAGTATAAGAGAATTTTACCAGCTGACGTGTGTTTTCTGTCACCAAAGAATCCAAAGATATTCCCTAGTGCCATCAGAGTGACAAGGTTGGCAAAGCTAATTGAGGAATTCTTGCACTCTGACATATTTTTTGTAAGGACAAGGCTTTCTGTATTTGCAAAGCACACTGGTAATAAAATACAAGCATATATCATTTGCATACAGTCTAACTGATGTGATTGAGGCTTTGCAGTACACACAGTATGCTCCATATATTTATGGCTAGCTGGAAGGCTTCTGCAATCCCTGAGCAGAATGACTTGTTAAGTACAAGAGTAACTGACAGGTTTTATGTCTGAGTTTAGGTCACTACCTTACTGTTTAGCCTGTATGGAATTTCCTTCTTTCTTTCATTTTAAAGCAAAGAATAATTTGAATGATTCTTTTTCTTCCAAGTTTTTTTTAATATGGCAGTGCCCTGTAGTTTTTTAATTTTAAATATACAGGATAGCAACTAATAAAGATACTGTTTGAATAAGAAGCTGGAACCCCTTTCTTCTCCTTTGGGTACAGCTGTTTTTTTAAAAAAAAAGTCATAACCAGGGCCAAACCCTTCCACATAATATTTATTTGAGTGTTCAGAATGACGTCCCAAGTAGCCTTTGTGGTCTCTTGGGTGAACATGTAATTAGGAAAACAACAGGAGAAAGAATATAAATGTCTAAACATGCAAAAAATCAAAGGGAACTATATCATTTGCAGAGTCACAGAGTTTAAGCCTTATTTCACATGAAAGAAATGAGTGTGAGAGTGTTGACAGAAACGGTATTTCTCAAATAAACTTCACGGTTTGCTGTATAATTCAAGAAACATTGCAGTATCTCAGCACATCAGTCAAAGCCTTTGGTTGATTGTTTTTATTTCTTTGTGCTTGTGTTTATTTTTCATTTTTAGTTATGCTGATTGACAGACTAGGATTTTAATACAGGCAGGTGTACATGGTGGGGAAGAAAGCACAAGGAGCCTCTTCCTCTTACCCCTCAAACCTGTGCTGGCACCTTTACCACTGGAGCTGGGTCTCCACTATCATATCTAGTTTGCTGCTTTGTGGACATGACCAGCCCTATGGCCCCTCAATTTATATATTGCCGTCCTCTATAATACAAACCGACCTAACAGGGTGTTGTGAGCCTAACCAATTAGTGTTTGTAAATTGTTTTGTGGTCTTTGGATAAATGGTCCTAGACAAATGTGAAACATTATTCCATCAGCTTCCAGGAAATTTAATATATTTAAAGATTTCAGGAAACAGACTTCTTTAATGCATGAAAGTGGATTATAATAAAACAGACGCACGGTGAAGATACTTAGTTCCAAAGGATGTTTTTCACTCTTTTGTCGAACCTTATTTCATTTTTGATGAGTTTGCAAGTTTGGTGCTAAAAGTAACTGCATAGATGTAGCACATTTAGATTTTTGTTAGGCATTCGACTTGGTACTGTACGACGTTCTGTTTAAAAAATATCAAAGTACAATATAAATAAAGCTCATGTTAAATGGATTAAGAACTGGCTTAAGATCTCAAAAGTAGTTGTCAATGTAGAAACATTCACTGGGGGCATTTGTAGTGGGGTTCTGCAGGGATTGGTACTAGACCAGAAGCTATTTGTTATTTTAATCAATGAGCTTGAAGTAAATGTAAAATTATTGCTGATAAAATCTTTTTGAAAATGATACAAAGATTGCCAAAGTGGTAAATAATGATGAGGACAGGACTACCTGGATCACTTGGACTCTGGGCCCATTCAAATAAAATGTGTCTTAACACTGCCAAAGCCAAGGTTATACATCAAGGAAGAAGTTATGCAGGCCATATCAACAGAATGTGGGGGGCTGTATTCTGAAAAGCAGTGATTGAAAAAAGATTTAGGGGTCATATAGGACAAACAACTGAACATGAGCTCCCAGTGCAATACTGTGGGAAAAAGAGTGAATGTGATTTTTGGATGTATAAACAGGGAAGTCATGACTATTGGCATTGGTGAGACAGGTATTGGAATATTGCATCCTGTTCTGTTGTCCACATTTTAAAAATGATGTTGAAAACTTGGAGACCGTGGAGAAAAGAGTTATCTGAATACTGGAGAAAACCCTGACAGTGAGAGACTTACGGAGCTCAGTTTGTTTAAAAGAAAATCAAGAGGTGACTTGCTGGTAGGTAAGTACCTTCATGGGGAGAAAATACTGGGTACTAAAATGCTCTTTAACCTAGCAGATAAAGGCATAAGACGAACCAATCACAAGGAGCTAAAACTAGACGAATTCAAATTAGAAATAGAGCACAATTATTTAACAGGGAGGGTGATTAACCATTGTAACAAACTGCCAAGTTTGATTCTCCAGCTCCTGAAGTCTTCAGATGATTAATGGATGCCTTTCTGGAAGATATGCTTTAGTCAAACACAAATTATTGGGCTCAATAAGGAGTAATTGGATGAAATTATCTGGCTTGTGTTAATCAAGAGGTCAGAAAAAGTTGATCTAACGGTCCCTTCCGGGCTTAAAATCTATGTATCATCTATATAGGGCACTCACTTGGTTTACTGAGAAGATACATTATCCAGTGAGTATTAGCATTACAATATCTCTTATATATACAAAACTTCTAAACATAGCCTATTTAGATATGCTTCAGTTGTACCCTAGATTATTTGATGTGCTGCTAGATCAGGGGTGGGCAAACTTTTTGGCCTGAGGGCTGCCTCGGTTTTGGAAATTGTATGGAGGGCAGGTTAGGGGAGGGGGTCGTGGCCCGGCCTCCACCCTCTATCCACCCCCTCAGGACTCCTGCCCCATCCAACCCCCCCTGTTCCCTAACACACATACACCCCGGACCTCTGCTCCATCCACCCCCACCTCACCCCCCATTCCCTATCCCCTGACCACCACTGGAACCCCTGCCTCTGACTGCCCCCCACCGCCTCATTCAACCCCCCCTCTCATTCCTGACTGCTCCCCCGCGACCCCTGCCCCATCCAACCACCCATTCAACCTGTCCCCTGTCTGCCCCCAGAACCCCTGCCCCGACTGCCCCCTGCCACTCATCCAACTCCCCCTCCTTCCTGACTGCCCCCTGGGGACTCCTGCCCCCATTCAACCCCCCTGTTCCCCACCCTCTGACTGCCCTGACCCCTATCCACACCCCTACCCCCGACCGCTCCCCCAAACTCCCCCCCCCCACCCTCTATCCAACTCCCTGCCCCTTACCACGCTGCCTGGAGCACCAGGGCTGGCGGCGCTACAGCCACGCTGCCCGGCTGGAGCCAGACACGCTGTCGACACCAGGCAGCACAGAGCACTGGGTCAGGCCAGGCTCTGCAGTTGCGCTGCCCCAGAAGCTCATAGCCCTGCCGCCCAGTGCATTGCGCCAGCGGCGGAACAAGCTGAGGCTGCGGGGGAGGGGGAACAACAGAGGAGGGGCCAGGGGTAGCCTCCTGGGCCAGGAGCTCAGGGACCGGGCAGGAGGGTCCCGCGGGCCGGATGTGGCCTGCAGGCCATAGTTTGCCCACCTCTGTGCTAGATGCTGAGTCCTTTGTCCCGGATTGTCCAGGCTTGACTGAATAAATAAATTAGATGCTAATTGTTTCATTTGGGGTAGGTTCAATACCTTAGTTAGGAACACAAAGGCTGTGTTAGCTGGAAAAGTATGCAGTGTTGCTGTAGCTGTGTTGGCCCCAGGAGATTAGAGAGACAAGGTGGGTGAGGTAATGTCTGTTACTGATCCAACTTCCGTTGGTGAGAGAGACAGGCTTTCGAGCTTATACAGAGCTCTTCTTCCATCGATTTAGCTACCGCCTCTCAAACAGGTGGATTAACTGCCTCAGAAAAACCCCTTTTCATTGCTGTAGGAAGCAGCTACACTACAGCACGCCAGTGGCAGCGCCGTAGCTGTGTCACTATAGCAGCTGTAATGTAAACAGACAGTATGTTTCTGCTTTTCAGGTGAATGGGGTGAGGCATCAGAAGGTCTTCTCTCAGGTGGGCTCTGCAACCCTATGCATGTCACAGAGCAGAGTGGTTCCCTACCAGGGCCGCCCAGAGGATTCAGGGGGCCTGGGGCAAAGCAGGGGAGCTGCGGCGCTTGTACTCACCCGGCGGCGGTCCGGGTCTTCGGCAGCATTTCAGCGGCAGCGGGCCCTTCAGTCACTCCGCGTCTTTGCCGGCACTGAAAGGCCACCGAAATGCCGCCGAAGACCCAGAGCAACTGAAGGGCCACCCACCACTGAAATGCTGGCCGAAGACCTGGACCGCTGTCAGACCAGGGCTTGCAGGGCCCCTGTGGGGCCCGGGGCAAATTGCCTCATTCCCTCCCCCCACTCCCCCGGGCGGCCCTGTTCCCTACATAAAAAGGGGAATTGTGGGCAAACCAGAGAGTGCAGTAGGCTGGTAAAGTGAGTCTGTCTAGTGCAGTGGTGGGCAACCTGTGGCCTGCGGGCCGCGAAACAGTTTGTTTACATTGACCGTCCGCAGGCATGGCCACCCGCAGATCCCAGTGGCCGCGGTTTGCCATTCCCAGCCAATGGGAGCTGCAGGAAGTGGGGGCCAACATGTCCCTGCAGCCTGTAAGACCCATTAGTAATCAGAATAGGTTAATAAAAAACTCTGGGCAAATGAAGTGATTTCTGTCAGCTGTGTTAGTTTTATTGTTGCATGGAAGAGTCTCATAACTCTAACCACTTCTCACCTTTGTAAATAACCCTCAGTGGCGGTAATATCTCTTTACAGGCTGCTAGTGTTGCAAGCTGTTCCTGCATTCATTCATTCCAAGTTAACATAACTATATACAGACATTTTATAATGTAGAAGCAACATTCTCTTTTATTTCCTACTGCAATTTAGAAAAGCATAATGCATGGATCTAAAAAGATAATGTAGCAGAAATATTGTGAATGAAAATGTCTATTATTTGACTTGAGCTCTATGTATCTGTACTATATTGCCAAATGGATAATAAAATAAAAGTTTCCAGGTAATAGAAACCAAGGCAAAAGAGAATAGGAAATAAATAACCTGTTACTGCCTCAGAAATGGCTGTTTCTTTTACCTTTTCAAAGTGATACATGGCTCTTACGTATATGCTTTTCACCAAATAAATAAATAGAGAGAGAGAGAGAGATTTTCTTAATTTGGCTACTACCTGGAGATTTTTCTGTCAGTGAAAACTTAAATCTATGAGACTTAAAGAAAAATACGGGTTAGGAAAACAAAGTTAAAACTCTTCTAAACAATTTTGTTTGACACAAAGCTTTTATTGCAACAAAAAAATATAACTCTGCATCTGCAGATTCCCCTTGTCACAAACTATACATGTAAGTGAGACCAGATCTTCTCTTAAGTGGCTCTGAATGGAACCACACATGCAGCAGTCTCAGTAATGCGCTCCGAATTTTAACAAGGAGCTTGCTCCAAACTTGTCTGTATCAGTCAGGGATACATATGACACTCCCAGGCTGAAATGTCATTTTCCTGTCAATGACCCGTTCGTTCCACAGTGTTTCCCCCATAGTCCATCAGTTCTTTCATTCCCGTATTTTTTGATCCATTATGCTCCCTATTCCCAGCACCTCTTGGAAGCTTCCCTAGGTGGCTGCACTCCTTGGTGGCAGTTCCTTACAGCAGCAATGGTTGCAGCAGGAAGATGTCCTGCAGCCTTTTCTGATAGTAGCGATAGCAGGCCTCTGGCTACGGGGTGTTTGGTCAGCTGAGCAGTGAGTTCCCCTGGGACTTGCCTGGCTAGTGCATGTGTGTGGAGGCTTGGCATTGGACCCCCACTGTTTCCATTGGGTGATTGGGGGTCAGGGAAGGGGAATGGACTCCAAGCTCCCTTCAGGTACCAACTGTTCAAATTCTGAGCTGAAGCTGGATGGCGGGCTCTGGCGGGGAGAGTCTGCAGCTGCAACAGGACTTCCACTCTGTTATCCTAATGCGTTGCGGGAGGGGCTGGTGAGGAAGTGGTGCTGGGACTATGTGGTGCATCCCTCATAGACTCATAGACTTTAAGGTCAGAAGGGACCATTATGATCATCTAGTCTGACCTCCTGCACAATGCAGGCCACATGTACACTAGTGAGGGATGAAGGAGGGGAGTTCCCTTTTTAGGATGTGCCACAGCAATGGCAGCCACACTTTGGGTGTGGCAATTGCCTGCGTGAACAGCAGTCTCCTCAGTCTCAGCATCTGACATAGCTAGAAATGTTAACAAGCAGAACCAGCATTAACATTTGTAGGTGGACCCAGGAAACAGTTCCCCTCCCCATTTCCTGTTCCCTGTTTTTACACCACTGCACTAGGACAGCCTGAAGCTTTTCGGGGGTGGTTAGTTATGTTGCTCTCACTCCCAGAGATTGAAGGGATCACATGGGGATGGTGGGAACGTAAGTCCTAGCCACTTTGTCTCTAGGAGCTTTGGGTATTCACATCTATTACCGTAAGGCCTTTGGATTCAGTATAATTTGTTGCCTAGTTTCAGTATTGCCATTCCCAAATCATGAATCAGGTCCCAAAAAATCATGACATTTTCTTAAAAAACATGAGATTTTTTAAAAATAACAAATGTTGAGTTCTTTATATTTGCCTTCCAGTGTCAGGGCCTTTAGGGTGCAGTAGGGTCACATTTTCCAGCTTTAACAATGCAGGCTAGGAATTCACTTCATTTTTAAAGGCAAGCTGAGGTTGTCACCTAATCACATGCCTCCAGGATCTGGCACATGAAGTAAAAACAAGAAATATTGCAAGGCTTGCAATAAAATCACGAGAGTTTGCAACATTGGTTCAATTTTGACTGCATGATTGGATTACATTGTCGTGCTGCGCATGTGCATGGTGTTTGCACTTCACACGGTAATTTCTCCCTGCTCTTTTAGTTGAAAGCAGACTGCAACTATCAATTATCGTTTGTACCAATGCTTTCTGGCCAGTAGTATTGCCTTTCTTTCTTTCTTGGCTTGGGCATGGCCTGGGTATCATGTCTTGGATGACAAGGGTTGCTGAGCTGCAGCAGAGGAAATAGAGGTGACTGTGACAATAGCAGCTATTCCAACATTTGCTCTCCTCCTTGAATGCCATTCTCCATTTCACCATTCTATTAACACACACTGCCTGTATAGTACAACATAGGCTTACTCTGTGACCTTGATCACCCTCCGCTCTGCCCCCAGGTTTTTCTTGCTGAAAAATGGGTGTAATTATATCTACTTATCACAGAGGTGTTGAGAGATTTAATCATCATTATAAACCAGGATGAAGGTATTGATTTAAAAAATATATTATACTGAGGTATCAAGTACTGAATATGCATAAGACTAGCTCCTCATAGTAAAACTGGCCATAACATGCTGTAAAACGCACAGAGTAAACAATTGGTTGAACTTTAAAAAAGAAAAAAAAAAGAGTTTCTTCCATTTTGAAAGAGTCTAGTGGTTTGAGAAATGTTCCACTCACTTAAAATGGGGAATACCAGTGGAAAGAGCAATATCTTTCAAAATGAAAGGAACCTTTTAAGCACAAGCACTGTAACTTCTTTCAGAGTGATTTTAGGTATTACTTTTGAGTATAGAGGATAAAATTTACAGACAGAAAGGTGAATTTCAGATTGATGGTGTTTAATCTTGTACACTTGCATAGGTGATTGGCATTAGAGTACTGAATCAGAATTAACACAGAACTCCTTACAAAATCTTTCTAGTGATCAAAGGCTCGCCAGGCTAAACATGAGATGATTAAACATGGGGTGTAGCAAACCTGACAGCTATGCAATCATGCCATTCCTGACCCCTTGTGGTGACTTCTGAGCTAGACTCCTTTTCCTGTATCTGACAGCTACACCAGAAAAAGCAAACACTCAAATTAGCACAGAGCTGGAAGTAACGCAGAAAGTGGTTACGTTTACAATATAAAAACAACAACAACAAAACAACCTCTCCCCCTTTGCCTTCTGTACCAGATCTGATTTTTAGATAGGGGCTTGTGCATTTTTCCATGGTAGGAAGCCAGGTTTAACTAGTATTGAAGATGATCCATGATTTTCTTCTGTCTTAACTCTATACAAATGTTATCGGTGACGTTCCTTACTACCACTGAAAGCAGAAGACTTTTGGAAAAGGTCCACAGAGGTACCTCACTTTGGTACCTCACTATAGGCAGAAAGTAAAGAATTAATAGAGCACTGTGGACATTTGTTAGGAAATTGTAGAGATTAGATTTCTGCTATATGAATCTGGAAAAGGTCTTGCACATATTCCTTGGTGGATGTTTATTGTTCCCTGAAAGAACACACACAATTGTGTAGAAATGACATACACGTCAATTTCACTCAAATGATTTAATGCACCCAATTACGACAGCTGCTTAAGAATTTCCTGACAGGTGCCGAACACTGTTAGCATACATTGATGTCCATGAAAATTGATGGCACTTTGAAGGACTTGGCATAGTGAATGGAGCATTCCAGGCATGAGGTCACATGAAAGAAGGCATGAGGATGATCGCAGGAGAAGGAGCTGAACAGAGTGTGAGGCGGGATTGAATGATGGAACAAAGGTGTTGCAAGTACTAATGAGAGCAGGAGTGAAAATGATGTGCAAGATAGGAAGCCAGTGGAGAAATTCCATTAGAGGGGATGACATGGTTGGAGAAGCAAGCAGGGAAGATCATTTTAGCTGCAAGGAAGATCAGTTCTGCCACAGGGGGGCCAAATGTGCAACTCTATCATTTAAATATGGAAATGAAAGTACTAGCGGTCAAATGTTACATGAGCACAGCAAATGTGCTAGAGTACACCAAAACCTGACTTGAGACAGTAGGAGGATTCCAGGTTCTTGGAATCTTTTAAAGTCAGTGGAATGGCCCTGAGCCAATGAAATCAAATAAATAATGTGCAGGTAGGAAGGTTAATGGCAAATTAAGAGAGCAGCATGGCTTTGAATAGCCTGCAGAAGGGAAGAATGAATGCGTAGCTTACAGGATCTGCTGAGATCACAGCGTGACATAGTGTGGCTGCAGGCAATGAATTAGATATAGCAATAAAAAATGCCTTCTTTGGAACAAGATATTTTCTCTCACACACAATATCTTACCAGTTAAACCTTTCCCTACTGACAGGAAGTCCTGCCTAGCAACATTTGCTAAAACTGGGCCCTAAGTCTGTGATGATTTTATCCTTGATGACCATTTCTCCAGCTTAGCTCTAATAGTGGAAGATGGTAATATGAGCAAGGAAAGCGAACAGGAGGGGGGATTATTTGTAACTTTCTTTTAGCTTGGTTTGCACAACCCATGTACAATTCAGAAGTTTAAAATATGTTTTAAAACCAGGTACAAAATTTGCATCTTTCCTTACTTCAGTTAATTTCCTCAGAGTTATATCAGCAAGATTTGGCCAGATGATGTTTTCCAGGACTGTTGGAAGGCAGTATAACCAAGTAATGGGGTTGTAAATGCTTGGGGAAATATATTGAAATAGACAATGGTGAAAAGATATCAGTAATCCTGAACCAAAAAATAAAAATCTGCAGTGTAAAACTTGAATGGAACAGACTATGCCTAGGAGTGAAAGGCAGATTTGGTTACCCTCTGTTTCATAGTTTCATAGGGCTTGGCTACACTGGAGAGTTGCAGTGCTGGTGGTGGGTTTACAGCGCTGCAACTTACTCACCGTCCACACTTGCAAGGCACATACAGCGCTGCATCTCCCTGGCTGCAGCGCTGGCTGTACTCCTGCTCTGCCTCGGGTATAACTATTTCAGCGCTGGTGATGCAGCGCTGCTCCGCCAGTGTGGCCACCAAAAGCGCTGTAATTGGCCTCCAGAATTTTCCCATAATGCTTTTAACTAAAGAACTCTTTTTTTTGTTATGATGCCTCTCTTTGTTTTGTTGTGAACTCGGGGCTCCCGGAGCTGCTTGTCTAAAAAACAAACACAGCTCCTGTTTGCTGTGAATGAGGCAGGCAGCGGGATCAATGTCTACAGCTAGTGTTTGCTTGAGGAGAGAAACAGCATGGTGGGGGGAAGGGAGGGAAAGGGAGTCCGTCGGAGCAGCTGCTTATCTGGTCTGTAGGCTATTTGCCTTTAAGAGTGAATGAGGGGTTGGGGAAATGGTCAGAATTTGCAAGGCAGGGAGCTGACACAGTGTCGGCTCCAAAAATCCACTCTCTCTCTCTCTCTCTCTCTCCCCCACGCTCCCTGTCACACTCCACCCCACCCCCCTCTTTTGAAAAGCACGTTGCAGCCACTTGAACGCTGGGATAGCTGCCCATAATGCACCACTCCCAACACTGCTACAAATGCTGCAAATGTGGCCACACTGCGCGCTGGTAGCTGTCAGTGTGGCCACACTCCAGCGCTTTCCCTACACAGCTGTCAGCTGTACGAAGACAGCTGTAACTCCCAGCGCTGCACACCTGCAAGTGTAGCCAAGCCCATAGACTCTAGGACTGGAAGGGACCTCGAGAGGTAATCGAGTCCAGTCCCTTCCCTTATGGCAGGACCAAATTCTGTCTAGACCATCCCTGATAGACATTTATCTAACCTACTCTTAAATATCTCCAGAGATGGAGATTCCACAACCTCCCTAGACAGTTTATTCCAATGTTTAACCACCCTGACAGTTAGGAACTTTTTCCTAATGTCCAACCTGGGAAAGTAGAATGAATTATATTGTAAAAATAAGAATGGATTAAAGAAATGTTGTATGTACCTTTAAGCAGAAATAAGAAATGTTGAAATACAGGTGCCAGGAAAAGAAACATTAGGCATAAACAATGGTGCTAATGGCGAAACATTAACAGAAGATCCGTAATAGTTAGTAAGGAAATAAGATATGCATGCCTAGCCCAGGTAAACTTATTAGATTCTGCTTCTTTTGTTATCTTGTTAAGTTCTCGCCCTTTTATCTGTATAAATAAGATGGTTTGTGTCTTGCATGGTGCTCACATTATCTGGGTGTTATTAGCAGAGCGCTGTGCTAATAAAACAGAGTGGTCTGACAAACTGTGAGTCCTGAGTCTAACTATGACAAACCTAAACCTCCCTTGCTGCAGTTTAAGCCCATTGCTTCTTGTTCTGTTCTTAGAGGCTAAGATGAACAAGTTTTCTCCCACCACCTTATGACACCCTTTTAGATACTTGAAAACTGCTATCATGTCCCCTCTGTCTTCTGTTTTCCAAACTAAACAAACCCAATTCTTTCAGCCTTCCTTCATAGGTCATATTCTTTAGACCTTTAATCATTCTTGTTGCTCTTCTCTGGACCCTCTCCAATTTTTCCACATCTTTCTTGAAATGCAGTGCCCAGAACTGGACACAATATTCCAGCTGAGGCCTGACCAGTGCAGAGTAGAGCGGAAGGATGACTTCTCGTGTCTTGCTCACAACACACCTGTTAATGCATCCCAGAATCACGTTTGCTTTTTTTGCAACAGCATCACACTGTTGACTCATATTTAGCTTGTGGTCCACTATAACCCCTAGATCCCTTTCTGCCATACTCCTTCCTAGACAGTCTCTTCCCATTCTGTATGTGTGAAACTGATTGTTCCTTCCTAAGTGGAGCACTTTGCATTTGTCTTTATTAAACTTCATCCTGTTTACCTCAGACCATTTCTCCAATTTGTCCAGATCATTTTGAATTTTGACCCTATCCTCCAAAGCAGTTGCAATCCCTCCCAGTTTGGTATCATCTGCAAACTTAATAAGCATACTTTCTGTGCCAATATCTAAGTCGTTGATGAAGATATTGAACAGAACCGGTCCCAAAACAGACCCTTGCGGAACCCCACTCATTATACCTTTCCAGCAGGATTGGGAACCATTAATAACTACTCTCGGAGTACGGTTATCCAGCCAGTTATGCACCCACCTTATAGTAGCCCCATCTAAGTTGTATTTGCCTAGTTTATCGATAAGAGTATCATGCGAGACCGTATCAAATGCCTTATTAAAGTCTAGGTATACCACATCCACCGCTTCTCCCTTATCTACAAGACTCATTATCCTATCAAAGAAAGCTATCAGATTAGTTTGACATGATTTGTTCTTTACAAATCCATGCTGGCTATTCCCTATCACCTTACCACCTTCCAAGTGTTTGCAGATGATTTCCTTAATTACTTGCTCCATTATCTTCCCTGGCACGGAAGTTAAACTAACTGGTCTGTAGTTTTCTGGGTTGTTTTTATTTCCCTTTTTGTAGATGGGCATTATGTTTGCCCTTTTCCAGTCTTCTGGAATCTCTCCTGTCTCCCATGATTTTCCAAACATAATAGCTAGAGGCTCAGATACCTCCTCCGTTCATAGAATCATAGAATCATAGAATCTCAGGGTTGGAAGGGACCTCAGGAGGTCATCTAGTCCAACCCCCTGCTCAAAGCAGGATCAAACCCAACTAAATCATCCCAGCCAGGGCTTTGTCAAGCCTGACCTTAAAAACCTCTAAGGAAGGAGATTCCACCACCTCCCTAGGTAACCCATTCCAGTGCTTCACCACCCTCCTAGTGAAATAGTGTTTCCTAATGTCCAACCTAAACCTCCCCCTCTGCAACTTGAGACCATTACTCCTTGTTCTGTCATCTTGTACCACTGAGAACAGTCTAGATCCATCCTCTTTGGAACCCCCCTTCATGTAATTTAAGGCTGCTATCAAATCCCCCCTCATTCTTCTCTTCTGCAGGCTAAACAATCTCAGTTCCCTCAGCCTCTCTTCGTAAGTCATGTGCTCCAGCCCCCTAATCATTTTTGTTGCCCTCCGCTGGACTCTCTCCAATTTATCCACATCCTTCTTGTAGTGTGGGGCCCAAAACTGGACACAGTACTCCAAATGAGGCCTCACCAGTGCTGAATAGAGGGGAATGATCACATCTCTCGATCTGCTGGAAATGCCCCTACTTATACAACCCAAAATGCCATTAGCCTTCTTGGCAACAAGGGCACACTGTTGACTCATATTCAGCTTTTTGTCCACTGTAACCCCTAGGTCCCTTTCTACAGAACTGCTGCCCAGCCATTTGGTCCCTAGTCTATAGCAGTGCATGGGATTCTTCCATCCTAAATGCAGGACTCTGCACTTGTCCTTGTTGAACCTCATCATATTTCTTTTGGCCCAATCCTCTAATTTGTCTAGGTCCCTCTGTATCCTATCCCTACCCTCCAGCGTATCAACCACTCCTCCCAGTTTAGTGTCATCTGCAAACTTGCTAAGGGTGCAGTCCACACCATCCTCCAGATCGTTAATGAAGATATTGAACAAAACCGGCCCCAGCACCGACCCTTGGGGCACTCCACTTGATACCGGCTGTCAACTAGACATGGAACCATTGATCACTACCTGTTGAGCCCGACCATCTAGCCAGTTTTCTATCCACCTTACCGTCCATTCATCCAGCCCATAATTCTTTAACTTTCAAATTCTCAACAAGTTCCTCCCTATTTGTTAAAATCAAATCTAGAACAGCTTCCCCCCAGTAGCTTTTTCAACCTTCTGAAATAAAAAGTTGTCTGCAATGCAGTCCACGAACGTATTGGATAGTCTGTGCCCCGCTGTGTTATTTTCCCAATATATATGTGGATAGTTGAAGTCCCTTATCACCACCAGATCTTGGGCTTTGGATGTGATTTTGTTAGTTGTTTAAAAAAAGCCTCATCCACCTCTTCCACCTGGTTAGGTGCCCTGTAGTAGACCCCTAGCATGACATCACCCTTGCTTTTTACCCCTTTTAGCCTAACTCAGAGTCTCTCAACACTTCCGTCTCCACCTTAATCCAAGTGTGTACATTTTTAATATACAAGGCAACACCTCCTCCCTTTTTCCCCTGTCTATGCTTCCTGAGCAAGCTGTACCCATCCACACCAACATTCCAATCATGTGTATTATCCCACCAAGTTTCGGTGATGCCAACAATGTCATAGTTGTACTTATTTATTAGCACTTCCAGTTCTTCCTGCTTATTACCCATACTTCTCGCATTTGTCTATAGGCATCTAAGATCCTGATTTGATCTTGCCTCTCAGTTTTGCCCTGACCCTCCTTTCTCTCTGCCATTGTAGCCCACACTCCCTCCTATTTCCGACCCATCTCCCAGCATTCTGATTCTTTCCAGACACATAAAAAGTTGCATCTGACATCTTGAACAGGATAAGTACACACTCCACTTTCTTACTTTTCCACTTTCTTACTATTGTTAGTTGCAATTGGAAGAGAAGAGTTAGTGAAACATATTAATTAGTATAAACTCCTCCAGTCTGGCCTTCTTGCCTTCCAGCTGTCCCCTGCCAGTCTGTCCAAAAATGCTACGTTAAAGTCATCTTCTTCTCTCACTACTCCAGTCATGTGAACTCCTCCTGAACTTCCATTGACTTCCCATCTCCTAACACATAAAATTAAAATGCCTCATCTTGAGACACAAAATTGCATCTATTTTTGCATCCACCTACTTCTCTGCTCTCACACACCTCTTCCCAATCCTCTTGCCTTTTCTCCTTAGTGTTGGATTCTTCTCTTATTTACATCAGTGCAAATCAGGAGTAACTTCATGGATGTCAGTACAGCTACATCAGGGTAAAACTGATGTAAGTGAGATGAGAATCAGATTAGCCACATCTCCCATTCTCAGCTTTGTTCCCCCTGTGTCTGGTACCAGTCTCACAGTTTATCTGAAAATTGCTTTATCTTTTCTCCTTTAAATTCATGTGTAAACTCCACATCGCTAAGTAATCCCTCCTCCGACATTCTGATCAATAGTAACACTCAGGGGCACCCTCTTTTGCACTGTTGTTCTATGTTTCATCCTGCATTTGCTTTTCTCACTTTATTTAGATTCTAATCACTTGGGGCAAGGAGCATGTCTTATCTGTGTTCTATAAAGCATTGTGTATGTTTATGACACGTTATAAGCATTTTACTATAATAATGCTCTTAAGACATCTGCTGAAGGGCTGCTAATAACTATGATGATAATTTAAGGGGGTTTTATAACTTTTCACTAATGGATACCCTTTCATACTCTTTATTCCTATACTCTTTAGTAATTTATTTCTCCTCCCCCTCCATCTCTGTTAATTGGATTGGTAGCATAACTATTCTCAGGCTGTGTCAGAGAAGGCAAATATGATGATTGTCATGGGTTATGGTGAACTACCAGATGTTGCATACGCATCCTCTTGCTTATTTATGAATAGTGCTGGCAATTTAAGACAGTAGAGTTCCATTAGTAGGATTCTAAAAAAAAAAAATCTACTTCTGATTCAATACAAAATTTTAATTGCAGGGCTTTGGAGAATGGCTTTGAGATCAACTATGTGAGAGATTTTATCTACAACAGAGACCTTTCCCACAGATTCATTTGTTTTGGCAGATGTATCAATGACATTTTTAAAATAATTCGGAGTGGTGAATTTGATTCAACGAGACATTGAGGTTAACTCCTTTTATATACAAAAATGTTTTTGTCTAGCTTTTCATTATATATACCTTCCAAAGAGGTGCTTGCTGTGCAGTGTAATCATTCCTGTATATAGTCACCTCTTCTTCTGCACCTAGTCAACTCTTGTTACTTCTATGTAAAGAAATAGAAATGTAATAAAGGTGCTTGTTACATATTTACTCAGAAGTCATTCCCTCCTGCCACCTATCTATTTTTGGAAGCTCTTCTCTGAATTCCTTTTAGTTTGTCAGTATTCCTCCATTAATAAGGTGACCAGAACTGAATACAATATGCCCGGTGCTATTGCAACCTAGTTCATGGAAAGGGGTAATAATCTCTCTCCCCTGATATGATGCTTCTGTGTATGCAGCCCAAAATTGCATTGGCCTTTTTGCTGCCATATCCTATTGTAAACACAGGTCCAATTTTTCTGTCCACTATTACTATCTATTTCAGCATTGCTACTTCCTGATTTCTTCCTCTGATTGAATATTTGTGTATTAGACTATTTTCCCCAAGAGGTATTAGCCTGCATTTTTCCCTGCAGAGGTTGGAGAGAGGAAACAGGGAGTCCAGCAAAGAGGCTATTGCAATAATCCAAGCATGACATTATTGAGGAATGAATGCAGAATGTTGTTGTTATTATTTAATATTTATATTACAATAACACTCAGTGGCCCTGCTGCGCTCAGTGCTCTGCAAATACATAGAAAGACATGGTCTCTGCCACAAAGAGTTTGTTACTTATTCTCTAGGTCCCTTTGTAATATATCTCTGTCCTAATTGGTGGTTGCCTCTCATCCTATTTTAGATCTTCAGGAGATTTCATGGACTTTTGTCTGTCTTGTGAAAGTAATTCACATTCTGTGTCCCCTCAGTCTTAGGCATCTCTGCTGCAAATGTGAATATTGGTGGAGGTTTTGTGATGCTGAAACCTGTTGATTAGTCATTGGTTTAAGAACTCCAGCCCATTTCCAATAAGAAACAAAAGCACCTCCTTCAGGCATTAATAAGTGGTTTGGATTCCAAATTCTAGGTGAAAATTCTATATCCCATAATCTGAGAGAGATAGGATATAGTAGCTTTACTAGTACCTAGGCTGAGAGAGCTCATAGTCGGGGATCTTTAAGGTGTATCTCTTTTCTTTGGCACTTGACTCTCATGACCAGTTTGTTTTTTGTCAGGTAGGCAAGATAGTATCTTTTTTTTTTAATTGCCAATTATGATAAATCTTGTATCTTATTTCTTTTTCTGCAGGATTTACAGATTATCAGTACAGATGAAAACCAAGTATTTTTGGCTGTTCAAGAATGGTACCAGACAGACACGTACAACCTGTACCAATCTGACCCACAGGGTGTATACTACTCCATTTTACTAGAGAATGTCAGGAGCACTAAGCAGCCAGAAGAGAATGTCCTGATAGATATTCTGGAGGTAGGGTGCTGTGCAACTATTAGAACTTTTGTTGCTTTCTGTCTCTTCCATTGTCTCTCCTACTTTATGTTGTCAGCAACTCTAATTATGAATGTTATCACTATCAAATTAATTACATTCTCCCCAGTTTTCTAGAGTGATGGGAAGGGAGTACTGTATTACTCTAATTCTCCCTCTCTCTCCTCTTCCTCCTAAAGTGTTGGTTGTTTTTATAAATACACAGTTTCTTAAGTTTCCAAGGATGTGCAGGAACAAGTTTAATATTTTTCATTTTCTTAAAATATGGGGTCTGGTGTTATTTCAAGTACTGAAGAGTTAAGTAGTAAGATTCAGTTAGCACTAGTTTATTGTGGAAGGAGGAATATAAACAGCTATGAAACTGCCTTATGTAACCAAATTTAGCTTCTAGGCAATACAACAATACTCTTTTTGCCTTATATTTGTTTTACAATTTGTCAGCATTTCAGCTGCTAGCTGCTTTGTCTGAGAAGCCAATGAATGTAATTATCAGATACTATGTAAGTCCATTCATTCATTGAGTTTTGCTTACATACTTTTTTTTTTTAATCAGGAAGCCTTTTAGCCAATAGGGTCTCAGAAAACAGCAGTTGTATGAGCCTAGTACTGGGTCTTTACATGTTGACCTAGACAAATGAAGAGCCAACAACATTAGATTGAGTCAGACCACAAATCCTTTTGCTTTCTGTAGGCATTTTTTCCGAGAGGCGCTGCTATGAGAGGAGCCATCCTTGCAAATACTCAATTCTGTATTTTAAACCTGCAGCAGTTGGCTAAAGAAAAAATGGAAAAATAGAAGTTTAGGAAAAAAAATGCCATCCGTTTTCTTGTTCAGAAGGGTGATGATGACAACACTTGAATTTAATAGTCTGCTTCCTCTGCAGCTTTAAAAAATATTCTTACTAAATGCACCAGGCTTCTTTGCAAAGGAGTCACAATACTCCTTAGCCTGGCACGTATGCAGGGGCGACTCCAGGTATCAGCACGCCAAGCGCGTGCTTGGGGCGGCAAGCCACTGGGGGCGCTCTGCCGGTCGCCGCGAGGGCCTGCGGGAGATCCGCCGAAGCTGCGAGACCAGCGGACCCTCCGCAGGCAAGCCGCCGAAGGCAGCCTGCCTGCCGTGCTTGGGGCTATAAAATGCCTAGAGCTGCCCCTGCACGTATGGTTAGGAAGGAGTTAAATGAGTCTCTCTAGGATTGTAATTGGAGGGGGGAAATGATGGCATGCTCCAAACTTTTCTAATCTCCTCCACCTTTATATAACTCCCTCTCTTTCAACAGACAAGGAGGTGTGACATAATTCCCACCCTCCCATTTCAAGCATTGATTACCGTAGGGGGATTCTGTGGGGAACGGAGGGTATGGAAAAAGGCCACCTTCTTCCTCTTGTGTAATCAGAGTCCCGTATGCTGATTTTAATGACAAAATATGTTTTTGCTGCTTTTTGGTCCTGTTAGCTTGGCAGAGCCAGCACAGTTAAGAGAAAAGAAACTGGGTTCTCTTCTCCTCTGGCATCTTCTAGAGCATGGGTTCTCAATCAGAGGTCACAGAGAGGTGTTAAGGGGTCACAACCACTCTGCTGTTCCCTTGTTACTAAGGAACTGCCAGTATAGAAAAGGCTTGGAACTACTGGTCTTGAGTATTGTTTACTAAAGTCCTTTCAGTTTCACCTGTGCAAGCCCACTGAGGTTCAGGGAGTTGCAAAAGTGTCACTGAGGGCAATATCTGTCCTGTGGAACCTCTGTTATTGGTGGTGCACAAAAAGAAGAGATCCTAGATTATTTGCAAATTCCAGATTTACTTTGTAGAGCTGGCTTTAAAAATTACTTATAATGGCGCATATTTAATAAGGAATGATTGAGCGACAGTAAACATGGAACCTTACAATGCCATTTTTACGTAGCCAATTTTCAGTGAAAAGCTGCATTGCACATGGAAAAATTTCTCTGCCTACATATAGAAAGTTTAAAACTTGCATATCTTTTCTGCTACATGGTGAAATACAATTAGTGTTTGTTTTCTTTACTAGACTGTGATGAGCAAGTAATATTTACAAGAGTTCATTTGTTTTGACTTATTTACACTGTACAAAGTAGTTAATAAAAATAAGGCTGCTACTGTGTTTAGGGATTGCAGGACAGTTGTTGGTTTGGGGTTTTTTTTTCTGACTTGGGATATCTTGCAGGGTGTTTCAATAGAAGTGTCTTGGAAAAAAATCTTCAACTCCAAACACAGACAACTCTCAATGGATTAAGAATTTCTCTTTCAACTAATGTATAATTCTGCATGAAATTTGCAAGTTTGTCTTCCACTGGCCTCATTTAATCCTTTACATGTGCATCTGCTCTATAGTCTTTTAGAGATTTTCACCTGTCTGCATTCATTTTCCTTTATATCTTTTGTACAGAACATCTTTTCCGCTTTTGTTGCATATATGCACAGAGACTAACCTCTAAAATATATGTTTAAAAGAAAGAAAGAAGCAGTGAGCAGTGATTCAAAGTCAGTGTGGTCTTGAAATACTGTACCAAGTGCTGTAAAAGTGAACCAGCCACAAGCTTAGCATAGAGATCATTGCAAAACAAGCATGTTGATATCATGTTTCATGACATGAGTGGAAATACTCATGAATAAAGGTCACAGAAGTGGACACTTAATTTACAGCATACTCATATTGTGCTAGCAATTGCTTATTTAATACCCCAAACTGCAGACCTTACTCATATATTTATTCCTCAGTCATGTGACTTAGCCCCATTGATTTCAGTTGAGTGTTTGTAATATTTGCACAATTGTCCATTATTTGGTCACTACACACACTATCTGTTGTAAATGCTGAGGGGCCCTCTGTACGCTCTCCCTTCATAGTAAAATGGCACAGGAAAGTTCTGCAATAGTTACTACAGAACAGATCTGTGGTAGTTAGTATGTATCATACTGTCTAGTCATAAGAAGAAAATGACTGCCGAACAATAGGGGCTGTTGGCTGCTGAGTGCTGTTGAAAATGTGCTGCTTCATTTAGATGCCTGAACAGGAGCTGAACTCTTTTGAAAACATGGTTATTTATTTAGGTGCCTCTATGGGAGCTGCTAAGCACTGAGCTCTTGAAAATCAGGCCTTATATGACTCCCACAGGGCGGCAAAAATGGTAGAGCCGGCCCTGGACTCCCATCACCAAACTATCTGAGCACTTCACAATCTTTTTATGTATGTATCCTCACAACAGGCCTGCTAGGAAAGGAAGGACAAATATCCCCATTTTACAGATGTGGAACTGAGACAGAGAGAGAGACTGAGTGACTGGCACCTAGCAGGCCTGTAGCAAAACAAGGCACTGAATCCACATCTGCCAAGTCTCACGCTAGCACCTTAGCCACTGGGTGATCTTTCCTCTCTGTGGGGTTTGGATCAATCCTGTATACATTATCACCATGCAAACCCTCAGTAATAAAATAATTAGTATCAAATCTATACCATGCTAAGAGGTCTGCTGTCCCATACGTCTGCAGGCAGAGCTGTCATTAATGTTAATATCAAAGGGAGTTTGGAATGAGGGCAAAATATACTCTTAAATATTACAGATTGAGAGAGATGAAAGAGTATGCAGAATAACAATCTCAGTGAAAACTAGCCATTCCTGATCATACCGAGAGCTGATGACACTTATTCAAGTACAAAACTGTAATAAATCCTCAGATTATGTTAAGCATCCACATGTCTGCTGAAGAGAGGGAGAGAACATTTTGGCCTGAATTCAGGGAATGGCATTTAATCTGGCAAAGTGTTTTTCTTCTTAATGAAAACGTTAAAGAATGTGATCCCAAAATCACAGAGTAAGCTCTTGGTTTTAAAAGTCTCTCTTGCCTCACACAGAAACTCTCCTTGCTTCCCTTCTTCTTCCTTTAGCACATCTCTGCCCCTCCTTACACCCTACTCCCCCAGAAGTAACATTCTGGTCCTGTATCAGAGGGGTAGCATTCTGGTCCTGCTGTACTTCCATTAGATTCTGGGCCATGTGATTCCTCCGAGCAGGATCTGAGAGCATAGATACCAGAAGGGATCATTATGATCATCTGGTCTGATCTCCTATATACCACAGACCATGGAACTTCCCCAAAATAAGTCCTAGAGCAGATCTTTTAGAGAAACATCCAATCTTGATTTAAAAATTATCAGTGACGAAGAATCCCAACCCTTGATAAATTGTTCAAGAAGCTAATTATTCTCACTTTAAAATGTACATTTTATTTCCAGTCTGTTTGTCTAGCTTCAGCTTCCAGCCATTGGATCGTGTTATACTTTTCTCTGCCTGATTGAAATGCTTATTATTAAATATTTGTTCCCCACATGGATACGTAATCAAGTCACCCCTTAATCTTTTCTTTCTTAAGCTAAATAGATTGAGCTCTTTGAGTTTACTCCTAATACATTTAAAAACTCCTTATTGTCCTTAATTCTGATGACCATAGATTTATCCTTGTGTCCCTTGGCTTCCCCTAGCAATTTTATGCAATTCCTAATTTCTGATTTATATTCATTACTATTACTTTTCCCTTTCTTTTGTTTCTTATGTATTGTTTTTGTTTTTTCTACATCTGCCTTTGCTTCCCTGCTAAATCAACTTCTGTTTTTTAACCAGTATGGCCATCTTTCCTGATTGTGGGATTGTGTCAGAAATCAGTGGTTCAGGAGCCAGATTAACAATCAGCATTACCCAAAAGAGCCACAGTAGTTTGCTGCACATTGATCTCTTTCTTTCTTTTAATATGAATTTTTATTGGAAAAGTTTTATAGACATTTTAAAAGAACAAAAGACAAATATAAAACCAAAGAAATTAAATGAGCATAGCTCTATTCATAGCTTGCCCCATCGTCTTTAATTATAGTACGCAATCACCCTCACTTCCTATTGAAGGCTAGAGCGCATAATAACTAAACTAAACAAATATCTAGGGCCGGCCATGAGCTGGAGTAAAATAGCATAGCTGTATTCATTTGGCTGGCTTTCAGTCTTCAATTATATTATTCTTCTGTTCATATTTTAATCTATACACTGTCTTTGCTGGGTTTTTTATTGCTGTAAATTTAAGAATAAATGGTTACTTTATCATTCAAAATAGCAGTGCATTCTGCTGTTATTGTGCAAATGATATTAGTATTTTTAGCATAGCTGTTACATTGAACAGGCTAAAATAAACAGCTATGTTATCTTGAGGGCTGCTATTGGTTTTATTTGCCTCTGCAATAGCTATAACAATATTAGAAAGGATAGAAGGACAGAATGGAGAAAGTAACCATGGAAAAAAAATGAAGACTGGCCATTGCTCTGAAGTTACACTGGAATAAAACTGATGTAACTCAGTGCTCATTTAGGCCCAGAGTGTTTATAAATGGATGTTGATTTGTTCTTTTATAGCTCATCATTCTAATGGTGGGGGAGGGCAATCACTGGAGAATGACCTTTAAAATAACCAGTAGAGGAGAGAATTACATGAATTTTTTCAAAGTATATTTTCTATTGATTTGTATTAATTAGAAAAAAAACACTTGACTATAATTCACTTTAGTCATAGAACCTCAGTTAGGGCAGCCTTGAGGCAGAATGAAGCAAAAGGTTTGAAGCTGTGACTCATGATCAATGCAGTGATATTGTTTATTATTTGAATGCTGACAATGTGCCTACGTACTGTACAGATAATGGTACTGACAAGTCCCTGCCATGAGGAGTTCGCAATATAAGGGTCTATCCCACAAAATCTTACTACTAAGTGTAGTGTTTAGTATGGTGAGTAGGCCGAGTAACTTCTCACATCAAAATCTACAAAAGCGATTTAAAAAAAAAATCCAGGTGCTATTTAAAAGTGATGGTGAAGTCCTAAACTAAAACCCTACAAAAAAGTTGTGCAAGAAAAATATCTCAAAACCAAAATAAATATAACAAGAAAATAATAAAAGAAAACCTGGTGCCAGGTCCTCCGCTCAATGGAGCATCACTGTTTTATACCAACAGGGGATCTGGCACATGGAGTAGTGAAACAAAAATAAATAAAAGCAATAAAAATATTGTACAGCAAAACTAAGGAATCATTTTAACTGACTACTGAAAATGTCATTGGGACTTCTAATGGTAGTAACCTAATTAGTTTTTCGATGATCAGGCCCTAAAATTGATGATCTACGAAAATTCTTTTGAACCTTTCTCTGATAAGTGATAAGTGAAAATTGGTGCCTCAGTCCAAAGGATTGCTGTACCTTCTACTACATTAATGAACTTCATTCATATGAGTGGTTTCATAGACTTCAGTGGCAGTATTCATATAAAGTTACACACTTGACTAAACGTTTTAGAGTGGTTCATATTTTAAGAACTAAAGAAATATGGTCAGAAATCATAATAGCAGTATGCAGTAAGAAAGCACATATGTAATTGTAGATATTGCATTAGGTTTCTCAATGTTCTATGCTACAGAAACTAAGGCCTAGTCTATACTAAAAAGTTAGGTCAAGCCACTGTGTGTCAACCTAGTTGTGCATGTGTCTACACTTAAATTTATTTCCTCCCAATGTAAGCGTCCCATTATGATGACACAGTAATGACACCTCTCCAATCAGTGTTGAGAAATGAGTGATGTACCGAGGCCATTGCAACATGGGTGTAGACGCTGCATTACCTATGTTGACTAGGGTTGCCAGGTGTCCTGTTTTTGACAGCCACTGCTTGTCGTCCCAAGACTGCACTGCAATGCAATCCCATCAATCAGTGCTCATTTCTCAGACCCGGAAGTGAGGCTACACCATCTGTGAATGCCACCAGCAAACTTGAATTGGTTCTCTCTGTGTCCTGCAGCAATCTGTCCTCCACAAAATCATCACACTTCTTGATGAATCAGTTCTTGTGGCTCTGCAAATACTGGAAGATTATGCATCCTGTGCTTGCAAGGCTCATGACAGTAGTAAAGAGCTGTGCAGGTTCTGTGCTTTTGTCAGAGATGGCGGACAGCAAGGAGAGCAGTGCGGGTTTGTGAAATTTTTTAAAAAGGCATGAAAATTATGGGCGATAGATGACATCATTCGATGGAGAACATTGCATGCTGGGAAGTTGATCCCTTGCTCCCAGTCACCACTGTGTGATTTGTTCTGCCCCACTATGGATTGCCAAAACTTCCCAAAAGAGAGTGCACTGGAGAGTGCTGAGCTGCACATTGGGATGCTCACCCATAGTGCACTGCAGTGTGCACTGATACAACCACTTCTGGTGAGTATGCACAGTGATGACTCACGGAGCCAAGTATGCACGTGCACAAGCAGGATAGTAACTGAAGCAGCTTCATGCCAAAATAACTTGCATTGGCAAAAGTTTGTAGTATAAACATGCCCTTAATGTCTTAAAATATGTTCAGAAACCAAAAGCACTAACTGTTTTGTTTTGTTTTTTAATATCCATTCTCTTTTAAGAGTAGGTAAGTATCTGGAATATTCAGTTTCTAAGGAACCTCTAAACCAGGAATGATCTATGCTGAAGAAGTGTTTGCAGGCTGGTCATTAACCCTCTTAATGTTATGCTCCAGGTCAGAGGTGTTAAAGGAGTCTTTTTGGCCAATCAGAAAATTGATGGGAAAGTTACAACTCTAATAACCTACAACAAAGGCCGTGACTGGGACTATCTGACCCCTCCAATTTCTGATATGAATGGTAAACCAACCAACTGCAAACCTGTAAGTGATTCCTTTTAATGTTTTATCCAATGTGCACAAGAACTATTTGTAGAATATGTTGAAATGTAAATAAATGAACAGTAGTTAAGTCATCTCAAGCACCTAGTACCAAGCTACATTCTCCTCTCATTTACACCAGCTGTAGATGTATGTTTTAGTTTCTCTACATTAAGCATGCCTTCACAAGTTATTGAGCCAAATTAATCTCTGGTTTGCTCCATCTGCGGCATTACACGTTCTTTTGTTAGGGCTTAATTTGACTTGTATGGGACAAGTGTGCTCTAATTTACCTACCATGCATCCTGATTCAAGGCAATCATTCATTTATTATTAATTATTTTACACCGCAAGGAACTTGTCTGGGAATAAGAGCAGTTCATCAATAGGATTAAAAATATGAATACTTTTTATTTCTGTTTTTGCATTGTATTGTTATCTTAAAACACAATTACCCTATTATGTGTGTGTGGGGGGGAGTTACACAGTTGTCTGGAGATGTAAGTCAAATGGCTAGTCATGTCAAAAACCCTTTTCTTTTTGTGAATGGACGTTATTATGGTTTGTTTACATGTCCCATTTACCCACAACATTTTAGTTTTTTTGTTGAGACAGCCCTGACAAGCAGATCCCCTGTGTCTTTCTCACAGGCTCTCTGCTCCACTGGACTCTTAGATCTCTGCATTTTTGGGCAGAATATATGTCCGTAGTCAGGGGGACAGACTAATCTTTATCCCTCTCTGCATAGTAGGAATAAAAGACTGAGATTGGGGGAGATGTTGACTCCCTTCAGAAGACTGGGCTACAGCAATACATGGTTCATGCTCGTAGCTGAAGTTGCATAGTTTAGGTCGATCTCCCCACACACACACACACCCCTCCTGCAGTGTAGACCAGGCCTTAGGGTGTGATCTTGTTCTCAGTGAAGTCAATAGCCATGCTCCATTAACTTTAGTGGGAGGAATATTGAGCTCCACTGTGGAAAGAGCAGAAAGCAGTAAGTTAATTAAACAGAGATACAATCAAACTCACTCCAAAAAAGTCATTTAAAAATATTTTTCATATAATGATTTTTTTTCCTGACAGAAGATGTTTCAGTAGAAATAGTTGTTTTTAATCTAATTCTCTAGCTGATAACTGCATAAAGGAGCCCAGAGATGATGATCAACAACAACAACAAATAAATCTTTGGTGTTTTTTATTACTTCTTCCAAAGATCCAAGCAGTCACTCTGTCACAAAGTTATTTTGTGCTATAATTTCACACTGTCTCTTTCTGAATTGCAGACCTTGTTTTAAGGCCATGGAAATATACAGAGCCAGGGTAATTGGTTCCCGCTAGATACATCAGACTAATATTTTATTCTGGACCCTGCTTTGTGAAATTCAGTCACTTCCCCCTTTTTGTAAGGCAGTTGTCACTGCATGCTACTTTCTGATTGTGCATTAATTACCAAAGTAGCAGAACTGCTGTTAACAGCTTGTAAAATACTGTGTTCTTCCTCTTATTCCTAAAGCCTGATTGCCATCTTCATCTCCATCTCCGCTGGGCAGACAATCCATATGTGTCAGGAACAGTCCATACCAAGGACACTGCACCAGGGCTCATAATGGGGGCAGGTAAATGCATGAAAGTGCTTTTTTCCCCAAAACGTTGTTTCTTGTGGATCATGTTTAGTCGCATGAAGAATAATATATAGACTGTATTATAAACATTGCCCTAGTGCACTTGCGACTGAATACCACTGATTTTAGGGAATTTGACTGGTCAAATGTGATTGGTCAAATTGTTGAAAGGTTATAAACCTTTCTGCTCGGTAGCCTGCAGGGATTGGAAGGAATTATTTATCCCAAGATGTCACAAGTGGACAGGTGCATTGTGTGTATCTAGCTATCAGTCATTTATGGCCCCCACTACCATTGTGTCTGAGTCCCTCACAATCTTTAATGTATTTATTCTAACAGCCCTGTGAAGCAGGAAAGCGCTATTATCCCTATTTTCCATGTGGGGGAGTGAGGCACAGAGAGTCTAAGGGTGTCTTCACTTCCCACCAGATCGGCAGGTAGCGATCAATCCAACGGGGATCGATTTATCACGTCTAGTCTAGACACGATAAATCGACTCCCGAGTGCTCTCCCGTCGACTCCTGTACTCCAGCGCCACAAGAGGCGCAAGCAAAGTCGACGGGGAAGCAGCAGCAGTCGACTCACTGCAGTGAAGACACCATGGTAAGTCGATCTAAGAATGTTGACTTCAGCTACATTATTCATGTAGCTGACGTTGCATAACTTAGATCGATCCCTCCCCCAGTGTAGACCAGGGCTAAGTGTCTTGCCCAAGGTCACAGAGGAAGTCTATGGTGGAGCAGGGAATTGACTCCAGGTCTTCCAAGCCTTTCGCAATTGTCCTAACCACTGGACTAGCCTCCTCTCTTCATATTTATATGATGAAATGTTTCATCTTGTTCTGTAGGATCGTGTACTGGCCACTGAGACCATTGTTCTAGTCTAGTATGGCAAATCTTTTTTTTCTTTACACTTAATGCACATATAATTATCTTACCGTATTTATTAACTTCTTTATCCATGACAAGGCAGGTATGAGAGATAAGGTAAAAGTGGCTATTGCAGAGGGTGTAGGAGTTAGGTTTGGGTTCTCTGTCATGCCACGTGTACTGTATTGCATCAAAGCAGTGGTCCCCAAACTTTTTACCTCATGACCCACCTTACCCCTGTCTGCACCCTTCCACCGAGCCAGAAGTGGGGCCACAGCTGGCCGAGGCGAGGGCCACTGCTTGGGGTAGGAGCCTGTAGCTGTGGCCAAGGGCGGGGCCCCAGGCACGGGGCAGGCTGCCGAGACCCTGGGCATGGGGCAGGCAGCTGGGGCCAGAGCCAAGAGCAGAGCTGGGTGGCACTTCCTCTCTGGCCCCTGGGGGGGTCCGGGCCCCAGCTGTGCCCCTTCAATGTTACTCCACATCCCCCTAGGGGGGCGCACCCCACAGATTGAAGACCTCTGCATTAGAGAGAATTGACTAACTACATGTAACATATAAAATCCCCATAGATATGCTGACCAATCAATATGAAAAATGTCCATATAAATCTACTTTGCTTTTTACCTTTATCAGTCAACAATTCAGTTCCTCTGAATGTCATGTTTCTTCTTCTTCAAGTTACTGAGACATCAGGTTTGAGCTATAATATCAGTTTATCAGTTTATTTAGGTTTTATTTTCTTATTTCTAAAAGCAGCAAAGAGTCCTGTGGCACCTTATAGACTAACAGATGTATTGGAGCATGAGCTTTCGGTATATGGCATCTGCCAGTGTTTAGCCGTGTTAGTCTGGCTACACTCAATAGTATCATAGTATCTGCCATGTTTATCTGTTATTAGCTGTGTTAGTCTGGATCTGTAAAAGCAGCAAAGAGTCCTGTGGCACCTTATAGACTAACAGACGTATTGGAGCATGAGCTTTCGTGGGTGAATACCCACTTCATCGGATGCAGACGTATTGGAGCAAGAGCTTTCGTGGGTGAATACCCACTTCATTGGATGCATCCAACGAAGTGGGTATTCACTCACGAAAGCTCATGCTCCAATATGTCTGTTAGTCTATAAGGTGCCACAGGACTCTTTGCTGCTTTTACAGATCCAGACTAACACGGCTACCCCTCTGATACTTTTCTTATTTTTGTGCCTTATGTTAAATTTAAATTAAACACACACACAAACACACAGAGCTACTCTATTTGGAAAAAATATATTTTCTCATTGTTATTGGGTGTTCTGTCTCAGTTTACATCAGTGGAAGGTTTGACACCATCAGTTACTTTGATAAACACTGGCAGATGCCATACACCTTCCAAAACCAAAATGTAATTGCTAATTATTGTTTAAATTGTCCTGTGGCTACTGAGGTGAAAACCATGGTAAAAATGGAGTTTTGCCATTGACTTATGAAGCCAAGATTTCACCCAATGTCTTTAAACTGCACTTTTCTATAAAATATCCAAATTAGGTTTTTTAAGTTACAGGCGTGTTTCTTGGTATTTTTTAAAAAAACAACAACAACTTCCTTTGTGGGCAGACATTATAGAAAAGTATCATAAATCTGTTCTATGTATTCTGTTCTTTTCTATGTATGCTCTTTTGTATGTATGCATCACCATAGTATCTGAGCACCTTCAAGGAGTGCATGAAGCAATGTGACAAACATTGGTTACATGTGGTTTATGCTTTCTCTCAACCTCTCCCTCTGTGTGTGCACTGTCCTGTTTGGATTTGGTAGGGTTGTTTTTGTTTATTTTTTAAAATGTGGGTTTATATCAGAAAAGGCTAAAGAAGTATGCCTTGCCCTTGGAGTAAAAGGTGGTGAGGCTTGTCTGAGAGCAGCCCCTGAGAAAGCTCTGTCTCCTGCAGGGATGAGCTGTATCCTTGTGTTAAAAAGTTCCATTGCGCCTGAGGAGTAGAATTGTCAATCACAGTCCTCATCGAGGCATTTTAGGCAATCTTTTAGATCTCCTGGGCCCAAGCCTGTGAGAGCTTTGAAGATATGGACCAAGACTGTGAACTAGACTTGATTGAGTGTAGTTCAGATTCAAATGCTTTCCAAACTATGGGGCTATTCCTAATAACCCTTACCCATGGGACTAGTCCCACTGAAGTCTGTGGGCTATTCTTGTGAATAAGGACTTTTCCAGGATTAGCAGTTTGGAAGAGTTGGCTCTAAATACATGCAGGAGTCAATTCACATCTGAAATACAGCTGTCTTTGGCAGCACAAGGGAGCAACCAGGTACACAGCTGGCAGACATCTCGCTACAAAACAGCATGGGGTGGGAGAGGAGGAAAGTTTGGCCAAGAACACTGGGGCAGACGTATATGCTGATAGGATGTGCCATGGAATCATTGATGTCCAAGTCAAGCAGAGAGAAAATCTTGTTTTTGAAGCCTCTTCTAAAAGCCCCTTACACAGCAACTACTTGCACCAGGAAAGAGGAAAGCCCGAGTCAATTAACATGTATTACCTTGGTGTCGAGTCTTTGAAACCTGGTGCACGTAAGCGATGAAATGAAAGGTGTTCAGTCTTATCTGGCAGACTTGGTACAATAAACACACACTTCTCACCAGACATACTTTACACTCAGAGACAGCCTGTATTTCCTTTGGGGCCTGGTCAGAGAACTGATAAATATATGTGAAACAGTAAAGGGTAGTGGGTGTTTCAGCGTGTATGAGAATCAGTGTCTTTGGGCCACATCATGCTCTGAATGAAATAAATGGCCATTATATTCAATGAGAGAAGGAGTCGAATAGTGGTGTGCAAATCACAGGGCTCAGGATATTGAACTGTACATTTATTTTTATTTAAAATAATTATAATTAGAGAACAGCATTAATACCTAGAATACTTGGGACAGAGACATTAATAGGATGTTAACATTGCATCATTTTAAGCCCCAGTATTTGTAATTTACAGAATGAAAATTCTACTTTATTAAAATGTCATAAATAGTTCTGAGAAATAATATTGTTAGTATTTAAATATATGTAAATTGTGCAGACAAAATATTAAATGTAACAGCTGCACATTAAAACATTATTTTTAAAACTAGTCTTCTTCCTTTAAGGAATATAATAGGATTTCACATTTACACTTGATTTTACTGTATTTTAATCTTGGCAAAAGCTTCTATGGTATAAGCCATTCAGCGTGGACCAATTGATGTGTACATTTTTACGTTCAGCCTTAAACCTGTAAAGGATTCTTCTTTGAAAAATGCTAAGAGAAGTGTAAATTTTCAGATTCCAGTTTATTAACTTTCTGTTCTTAGCCTCTTTTCCAGATAATAAATCAAGCAAATAGTACATATTGAACAAATTGCAGAGGTTAATTAAAATATATTGAGTACTTCAGCTGCTGTACAGAACAGTTAAGTTATTCTTTGTCATCTTTGGCCCAGATGTGCTGTATATGTTATATTAAAGTTCATGTCTTCATGCATGGAGATTGCATGTTATGACACCATTGCAATAAACGAAAAAAGAACAGACAGATGTTTGACTTCTACTGACACATACAGATTCCTCTCAACTACACATTGTCAGATTCCCCCCCCCCATTATAAAACAATAACTTCAAATTGCCAAACAAACACCACTTGGCTGGGGAAGGGCCATTTGACCAAAAAATAGTTTTGCCTTCTTGCTCTATGATGTGACTATTAGCTTTGAAATAAAAAAAGTATTGGCTGGCTAGCCGTTGCTTGAAACAAATCATATGACTACATGAGCTAACAATGCGTTAGACATTACAGAAACATCTGGAAGAGGATATGCATGATATTACACTAAATTTTGTGGGGGAACACCCCATATTTGAAGAATTTAAATCTGTCCCATTCTGGGTTGCATTTGGGTACCCATTTATTTGCATTGAAGCAAGTCTTCTATAATGTAGAAAAGAAAAAGATTTGAAAATTAATTAATTACATAAATGATTACATAACACACATTAATGAATGGAAAATGTATTACTGAAAAAAGTTAAAATGGCATGAAAATAAAATAAACATAAAGGTCACACACTGGCTTGGGCCATAGAAGGGGTGTCAGCAATGCTCTGAGTAAAGCTAAGTTTTAAATTGTGTAAGAACAGAAACTAAAATTGAGGGAATTCACTTGCAGTAATTCAAGATAGTGAGCAGGCCTATTGGTAGAGAAAATTCACATGATCTTATAAGTTAAGCCTGAAGTGCTTCAACAGAGGGAGTCTGTAGAAAAATCTTTTAAAAGAGTATGGTGAACCTATACCCCTGAGGTTCCAGCTATTAGAGAACATTTTTGGCTTTATGGGTAAAAAGTGACCTCCTGTGGGCTACAATAGTCTCATTTACAGCTTTGAATGGTATACAGTACAGCTGGTTACTTTTTCAGCCCATGGTGGAATAACTTTTTCAATATAAATTTGAACTGTCATCAGAGTATAGTAGTAGTATTTAGTTATTTATTATTTGTTTGAATGGAGACAGTGCACGTGGACCTGATCCAGACCCCACTGAGGTAAATGAAAAGACTTGCTCTTGCTGTGCTCCTATGAAATTACTCCAGATTTATTCTGATGTAGCCAGGGGCAGAACTTGGTCCAAATCACCAGGCAAACAGTGGAGATGGGCAGTGGTGCTGCAGTTTGTATGTGCATGCATTGCATTCAATGAACCCTAGAATATGGATGGGTGGAACTAGAGCGGGTGGGGGGGAATTTTGGACAAATAGTTTATTTGCTGAAAATGTAGTTTCAGTCAACCCAAAACTAATTGTGACAAGAATTAGCCAAATTAGTTGCCACCACTACCTCCCGCCTTATAACATTTCCCCAAGTGGTAAGAGTTTGCACCAGGGCTGTGGAAGACCAAGTTTTAATTCTTTCTGAGGAGCACGGATTTGATCCCAGGGCTCCCCTTTCCCAGCGAGTGCCCTAATCACCAGGCAATTCTGGGCTTGGGTTCTCTTGTTGATGCTGTTCCACTTTGAATAAAATACTTGAATAACGGGTCTCCCGTGTCCCCGGTGAGTGCACTAACCAACGAGCTAAAAGTTATAAGACAATTAGCATTATATCCTTTGTATATTTTGTAAATCTAGCCCTTAAAAATGCCCAGAAATAAATATATTTTTGTTTGACCCAAAACAGACTTTTTGATCTGTCAAAAATTTTCAGCAATTTTTGGGTTCCGGTCAAACTGAATTTTTTTTATTTGTTTTTCTTCTAAGAATGGGCACCAAACTGAAACATGAGTTATTCTCCAGGTCTACTTATTACTTCATGTAAGGATAGGTGTTCCAAGGCACTATAAAGGGCAGTGTGAAAGAAAGCATGGAGATGTGAAAGGGAGACAGACTGGTGAGGCTGAGATGCTGGCAGAGTGAAGTGAATGGGGGCCAATGGGAGAAGAGGGAAAATCAGAAGCTATGATAGGAAACAATACCATGAGCTAGAGCAGGGGTTCTCAACCTTTTTCTTTCTGAGCCCTCCTCCCCCCAACATGCTATAAAAACTTCACATCCCACCCAGGGCTGGCTCCAGCTTTTTTGCCGCCCCCAGCGGTAAAAAATAAAAAAAATAAAAAAATAAAAAATAATAAAGGAAAAGCCGATTGAGCTTCCGCCAAAGAGGAAGACACGAAGTGAAGGACTCGCCGCCGAATAGCCGCTGAACACTACAGCGGAGCGCTTGAGCGGCCGCTGAAAACCCAGACGTGCCGCCTCAATACCAGACGGACTGCCGTCCCTTTCTATTGGCCACCGCAGGTGCTTCCTTCGCTGGTGCCTGGAGCAGGCCCTGGTCCCACCAGTGCCACAACTGTTTTTCTGCATATAAAAGCCAGGGCTGGCATTAGTGGGTAGCAAGCAGGGCAGTTGCCCATGGCCCCATGCCACAGGGCCTCACATGAAGCTAAGTTGCTCAGGCTTTGGCTTCAGCCCCAGGTGGCAGTGCTTGGCACCCCGCGCTTCAGCCCTACATGGCAGAGCTGCGACTTTCTCCCCTGGGTCCCAGCAAGTCTAACACTGGCCTTGCGTGGTGGCCCCCCTGAAACCTGTTCATGCCCCCAGGGCCCCAGACCCTTGGTTAAGAAATGCTGAGGTAGAGCAGATTTGTGAAGAGCCTTTCAAGATCAGGGCAAAGTTTGAACATGGTGAAGAAAGCCAAGAGAGAGGTGACTGATCAGTGAGGGAAGATCACAAACTTCACAGCAGCTACATGGAGCTTCAGAATTTGCTTGGGATTTTTTTTTAACAGAACTTTTCAGATTGTAGCTCTTCAATATTTTATCAGTTGTGTTGTTTTATAATGTCTTTCACTTCATTCTTCTCTCTCATGTATTGGCTTCTTCTCCTGGGGCTGTTCACAATTTGACTCTTTCTCACTTTCTGTGTCACTTGATTGCATTGGCTGCTATTATGCACATTTTTGGTTGCTTTCTCTTGATTGCTACACTTATGCATATGGTTCATTAATGCTTGCACTCAGTTGGAGGTTGGAAGTGTTCAAGACACTTTGACTGCTCGTGAAATCCTTAGTGTTCCTGTGTCTGATTTTTCACTCGATTTTTGTCTCTTTATTTTCAGAGTTTGTTTAACTTGAGGGGTTTGTTCTACCTGATTATCCATTGTTGTAAATTGGTTTATATTTTGTAGTGTTGTTAGACATACTTCTGGCACTGTGTAGCTGGCTGGTCTTGTCTAGCAGGGTTTTTTTAATGCAGTTGGAGACTTGACTTTAAAAACATATATAAAGGGAATGTAGTTCCCATGAAAAATGCTGCCTTGACAGCAATGGAAATTTAAGTCGCTTATAAATCCACAGAATAGGTGCAGTACACCCAGCAGCAATCATGTTTCCCTGTATGCACCGCCTACATGTCTCTTAACTCTGACCTGGAGAAGACCTAGGGTTTGTCTATGCTGCCCTGCAGTTCGGACTATGGGGATCTGAATAGCTGTGGGCACCAAAGTACTGTAACTCCTGCATGTAGATGCTGCAGGTGCCGGCTAAAAGCTTCCTAGTTCACATTCCTAGTCCTAGACCACAGCTGAAAAAGTTCATTCCTTTTCCCAGTGCAACACATAGCCTCTCTGCAAATCCTGTAAGCAAGAGCACCATTGGTGGCCATATTTTTGACAAAAGCACATTTCTGCACAACAAAAACCAAACCTACCAACTCATTTCACTCATAGAATCACAGAACTGGAAGGGACCTCAAGAGGTCTTCTAGTCCAGTCCCCTGCACTCAAGGCAGGACTAAGTATCATCTAGACCATCCCTGACAGGTGTTTGTCCAACCTGCTCTTAAAAATCCCCAATGATGGAGATTCCACAGCCTCCCTAGGCAATTTATTCCAGTGCTTAACCACTCTGACAGTTAGGAAGTTTTTCCTAATGTCCAACCTAAACCGCCCTTGCTGCAATTTAAGCCCATTGCTTTTTGTCCTATCCTCAGAGGTTAAGAAGAACAATTTTCTCCCTCCTCTTTGTAACAACCTTTTAAGTACTTGAAAACTGTTATCATCTCCCCTCTGTTTTCTCTTCTCCAGACTAAACAAAGCCAATTTTTTCAATCTTCCCTCATAGGTAATGTTTTCTAGACCTTTAATCATTTTTGTTGCTCTTCTCTGGACTTTCTCCAGTTTGTCCACATCTTTCCTGAAATTTGGCACCCAGAGCTGGACACATTACTCCAGTTGAGGCCTAACCAGCGCAGAGTAGAGTGGAAGAATTCTTGTGTCTTGCTTACAATACTCCTGCTAATACATCCCATAATCCCACCTCATGTTACTAAACAGCAAATGGATGGTAGTATCGTCCAGTCATCATCAAACCAACTACCTAGTATGAAAGACTGTCTATCCCAGTAACTACTACGACTGCTCTTTAGTTTACAGAAGATCTTCCTTTAGCCAAGGCACTTTGCAATTTAAAAAAGTACAGTTATATTGGATCATGAAGAGAAGTACCAATAAGAGAGAGAAGAGATAAGAATACTTAGTATTACCAGCATATAAATGATAGCAAAAAGCAAAAATAGCAATAGTTGACTACTATAATCTGTGCAAAGGAAGACGAGGAGTGGACCAGGAACCGAACCCTCTGGTATGGAATGAAAATTGAAAGAGAGTTTGCCAACCCATAACAGCCAAAAGAAATGCTAGGAAAGATAAGACTGGAACCATAAGAGTGCAGAGATTTGTATTCAAAAGAACCAGGAGTCAGTAGTAATGAAAGCAGTACAAAGGGCAAGGAGAGTAAGAACGTGAGAGGGGAAGATAAACATGTTTAGCAGAGGAGAGGAAATTAGAAACAGACAGGAAAGCAGTCAGTGGAATAGTTAGAGAGATTCTGGCTATAAAGGAAATCAGATCGCATGGTGTGAAAGAGAGGTTCAAAGTTAGGAGTGAAGAAGCATGGTCCATAACTCTAAAGAGAAAAAGAAGATCAGAGATGGTGGTTTAAACCCTGGAGCTGCCCATAGCTCCCTTTGAACTCACCTGTCTTTCAAATTATTCTCTTTGTTTGCAATTGTTTTTTGTGTTCCATGCTCATTGTGTTTTCCCTCATTAGCACATTCATGATTTGCTATTGTCCATTTTCTTTTCTTTGTTTTATATTGGGTGTAACAGACATTACATGATATCCTATATGCAGTTACCCAGAAGGAAGGTGAGAAAGTTTGTACTTTAATTTGCTAGGAGCGTTGCAAACATTTTGTTCATTTTTGTAGGTGTCTTTTAAATTTGATGTTCCAGTATCTTTTTAAAAGACTCCCTGATTCCTGATTATGGGGTTGGTTCTGGCACGTGCTGAGTCTCACTGAGATGTGTAGGAGCTGAGGATATTCAAAGCAACTCCACTTTACTTCCTTTTCTCAGTTGACTTTTAGGACTGATAGTGATAGTTTCTTCATAATTAGAGACTGGTTCACACCAAAACCTAGATATTAATATACCTGAATTTATGGGAAAATTTGCATCAGAACTCAGTTCCCAATTTTGCAGCTCAGGCCAATCGCTTTCAAAAGGATGTTTGCAATGTTGTTGTAGTCATGTTAGTCTCAGGATTTTAGAGAGACAAGGTGGATGAAGTAATATCTTTTATTGGGCCAACTTCTGTGGGTGAAAGAGAGAAGCTTTTGAGCTTCACAGAGCTCTTCAGAAGAAAATGCTTGTCTGTTTCACCCACAGAAGTTGGTCCAGTAAAAGATATTACCATATTGTCTCTCAGTAGGAGGAATATTTAAACAATCTTTAATTGTGATAGTTTTCTGTGATGCTGGCATCTCGGTGTAAAAGAGAACAAAAGAATCCAGTGTTACTATAACCAAAAGACTTGAGCGCTGTAATTTTTAAAAGAACAGCATTGTACCCAAAAACTAACAGTGTTTCCAAAAAGTTCTTAGGCCTTGTCTACACTACACAGTTTTGTCGACAAAAGTCAGCTTTCGTTGACAAAACACCGGAAGTATACATACACTGAACTGCTCCTCCCGCCAATGTAACTCCCCTACTGTGCCAACATGGGCGATGCGTGATTCCTCCATTCAGGGAAGCTGCGCACGCTCAGACCATGGCTCCCCCCTAGGCCTGCCCCTCTCAGCCTCCACCCCTCTGGTCCCACTCGGCCCACTCCCGCCTGCCTCTCGTGCCTCTTCACCACCTCCCTCTGCCCTCTCCCCCCCTTTGCTCGCACTTGTTCACCCCCTCCACAGCTCCCCACCTGCCACTTACGCCTCTTCACCCCCTTCCTGCCCCACCCACCACCATGCATACCTCTTCACTTCCTCCCCTGAGCCTCCCTGCCCACTGGCCAGCCAGCTGCTCACCGCTTGAGTGAGGTCCCCATGTGGGCAAGGGGGGACAGGAAGAGGCAGATCTCCGGGGGAGAGGACAAGTGGGGTCTCGGGGCTGTTCGGGGAGGCTTAGCCTCCCTGGCCTCTTATACCTGCCACCTATGTATGCCAACATCATAAACCCACCTCAATGAGAGGCACAGGACATATTCTACCCTCACTAAATAATTGTCTTACCCCCATTATTAATTCCTACAATGGTGAACATTTAAATCGCTAAATAGCTTTAAAAAACACTTTAAAATATATGTTGATATTATCCTTCAAAATTAAAAATAAAAATTGAATTCTTCCAATCCTACCTAAGGGTCAAGAAGCAATTTTCCCCTCAAAGAATTGCATGGCTTGTTCGTTGTACTCGATTTTGGGTTTTTTCAGAGTGAAGTGGGGTTGAAGGTAGGATTGGTGATCATCTGAAGCATCAGGTACAGCCACTGCTAGATGCCAATACTAGGCTAGCTCCAATAAACTCTCTGATACAGAGAATTTTCTGATCCCATTTTAGCTATAATTAGGGTTAAATAATTTAAAGTTAAACTATTAAAGAGCCAAGTACTCATAATCTTGATGGTGTAAATGGAACATATAAATTTGGACAGTGTTTTCTATCAATCTCTCTCAAGTCTCTTTCATCCTAGATAAACCCTAAGTATGTGTTTTCATAGCTAACACATTTGTTTATATAGTATGTTAGTAAAATTTCATAATGCTATCCTAATCTCAAGTATATTCTTTCCTTATGTCTCTTTTACTTAAAAAAATCTGACAAATGTCATCTATTTTTTCCCCAAGAACATACAAATCATACATTTAAGGCAAAATCCCCTCAATAATAACACTTAGGTGCAAAAGCATACTGTGATTGTGTCTCTTCTAGCTTACTGTAAACTGACTGGCAGTTTAACAGTTGGTTATTTGAAGAGCAGCTTGTCACAAGATAGAAATCTATGCATTTGGAACTGTATTTGTTGAGATCTCATGTCACAAGTTTGCTTTGCAGCCCTCTAAAGACTAGCTACTGCTCTTCAGTGTTTATTGTCAAAATACTGAGCTAGCTTTTTGGCCAGTGTCAGAGTAGAGAATATGATTCTACTTCAGAATCTTTTTTTATTTACACAGTTTTTGATACCTACTGTTTTTAAGTGCTATAAATCTTCCTTTAAATGTTCCTACCACTGAATAAAATGAGCCAGATAAAACAGGAAAAGTGGTTCAGGATGAATAAAGAGGCTAAGATGGTACTTTACATAGTGCCATAAGAGAGTTGGCCTCTAGGTATACCAAGAGTATGGGTCTCAAAGGCCTAGATCTTCAATAAATGTTATTTTTTCTTTTATTTTAGCATGAGCAAACTAAATGAAAAAAAACACACTCATTCTCATTTATTGTTAATTTTGTGCAGTGCTTCTGCCAAGATAACATCAAAAGATATTCACACAACCTGAATCAGAGAGATTCTTATTCCAAATACAGTGACCATTGCTTAACCCTACTGGGGATTTAAGGGATACTATAATAATATTAATAAATAATAGTACTAAGTGTAGTTTATTAAAGAGTAAGCAAGAGGCACCTGTTAAACCTTAAGGGCTGACCATTTTCCTAGAGTTAATGGAGATGCCTCTGTGGGGCAATATGTCAAGAAAGAGGTAAGTTTGTGAACTCTCAGAGGAGGTTGGGACTTATAGCAGGAGTGTGTTGTATTCTACATCCTCCACCCTGCCCTTCTCTCCCCCCACCCCATGCCAGGATCCTTGCCCCTTCATTGACTTATAAGTATAACTTGCCCCCTTCGCTTTCCTGCCAAGTCCTACCTCTTCCCTCATACTACAAAGCACCAGCAGGTATGTGGGAGCAGGAGAAGATGTCGTAGATGGTTACGGAGGCTGGCCATCTGGTGAGTGAGGGCAATTTGGCATTTTGGCAGAAGAAGCTTCTTCCAATGTTCATCGCACAGGAGCAGTGGGGTTGGGGATGGACTCTAGTTAGAACGAGGAATGAGAGAGAGAGTAAGTAAGTGAGTCCAGGTGCAGGGAGAAAGGTGTTGTGGCAGGGAAGGAGGTGAGGGAACCAGGGAAGGAGATGACAGAACTTCAGTCTCCAAGATAACTCTGAGAAAGTCTGGAGGTCTGGGTAAGTCGTCTTATGGGCCTCTCACAAACCATGCTGTTTCTACTCAGTGGAGTCATTTTAAATCATATGGATTAGCCTGACTCTTCCCATCCTGCAGTTACTATCCAGCTCTCAACAACCAATTATGTGGAAATTAAACATATGTAATAAAAACACAGCAAATATTAATTATTGTTACTGCAGAAAATAAAGTAATCCTACTTCATCATTTGGGGCCAGCATGCACTTGTGACTCTCATTGAAATCAGGCCAGTCCCAGTCAAGTATCCCAGGGCAAAATTTGATTTGATCCTCATCTGTTTTCCTGCTCATTTTGCTAAGGAGAAAGGTCTTATATAAATGCAAGCTTTGCCTTTTTATTTATTTATTTACTTGTTGCCTTTGTGTCCAGGTAATCTGGGCTCCCAGCTGGTTGAGTATAAAGAAGAAATGTACATAACATCTGACTGTGGGAATACCTGGCGGCAGGTAAGGAAGGAGAAATAAGACACTTGAAACTAATTTTGAGCATCAAATTATGATTTTTATTGATTGATTGTAACCACAATTATCACATTTAACTAATTAAGCCTTCTAATCCTCCTGTAGGTGTAAGTAGCTATTATTATTCCCATTTTACTTTGAAACTAAGATGAAGGGGGAGATTTTCACAAGCAGTAGTGAGAATTAGGTTCCCAGCTACTATTGATGTTCAGTAGGAATAGGACACCAATTTTGTCCCTTTGAAAATCTCCTCCTGAGTAACTTGCACAAGGATGGTGCAAGCCTTTTTTTTTTCTTCCTTTTTTTTTATTAGCAGCCTTATTTCAGGATACTCAGAATGTATATACAAGAAGTAGGCAACCTACGGCACGCGTGCTGAAGGCGGCACGCGAGCTGATTTTCAGTGGCACTCACACTGCCCGGGTCCTGGCCACCGGTCTGGGGGGCTCTGCATTTTAATTTAATTTTAAATGAAGCTTCTTAAACATATTGAAAACCTTATTTACTTTACATACAACAATAGTTTAGTTATATATTATAGACTTATAGAAAGAGACCTTTTAAAAACGTTAAAATGTATTACCGGGACACACAACCTTAAATTAGAGTGAATAAATGAAGACTCGGCACACTACTTCTGAAAGGTTGCCAACCCTGGTATATACTCAGGGGTCAGACTTAGGATGCCCACATGCAAAGGTTTTGTGCCTGATTAGCTAGAAATGAATGAATTATTCTATTTTTCTCAGTTTAAAATTGGTGTCAGACATTTTTTTGGCCCAAATGATCTTAATAACAGAATAATAACAACACTTCAAACTTTCCAGAATTTGAAATCACTTAAATCTTGTGCCCTACAGATGAAAAATTTCTTTAGGATTAATGGCTATTGTTTACCATATTTCTTCATAACTAAAAGTTTCTTCTTTACGAGGGTCTGATAAATCATTTTCTTCTACAGAGCTAAAGAACTGCCCTCTTTCAAAATGACTGACATCTCCCATTGTTCTCAATGGGACTGAAAATTCAGGAGGCTCTCAGATGACCCCTGCAAAATGGCCACCTATCTCCTATTGTTATCAATGAAATCTCTGCCTCCTGACAGAATAGGAAGTCACGATCTTCCCTGGCTTGATTGAAATTGGAATCAGTTGGCGATGGTGGCCAGTTTGAAAGATGGCAATTCTTAATGAGTTTTTCTGAAGGGAAAAACGTTATGCCTCAGCTTCTGCTGATGGATAAATGTTCAGTTCTGAAAAATAGCATCCAAAATAAGCATTCATCCTACATATTTATTTTCAATGGATACCTGTTGCACCAGATCAGATCAGCAGAGTGGGCAGGAGGGAGAAGGACACAAGGGTTTGTGTATGAGTGTGTGCATGCACAGGGAATGTTGGAGATGCAGTAGAGATGGGGAAATAGGGGTATGTATGCAAAGAATAAAGAGGATCTAGAAAGGAAGGGGAAATTTATGTATGGACGTGCAGGGGAGTGTGAGAAGGTGTAAAGGCAGGGAGAAACTGGAGGACAGGAGGGAGAGGTAAACCAGAATATACTCTCTCCAGCTGCTATGCACTGTTCTGGTGAAATAATGTAGCTATAAACCCACCTTAAGTGACCAATATGGGAATGGCATAAAGCAGCCACAGCATACCACCAGTGAAAATAGCTGAAATCTTTAAAAATGCTTTAAAGTTGATGCTTCATGTCTTCACATCATTAACAACATCACATGGTAATAATTCCTTTGGCTTTATTTTGTGTTTGTATATGAAATTTCTAATTAAAGAAATTTCCAATCAAAAACTTTATTAAAATTGATGTAAGGCTGAGAGCACATATCAGTAATTTAAGGTAAAATATACTACAGGGATGTTGTCATTAGCCCAATACCAAGTGTTATGATCCCAGGAAATTCAGAGTTAAGGTTAACTTTTAAAAAACAATCCAAACCTAAGATATGGAATGGACATGCACAGTTAAGGCACCCAAGCAACTCAATCTTTGGATAATCTTAAACGTGCCCTCTAAGGACAACATGAGGGAGAAAATGTGACTTTTAATATTTTGTTTAATGTAATCTGATACAACAAACATGCAAATACCTTAATCATAATCTTATGATAATTGCATGACATCAATTGAGTTTTGAATTTCCTGGATTTACAGTGTTTGGATTTTTAATAATTACAACATCCCTGTCATGTATTTTACTCTCAATTACACTGTCTATATTCCATTTAAATACTGTCAGGGATGGTCTAAGAATACTTGAGTCCTGCCTTGATGCAGAGAACTGGACTAGATGACATCTTGAGGTCCTTTCCAGACCTACATTTCTTTGATTCTTTTTTTTTGTCTGGGAGTATTAGATGATGATGATAGAGAAATATCAAAAACTTTCATATTGTCTGAAGACCAGGTGAGAAGCACTAATAAGAATAGAAAAGTGTCACAAAATTATTCTATTTCAATGAAAACAGCTGTTTTAATTGAAATGTTCTCACTCTAATGTTCAACTGAAACATAACACAATTGTACTGAAGTACAAAAAACAGCAAGAGTGAAACTGAGCACTCTAGTTTCACTTTCCAAGCTGAATAAAAATAAAAAGGATTTATTTTTATATACTAGTAATATAGGATGGTGGTAATAATATACAAAAGGACATTTTTAAAAAATAATTATATTATTTTTGTCATGATGATGTTCTTTTGCTTCAGAAGTTGAGATTTTATGCCTAATAATTTCTAGAGTTTTGGCAGTGGGAATTTATCTCCATGCTTAGAGGTTACCAGTATTACTTATGACATCTAATGCTGCCATTAACCAAAATTCTGTACTTTTTCTGGTGAGAAAAGGGGCTGGCATTCAGATTCTCACTATTTGCATTTGTGGGACACTTAAGCTAATGAGATGAAACTTGGTTTATCAAGCCTTTAGGTGATTTTTCACTACATATAAACTCAGACGTGACCTCTGATCCCCATTACAACAGTCAAAATGAAAAGTGCAACTGATTTCTTTATTTTAATTAAAACTGTCATGAAGGCTTTGCAAAGATCTTAATAAATCTTCACATTGGTGACTAGAAAAAAGAACACAGATTATTTTGTATATTTTATATCCCCATTATTCATTGCAATCTGCCTGTTCTTCTTGAAGGCAGCTATACATTTCCTTTCTCCAGTGAAATTCATGAAGCTAGAAACAAAACATGAGCAATTACATGATACTGCAATTATTTAGATGACTAATTACTGGTCTCTAAGGCTGGCACAAGCAGAGCCACGTTTTGTCACAGTTCATTGGATGGGTTCAGACCACTGACTTGGAAATTGGGCAGTTCCAACTGCTAACTGCCAGTCACTGCCCTGCACCTTTGTCACATCCCTCACTGTGCATCCCCAGCATTGCTGCAGAGCCATCTACAGGCTCTCATAGAGGAAAAACAAGATTGGATTATGAATCATGGATAACAGAGAGACTTAGAGTAGTATAGAAGGGTAAACACACCAGAGCATGGAATGAGTTCAGTACAGGGAATAAGCTAATACCAGCAATAATAAAGAAATATTGGCAATAGGAATTGAATAGAAAGATAAGAAATAAGACTAAGAAACTTATTTGAAATAAAAGGAAAGCAAACACAGCTGTGACAAATGGCAAAGGAAGTATAAATAAAGCAAAGAGTATATGAGGATTAGACAAACATGTTAGCACAGTTATTTGGGACCATTATGTCTATCACGCCTAACAAAATAGAGCAGTATAATGTGAAAGTTGAACATGATATTAAATCAAATAGGTAGTAACCTAAGGGTCTTCATGGAAATGAAAACTAGGTTTGAATGGGATTCCTTCCTCACTCAGGCTTTATAACAGTTTTTGGCCTCATTGAGCAGTTTTCTGCTCTCCATTTTTTTAAAACCACGGCTGGCCTGTCTAGTGTTAAGGGTGAGTTTACTATTTTTCTGCTTTGAAGTGTAACACTGACAGACCCCGGTCATTGGTAGGTGGGATAAAACCTAGGACCTCTGGAGCTTAGTGTATGAGCCTCTACCGCATGAGCTAAAAGCCAACAGGCTGTTAGCTAAGGCTGTAGAGCAGACTCATGTTATCTCTCTAAGTTGTCTCAGTACCACTGGATGGGACAGAACACCACACCCAGAAAGTGTGTGGGTTACAGTAGCACTCTAATAGTGATGATGATTATTACAGAAGAGTGCAGCACCATTGTGCTAGGGGATGAGTAAACAAATAGTAAGAGACAGTAATTACCCAAGTAGCTTGCAGTTTAAATAGACAAAAAAAAATATTGGGGAAATAGCATTATCCCTGTTTCATAGGGTGGACAGCTGAGACTCAGAGAGATCAATTGAGTTGTCCAAGGTTACATAGAAAGTCTGTGACATGGCCAGAAATTAAAGCCAGATCTCACGAGTCCCAGTCCAGTGCCTTAATTACAAGACCATCCTTCCTCTCTACATGATACCTCTCTATTACACAAGTTAGGGAAACCTTTGCTTAAGCAGGGCAAAGCTCAGCAACATTGTAACCATCCAGGCACCAAAGAGAGGTACAGATTGTCTTCTCCAAGCAACCAAAAGATGGGTAGCACCGCTGACAAGCACAGCAAGCAAGAGGGGCTGGAATCACTCCCTTTCAACAGCCAAGAAGAGAGAGTTAGCTAGGACAATTGTAGGAAAGTGTTCCAGCTTGGAATTTAGGAATGGATTTTTCTTGGTGAAATACACAGGTGCATTTTTGCCTAGCTTTGAGTTTCAGGCAATGCAGAATTAAATCTCATAGGATAAATCCTCACCAGGTGTAAATCAGCATGGCTCCATTGACTTTATGCTGACTTTTACTAGTAGAGAGTCTGTCCTGGTGTATCTACAGCTGTTGCAGTAACAAAGACATAAACAACACACCATGAGAGAGAAAACAGTTGGCATTATTATGAAGCAAATAAAATTCCCTAAACATTACAAAAGAGCTACAAAGGATGGAGGATGCACGAGGTTCCAATGGTGTTACCCTGTAGCAGCTGGCCACCTGAAATGACTAAACAAGTTCTAGTTAATGGAGATTATCACGAATCCATTAATTTGATTGTAGTTAGTGGAGAGAATTATGATTTGCACAGTTGAGACTTGCATATTTGAACTGCTTATGAGCATAGATAGGCATGCGGCAGTGGACTAGAAGCCAGGAGCTCCTGAGTTCTAATGTCAGCTCTGATGCTCACTTCACTTGTTGCTTTGGGAAAGTCCCTCTTAGAGGAATAGGGGTTACCATCTTTCCTTATCTGGGAATTTGGGGTAACATTTATTTCTTTGGTGTACTTCATCGGTGAATTAGTTCATGTTATTACAGTGTTCGGAAGATGAAAAGCTACTCCTGTAAGTGCTAGGTGTTTATAATGTGAACAAACAGAAAATTAGGAAAAGATGGAGATACACATTGGTGCTATTCTCTGTGTATCTTAATGGAAACAGAGGGCTTGACCACACTCACCCGGCATCTTTTACTCCTCTTGCTCACTAATGGAAGGTAGAAGGTTATCACAATATGATTTTAATAGTTCTTTGTGTTAAAGCATTGGCAGTGTGCCAGTATTATTCACTGGAAAGTGAATTAGTCCTGGAACATTTTATACCATTTTCAACTGCACACTCAAGAATAAATAACACTATGTTGTATTAGATTCTCATGTTGTTCATAACTACTTTCTATTGGCTCTGCCATTTTGATAGTTTCGCTTCAGACTGAAACAGTTTTAAAGGCAGTCAGTATCACTACATGTTGGCTCTGATTTTTTGAATGGGTGATCATAATGGTCCCTTCTGACCTTAAAGTCTATGATTCTATTTGTCTTTTCATTACTCCTGCCCCAGTTATATCGCACAAAGAAAAATATACTAATGAAATTACTTTACATTTGTATAGGGATCTTCATTAAAGGCTCTCCAAGCACTTTGTACATAATGTTATGCTTCTGGTATGGATGAGAAAACTAAGGCACAGAGAGAGGTTAATTGGCTTGCCCAAGATAGCAGATGGAGGCTGTGGCAGAGCTGGCAATAGAATCAGTAAACCACACTGTGTCACATTAATAGTATAAATGTACTGGTAAAGAAACATAAAGATGATGTGCTATATAGTATCATCTGTGGATGAAATCCTTGTCCCGTTCAAGTTAATGACAAAAAACTCACTGACTTCTGTGGAGCCAGGATTTTACCTTCTGTGTTTAAACTATGTTGAGTCTTAAATTATATGAATTATTGAACATGCATATTATGGGCCCAGGTTGGAAGTCCTTCCTTGGTCTTTAGTCATAGCCTGAATAGAGACTTAAGAATTAAGCCCCATGGGCCTTATCTGATACCCACTGAATTCACTGACATTCTTTCCACTGACTTCAGTGGGATTTGAATCAGGTCCTCATCTGAAATTCTTCCATAGATTCAATACATGTTTCTGTTTCTAATTAAAGTCTTGTTTACTGTTGTTATTTCCAGTCCCTTCTCTATAGACAATATTTACAGCAAAAGATAGAAAACATTCCAAAGAATAGGTGAGATTAAACAAGCAATCAGTACCAGCAGAACGGAATCACAGCTTTAAGTAGAATATAGAGTAAAACGATGGTACCCAAGCTGTGTAACCATGAGCTGTACTGCCAGTTTGCCCGGCGCCAGAGGGATTCACCTAATTTAGAGAAAATGGTACAGATATCAATTTCCCTTTTTCTTCAGTATGGAGGTATAGCATCTGGAGGACTATGCATCCCAGCATATACTGTTTCATTCTTCTTCGTGTGATTGCTCATGTCCATTCCATTGTAGGTCTGTGTGTTTGCCCCATGTACCAGTGCTGGAAGTTTTTCCCTCAGTGGTATCCATAGAAGATTGGCTCTAGTGCCCACTGGAGTGGCACGTGTATGCACCAGTATAAGGGGCACCTCCAGCTGCCCCCTCCTTCAGTTCCTTCTTACCAACAGTGACGGTGCTGGATTGTCTCCTTGCCTCAGCAAGCTTTCCTTCTAAAACTGTGACTCTCTTGTATATAGTTCTTAGAAAGTTTGTATAGTTTATTAGTTCCCTTAGTGCATAAGTTAGCAATAGTTGGTCCCCTGTGGGACAGGGCATGGTCCGATCCCCAGGCTGCAAGCCTTGTGGCCACTGCAAAAACCCTATGCCAGTCAGTGATCCCCATCAAAGCTGTCTGAAATGTTTGGGGGATACCCACATGAACAAAAAGTGTTGCATTTGTAAAAGTTTCAAGCCATGAACCAAAAAGCAGGGAACATTCAACTTAGAGTGCTCCTTATGGAGTTGGCCCTTACACCGGCCTCTGAGTTGGCTAGATCGAAATCTGATCCAAGCATCCCCAACCCTGGTACCAGCTAAAAAGCAAAGAAAGGCCAGGAGAGGGCATTCTCCTATGTAAAGGGAAGGAGCGAGCCGGAGGAAAGTGCAGGGCAGCTCCTCTCCTCTGGACGTTGGCCAGGCTCCAGCACCCGCTGAGCTGTTGCATCCCCTCAAGACCCGCCTGTCACCCAAGGAAACAGCAGAGGCACTCGGCACGTGGCAGTGCCGTCCATGCCAGAGGCCTTTCAGGCTGCTAAGGACATATTGTCTCTTCTGGTGCCACTCGTGCGGAGCCAGAGAGGTGCCCCATTCGAGGGGTAAGCCTGCCCTGTGACCTTTCCAGCGGTCTCCATCAGTGTGGCACTGCTCCCTGATGCAAGAGGTGCCTCGCTAGTGCTCACCTGGGCAGCGCTGCCAATCCCCGGATACGGGTCGGCTTACCTATCAGCATTCCCAGCGTTGTTCCCAGAACTCTAGGCAGCGTTCCCCAGGATCCTGGCATCAATTGGCAGGTCTCTGGTGCAGACCTGTGGAGGCACATCGCCAGTCCCCAAAGTCCCGGCACCAATACCCAGAGCAGCCGAGTCCATCTCTAAACTCGCAGCACCACTCCAGAGAGCCGAGATGCCAGTCCCCTGAGTCCCGTCATCTGTCTCTGGTTCGCTGCTACAGATCCCCACCAGCACGTCGACAATCTCCTGAGCCAAGACATCGCCCCTCTCGCTCCCGGTCCATGGAGCAGCACCGCTCTCAAAGTGTGAGGCTTCGATCACTGGGGTACCGGCACTGATCCACCAAATGCTGCCGCCGGTCACTGGAGGCGCAGCACCGAAAGCCATCTTCCCAGTACAGGTCACCGGTGGAGTCAGATCAAGGTCCCCAGGATCAGCGAGCCTTGGCTGAGGCTCCCCTGGAAGAGGCTACAGGAGTTGGCAAACCCCCTGTTACCTGCTCCTCATCCTCTTCGCCTGATGAGGCAATAGCGGAACCTTCCCACACACTTCCCAAAGACAATGTAAAGGGTCACCAGGAGCTTCTAAAGAGGGTGGCATCTAACCTGGAGTTGAAGGCTGAGGAGTTGGCGGAACCCGCCGACTCACTGTTTGATTTTTAATTGCAGCAGCCCCTTCCAAGGTGGCATTGCCCGTCCACAAGAGAGGGGTAAAGCTGATCAAGGCCTTATGGCAAACTCCCTCCTCCCTGCCCCCCATCTCCAAGCAGGCAGAGAGAAAGTATTATGTCCCTGCTAAGGGATTTGAATACCTGTATACAAACCCCACTCCAAGCTCACTGCTGGTATCAATAGCCAATGATCGCAATAGACAGGGCCAACTGGGATTGGCCCCTAAGAATAAGGAGATGAAGATGCTTGATCTCTTTGGCAGAAAGATTTATTATATGGCCAGCCTCCAGCTAAGAGTGGCCAACCAGCAGGCCATACTTGGCCATTATGATTTTAACATCTGGCAGTCCATGGCCAAGTTTGCAGACTCACTGCCAGAGGAGCCCAGGAAGGAGTTCCTGGCTATTCTGGATGAGGGCAGAGCTGTGGCCAGGGCAGCCCACCAAGTGACCTCAGATACGGCGGACTCCCCTACCTGGACCATGGCTTCGGCCATTTCCATGAGGCGTGCGACCTGGTTGCAGTCATCAGGCCTGACGGTGAAGGTTCAGCAGTCCATCCAGGACCTCCCCTTTGCCAGCCTGGCACTGTTCACAGGACAGACAGCAAGTTACATGACCTGAAAGACTGTGCATTATTCGATGCGTTACGCCATCACCCAGCAGGCCAGAGATGACGCTGGATTTGGCAGAGCTGTGTTGCAATCAACACATCTGTGAACTCCTACCCACTTCGGGTACTGCTTGGGAGTCACTTAGAATGGAATGGACATCAGCAATCACTCAGAGAAGAAAAAACAGTTATTAACCTTTCGTAACTGTTGTTCTTCAAGATGTGTTGCTCATGTCCATTCCATGACCCACCCTCCTTCCCCTCTGTTGGAGTTCCGGCAAGAAGGATCTGAGGGAGTGGAGAGCCGCTGGTGCCTCTTGTACCAGCACATACACGCACCACTCCAGAGGGTGCCAGAGCCAGTCCCCCACGGATATTACTGAGAGAAAAACTTCCAGCACTGGTTCATGGGACAAGCACACACACCTACAATGTAATGGACATGAGCAACACATCTCAAAGAATAACAGTTACAAAAGGTTAGTAACCATTTTTTTTATTTGAGCAGCAGTTCAGAGAAGGTTTGGAGAGGAATCCAAACATTGCTTATCTGATTACATCTGATCTGATCCTTTTGAAGTGCATCTAAAATTAGTGTTTATCCATTACTGAATTCTCTAAAATATGCAGCTGTATGTAATAAGCAGACAGGACTATAAATTTCTCATATCTGGTGCTGGTCTGTAAATGGAAGACAGCCAAAGTGATTCTTGAAACTACAGGATTCCTTTTAAAGATGTTCTTATTAGGTGAGAGGAAGACATGCAGCCAAGCTTCTAGCTGGGATCTTTCTGCTTTATTAATGCTTCCTCATTCCTTGGAGTGAATATGAATGTGCTTGGGGGGGAGGGTTTTCTTCTACACTTAAGTCTATCACTGATATGGCTTCAAAATGAATAAAGAGAAGCTTTTAGCATTGTCAGTGTTTTCTCATTCTCAAAGGCAATGTAAAGCAAACGTCTCATTCACTTTTCTTTGTCAGGTTGTATAAGGGGTAGAATGTATGTTTATTAATTTTCAAGGAGTGTGCATTAATGCTCACTTTATCACATGCTGCTGTGTTAAATGAAGTTTGACAGACATCTGAAGCAAGCAGACACTTTCTTATGACAAATCTCAGATGTAGAAAGGAAAAGATATTTATTTATTTAGTGCTTCCAGTGATTCAGATTAAGCTTTTGCCTTTTTTTCCTTTTCTTTCCTCAGTTATTTTGGCTCTGGACTTTCAAAGGATTATTTTCATTTTCCTCGTGTATAGTCTCCATTAAGCCTAGGTATTGTTTATATAGGTTGCTATTGAAAAGTCTGCACTGACCAACAGCTGTCCCACAATATTGTGTGAGATAGCTAATATTTCCCTATTCTTAAAATAGGAAATAATTGTGTATCTCAGATACCATTGTATACTAACTTGATAAATCTAGCCTTTGTAATGGTAATCACTGTACTCTTTTTTTCCTTTGGTTGTTTGGCTGCAATTTCAATAGTTTATGAATATCAACAATATTGAGATTCAGGACTTCCACCAGAGAGATTTTTGTGCAAATCGTTGAGCTGTGGAAAAGAGAGGGAAGAACCCTACATTTATCCTCAAATCTTGGTTATGATTCATCGCTTGTGTCACCAAGCCAGTATCACATACATCCTGACTTTTTAGACCATTCAAAAGTCACAAAGTGACCTCATTGTTAAACTGCACAGAGTCTATAGTTAGACAAACTAAGTATTAATAATAGCGTCTTTATCCTGAAAATATAACTCATACCAATTTACATAGTGTTCTGTACATTTTGAAGAATGTGTTAGAATCTCACAGACAGAAATAACTTTCCTGTTTTTCTTAGCATTACACTTCAAGGCATGCCATTTTGCAAGACATATAGAATATGACAAATACCTTAAGTAAGATGATAGGTCACAAAGAGATATGTAGTGGGAAAGAATGAAGAATGCATATTGTTAGAAGCTGAGATCACCTACAGGCATTTTATTTGACTGTGATTTGAACCTGAACATTTCCCAATTCACCAGCATAAATTTATTTTCCTTCACAACCTTGAGAACTTGATCCACATGGTAGAAACAGTCTTTAATAACTGTGTACAATGTAGGAATAAAACTAATTATTATGTACTTTTGAATTTATTTAACAAAGCAGACTGTTAGAAAGCCATACATTGAGAAGTATTTTAATAATGTTTTGGTACTGCATTTTATTTTTTCCAACCCAGACATCTGCTTGGTCTTTTTATCTGGTTTCTAGGTCTTTGAAGAAGAACATCACATCTTGTATCTGGACCATGGTGGAGTCATTGTGGCCATCAAAGACACTTCTATCCCTCTGAAAATACTCAAGTAATGCTGCAGTCAGTTATAGTAGGGTTATTACATATTCAAGACCTCAAACGTACTTCAGAATCAATCAGTAATGAGCTTTTTAGTAAGTTTGTGTAAGAAATCCAGGTGGAGCCACTTTAATTTAACATTTGTTAAACCAACAAAATGCAGGTGGACATTTTAATAAAGCATTCCCAGTGGAGTTGTTGGTAAAATAGTTTGCTACATCATTAATAATAACACTTGTTTTGCATCAGTATGGCCCTGTTCATTCAAAAGCTTCCCAAAGTGGACTGCAGTACAAACTATACACAGAGGTCACTTAATCCACCACTAAAATCCAGTAACTATTTTAACTGTATACACTAACATTGCCATGCAGGTTGGGGTAGGGAGTAAATGTATAGCTGCAGAATGCATTTAGGTAGGCAGTATACCATTGCCCATATCGGAATTTTGGAATAGCGTCAGAACTATCATCTCTAGAATTATGCAAAGAGTAATGTATATGTACTGAATGCAAGTGATCAATGCTTCAATTTTACATAATGATAATATTCGCACGTATATGAGCCAAGTTTGTGATCAGTTGTCTGGGGAGAGCGTATATGAGGAATTAGGGTTAAATATAGGGAAAGCAAAGAGATTTCTTGCTTTTTTTGTCATTTCGAGGGAGATTATTTCTGTTTTCCTTTCTTTTTGGGAAGGAAATAGCAGAGCCTCACACTAATCTCTCTCTCTCTCTCTCTCTCTCTCTCTCTCGCTCTCTGTTTGTTAATGTGTTCAACCATTTGGGGAAAAAAGACATGATCAGCACATTAATTTGTTTTGTTTTAATTCGAAGCCAGTTACATACAAGAATTGATAGGATATGCACAGTACTGTCCTTTAGAAACCACTTGACCAGATGACTGAATTTGTGAAGGGTCATAGTCTGGTTGGCTTATTTTTTTCTCACTGCCTACCTGCGTTTTAGTAACTGAGCAGTTTTGTTTAATCCTATTTCACTAAATTCTGTTTGTCAAGTTTAGACTTTATGGGCAGAGAACTGTGGCAAAAATAAAACTGGGTAAACTGAAATCACTTAAGCTGTGGGCATATAGCAAGATCATGCAGTGACAAACCTTAGTGCTGGCCTGACTGAGGACATCCAGCAATGCTCAGTTTAATAGACATCTTTTAATGGAGATGCTGAGTCCCAGGGCACGTTAGGGAGGGAGGAGTCGCATTTAATTTACTACATTAAGTAGGCAAAGAATTCCCAATTTTTGCAACTGTGTGTAAGTGATCATGAGTCCTATGGTACAATGCTCATGAGATTTTATCCAACATATTACAATAATTATGATATTTATTTAAGAGCTGCAATGAATGGAAGACATTTCTCTCTTTAAAGGTTCAGCATAGATGAAGGTCAGACATGGAGTACACATAATTTCACCAGTACGTCAGTCTTTGTAGATGGGCTACTCAGTGAACCTGGAGACGAGACATTAGTCATGACGTAAGTTTCTGTTTATTTAGGCTACCCTTCAGCAATGCACTTAATCATGGGCTTAACTTTAAACAGGTGAGGAGTCCCCGCATCTGGGGCTTTAGTGTCTTGCAATCATGTGGGCTTTCACCGTGACCAGGTCTGAACAGCATTAACAAGCAGCCTGTCCTTAAAATGATCTGAATCAAATATTTCAAATGTAAATATGAAGCATTGTGTTTTATATTCTGTTTTTCATGGTCATGACCTGGAACAGTGGAAAATTATGGGCATAAATGGATATCTGAAAACTGTTCTTTCACATTATTTCCCCCCTGTTTTTTGCAAACTCTAAGATGTTATTCAATAATAATAGGTTTCTTGCTTTTTCTGTTGTAGAAATTGTCTTCACAGTGTAAACCAATATGCTGTTGTCCTAGTAACCTAGCATTGTAATGAATTATGTGTAACCAAACATCCTGTAAAAAAATACACATTCTCCCCACTTCTCTGTAGTTTTTGTGATGGATCCTATTAATAGAATTTAATATAAATATGGGCCTGAGCCACAAACTTTGGTTTTGTATATGCACTTTCCCACTATGGTCCCAAATTCTAATATTATTAAACCCTCTGAGCCTACGAAACAAATACCCAATCAGTGCCTCTATCCTTGTGTTGATTGGAGGAATAGGTGGGGAAAGGAAACTTAAACCCCATTTGCACATATTTGGGAGCTGTTTTGGGACTGGCACAACCCAGAACACTTAAGGGCCCTGAACTGTAGAGATTGGCCTGAATACAGTGTGTTCTCGACCTACATCCTATGCCAGGGGCTGGAAATGGACCTGCCACATTGCTGTGTCAGCAGCTCTTCACTGACAAGTGAGCCCATATATACACTAGCTACTCCCTGGAGCTGTTTCCACCCCCTTTAACACCCCTTCTCACCACTAGAGTGGCATAAAGGGACTGCAGCACAGAAGCAAATCAGACCCACTGTCATTCGAGCAGATTCACTCTGTTGAAAGCATCAGAGATGAATTTGGCCTGTTGTCATGTCACTTTCTTTCTGCCCCCAAAAGCAGATCTTATGATTTCTTGTTGTACTTTCTGGTCTGGAAGGAAATTGACGCTTTCTCTGTTAAATCTTCCTGGGATTTTTCTCCTTTCCCAACCTTTCTTCCCTCTGTCAATGGTGAAAGATGAGATCATGGCTTCTTGTCTTGTTAAGTGCTGCTACCAAGCTGTGTACAAACCACTGGGCCTGTCAGAGGGATGTTGAGGGAGTTACTATGCCTGCCTTACTCTTGGAAATTTTGAAAGTGCCCAGTCTCTTAGAAACCTATGTAGGAGAAGACTCACTCCCCATCTAAAATTGGGTCTCCCACTTTGCCATCTCCTACAACTGCCTGTTGCTACTATGGTGAGCTATTTTTGCATCTGTATACCTGGGTATAAAATTTTACAGGTAATGCCACAATTTAAGTTTTCAGAAGTTAAAATGTGGTTCCATTTTTGAAAAGTGACTCTAAATTTCCTCATGAGATTTCATGTTCATCTCTCATTATTTCCGTATCTAATTTGCTTTGTTTACAAGTCAAAAGATATATCTATAGATAGATAGATATTTTTAAGCTAACAGTCCAATGAAGTCAGTCTGGGATCTGAGAGTCAAGCTTGGTTCTTTCTTTTTGAGGCATTGGACTAGTGATTCACCCCAGAATTAAAGTTTTGTTTGTTTGCTTGTGATGAGGGATTTCCTCTAGGACAGATCCAGTTTTATCCTATATTCCAGGGACCTGAGCACAGCTCTGTCCACAGCTAATTAATATGAATGTTTCAGTTGACATAATGTGAGAGAACGCTGGGAAGTGACATACAGTGCCGCTCTTCCAGGGACTGAATATGCTGCCTTCCCAGTGGTCCCAGCCTCTACAAGTATTGGTAAGAAGGGGCACCATGTTGCTCTATCATTGGACATTGAAGCTTGAACTCCATGTTTAAATTTTCACTTAAATCCTAACATAGACACCTCCATCCACTGAACTCCCTCTCTTCCCTGCTTAACCCCCCCCCAAGTATTAAACCACCCCAAGTAGAGGGTTTTTTCCCCCCAAAAAAGGAAGGAGGGCCAGAGATCCCATTAAGTCCATGAGGGACTTTGCTATTGTTATTGATTTTATATGGAAGGCACTCAGATACTGCGGTGATGGGCAGCAATATAAAACCCTCAAATAGAAAGATAGATAATCCAACTGTGATTCAAAATTATAAAACATTATATATGTAAAATATTATACAGCTATTATTTCACATGGCACTTGCATCTCGTTCTGGTTTAATATACATGATGGAAAGCTTCTTCAGTTATTTCTTTCTTAGCATTTTGTGTATCTCTCTGTTAAATCAGTAACTCATTCCAATACAATGTTTTTTTCCCCTGTGTTTGTCACTTTCTGAGAGTAGAACTCCTCCATTTCCCAGTTATTTCTTAGTTTTTACACTTGCCTGAAGTTGTTTGGCTAACATGCCCTTGGAAGACCTGGCATGTTCTATTTCAGCATCTCGTATAGATTTTTTTTTATCTCATTTCATCAGTAGAGATATACCATCACTTTAATCTAAGTTCTTATCAAAATAATTGTTGGCACTTTCTGTGGGATGATCCACACACAGCACTCTAGGTTTAGGCTTTATGGCAAATATGATGGAAACTATTGAACATGAATTGCTTGCCTTGCTTAATTTAGGGGGAGCGGTAGCTCAGTGGTTTGAGCATTGGCCTATTCTTAACATTTCTCATTTGAAACATTATTGCAACAATTCAAGAGTGATTGCAAGAGATTTTCCACTTGTTCATACAAAACCAATGAATAAGGGCCTATGATAACCATTTGGACATTTTTTTTCATGCCATAAGGGCAACTGGACTTCCATGAGATTATGCCACTTTTTTGTTTTAATCTGTACATAATGGCTGTGTGGGGCACTGCAAATCCTCTAAAACATGCAACTTGTTAAAATAGGCCCTCCAAAGTATGTAAGGTGCCTATCTATAGCTCTGATCTAAGGGTATGTCTACACTACGAAATTAGGTCGATTTTATAGAAGTCGATTTTTAGGATTTGATTTTATACAGTCTATTGCGTATGTCCACACTAAGCGCATTAAGTCAGTGGAGTGCGTCCTCACTAGCGCGCGAGCATCGACTTACAGAGCGGTTCACTGTGGGTAGCTATCCCACAGTTCCCGCAGTCTCCGCTGCCCATTGTAATTCTGGGTTAAGCTCCCAATACCTGATGGGGCAAAAACTTTGTCGCGCGTGGTTTTGGGTACATGTCCTCAGGCCCCCCCCCTCCTTCTGTGAAAGCAACGGAAGGCAATCGTTTCATGCCTTTTTTCCGGGGTCCCGTCTGCTGGACCCGCTCAGCCCACTGCCTGCCTGGATGATTGGAACCCCAGGCAGGCAGCGGGCTGAGCAGCTCAGCCCACTGCCGGTCTGGGGCTCCATCTGCTGGCTCCTGCCTGCCAAGGTCCCACTCAGCCCCGCTCAGCTGGCAGACCTCGGTGAGGTCGATCAGGGTGCCTGGACAGACATGGCTATCCTCCTCTTAGAGCACCGAATGGGAGTGACTCCAGGTCATTCTCTTCTTTAAGTTTTGTCTCATGGAGATTCAATCCTTCCTGGAATATCATGCGAGCTGGAGGCTTCTGTCTCAGGCTGCTCTCCCAAGCGGCATTACTGTGCGGTCGCACCTACCCCAGCTTACCCCTTGCTCCCATGGCTCATGAAGCCTGGACAGTAGTAAGGAGCAGTTCAACTTGTGGAATGACAAATCCAGAACAAAGGATTGCACTCTATGGGCCACGTTAAGATTATTTCAGAGTCTTAGATAGCATTTAGTCCCTATACAAGGCTTCATGAAAGTTTTCCCCCACCCCTAACAAAAATGTTAATTTATCAGAGCAGATGAGTGGGTAAGGAACCCGAGACTATAACTTAGAGAGAGCGTCCATATTATTTAACTCATAAATGATATAATTCAAAGTAAAATTTCACAGCATGGCCTGTTCTAAGACTAAAAATGCAAGAGGGGAGTCAGAAAAAGGAACAATGACCTGTTTCTGTCCGGTTTTGAACTGGGAATGTTTTGCGTGTTAGGTGAATGTGATCACCACTACACTAAGGGGCTTTCGCATGTAAGGTGAACATGATAACTACTACACTACGGGGCTTCTCTTTTTTTGCCACAGACTTTGCCGAATGCACAGGAATGTTTTCTCTAGCTACAGAAGCTACCTAATGCAATGTCTATATCTATGGCCTTCCTGCTCACAAAGCGGTCATGCCCCTGCCCAAGGCTGACACAGCGCGGAGTGCATGTGACACAGCGACCTGGCTCGGGCAGGATCGCTAGTGAGGCATGATACTTTTGCTGTTAAGCAAACACAGCAATTCTCTCCTGGCCTCTGGCACTGAATGCCTCCATGCATTACACTGTGCCCTATCAGTGCGGGAAGATTGCATGAGCTAGGAAAATATGTCATCATGAGTGCGTTTTTTTTGCCTTCTAATCTGCAATAACCTCAGGGACGGAGATGATAGAGGGAGTGTAGAAACATTCTGGGGGGGCTGCATGGTCACCTGTGCTGCTGAGTGCTGCTGAGTTCGCCACGCTGGCCAAACAGGAAATGAAATTCAAAAGTTCCTGGGGCTTTTCCTGTATACCTGGCTAGTGTATCTGAGTTCAAAGTGCTGTCCAGAGCGGTCACAATGGAGCACTCTGGGGTAGCTCCTGGAGGCCGAATTGCGTCCACACTACCCCATATTCGACCCGGTGATGTCGATTTCAGCGCTAATCCCCTCGTCAGGGAGGAGTACAGAAATCAATTTTAAGAGCCCTTTAAGTTGACAAAAATGGCTTCGTCGTGTGGACGGGTGCAGGGTTAAATCGATCTAATGCTGCTAAATTCAACCTAAACTTGTAGTGTAGACCAGGGCTAAGATACATGGATTCATGAGCAAAGTTATCATCATTATCTTCTGAACTGTAGAACTGGGGATCAGAGTCTCATACTTTTACTGCAGTTTAGTAGCACCTTACTGCACAAGCAGTCCTATTGAAGTCACTGGAAGTGGAGTAAGTGACAGTTCAAAGTGAGTAGGAACACCACCCTCTAGTCCTTACAAGATTTGAAACACCGTACCATATTCGCCAATTTTGTATGAATTAAAGGGAAGAAAACCTGCAAAATGTGTTGCTAGTTGTATTTATTTCAACTTGCTTACAAATGTGTTGCTAGTTGTATTTATTTCAACCTGTCTAATGCTTAAAACATTTTCCCCTCTACCCCAACCCCATGAGTGCCGTTGCCTGCCCACTGTTGTCCTGTGTGATTTCATGTCAGAAACATTCTGCTATACTTCCTGACTCTGGGCATGGCTACGGTGCAACTGGAGATGTGATTGCAGCTCAGGTAGGTGTACCTGTGCTAACTTTCATCTAGCTGGTTTGGCTGAAGATAGAAGTGGGCTAGGAACATGAGTATGTACGCAGAGTTCTGGGCAAGCCTGTGCAGTCCACACTGAAATCTGCACTGCTGCAGCTTCACTGCTACTTTTAGCTGTGCTAGCTAAACTAAAGCTAGCACGGGTATGCCTCTACAAGCTGCAATCATGCCTTCAGTTGCCATGTGGACATACCCTTGGTGTAAGTAATTCAGATCCTACCTTTAAAACCTTACACTTCTCAGGTCAGTGATTGATTTTTACAGTAACTTCTTCTGAGAAATGTCATCCACTGGTTTACTTTTCTGTAGAAAAATATCTTCCACCTCTTCCATGGTATTGAGACAGAGGCTGAGTTTTCTGCTGACCAGACAAATTGGTACATAGTAATAATAATGGTACTGATAGCAAATTGATTATAGTATCTTCCATCATGAGGGATCCCCAAAGCACATTACAAACTAGGGAATGCTTATGCTCCTCTTACTTGGACAAAATTCTAATTGTGTTTTGGGGTCAGTTCCCTCCTCCCTGCCATCAATAGGAATTTTGTCCAAGTAAAGAGTGCAGGATCAAAGTACTCTGCATACAATACAAGAGATGTAACCACCTCTGGTGTAGGAGGGCAATAATCAGTGGTGGGTGTAGCAACAGTGTGTGTGGGGAGGGTACATTTTGGTTAAGCCTTCCAGGGCTAGTGCATGTTCCTTCAAAAAATGTCATGGGATATTTAGGTATACACAGAGCAGATACAATCCCAGGGTGAAATCCTGGCCCCATTGAAGTCAGTGGCAAAAGTCTCATTGAATTAAATAGGGTCAGGATTTCTGCCTCGGCTTTTAAAGTTTCATCCAAAAGATAGATACACAATAAACATCATGGAAAAAGGCATCATTGGACCCAATAAGATCCCGAGTCTGTGCCCCACTGAAAGCAAAGGTAGGAATACTTCTTTAATGGAAGAAACAATCACAAACCCACTGTGTTTTGTTTATCTACCTCAGGAGGTTGGAGAGAGAAGGTGGGTGAGGTAATATCTTTTATTGGACCAACTTCTGTTGGTGAAAGAGACAAGTTTTTGAGCTACATAGAGCTCTTCTTAGGGAGGACAGGGGTTGGACTGAGCCAACTGTGGCTGTGACTTGAACCTGTATTTTATATCTAAATCTTAAAACATTAAACCATCTCTCCAACCATATCCAAAATAGATACATGCAAATGACAAAAAATATGCATTCCACTCTCTTCTACTTTTGATGTAGCTATAAGTTTTGAGCACTGTGAAGTGTATATATTGGGGAGAGAACAAGTGCCATGTAGGAATCAATATGCAGTTGTCTTGTATTAGAGTTCTGTAAGTAAAGAACCACATTTATTGTTAATTCAGTGAGGGTTTGTTAGGGTTTTTTTCTGAATTAAATTAAATAAGTACAGTAAGTTTATTTAAAATAATACATACTCCAATACAGTCATTTTTATTTTGTCTTAAGCTCTTAAAAAGTGAAAATTACTACTACATCAATGTTATACTTTACAGTATATTGCATTGGGGGAAAAAAGTCTGTCTTGTATTTACTAGCACTGAGTTGAGTAATGGCCCCACTTAGTGGAAAAAGGAGGAATTTTATGTATGTGTGAAATACTGACAACTCTCTTAGAAGTAAGCAGCTTACATAGGGAAGGTTTCAAACCTGTTTTAAAAAAAAACATAAACAATATGCATTATTGTACACCAAAGCCTAGTTTAGTTAGGATTGCAATATAGCCCTGGTATCTGTGGCATCTTTGATAGAGCAGGCCGCAAGGACTTCAGGACCTATTTGTTGGGCCATGTCACAGGGTCGATACACCCGCCACCCTTTGCGGCGTGGGTGGAGTGCGTTACAGCCCCGCAGTAGCATCTATAGGACTGTCCACGGTCACGGGGCTGCATGGCTCTGTGGCCTTAGTCAGTGATGCGACTCTTGCAATCAGGGCAGCAGGGCCTAGCATCCAGAGTCAGTAACATGGCCCTGGTTATCAGGGCAGTGAGGCTTAGCGTCCGGAGTCAATAATATGGGCCCTGCTATCAGGGCAGTGCGGCCTAGTGGCCAGAGTCAATAGTGCTAGTGAGCTGGGCCACCACACCGTTTGGCCCGCCCTCTCCACTGTGTCCCAAACCAGCGCCCTATAGGTGGCAGGGTTGCCTGCCACCTGCTCGGTGGGGATCCTACCGAAACACATGAAGCCTGTCTCTGGTTCTACAACCGCTTTCCCGCCAAGTTTCCCTGGGTCACTTCCTACCTGATGCTCTGCACTTCGCCGTCTCCAGGTCTCCGCAGCCTCTCCCATCTCTGTGGCGTCCTGAGCCTGTGCGTTGGGGTTCATCTCTGGTTGGCCTCAGCTTCCTGGAATGCAGGCAGTCCTCCCCCAGGAGTATCAGCAGCACACCTCCTTCCTCACCAGTGGTCAGCCCAGACTGAGCTGCTCTGCGGCTTTTTATATCCTGTCTCCAGTTGGAGCATGCCCAGCAGAGCCGAGGGGGCCTGGCCTCCTCGGCCAAGAGGGAGGGGTTGATACACCCCGTCACAGGCCAGATGTAGGGATTTCCTCAAGGGAGTTTCCTTACAGGGATTCTATTCCTTCATGCATTGAAGTACCATGATGTTAGATATCAGCAACTGCTCATCTTCCTACAGAGCTCTTTGCTGGGGTCTTGCAAGGTTCCATCCTGTCACTCCTGATTTTTAACATGATTATATGGCTGCTGAGGGAGGTCGTGAGCTCTTTGGAATGCAGTACTATCAGAGTTGATGTTCAAATGTCTCTCTCATTAAATTCAGCTTTCATAGACCCTAGTGAAAGCAGGATCTTGGATGAAAACAAGCTAGTGTAAGCTTGATCCAGACAAGATAGCAGTGATATTAGTGGGTTACATATTAGAGGGAAACATTTGGAGGAACTGACTAGATTTGTGACTCCTGCCTCTACTTAGGGGACACAGTTTTGGATTCCTAATGGGTCAATTGCCCTTCCCATGTGGTAGCAGTGGCCCAATATGCTGCCTACAGGCTGTAGCTATTCCTTTGTCACGTGGAACTCTTCACAATTATCCAAGTCTGTATCAATTCAGTGTGTGATGCTACGATGTACTATTTCCTGTTTCAGGAGAACATTCCCCTTGTAGTTCCTATATCAACCAAACAGTGGAGATGGGCTGGGAATTAGGACTCTTGATCTAAAATAAAAATAATTACATGTTTTATTTAAATCCTAAGTGAGCTTTTAATCCATTTAATCATGTATTGCTGTAGTTGCTGTGGCTACATTGTGGTGACACCCACACTCTAAGTGAATGTAGCCTGTGATCTCTCTACTCTTATATGTTGGAGTCCCAAAAAAAGGATTTCATACCCATCATAAAATATGTCAAGATGGCCATAAATTTGGTTAAATACTGAATCTGAAATTGCATTAGCCCCAGAGTAATAATTGCTGAAATATGAAACAGTTTAAAACATATTTTCCTGAGACAGTAAGTCCTCAGACAATCCTAGTCATAGCTAATATATTTAATGCAGGAAAGGAAGCCCTGTTATCATGAGCAAATCCCTAATCACACTTTGAAGCATAATTTATTTCCATGGATGCATCCATTTAAATGAGGAGTTTGCTATCCATTTTGCAAGTGATTTAGGCAGGGAGTTTCATAGGACTTGAAGGGTAGAGCCCTGCACAGATACAAAATTTGTATCTGCATCTGATCTACAATCCGAAAACATGGTCCATGGACCTATGTGGATATAAAGTGGATATCCGTAGATTTTTCAAGGGTCTATTGAAGTCGACTAAATGCCGAACTCCCGCTGAAGACTCCCTTCGAACCTTGGAAAAGCTTTGAATACTTGAGAATGTTTTATGATCAGCACAGCATATAATGTTGTTTTTTCTTATGATTCAGTCAGAAATCTGAAGAGCAAGAAGAAACCAAGTGAGGTGGTTGAATAACAACTATGGGAGTATGGGTCCTTTTCTGAGCTCTGTCCCATATTTACTAGGGAATCTTAGGAAAAGTGGATTAACCAGTCTGTTCCTCCGTTTCTACTATGTAAACTAAAAAAATAAGTACTTCCGTGTAACTAAGGAGTATTCTGAGGTGCTTGTATACATTTAAGTAAATAACATAGCTTCAGTAAGGTGGTTCAAGTTCAGATGGAAAGTCCTAAAGAAGTGATAGTATTATTATTATTAATGCAAAATAAGAGTCTCTGCTATAGAGAAAATAAGTGTAAGAAAATATCATTCTATTTAATTCCTGTTAAATTAGTTCCCCCTGATTACGAGCCTTAGCGGAGACAGGAATAGCAGCATCCCTCAAGAACAAAGTTTAAATGAGTTAGCTTAAAAACTACTTTAATCCTGTCTTAGCCACCAAATGATGCAATCAAATTAAAAAATGATGTGCTCATAAATGAACTTGGTACAAACGTATTAAGTTGTTATGGCAACTGGAACACTGAATTTAAAATTATGGATCCCAAATTCTATCAAACATAATTAAATGAATTTCTAAGGTAATTGGAATTTCTTTCAAAAATTATTTATGTCGGCACCATCTTTCGCGGTTACTATAGAATTGATTTGATGGCTTTCTAATGAAATCCAATTAATCAAGTAGAATGTTTTACTAGCTAATGAATTAATATCATCTTGGTATTTATCTTATAATCATCACTTATACTGTCTTCACCATTCCATTTTTCCCTCATATGATTTTATTGAATATAAATATTTTGCACGTGAGCAATTAGATTATGATTGGTTTCATAGTAACCAACATCAGATACTTCATTTTTGGCCTTTCTTGGGATCCCGTTTACAGTGTGTCCTCATTTCTTTCTTCTAGAGAATGCTCCTTTAGTTTAACTGTGGTGTTAGGAGTTTGTTATAGATATAGATAATAGGACTCATGGGGCCAAATCTTGAAAGCAGCTCAGTAGGGTGGATGCCCACTGGGTGCTGAGCTGTTTTGAAAATCTGGCCCATGATGTCTCTCTCCCAGGCTGGATGTGGTTATTTTAATAGGTGATCGTGTTTTCCTCTATTGAATATATGAAGCCATGGATTGTTACAGACTGGGACATGTGAACCCCAGAAGCTCAAGGATGAATTATACTTTACCATGGGGAAGGTTGAACATGTGATGTGCGTGTGGTGTTTTATCTAACATTGATCTTAGCTAGATGGAATCAAACCAGCCCCAGGTGCATCTATGTTTCTCCTTTGAGCAGGTGGCCTGCTGGGAAGATATCATAGGTCCTGTCACTCCTGTTAGCTAATGGAAATTCTCCTTTAATTCGTATAGTGGAGGTCTGTAATTTTGGCACTGAAGGGAGTAAGATCTACTGCCCATGTTACATCTATGTGGATTACTTAATAAATGTAGCATCTGTATTTATGAACCCAAATTTTATTACAGTGTAACCCACTTACTGCCTGAGTCAGAATCCTCAGTGTTCACAGTGATCCTTGTTCTTTCAGGACATCTATCTATCTATATATCTATCGATAGATCGATCGTACATAGTTTTATAGTCCTAGTAGTTTCACTGTTTTAATAGTTTATACATAGATGGGGCAAGTGAGGTAATATCTTTAATTAGACCATTTTTTATTGATAAGAGAAACAAACTTTCAAGCTACACAGAGCTCTTATTCAGGTCTGGAAAGGTACTAAGAGTCTCACAGCTAAATACAAGATCAATCATATAGTTTAGCATAAGTAGTTGGCACGTATTGTAAGGGACAATTCAAGATCAGGGGCGGCTCTAGTGATTTTGCTGCCCCAAGCACGGCAGGCAGGCTGCCTTCGGAGGTTTGCCTGCGGGAGGTCCACCAAAGCCGCGGGACCAACGGACCCTCCTCAGGCACGCTTGCGGGAGGTCCACCAAAGCCGCGGGACCAACGGACCCTCCTCAGGCACGCTTGCGGGAGGTCCACCAAAGCCGCGGGACCAGCGGACCCTCCACAGGCATGCCGCCGAAGCAGCCTGCCTGCCACCCTCGCGGCGACCAGCAGAGTGCCCCCCCACGGCTTGCCGCCCCAAGCACGCGCTTGGCGTGCTGGGGCCTGGAGCCGCCCCTGTTCAAGATGAAGTGGCCCCTAACCCTCCTGGAGTCCCAGGACAAAAAGGGGGGTAGTGGATTACAGATTGTTGTCATAAGCAATAAATCCAGTGTCTTTATTAAGGCCCTGATTTTTAGTGTCTAGCAAAGTTATGAATTTAAGCTCCCAGGTTCATTTTTTGAAAGTGTTGTGCAAGTTTCCTTTGAGGCTGAAGACTGATGGGTCAGATGTAGAGTGATCACTTTGTGAAAAGTGTTCACCCACAAGTGAGCTCTGTGGTGGTTTTGTCTTTTATCATTTTCCTATGTGAGTTCTTTCAGGATAGTAGTGATTATCTATTTTCACCCATATAGTTGTTGTTGGTGCATTTAGTGCACTGGGTGAGGTAGACCACATGTTGTGATAGGCATGTATAGGGCCTGTGGATCTTGAAAGGTGTTTTTTTGTTGATGTTGATCATTATAGCAGTGAAGGTATGTCCAACAACTCCATCCAGGAGTACCATGCTGGACTTCCCTTCCATGGTACCAATTCAGCCAATGATGGATCTGCCTTCTGATGTATGGGATCTATCTGTACCAACCTCCCATACTCCCCAAATACAGGGATGAACTGAGACCTTTACTTCCTGAGGGGTATTTTTGCCTTACTGTACTTCCAATCCCCTCTTCTATCAGGTCTGGTCCTCCTCAGAGACATCGGTACAACAGAGGAAACCATTTAGAGGAATCCATCAGAGGAAACTCCACTACAGCTACAAGTCAGAGCATTCTTCCTTCAGCACTGCCAGTAGAACATGAGCTGATTTCTGCATCAGAGCAATCCCATATTCTTGATGAGCCTGCGCCCCTTTGAGAGAGACCAGTCTGGACAGAACCTTTAGGAGAACTTGGAGCCATCCTCCTCTCAGACATGACAATCAAAGGGACCTTTGAAACTGAATGCTTTGAGGACCCCCGCAGCTTATTATCTCCTCATATCGGCCTTAATTGAGACCATGGAATCCATATACTAGACACCCGGGATCCATGCAGAAATCGCAGCAACCACCTTCCCTAGCCAGTACCAACAGGCTCCATCAGAGTATGTGGCAAAGGCAGATCTGATGGTTCCAATGGGTGTATCATCCTCTTCACCCAATGAACCACATTTTCTAGTTTCTTGTAAGCCAGCAAACAAGCAAACACCATTTGCAAATCAAAAGCTTTTGTTTCTTTCTATTCAATCGCGAGTAGACAGGGTAGGAATTGGGAAGCAGGCACAATTATCCCCATCCCCACAGGCAATACCAGGAGCTTTTACAGAGGGCTGCAACTGATCTCACTTGAGGGAGTCTGTGACAAGCAGCATAGACTCCTGGACATCCTTCAACCCTCTAGCCCTAGCAACATGGCTCTCCCAGTGAACAAAGCCATTATGGAACTGACTAGCCCAGTGTGGCACACTCCTGGCTCCTGTGCTCCAACTCAAAAAGGGTGGGAAAGCATTATTTTGTTCCAGAGAAAGGGGCAGAGTTCCTGTTTACCCATCCAGCACCTAATTCCTTGGTAGAACAGGCAGACATAGAACAATCCAGATTACAGGACTCCAAGTCAACCCATCTAACAAGGGTGATAAACGCCTTGACCTTTTGGGGAAGAAGGTATTTTCATCTACAAGCCTTCAATATAGAATTGCTAACTATCAGGCCCTGTTGATGAAATATTATTTCACAAATTACACTAAATTTGTGGCATTCAGAGATAAACTGCCCCAGGAGGACAGGTCCTGATTCCAACCCCTCATCAATGAAAGCAATCTGATGGCTAAAACATTGCCACAGGCAGCAGTGGATGCAACTTGTAATGCATCTAGAGCCATTGCCCCAGCCACTGTCATGAGGTCCAAATTGTGGCTTCACTCTTTGGGGTTTCCCTGGGAGATTCAGAATACCATTGAGGACTTACCCTGGCTGAGTCTAATCTCTTCAGTGAGAAGATCAATGAGTCATTTCATTCCCTTAACAACTCTTGGACAATCCTCCATTCCCTGGACATTTACATCCCGGCACCAAAGAGGAAACACCTCAAGCAAACTTACAAACCCAGCCCCCAGGCATTTTATCACCAGTGCCCTTACGAGCCATCACGTAAACAGCAGAGGGTCCAACCCCCAAATACCCTACTTCCTCCATCTCAACTGCTGCTGCTCAACCCCACCCGCTACCAAGGAGTTCATTCTGATGGGACATTCAGGAACCATTTACCTCCATTGATGCCATTACATACTGTCCCCCAAACCTTCGGTGATCATCTCACCCTCTTTGTGCACAATTGGAAGGCAATAACAGACAAGTGGATACTGAAATTCATTCACTTCAGCTATGCTATCAAGTTTCTCTTCCCTCCCCCTCACTAATCCCCTCCTCAGCCCCTTTTTAGGGACCACTCTCACTAGGAAATTCTCCATCAGGAGGTGGTTTCTGTCCTTCAGTAAGGGACTATAGAGCAAGTGCTTCATCACCATCAAGAAAGAGGTTCTACTTTGTCCTTTCCATAAAAATGGAGGTCGGAGACCCATTCTGTATCTTCAACAGTTAAATGGTTTTATTTACAAGTCAAAATTCTGAATGATTATGTTGGGATCAATAACCCACTCCTTAGAAGAGGGCATGTGGGTTGTGGCTCTTGACATGAAAGGTGCTTATTTTTGTGTAGATATTCATCAGTCCCCACAGAAGATTCCTTGGGTTTCTGGTAAGACAAGAACACTACTAGTTCAGAGTACTTCTGTTTGGACCAGTTACAGCACCCCAGGTCTTCACAAAGGTCTTCTCAGTAGTGGCAGCTGAGGTGAGACTACATGGTTACACCATGTTCCCATACATGGACAGTGGGCTGCTAATGAGCAAATCCAGTCAGAAAGTCCAATCAGCAACCATATTTTTATTCAGTCTCTTGGCATCCTTGGGAGTCTGCATCAACAAAGAAAAGTCCACTTTGACTCCCACAAGCACTATATACTTTATAGAGGTGACCCTAGATTTGATCTCAGCCACGGCCTACTGACCTATGGAGAGATTCCATGCCATAAACAACTTGAAAAGAAAAGTCATTCTCAGTCCTCAAACCCATAGTCAAGGTCTGTCTTTCCCTACTAGAACACATGACCTGGTGTACATACGTAACTCCATTTTCTAGGCTCCATCTCTATTATCTGTAGGTCTAACTCTGATCTGTTTACTCTCCAGACGGAGACAACATGAACATCAAGGTAACAGTTCCTGCCAAGACTGTTCTCATGTCCACAGCAAGTGCACGTGGGAATATCTTTCACTGCCCCACACTCAATGTCACCATTGTCATGGATGCATCCTTCATAGGATGGGGATCTCAGATGGACCCTCCAGGTTGCATATCTATCTACTAGAGCTGAGAACAGTCCCCCTAGCCTGTAATGCATTCTGTCCACTTATTTGGTCCCACCATATCCAGGTAATATTAGATAACATGATGAGTGTTTTCTACATAAACAAACCAGGTGGAGCAAGATCCTATCTCTGTGTGTAGAGGCTGTCAACTTATGGAACGGGTGCATTAGAAACTGCAAAACACTCTTGGCAACATACCTACCAGGTGCACAGAATTCTCTGGAGGACAATCATCAGACATGTCTCCACAGACCACGAATGGGAGTTACACAGTTCCATCCTAAAAAAGATTTTCACCAGTAGGGAATGCCATCCTAGGACCTGTTTGTCTCACAGACAAACAAGAAATTCAGCCATTATTTCTCCAGAACAGGTCTGGGCAGGGATCTAAGAGTGATGCCCTTCTATTATTCTGGACAGACCACCTGAGGTATGCCTTTCCTCCCATTCTACTACTGCTCCAGGTGCTGTGAAAGATTCACCACAACAAAGCTAGAGTCATTCTCATCACACCCAAGTGGCCCAGACAATTCTGGTTCCCAGAGTTGATGTGGATATCAATCTACCCTCCCATTGCCATGTGATCCTTCCTGGATCCGGTGAACCAGGAAAATGACAAGACTAGACACCCCAAACCAGGCCCTCTCTGCCTCACAGCCTGGTATTTAGATGGACATCAGACTTTGAGTGTTCATGTTCAGAGAACATTCAATCCATTCTTAATCAAAGCGGGTAAGAGTCAACCAGGAAATGCTATTTGGCTAAATGGAAACATTTCTCCACTTAGATGCAAAAGAATCATTTGTCCTCAGAGACCGAGGATACTCCTGCTATTCTAGACTAAATCCTTCACCTCAGGAAGTTGCACCTTCTGTTAATTCACTGCAGGTCCAACTAGCAGGAATTAGTGCCTTTCATCCTTCAGTGGATGACTATACTGTTTTTTCTCACCCAACAACCCTCAGATTCCTGAAAGGCTTCACTGGAGCCTTCCAGCTGATAATGAAACCAACACCACAATTTCACCACAAGCTTGCACTTTTCTGCTCTTGAAGAAGAAATGGATGTTACTTACCTGTAACTGGAAGTTCTTTGAGATATGTCATCCCTATCTGTATTCCACGACCCACTCTCCTTCCCCTCTGCTGCAAATCTTATCTAATTCATGGTGAGAAGAGGGACTGGAGCGGGATCAGTTCACACTGCCACTTATATACCCTTATTTCAGAACACAAGGAAAACAGCTGCGCAGGTGTGGAACAACGGACACTGCTTTCAACAAATCTCTAATCTCAGGTACATGGAATGCAAGCATACCCACATGTGGAATACAGATAGGGACTACACACATCTTGAACAATAAAGTAACCTCTATTTATGTCAGAGCTGGAACATGGCACCCCTGTGTAACAAGCATCCATTATGAATAGTCAGTAGCCTGAATGTTCTTGAATGGGATCTCTGACCTCCACCTAAACAAAGCTCATGGACATTACCTGCTCACACCAATGTTTGTATGCTAGGTTGACAGTTACCTACTCACTGTACCTGGTCACCATCAACTAGTGAAAGTTCTGGGCATAGAAGGAAGTAGAGGGATAGTGAGAATAATATTGAAAATAAATTAATGGTGATATACTTATCTCCTAGAACTGGAAGAGACTCTGAAGGGTCATTGAGTCCAGCCCCCTGCCTTCACTAGCAAGACCAACTACTGATTTTGCCCCATACCCTTTAGTGGCCCCCTCAAGGATTGAACTCACAACCCTGGGTTTAACAGGCCAATGCTCAAACCACTGAGCTATCCCTTCCCCCTTATGTATTTGGCCTGTAGGAAATCCTTTTTTCTGAGTCAGCAGTCAGGCATTGGACCCATGCATTTGATCACACTTCTTGGTACCTCTGTCAAAAACGGAAAATATGAACAGATTGAAAGGTTCCATAATGCCCAGGTGACAAACCGCTTAGGAAGGAGTCACAGAGGGAGATAGCTGCATTAGCAGAACATGAAGTCTGCATTATTTTAGTACCTTGCATGAAAAAAAGAACAGACATCTAACATGGCAAAAGGCATTTCATGCCTGCCAGCCCAGCAAGTCATACTGCAGTAGACACTGTGGAAAACCATGAGACTACCTTGGTAGTCATTATCTAGAGTATGTAACTCCAATATGAATATCAGTATATAGCAGACTATGGCTCCCTTGTCAAACTGAGCTACAAAGGAGTGAGTCCTATAGATCCTGATGAGCAATCTACATCCTGAGAAAAATGGATGCCATAACTTTAGGATACTACCCCCATTGGTCCCACAACATTTTTGAGATTTTGTATATGTTGTTTCTGCCCCTGAGCCACTCCTGGGTCTTTGGGGCACAGTTAGAGGAAAGAGGACAGAAGACAGGTCATCTAACTGCTCAGATCCCATAGCCTGGCTACATATTATAAAAAGGAGTAAAAGAGGCAAACTGGAGAAATGCATGTTTCTATTTAATGAAGGACTTTGGTATTTGCCAGTGAAACACGTATTGGTATTTGACAGTGATATCCCCCCCACGTGTGTTATGGCAAAGTTTTCCATGAGTATGCACAGCTCTATCATAGCAAATACCCTGAATAGCAAATGTGGAATTACAAGTGAAGAGGGAACAAATCCTCCCTGAATCTTTAGCCCAGTGGTGGGCAACTTGTGGCCCACGAGCTGCATGCAGCCCATCCGGGTAATCCGCTGGCGGGCTGCCAGACAGTTAGTTTACATTTGCATGGCTGCCCGCAGCTCCCAGTGGCTGCAGTTCGCCATTCCCAGCCAATGGGAATTGTGGGAAGCGGCGCAGGCCATAGGAGCTCTGTGGAAGCACTGAACAGAAACTGTTCACTTCAGAATCAGACTTAAATTCTTTGGCAATTAAGCCACATGAGACTGAATGAGGCTCTAATTCAAAGCACAGATATATCTGACTTTTACCCAAATAGAGTCCTTATCCTTGCTAATTTTTTGCTAGATGTCATACTTACTCATTTTGTTTTGGAAGTAAATGGCCTCACTTTGGACATTGTGACTGTTGAAAGCACAGGCCAGTTTTTAAACTTCTGTGAAGTTCCCATTTTGCTTAGAAGGAAATTGACTATTTTGAGCTGTCTTTACTGCAGCTTATGGAGGTACTGAGCCTTTAGATGTAACTCTTTAGGGACAGGAGTCAGAATTTCTTCATGCAATGCACTGATGGAAAATAATTATGAACAATAATACATGCTTTACACTTATCCCAGGTTGATCAGTAGTAATATTACCATTTTATGGCTAGGTAAGGTAAGGCACAGACAGACTGAGGAACTTACATCGAGGTCACATAATGAATGAGTGGTGGAGTTGGAAATTGAACCCACCAGTCCTGACTCCCATTCCACTTCTCTTATGACTATCACTCAACCCATGAGTCTGACAAAGTGGGTATTCACCCATGAAAGCTCATGCCCCAATACTTCTCTTGGTCTATAAGGTGCCACAGGACTTTGTCGCTTTTTACTCAACCTCTCTTATCTTATTGCAGAAACTCAAAATATGTAAACCATAAAAGGGATAATAAACTGAAATGTCAGGCTCTCATTAAAATCATGTATATTTCTACCTCAGTCCCAGAATAGTTTACTGGAAAAAATAGTTCTCTAATAAATGAGCAATACCATTTCTTAGGGTTCGGTAGACAATTGACAGATGTTTTCTCCCCATAGAGAGCTCCTGAAAATGTAGATCAAAAGTGGGGGGAGGGGGAAAGCAGATAAAGAAGCAGCATTTCTATTTTCAGCAGAGGGCACTGTGAATAGAGGGGGAAAGTGAATAAAAATAATAATTAGAAATCTGTGAGGATTGCTATTGCTCTTCCACAAGGTTTCTACTTTTGCTCTTTCCGTTCAGAGTCTTTGGACACATCAGTTATCGTTCAGACTGGGAGCTGGTGAAAGTAGACTTCAGACCGTCTTTCCCTAGGGAGTGCACAGAAGATGACTATGAATCTTGGGACCTCACAGATCTACAGGTACTGGACACACAACGATCTTGTATTAATAATACATAGCGCTTACGTAATGCTTTGATATTCATTGTACTGCACAAACATTCACTAATGAGTGTGGATTTCAGCACCCAGCTTTGACAACCCCAGAGTGATTTTCGGAAGGATGAAAATAGTCCATTACTGTTTTTTATCAGTGACATCAGAATGGCTTAGTCATTGTACAGGAGATAGATTTTGTGTTTCTTTTATTACCTAAACTGGGCTGGGGAAGAAGGAAGTATACCTAATTACTTGCCACAGTAATAGGTGGTCATGATGGATTGTGGAAAGTTAGCCACACACTGGAAATTAAAACCCATCTCACTGATTGAAGCAATTTGAATATGCAGTTATATGTTCTGCCAGCTTCCCAACCAGGCACTATACTCATATGTAAAGCACCAGAAGTAATTCCAGAACCTCAGTGGACTAATCATGTATTAGAGTCCAGTTGTTTTGGGCAATACAGTTCTGTACTAATTCGTTAATGCTATGTTTCTCTCAGTATCCTGGCAAAATTATTTTTTGGCAACTACATTCTCTGTAGTATTCTCTTTACGGTGTATTGTTTGTATAGACCGCTTTGTGATCCTTTTGGATTAAACGAGATATATCCCTGTTAGTCATGATGCTCACTGTCATGGTTATTTTTACTCTCCTCCCTGTGAATTTATTCCCTTTTCTCTATCTGTGCCTCTTTCTCTACGTTTCTTCTTCATCTGCCATTCTGTATTATTCCAACCAAACTTTCCTTCAGCACTTATTCATTGGATACATTATCACTACTGCTATACTCCTCCTCACCTGGAGCATGCTAGGTATGTACTTAGAATGTAACATAGCCCCTAGCCTTAATGAGAAAAGTACATTGAGACAGTGGAATTACACCTCTCCATGGAGTTTCAGAAACTGGAAACTACTGAAATTATTTTAAAAATTGATGGAGTATTTAAAAATACCCACTTACCAGTACAGTGTGTGTTTAAGTGACCATTCTCCAGGCAAAAGTACCTGAGCAGTGCATATAACTGCAGAATTGGGGCCACAATTACCCAGACATTTTAATGCATATCCTTAGACTTCTGCCCTTTAGAAAATATGTCTCAATATCTGGAGAAGATTACTCTGTTTTCCATATTTGTATTGTGAATGATTCAGATAGAGTGTTCAAACAAGAAGAAACAAAAGAAGCAGATGTTATTCATTATAATGCATCCTAAGCGTACAGTTGCAGAACTGTGCTACAGAAATAAATCACTGTCTCAAACCGTTAATCACTATTGCTATTATTATTTATTTGTATTACAGTAGCACCTAAAGACCAAAGTGAGATCTGGGCTCCATTGTGCTAGGGAGCTGTACAAACATATAGTAAGGGACATTCCCTGTCCTGAAGAGCTTAAAGTCTAAATAGGCAAGACAGACAGGAGGGTAGAAGGGAAAAAAGTATTAGTATCCCCATTTTACAGATGAGAAGCTGAGGCTCAGACAGATTAACAAGATGTTCACAAGTGACAAGATTTCAGGGGTCTTTGTTTTTGAGTGCCCAACTTGAGACATCTTAAAAAGGCTTGTTTTACAGAAAGTGTGGAGTAAATGCCATGTGAAAAAACAGGCCCCTTTAAGGTGTCTCACATATGGCACTACAAATCAAGACACTCAAAATCACTAGGCACTTTCAAAAGTCTTGACCTAAATACCTTGCCAGAGTTCACCCAGGAAGCCTGTAAGAGAGTCAGGAATTAAACCCAGATTTCCTGATCCTGAGTCCAGTGCTTCAGCCACAAGACCAGCCTTTCTCTGGCTACAGTCTAAGTCACAAGTGGGTGGACTTCATGACAGTACAATTTGGAACAAACACAGAAAAACAAAACTTCTCATAGCTTTGCTTTTTACACTCCTGTGCTTTAATGTTCAGGGTGATCGCTGCATCATGGGTCAGCAGAGAAGTTTTCGGAAGAGGAAGATTTCATCCTGGTGCATTAAAGGGAGGAGTGTCACATCTGCTCTCACATCCAAAGTTTGCGAGTGTGCAAACTCTGATTTCTTATGGTGAGCCTTTCTATGGATTTTCAGGGTTATCCTAAAGATGAAGTGTGTGAGAGTCTGGGATGTGTAAACCCCACAACTTTCCTAAGCTGAAAACAACAATAAAACATCCCAGCAGGATCTGAATGAGAGGTTGTTTTCCCATCTGTTCCTTTTTAAACGGCAAAATTACTTCAGTAGTCCTATTACTGTTTATGTTGGTGGGTTTTGCAAGCAATTATATAGAATTTCATAGCGTGGCAGAGAAATGCAGAGCTACAGAAGCTGAGTGCTGTGGAGTTTCTTTTGAAAAACAGAACCACAAAAGGACTGACATTTTTGAAGTAAGGTGTTTTGTTTTTCCATCTGACTAGACAAGTCCTGATGTTTTACTCAGGCAAACTCCCATGGAGCAAAATTTGAATCATGATCAGAAGATTTGACCTATTGTATTTAATACAAATCCTCTCTAGTTCTGAGTGAAGTGGAGGAAAAAGAGTGGTAAAAGAACCCCTTTAAAAAAACTAAACTGCCAATAGAGAGAATTCTATGGAACTAGTTCACAAAACTTTTTGGACCCAATTCTGCCCTGAAATCACTGCCTTAGGAATCACCCTGAGGGCAGAACTGGGCTCAGCATGTTGTGTGTTGGCTTGATACAAGATAGTATTCAAAAATAGGTTCTCCCTCACTTCTATCCAACCACAGAAAAGAGATTTGCTAATAAAGAAGGGGCGCTAACAGATTAATTTTCGGTTTGTTTTGCAGTGATTATGGATTTGAACGTTCAGCACCTCTGAAATCAGAATCCAGCAAGTGCTTTGCTAACTTTTGGTTTAACCCAGAATCACCCCCTGAAGATTGCGTATTAGGACGGGCCTATGCGAGCAGCACAGGGTAAGTATTTGATACTTTTACCAGCATTCGGGGGGAGAGCACTCCTGCAGAGGATTACAACATAGCCTTCGGGAAAAGTAATTAAATACTCTTTATAGTTAAATTGTTTACATCAAAATTGTCCTTAGGTAGGTTTAGTGTGTAGGAGGGTTTCAGTGGGGGGGAAGGGCTAGGACTTGCAGGAAGGACCAGGGCACTGTCAACTTGATTTTTTTTTTAATTGATAAAGCCCCCTTTAAATGGTATGTCCTGATTTTTTAAAAAATTCCTTTTAAAAAAAGATTTTAAGGGTTTTTCTGATCCTTGAAAGCAGAAGCATCAAACATACAAAATATGGCCAAACCCAAGCGCCCACAAATCTTGTCAAACTCCAAAAATCATAAAATAGGCTTAAAAAATAAGGAGATTTTGAGGGTTTTTTTTTCATTTCTTTTGTGGTATTTAAGTCTTTAGGGATGTGATGAGCTTTCCAGTGACTACAATGTGTAAAGACTGTCGAGGCACGGCCTGCCTGCTGGGGCTGCCGGCCTCTGAGTGAAACCTGCTACTGGGGTCACATTTTCCTGCTTTTCTTCACAATGATGAGAGTTAGAAACATACTTTTTTGAAAACGTGAAAGCTGAGATTCTCAGGGAATCACATGCTTCCAGGAGCTGGTGCTTTCAAGAAAGCAGCAAACATCAAGAGACTAGTGAAAAATCACTGTCAGCAACAACATTTGTCTCCTGTATGCACCCTTAATTGGTGTCTTTTCAGTTTCAGGGTTGCTGCTACTATTACTAGTAACCAACTTCTTACAGAGTCTGAGCTAGAGCATGTGAATGTGCTCCCCACAGAGCAGCGCATGACGGATGCAACTCGCCATGTAGGGAACAGTCCTCAAAGGCCCCAAATAAACAATCAGAAAAGAGAGAGAAAAATATTTTTCTCTAAACTCTTTTCTGATAATCTTAGGAGCTGTTTATAACAATAGTAGCTACACATTTTTCGGATATGACTTTTAAGTTGACAGTGACCCTTTAATTTTATTTTGGAGCAATTTATCCTCTGATTCAAATAATTTACAGTTTTCGGAATAAGTATATATCCTCACTCAGCTTCTCATGCTCCTTCTCCATCCCCTCATGTCCTCAGGGGTAAAGAATTCTGCAGAGAATGGATTCTTTTCCTAATCCTATGGGGAACTGAGAATCAAAGGAAAGCTTTACCGAACTGTAAACAATAGAGCACAGAACATACACACTACAATGTGGTATGATGTCTATGCTGAGAATAAGTTGCAGCTGGCAATAACATCATCTTTCTCAGCTGCAACTGAGATTGGGACCAAATGTTGAAATGTCAAATCAGACAAGAAAATCAGTTTGCTGGTATTTGCTTTATCGGTGAAAATCCGTTTTTTTGTTTGTTTGTTTTTGGTAGTGAATGGCCGCTATACTATAGCATGTTTGAACTCAGAAGAATGAAACGTCAATTGTGTTAAAAAGAGTGGTTAAAAATAACAAACCCGAATGAAATTGATTCTTGCACAATTGCTGCATAATCCTGAGTGCTTTCTTGTTAACCCTCAGCCAATCTTTGTCAAGCTTTATTTTTTTATTCTGTTATGTAAAATTTGTATTTTAAAGTGTTTTAAGAGCCACGCAAGCATAGAGTAGTTCATCAGCACTGGAATTAGCTCCTCAGTAATGCAGAAGCTGTTTGATCTGATTTCCATCTGATCTCTGGGACATTGACCAGACCCACTGAGACGTCAATTACCATGTGGTAGCCATTGTTATACTGTCCTGCAGTGCCTCCAATGGCACCCACCTGTTATTCTCCAGTCCTGTGAGCTCACTGCTTATTGCTTTATGCAGATACAGGAAAGTGGTGTCTAATGTATGTGAAGGTGGTGTCGACTTGCAGCAGAATCTAGCCCAGCATATGTGTCCACTGATTGCTCCCAAAAGACTGCAGATCAGCATTAAAGGAGAGAGCCTGGCTGTTAAACCTGGAGAGGATGTCACCTTTGTAGTCACACAAGAGCAGGTAATGAAGAACTTCAGCCTCTTAAAAATGTCAGCGCTGGTTTAGAAGTTATTTCTAGGCACTTGTTTCTCTCCTCTCTGGCTGGGTGAACAGGGATTAGGCCCTGGTTTAGAAACAGGTGCACAAACCATTCCGTTGCTATTGCTCCATCCATTTAACCAAATGGAAGTATTCAGTGAACTACACAAATGACAACTCCGTCTAAGAAACTGGGTTCATCCCCTCAACAGCGTTTTTCTCCACTGTTCCTTAAAGATATCAGCAACTTTGAAAATCTTCCCTTAAGATTAAGATTGAGTTAAGCGCCAACTCCATTGATCTGCTTTGAATATTCCAGGTTCAGTGTTAGAGGGGAGTCAAGTGAGATGTAAAGAAATTGTACTTAAAATCACGTGGAAAGCAGAGTACAGACAACATTAATACAGATAAATGTTCAGCCTCAGTAAAGACATGGAGCGGGGGAGGATGAAGCCAAAGAGCCTGAAGTAAATTCATGCATTTCAGCAAGGCTGATGATACAACCCGTGTCCCAGATTCATTTCTGCCCACAGATGGGGATTAGCCATCATGTCCCAGATTTTCAAAAGGGTACAGCACCCACAGTGTTACAGTGGAAGCTGCTAGTGGCAGATTTGAAAATCTGGACTTTATTTCAGTGCCTAAAATAGGAGCTCTTATCTCTTTTTTGACCATCTGGCCCCAATTGTGGGTATTGGACACTTGAAAATCTGGCCCTGAGCTCTTTTGGTCTCACCTATTAAAAATGTAAATCACATCTTCTTGGTAATCAGGTAAAACATAAGATAAAATCACCAGGATGTAAAGGATAATGACATCTACTCTGTATAGTCCTTATTGACAGGTTTCCCTGTGTTGCCTAAAAGAGGCAACATCTTAAAGATATGAACAGACTATAACAGTCTGATCTGTAGGATGGAACAGTCTGATCTGTATGTTTGTGGTTCTTAACACTTACTCATTCAGTGCCAGATTCTGCCATACTTTCTCAGGTTGAGTACTACTTTACTTTGACACTAATCCCATTGATTTCAAAGAGTCTGAAGGAAATTCATACATTTCAGCAGGCCTGCATGGTCCATGGACACTGATTCATTCCTGCAGAAGCCAATGGGAATACTTGCAGAGGAAGTTACTACTTAATATGTGTCAGAATCCGGCTCTAAGTAGTTATTGGCCTTAGCTATGGTTAGGTCAGATATAGCTCCATTTCTTTTCCTAATTCTCTGTGCTGTCACCATTTCATTATTAGTAAAGAAACAGCACTTGACTATTATCTGAGAGCTCAGTAATTTATCATTTCTGTTAATTGTGATGGGGCATCTAAAAATATGAGTTTTGCCAGAGTAGGAATTCTGAGGTTTGAATGTGTTTCTCTGTCAACTGGCTGAACACCTAGGACATGCAAAGATGCTCAGAGGTCACAAATGGTATTCTCTCTCTCTATCAGTGATAGCTATGCATAATACTCTGAACTATAAGTCTCCTTTACAAGAAACCTAACAATTTGCTGCCCCCTATGGCTGAGAATCAATACGTCCATAACATTAGTTAGAAACAGAAAGGCAAGTTTTGCACAAGAGACCAATTAGGTCTTCTGACAATTAGTGAGCTTAAGAGATAGATCCACTAACACCAAAGAGATGTAGTATTATATCTATCTGTCACACACCATATTAGTTTATTGCTGTGTCTGAATGCCTGTTCTTAGTTTCACAGGAGCGAGGGGCTTTGGCTCACACCTGTGTTTGTCTGGGTGATACATTACTGAGTTTATAAATAGTAATAATATTAATAACAAGAAGAAGAAAATAAGCTGTCCCAGGCTCTGCTCGCTCAGTCCACAAAATGCATGAATAAACAATGTTAAGAAAATCCACTATTCGCAGAAGAACTATGTAGATGTGTCCAAGTTCCATTGAATTTAGCTGTATTTTTCCCGTGTTCCTCTTTTGTTTTCACACCATTATTATCTTCCTATTTTGTAGAATGAAATTGGTGCTTTGAAAACATCAAGATCCTTAAATAGTATTATAGTAGGAAGGGCATTGTGAGAGCAAAACATTCATTAAAACTCAGATCTGGTTCACAACATAAAACCTTACTCCTGTACCCCCTGGAGATAGTATGTAGGTGCTTTGCTAGCATAAGAAAGCAAACAAGCAGTATTTGCACTTTAGTGTCACCTAAATGAATTGCACTTACAAGCACACAGCTGAGAAATCTCCTTTGCTTTAAAATTTAATATGGTATTGTCTCCTCCACTAAATTCCACCCATCTGTATCCAAAGAAAATGGTGATTTGAAGGAAATGTTCACAGCAGAGGAGCATACAAGGCAATAAACTCCTTTTGTGGGTGATGCATTCTGGAGTTGAGGCATTTGAGAACTATGCAGGATCTTTACTGTGAGCATTCTCTCACCTTATGAACATTTTTTCCTTTTATCTGACAAGACAGAAGAAAATTCATCCAAACAGCAGCACTTAAAAAAAAATGTTTTCCTTTCCTTTGTAACGCAAAGATCTGAAAGTTCTTGTCTGCTGTTGCCTCCTTTGATCTTCTGTTAACATCGTGTTTTGGGATGAGGTTTTGAAGTATGACTTTTTCAGAGGGTGGCCTGTGTCGAAATGGAATAATGGAACTGAACATATAAAGATTTCAGGGTCATTTGAGAGGCGATAACACGTGATTTTTGAATGCTGTGATTGGCTGAAATCCTTTTCTAGTCATATAATTATTGTAAGGCACTGTCAAGTGAGTAGCTGCACGATTGCCTTTCCTGGATGCACTCAGAACTGTTACAATGCGTGCCCTAGGCCATGTACTGCTAACTGCTAATGGAGAGTCTCCTTTAGCTCCAGTTATGTGTCTCTGTCCAGATGGAAGAATCTGAGTTCTATACTCACTGTCATGAATATCCATGGTGTGTAGCCTAGTGACAATGTAAAGTCATAAATGGTTATGTTTTTTGTTTTAATGAAGTTGCACATTGAAGGCAATCTTTATCATCCCAATACTTTAGGCCTGACTTTAGAAAGACAGTGTCATTTTCATGAGCACTCGGCAGAGCTACAATGAATAATAAATTATAGCAGATGGCTATGGTGGTATAAATGCTATGCTAGCAATAGTAACACTGTGCTAACTATACTATGCTAACCCTACACTATGCACTAGGCTTAGTCAACTGGGTTTTTGCTAGCACAGTGGACAGGGCTTAAGAGTCCTAGATAAGGTCAACGAATACTTATAGATTGGGATTGCTCCGCACAGTCATGTTGGTCATATCCAGAGGCGTAGTCAGTGTAGCATAATGCAGTTACAACCTGTTGACTAATCTGGAATATATTATCCTCATTAAACTAGATCTGTTACAGATAAGGGAATATTAATACACACACACACACACACGCCACTGCCACCACCTCTCTTCCCCCTCCTCCTCCCCGGAGCAGGGATCGTCGTTCTGTTCTGTGCCTGTACAACATGTAGGACAATAGGGCCTTGGTCCATGGCTGGGGCTCCTAGGCACTACCACATACAAATAAGTAATAATAATGTGTCCTGTTTCTTTGAATCTTGGGTATTCAACACATCTCTGATCTATTTTTTCTGCTAGGGAGATATTCTAAATACCAAGTACCAGGTGGACCTTGGTGATGGCTTTAAGGCAATATACGTGAACCTCACAATGACAGGGGAACCCATTCGGCACCGTTATGAGAACCCTGGGATTTACCGTGTCTCAGTCAGGGCTGAGAATGTTGCCGGGCATGAGGAAGCAGTGGTGTTTGTTCAAGTTAATTGTAAGTTGTGCTGTTTTGTTTTTCTCTGGTTTCACTTTTGCAGCTTCACAACAACTTGATGATAGCTACAGGGCAGTGATTTCCAGAAGAAATTATATTAAAGATCTTATCACCAAAATACATTTCTTTGAATTTGCTCATGCAGTAGTGCACCTGCTGCACATGGTTAATGCAGATGATTGTAAATGGGGGAGGGTATTACCAAAGCAAAGGGAGATTTGACTTTAAAGGGAAGCATGGTCTAGTGATTAGATAGCAGGAGCATCAAAGGCAGGAGTAGGGGTATCCAAGTTCTAATCCCAGCTTTGACAGTAAATTCCTCTATGGTTTCAGGTACCATTTTCAATCTTGGGTGGTTAAATTTAGCCACCTAAATATGTATTCAGATACCTAAGTAAGTGACCTGATTTTCAAAGGTGTGGAGATGACGTCTTCTCTTCCCTGATTTTCAGAAGTCTAAGATCAGTGGGAGCAGTAGGTGCTCCTTACTTCTGAAAATCAGATAATTAGCTAAGAACACGAGAAGTGATTAGAGACAGGAACTTAAGGCAACAGGAATAAGTGCACTAACTAGATTTAGGTGCCTAATTTTAGCTACCCAAGTTTAAAATGTTGGCTTCAATATATATTGACTTAACTGCATATTGCAGTGAGAACATGCAGTATCACATGAAACAGACCATTTATTTTTCTTATAATTAAAACCAAAATAAAAACCATCAACTAGAATTCAAAGAAAATAAACAGCAGTGCACAAGGAATAGCATGCTCCATCAGAGGTTTAATGTACCTTAGTCAATTCATAATTGAAATAAAGCAGGCAGCTCAGCACTGGAACTGCATTTTCCTCCCCCTTCAGAACTCATACGAGCTGTTGCTTCTCCTGTTCTTAGATAGGTCAAATAGAAACCCAGAAACAAATCATATAGTCAAAAAACGGCAGGTTACTCCTCTTGTGTTCTCCAAGTACAAGCTTCAGGCTTTGGGGAGTGGGATGGGTAGCCTCCATCATGAATCCTGGAACCAAATAAAAAGCAGTAAACATTGGAGCCTCTGCAGAGATTGGAACTTTTAGTGCAAGTCTATAGGAAATGGACAGTGGCTCCAGCTACCCATATTTCCCTTCTGTTAACCAGAGTCTTTGAGATGCAGCATTGCCTAGTAATTAATGCAAATGATGGGGAGTAAAGAGATCTGGGTTCTATTCCTTCCTCTGCCCTTACTGGCTGTGTGATCAGTTAGGGCCTTATCTTGCATCCATACAGATTAATTGCAAAATTCCCATTAAAAGCAAAGGGAGCCAGATTAGGCCCATAACCTCTATGCCTCTGTTTCATTATCTATTTTTTAAAAGATTCAGGTAGTAACATTTCCTTACAGCGTAGTGTTCTCAGGTTTAATTCAGTATTTGTCAGGTGCTTAGATGCCAAGCTGATAGATTTGATAAACAGAAGCAGGGAAGGAGAGTGGGTGAGTGTGGGTCTGTAGAAGCAATATATGCCTGCTGTGATAGGTGAGTAACCTTCCTTTCTCCATTGAGAACTGCCCCACTCTTGGGAGATTGACAAGCAGTAAGAACCCCTGAAGGATTGTCTTCCCAAAATGTCCCTCTCATTTGGCTTCTATATTGGGAGATGAGTGATGAGTGAAGGATGTAAATGGAGTTTCATCTGGTGGATTTACAAATGGCAGAGGGGGAGGTATTTCTCAAGTGTAAAATGAATGCTATATCTAATCTGGTGTTGGAACACTAATTTGATTAGGATTGAGTACAAAGGCCAATCCACTAGGATAATCTCGAAACTGATTTTGAGTCTCATCCCCCCCTCGTATCCCCCTCCATATTCCCGTCGGACTTTTACCCAATGCCACAAACAACCTTGGAGTCTTATAAAAGTATTTTGTCTTGTCCAGGGTCAATAGATACTTTACATCTGATTTATGCAGTCCTGGTAAATTGTGAGGTTTGAGGAAGATGACCAGGACAATTAAGATGGAATTTGGAAATTCTGGAGTAATTTAGGTTGTGGGCTCAGAAACACCTTATCCCGTAGAATATCATGAAAGTAGAATAAGCCATAAACACCAATATCTCAAAATTCTTTTTACCTGATGTAACAGTCAGGAGGAATGCAGTTTTGAGGGACAGAGGACAAAGGCAGAGTTCATGAAACTTGTCAATACTAAACTCAAGCCCCATGAATAGGAAAAGTCCCAAACTGCAGGACAGATACGCACCAGATCTTTAAAGAAACTTTTCATTGTGGGATGTACCAAAATTATGAGTCCCTGATCCAGAGGATAAGATGCTGCAGCTGGTACCAGGGGCTAGAGCAAGGCTCAGTTCTTTGAAAAAGCAAGTAATTGGACCAGAGTAAAGGGAATTGTGGAACAGAGGCAAACCCACCGTGAGTGTGAGTTGGACGTGAATGGGCAATGATGTAATTAGTGCAAAGAGGGTAAGGAAAGGCTCAGAGTGATGTCTGGATTGAGGCTACCGGCTCTGAATGACAAAGAGATGTTTAGAATACAGAGAGAAATGATAGGATGGATTCATTGTAGATAATAACTTAATTGATGTTTGTAAAGCACTTTGGGTTTCTGAACTGGAAGGTGCAATATAAGTAAAAAAATAAGTGTTAAAAGCCTCCAAGCTTTGAGTGCTTTTCTGAAACAAATATAATTCATGCCTTCTATAAAGATTTTCTTTCAATAATATTATTTAGTAAACATTTTTATGGACCAAAATATAATGAGACTAGTAAGAACCCGATACAGAGATTTTAAAGTGATGCAGTTTTTGTACACTGCCTGCAAGTATAGCTGCAAGTATAGCCTCACTAGGTAAAACATCAGAAAGGAACAAATTTACTCTAAGAGCACATGTTTAATGTACAGAAGTTATACATTTAAATTTTGCAAATCAATTACTTTAAAAATCTGTCTATTAGAAGCTATGTATTAATTGGATATTATGCTGAATATTAGCCTGACTAAAAAAAACAATGAGGAGTCCGGTGGCAACCTGACTGCTGATACTTCGTAATGAAAATGAACAGTCAGCATCATTCTTCTCAGATTTTGCCTTAAAAATATCAGAGGCCTGGTAGAATTTCCATCAATTTTATCTTTGATTACTTTCCTTTTCCATCTTTTTTTTTTTTTAAACTGGGCTAAATTTACTTATCATCTTCTATGTCAGACGTGCACAAGAAAGACTCATACAGGTGCATCAATAAATCACGTTGCTCTGGATTTTTGTTTGTGACCTCCTTCGTTTAATTCAAATGTCCAGAACAGACCTTCAGCTCTTTTCATTGATGCATGCAGAAAACAGGGAGGGAGAAAAGTAAATTCAGGACCTTGTTCTGTGCCGGTGAGACTGCTGCAGAATTGCTGAACAAGAGAAAAACCAGAAGCATTCAATAAATTGATGGATTCTTGATTAATGGCCTTTTTGGAACTCTATTCAGCTCCACTGCAGGCTTTACATCTAGAAGTGGTTCCAGTCATTGGGAGAAACCAGGAGGTGAATTTGACAGCCATCGTATTGCCCAAGAACCCTAACTTGACAGTCTTCTACTGGTGGATAGGAAATAATCTTCAGGTACACACAAGATTTCATTGGAGATTTTTTTACAGCCTCTCTTCAATAAGGATTATGTCTAACACCTATTCCTTTCAGGAAAATACTCTCCTGGTGTACATGACATTTTGCAGAATACCTTCTGTTTCAAACAGTCTGTGATACCATTTATTAGATGTTATTTAAACCTCATTAACTGATCATGAACTTTCTCTGTTCCTTTCCCATTATTGCTATTTTTGTGATTAATTTTTTATTGATTTTCATAAACAAAAATACAAAAATATAAATGACTTGCAGTTTGTATATGTTACAGAGTACCACATATTTCACAGGATATCCAATAGAATTATGTAATTTAAGCACCTTTATAGTTTGTCAAAGCTGAAAAATCAGACAATAACACAGACACAAGATGTTAGGGTGGTGGTAACTATAATAATAATTATTAATAATAATAATAAGACACAAAGAAATAGGCAGGAAAGGGAAGGAGGAGACCTTAGTTATAACAGAAGTCTGGCATTATTTGAGCCACCTTAGAATTCTTTATCCAAGTGTATCAAGAAACAGGGTCCAATTTTTTTTTAGTTCATATCATTGCTCTCTACGTCAATAGGCTGTTCTTTCGCTGCTTACTCAGACAGGTTCAAATACCAGTACTCTATTTTGGGCATAAACCTACTTCTCCATTTTTGTAAAATCACGCACTTGATAATCATTGCAGCCTTCAAGAACCAAAATCTTGGTGGTGGAGTTAAACCCAGCGTAGTAGGTACATAAGCTAAAGTATAATTCTCAGCTGAGGACTGAATGCTGAAATCAAGCACCATTTTCACTCTTGTGTCCGCCTGACCATTGGACAGTCCCATAGCATATGCAACAGGGTTCCTTTTTCTTTATTACAGTGTCAACAAACTTCAGAGGACAAGGGCCTCATCTTGCACAATCTCTGTGGTGTCCATTATTGCTATTTATGTGTAAATGGAAATTTCTCATTTAGAATCAGGCTACTTCTCCAGACCATTTCCTTTAGTGGAGTCACAATTGTGTTGCAGTTCACCACCTTTAAGGAAACTGTGATGTAATGCATTTGGGATTATGATATCAGTGAATTATGAGAGCTTCTATTTATGTGATGATTAGCAGAGATGGGAATTGAAATACTGCACAGAAATATATATTTCTGACTAAGTCTGTTTCTGTGATGTTATATTCTTTACAGTTTGTTATAGAGAGATGAAGTTAAGTCTAAAAAGGCGAAGACAAAAAAGGTGCTCATACACTATAATTTTGGTCATAGATGGGTAGATAGGTTAGATCAGGGGTAGGCAACCTATGGCACACGTGCCAAAGGTGGCACGTGAACTGATTTTCAGTGGCACTCACACTGCCCAGGTCCTGGCCACCAGTCCGGGGGGGGGGGCGCTCTGCATTTTAATTTAATTTTAAATGAAGTTCTTAAACATTTTAAAAACCTTATTTACTTTACATACAACAAGAGTTTAGTTATATATTATAGACTTATAGAAAGAGACCTTCTAAAAACGTTACAATGTATTACTGGCACGCAAAACTTTAAATTAGAGTGAATAAATGAAGACTCGGCACACCACTTCTGAAAGGTTGCTGACCCCTGGGTTAGATACATGGATCATAAAACATAAAAAATCTAAATATTTCTACTGGGACAGGATGATTCTCTTCTGTTCATTTAGGCTAATTATCTTCTAAAATAATTATTTTAAAGTGTATGAGCGCATTGTAGTGCTCATAAGAGAGAGACTAAGATTACTGCTTGAGGGAGGAATAGTTCAGACAAGCACCATGCACCAGTCCATTATTCTAGTCTTGAGTCTTTCTTGAGCCCGGAATGCAGATCAAGTGATATTGTATGGTGGATCTGTGATGTGCACAAATATGGACTAAGCACCTAATTCTGCAAGATACAGAGCATCTCAGGTCCCTTTTGACATCTTTGGGAATTGCAGAAGTGCAATAGGGCACCTGTATGGCTCGGGCACTAAAATCAGGCCCCAAAATTAATTTAATTGTAACTGATGATAGAATCTGAACTCAGGTGTGTAGAGGGGAAAGACCTATGCACTGAGGGCCAGACCCAGAGCCCAGTGATGTCAATGGGAGTCTTTACAGTCATTTCAGTAGGCTTTGGATCAAACCCTAATAGTCTCTCAATTATATTAGAAGGAGGATCTGCTCAGTCTTTAAAAATCTGTGTCCCTTAACTTTGTAATTCCAAAGTCAAACACTAGATTTTGAACACTGTTTAAGTATATTTCATATGCATTTTCTGAATGAAGGACTATTTTAGTTTTCAAGTATCCAACGTAGGGCAAGCATAACTGGTGGTAGAGAATTGGAATTTGCTGACTTGTCTAACCATTGATTAAAATCACAGGAAAAAATCAATCTATTATTTGATCCTTCCAATATATTTCAATCATATGTCCTTCACACACATTTCTTTCATAATTCTTCCTAGCATTCTTTTTTAAATTTTCCTTCTTGTTTAGCCACTTCTCACTTTGGACCGTTTTTTGGTGACAAGATTTGCTGAGACAGGTGAGGTGAGAGTTACAGTGCAGGCCTCCTGTGGGAACTCCATGCTGCAGGATTCCAAGATTGTCCAAGTTTTTGGTGAGATCATTTTACTCCCTCATATTTTTTTGTCCATTACATGTACTTGTATGTACTTTACAATTGCTCTTAGAGACCAGATCCTATTTTGAAATTTTATCCAATGCCATGTTAAACTTGTAAACTTAATTCACTAATCTATTCTGTAATGAAACACCATTGAAATGAACGGAGAGAGGCTAAGAAAGAATTTGACCTGTATCCCATATAGAAAATGCTACCATGTTATTCCAAAGCATTACAGATAACAGTTGTCTTAAAGCAGCATTTTGGGCCATAACTGTAGAATACTGTAGAACTTATATGTTTTTATAATATTTTTAGGCATTCTGTTGATCTTACTACAGAAAGAATAATGTGAGAGAAGAGAAGTTCAGTGGGGCACATACTTTTATCATAAAAAACTTGAAAGAATTTGCCTGTTGTGATAACACCTTTTTGCTTAATGATTTGGGCATTTCTCTAGGAGTTTGGATTAGAAAGAGCTGCTGAAAAATGTTAAATGACCCTTTTGCTAATGTGCTGCATTGGATCTCAGTGTATTTTGCTGTGCTATGTAATGTGCTGACGAGGCCTGATGTACCATGAAAAATGTAAGAAGGAAGAGTAAATATTTAAACTTGTATATCTGCTGTCAAATCTGGGTATCAGGGATATCTAATAAGTCTTACTTTGCTAAGGTTTGCAAATATGGCAAGTTAAAAGCTTCATATATCCTGGGGACACTCAGAATGATACTTAGCTATTGTCCTAATATTCCAAGCAGACTCTGCCCTTTTTGCTTGTAATATGCTTTTTAATATAACATAATGGTAAACATCAGAATTCAAGCTAAATAGAGCATTTGTAAACCTCTTGCCCTGTAACAAATGGATTTCATGAATGCCTGTGATACCATTTATAAATCCATCAGCTTTTCAGAAAGCTTTAAAAATATAACCCCATTAGCATGGCTTGTAAGCCTATCATGCGTCTTACTTTTCACTACTGCAGCTGCTGTTAGTATTGGCAAATCCTGAGTCAAAGACCAACGGTGCATTTGGGTTGAGAAAAATAAAGACATCCTTAGAAAAAATAAATATAAAAATATGATTCTGTCTAAACTGCCCAAGAGATCACCTTTGGATCGTTCATGCATTCCAAAGGATCTCTTTCTCTGCTTTTCATTAGGTTCTTCAGGTATACTTCCAAGGAGCCTTTAAGGAGAAAGGAAAGAATACAGAGTCCTGTTTACTAAGGAACTGTCCATTTCTAATATTTCAGTTATTTTTGGATTATATTCATAGAAATGTTGGGAGTGTAGCTTATTTATTCTTTTAAACAATGCAGTAGGTAGCCATTGCTATATCATTTCTGTTCATATTTTCACAGCTAGATTATAAAAAATATAAAGAAATATTCATTTTGCATGAAAAAAGGAAAATGCAATGGGCAAGAACCAGATGTTTATGATTCAGTAAGAATCAAGTCCATAGAATCGTGCCCATTTAAAAACAAAAGAACTCACAGCTTTATGTGTGGTGTAATATCTTAATGAAAAATTACTGGAAAGATAATTATCAGTGGAGTATATGAAACTTGACTTAATGTTTTCCATGTTGCCTTTGATTGGTGGCTAGAAATATTTAGACATAAGATGCTAGGAAATTGGGGAAAATACAAAAATCTAGTATTGGTCCATGCTACTTAGATTGTAAACTCAATGGGGCAGGAACTGTCTTTTAATCTGTTTTTGTACAGCACCTAGCACAATGGAGTCCTGGCCTGAAAATGAGTCTTGTACGAGCTTCTAAAAATACTACTAATAATAATGCTAATAAAGCTTTTTCCCAGAGTTGTTATTTTCTACAAAACTGTTTTGCCCCAATTCTCTTTGAATTGTTCAAAAATATTTCTTTTCCTGTTTCCAGATCATTTTCAAGTTCTTTCTCTAAAGTTTACTAAACATCTGGACATGTACAACCCCAACATACCAGAGTGGAGGGAAGACATAGGCCTGGTAGTAACACGACTTCTTGCAAAGGTGCTCTCTCAGTTTGCTCATAAACTGCTCCTTCTCCAGTCATAAAGTTGAAGGTTAAGTTAATGCCTTCCCATTTAGAAAAAACCAGGCAGGGCAGAACAATAAAACTATCCCCATGAGCGACATTTAGAAGCAGTTTGAGACCAGTGTCACTTGTGTATACAGGCCATAGATTACATTATTGCAATACTGCCAGTTTATTTCCAACACAGCCTAATTGGGAATTAACAATAAATACTCCTCTCAGGGATTTTGGGGCCAGGTGGAAATATTAGCAAATACTTTGACTTTGTGAAAAAAGTGTAACATGAATGTGATGTAGTTAGGGGTTACACAAAGGGTACTATAATATACAACATTTAGTCTTTGATAGTTTTTTTTTTAATAATAATTTACAGCTTTGCCTATGTAACTCTGAAAATTACAGAAAATATGTAAGGAATTAATTTGCTGTAGCCACTTTATGTAGATTGCAGGTATGGATAAGACTTAGATTCAGATTCAGTGCTTAATTTGTGCTAGAGCTTGCTAGGGCTGAGTCCCAGCACCTCTAGGCTTGGCAGTTCATAGCCCCAGTACCTCTGGGCTTGCCGCATCAGTTATGAACATAAAAAAATTGCTTGAGTGTAGGCACCTACTTGCTTGAGCCCTGGCACCTCTTTCATTACAAATTAAGCACTGCTCACATTTGAACCCTGAATTGTCCTGTAGATTACTTAAGTCAAGCTTCACATAACAGCATTGTAACATGAATAAAGAGTAATGCCATTAAGGTAGGGAGCACTTGAGCAATAATATTCAGGTGCACACACTGCCAGAGATAAGCACATATTGAATTCAGTTGAGGAGCATATCAATAGGTTATGACCCCAGAGGTAAATATTTATAGAAATAGTTATCACCAAGGAAACACAGAGCCATATTGTCAAAGGGCCCAAAGTGAAGTCAGTGAACTTACTCTGGATTTGCACCAGTATAAACCAGATCAGGATTCTGACCTTCTATTTTACACCTGTTTCACCCCAGTTTATAACCCCAACACCTAGCCAAATAGAGTGAGTTCCATTAATCACACATATCAACTTCTACCCATTTCATAATGTACATCTGCCTGATGAGTGGCTTCCTTCCCTCCCCCACCCGCCCCCACCAATCAAATTGGCTCCACATCTTAACTTTTAAAAAATCATATACATGAAGTTAGATAAAATTATATGGATTTTCAGAGACTGTTTGACCTAAGGACTATGAGATTAGACCAGTGCTTTTCATTAAAATCTCACAACAGCCTTCCTATATATATCACACAACACAAGAATTTGTGACGAATGGTAACATTTTCAAAAGTGATAGTGTCATTTAGAAGCCTAAGTCCTACTGAATTTCAATGAGACTTAGGCTCCCAAATGTCTAAGTCACTTTTGAAAATGGAACTTGTACTTCTAAGACACTTAGGTGCTTTTTGAAAATTTTATCTTGGAAGATTACATGCTCACTGCACAGTTATGGTAAACCACGAACCACTTAGGCTTCAGTTCACTCTTTCCCATGATACCCATTAGAGCTCTTTGCTTTGTGTGATAACACTTCTAATTTTCAAAGAGCTTTTCAGATCTCTGCAAATTAATGTAAGGTTTTGTGCAGCTTTCTAGCTTCCAGTGACTTCCGTAGAATTTTTCTCTACATATTAAAAATCTTAACACCAAAGACCAGATCCAGAAAACCATATGTGAAAGTAACTACATATTTTATTTATTTTTTGTATAATACTGACAGTATAAAGTTAGCATACAGGCCTGTAAATCTGTGCATGTCTTTTTCTCTGCAGGAAACTAATATCCCTGAAGAAACACTGGTGACCGTGGTGAAACCTGGTCTGCCCACAATTGCTGATTTGCTCGTGCTGCTTCCAGCAAACCAGCCAAAGCGGAAGAGAAGTATAGCTAATGATAAGGTAGCCAGAACAATCTGTGTCTGATTAGGGCCAAATCTTCATCCCATTGAAATCAGTGACAATACTCCTACTGGCTTCATTGTTGGGCCTTACACACCTAAATGTCATCCACCCTACTACTTCTTGGTATGACCTACGTAAGGCTAGCAGCAATTGTGGTCTTTGTCTTTAGAAGAGTGCAGTGCCTGCTCCTTCCCTGCGCACCCTGGGATGGAATCTACCTCAAAGGCAACAGGAAGAGAGCAGGCCATGGTCTTGCCGCCTCTAGTCCAGCCCATAATGTGGGGTGGCATGTAGTAAGGAATATGCTGCAGTCCCTGAATTCCTCTCCAAGCTCCACCAGGGACAGTGTGTCTCTATACCAGCCCCAAATGGTATCAAAATATTTCTCAGGGATGGCTAATATTTGTCTGTTGTTACATCAGCAACTAAAGTGATAACATATTGGTCTATAATGATCCAGTAGATTAAAATTCTCTAATCAGGAGTACAAACCACTGTGGAAACCACATATTTAGAACATTAACATTTTTTATTAGAGGAGAGAAATCCTCCTCGCTGACTTCAGAAATATATTAGACCTCAGATTCTACTGACTCAAGACTTTAGGATTTGGTCTATTACATGAAGAGCAGGTGGTTTCTGTCGTAATGGTCAGGAAGCTTATTCAGGTACTGAGGCAACAGGAGCAAATACTTTAAGTGCAATGTTTTAAGAGACTAGTTCAGGAGGGGAATATGTTACAAATAAGAAGGTTCAGAGAATAGGCCACAATATCTGTCTAGCCAGAGTGTGTCTACCTGTAGGCAAGCCCGAGCTCCCTGGGCAGCATGGTACAATACCTCGTTCATGGAATTGCTTAAAGAGGTGAATCTCAGATTATTTTGATGTGGCTTCTGAGTATTCGAGCAGGAGACTTTAAACTTAACTTTTAACTTTCAGAATTGGGTAAATTAGGATTGAGAATGGTCCTAATGCAAGAAAAACATCTGTAGCCTCCCCCTGTATCTCAGTGTGAAGTTCTGGAAGACTGAAGTCACAATTAATTTCCAGGAAGCACTGTATTTTAATAGATAGTTCAGAAAGCCCTATGCCAATTGTGGCTTGCAGCAGGTGGGTGAAACTCTTAACTTCTTTGCTCCCTTTAAGGAACGAGATGCTGATTTATGATGAAGTGTACCTTTCTGTTCCAAGTTTATGTGGAATGGACTTCTTCAATAGTTAAAAGCAACAGATTAAGACAGACCCCTGTGTCCTGCTGTTTGTTTGCTTTTTTTTTTTTAAATACCTAAATGTATTCAGATTAGCTCCCTTTAAATCTCAGCTATTATTAGTGGTCTGCTTCCAGGCAGCTTGAAGAATACCATCAGTTGCATTCAGTGCTGGCTCAATGTTTTCATGGTCAGATCTGAATCACCCTTCCAGATATTCCAAGAGGAAAGACATAAAGGGCTACACTGAGCTGCTAATGATTTGGAGCAATTCCTAATATCAGGACTGGAGTGAAATGAAAGCAATTTAGTATTGCACAATTTCTATGATAAAGATCCCCATCCCCATCTCAGAGGTAACTTATGGCTATTGGAGCTAATGGTGCACCAAAGGGATGCCAAAGTCAGGATCGAAAAGATAAATCTGGGAGTAGCTATATATTCTTCATCATACTTATATGTTGCTGACAGAGTTCAGTTAGCATTCAGCTGTGGGTGGGGCATACAAAAGGGCATACAGATATCAGGAGCAGATATAGCACCTCCATGGACACCAGAGGGAGTGTGTTCCCTGGTAACTTTTCTCCACAATGGGAAGAGGTGCAGCATGCAGCTTCCTCACCACAGCCCTACAGCTGCTTACTGGTGTACAGTAACTCCTCACTTAACGTTGTAGTTATGCTCATGAAAAATGCGACTTTAAGCGAAACAATGTTAAGCCAATCCAATTTCCCATAAGAATTGATGTAAATGAGGGGGTTAGGTTCCAGGGAATTTTTTTACAAAAAACACAATACAATATTATACACACACACACACACACACAGTATAAGTTTTAAACAAACAATTTAATACTGATACACAGTGATGATGATTGTGAAGCTTGGTTGAGGTGGAGGAGTCAGAGGGTGGGCTATTTCCCAGGGAATGCCTTACTGCTAAATGATGAACTAGCACTCGGCTGGGCCCTCAAGGGTTAACTCTCACATTCTAAAAGGCAGCAGGAATGGAGGGAGGGGAGAGCGCATCGCAGACAGAGACACACATTGTGTGTGAGAGATGCGCATTTCCCCTTTAAGTACGCTGACCCTACTCTTAAGTACACTGCCTTGTTAATTAGATCAGCTTGCTGAGATGGCAGCTGCTGCCAGCAAGCTCCCTCTGTCCTGAGCCCTGTCGTGTGTCCCCCCTCCTGTATGGAAGCAGGGTGCAGGAACAGGGGGGACACATGACAGGGCTCAGGACAGCGGGAGCTTGCTGACAGCCTCCCCTCTTCCTTCCCTGCCCCCCTTCCCACACACACACACAGCAAGCAGGAGTCTTGGGGAGCAGCTCCAAGGCAGAGAGCAGGAGCAGCACATGGCAGTGGGGGGAGGGACAGCTGAACTGCTGATTGATAGCCTGCTGCGCGGCTGCTGCACAGGGAACTTAGAGGAGCGGGGAGCTGATAGGGGAAGCGGATGGGGGGCTGCCAGTCCACCCTGGTTCCAAGCCCCCACCAGCTAGCTGCAACAGGCTGCTCTTTCTGCAAGCAGTGGACAAAGCAAGCAGCTGCCAAAGGACATTAGAAGGGAGCATTGCACAACTTTAAACGAGCATGTTCCCTAACTGATCAGCAACGTAACAATGAAAGAACATTAACGGGCCGACTTTAAGTGAGGAGTTACTGTATAAGATAGTATGGCCATGGACACACCCCTTCTGACACATCCTGTGTGGAACTTGCAGAGATGCTATCATGATAGCAGCCACATCTTCACCACCTTAATGTAGGCAAGGCAGAATACTGAAGCTACTGGTGTGTGCGAAATCAATGAGAGTCTTTCCATTGACTTCACTGGACACTGGATTAGGCATGGATTTTTTTTTAAAAGGAGGTCACAATTTTTTATGACAGCTGCAATTGTACCAAAATCTGTGTTACTCAGTAAATATCCTTCCAAAAAACATCCATGCCTAATCCAGTGTCCAGTGAAGTCAATGGAAAGACTCATTGATTTCTTTGGGTGTTGGGCTGGACTCTTAGGGCTGGTCCACACTAAGAAGGGGGGTCGAACTAGGGTACGCAAATTCAGCTACGTGAATAGCGTAGCTGAATTCGAAGTACCCTAGTTCGAACTACTCACCCGTCCAGACGCCGCGGAATCGAAGTCCGCGGCTCCAAGGTCGACTCCGCCACCGCCTTTTGCAGTGGTGGAGTACCGGAGTCGACCGCGGCGCTTCCGGAGTTCGAACTATCGCGTCCAGATTAGACGCGATAGTTCGAACTCCGAGAAGTCGAACTCACCGCATCGACCCGGCTGGTAAGTGTAGACTAGCCCTTAGTTATCACTTGTGGCAAACCACCCATGTTTATGGATCATTCATTGTTGATGTATAACTGAGAGGAGAACCTTCAAGATCTTCAATATTTCCCCTTTTTCATGTTTCAACAAAGGGACATTTATTCTGCTGATAGCTCCAATTCTGAAAGTTGGTGCCCTGGCATTCTTGTGAGGAGTTGTCATGTACCGAGAATGCACTCTGAGTCTGCTGAATAACCTGGGCAGCCCTTATGGACTCTATATCTGTACTCTAAAATGTGAATGAAATTAGTATCCCTTTAAAAGTTTCAGATCTCCATGTCATCTCTTACTCACTTGCTTGTCTCTCAAAGGAATTGCACTAGGAAGAACTACTTTTAGATCTACACCTCTAAGAATGCTTATGGGATTTGAGAATTGCTGGTGGCAGGGCTGGCTCCAGGCACCAGCTTATCAAGCAGGTGCTTGGGGGGGGCAACTCTGGAGCGGGGCGGCACTTTCAGGTATTCAGCAGCAATTCGGCGGAGGGTCCCTCACTCCCGCTCGGAGTAAGGACCTCCCGCTGAATTGCCGCAGATCGTGATCGCGGCTTTTTTTTTTTTGGCTGCTTGGGGCGGCAAAACCCCTGGAGCCGGCCCTGGCTGGTGGGACCAGTTAAGTATGGTTCAAGTACAGAACTCTGTTGGAGAGAGACTAAGTAAATATATTTTAGAAGTGGTTGTATTATTTTACAAGTTGCTGTTAATACAACTGTCAGAACTATTCCTCATGTCAGACTTGGGACAGAATAATGGAAACAATATATGGCCAAGTCAGTAAGTTGGGGATAAAAAGTTAAGAATTCTCTGGGAGAATTCTCCTGAAAATTAACTGAGGCCCAAATTATGTTACCTTTACACTGAGTGCACAAAGAGTCATATTTAAGTCAGTGAAACCATTTATGGACTGAGTGTAGGTATGGGGATCAGAATCTGGCCCTTTGTGAAGTTCATGCAAATACTGTAAGAGAAACAGCAGGGGCTTTTCTACCTAATAGGCTGTGAGGGCTTGTCAAAACCAAGCACAGTAATGTAAAAAGAGCCTCTCTTGAAGGTTTTATAGATAAAAAGGCAAATTTAGGGAAGTTGTGGAATCTCCATCATTGGGGATTTTTAAGAGCAGGTTGGACAAACACCTGTCAGGGATGGTCTAAATAGTATTTAGTCCTGCCTTGAGTGCAGGGCACTGGACTAGATGACTTCTTGAGATCCCTTGCAGTTCTATAATTCTATGAAACTTCTAATTTGGCATCCTGTGGGGAGTGGTATCCTCTACTTAGGAACAGTCTATAAAACTAGCCTTGATCCTCTGGAAAATTACCTATGTTGAAGATACAAAGAAGAGAAAGAGAGGGGCCAGACAATGTGTCTGACAGTGGTGGGATGTGGTGGCACTTTTAATGGTGCTGATCCATAAAAATGTGGGAGATCTTATTTTAGCATGCTTTGTCCCCATTAGAAAAATAGGAGAAACTGTTTCTATGTGGATGGAAATAACTGTTTTGACAGCATCTTCTTAAAAACGTGTTGCAAACAGCCAGCCATCCATAGAGATAAGCAAGTGAAGTAAAGTATGACATGCAGTGCATTATCAAGCAGCAATTACTTTTCATATGTAAGAAATCTAAAGTTCCAGAGAAGCCTGTCTTTTGATATCATTAGAAGAATATGCATATTGGAGACAGGTTTCAATGTGGATTATTCATTGTGCAAGTTATAGATCGGGTGGGCCAAATAGCTCCTGTAAATGAAATGCTGTTTATCGCATAATGAAAGAAAAAAGTAAAGAGCTCCATAAAGGGAAGAAAGATTTGGCTATGAACATTTTAAAACCAGAATTGCCTAAAAAGTTACAACTCATTGAAATGGTCAAAAAATGTCTTCCGGGTTTCTCACCACGTTGAATGAACGTAGATGTTTCTCAACTTAGTGCATTGAATTTCTCAAAGTGGAACTACGTGGAAGATGTGTGACATTGTCTCTCTTATGTTTTCAGAGAATAGCTGCTATAAAGCAGGCCTTGAATGCACATAACATCAGCTTCTTCCTGAGGGAAGGATACTGGGTCTTAGTGACGTTAGCCAGCTCTGATTCAGGTAAAAACCCCAATCTGTAGATTGCTATTAGAATTCTGAGAGAAGTGTCACATTAACTGGTTTCTTCTGATGTTTATTAATTTAAAATGTACCATCAAAGCAACTTATTTTACAGTTTTTCATTGTTTGTTTCATTGTGATACCCAGTTAGAAGGTTGAAAATATTTGTTCTCTCACTTTCGTCCTTTTCACTAAAATGTAGACAGATTATCAAACACTGGCCAGTTTATACAGGCACAAATTGAAAGCACAGTTTGGACACTCAGATATAAGGGTCCTAAGTTTGACAGCCTGTAAGTATTTGGACCCACAGATCCAACCCTACAAAAATAGAGGCAAGGACTGAAAAGTTTTCTGTATTTGTGTGTGGGTGTTTTATGAAGGGAGCAAACAACGAAAAGGCTGTGTTTTAGCAGGAAGGACAGCTTCAACTTAAGCCCTCCCTGACAATGTCAAAGCCTCTTTGTTTGTGCATGTGCATCATCTTTTATGACATCCGTTCTGTTTGTTGCTGAATGACACTGACCCAGCAAAAAGAGCAAAGCACATTGGGCCCTATTCAGATGTGTCATAAATAGTGATGTAAATTATATATTGCCAAGTCAGTTCCCAGGTCAAAATAAGGCACATCCTCTCTATATCTTAGGTTCCACTATATACACCCATCACTGTAGTTTCTAATCTGAAAATAAAATGAGGTAGAAATCACTTGCGTTAAGAGTCAATATTCCCTGGTAGCAAGAACACAGACTAGAACTGAGGAGTCTTGAATTCCATTCTAAACTCTGGCACTGTGTAACTCTGCAAGTCAATTGACCTTACTCTATCTCAGTTTCCTCATCTGTAAAATGAATATAGTAATGTTTATGTATCTCATATAATAGAGAATTGTGAAGGCTGATTGACTATTGCCTACAATACCTTTGGAGATCCTTGGAAAAATGGCACTATCCATGCAAATAATTACATTATTATTATTATTTATTATTTCATTTAAATTTGTCCTCTCTCCTGTATCCACAAATTGATCTGCAAATTAGTTTATGGTGCTGCCTATTTTACTTCTGGGGGAATTCTGCGCCCTGCAGAAGGCACAGAATTCATACCTTCCGCAGATTTCTTGGCTCCCCCACAGAAAAATGATGGAGCAAAGAAATCTGTGAGGAACACATGCCCCTTGCATGGCAGCCTGGGCATGTCTGCTGGGAGCAACCAGCAGCAGAGAGCAGATCATCGCGGGGGGGGGGGGGGAAAGGAGGGAGGCTGGGCATGTGTGCCTGCAATCATGGAGAGATGCTAATGGGGTGGGGCTGGGTGCCTGCCTGGGTGCGAATGAGTGAGAGACTCACTGTCCCTCTCATCCCTGTTGCTGCATCCTGAGCTTGGAGGCGTAAGGGTGTGTGAAGCAGGCTCTGTCCCTGAGGCAGAGCAGAACTGTAACAACTAAACAGGCAGGCTGCTAATGTTCCCACTGTTAGTTAATTGTTCCCATTCGTAGTCAATTAAGGCTCCTTTACCTTGCCAGAGTGGTGTAAAGGAGCCTTATTGTAAATGATAGCAACAAAATCCTCATCTAGGAAGGTCTATGTCAGTGGTTCTCAAACTTTAGTACTGGTGACCCCTTTCACACAGCAAGCCTCTGACTGCGACCCCCCTTATAAATTAAAAACACTTTAAAATATATTTAACACCATTATAAATGCAGGAGGAAAAGCAATATTTGGGGTGGAAGCTGACAGCTCGTGACCCCCCATGTAATAACCTCGTGACCCCCGAGGGATCCCAACCCCCAGTTTGAGAACCCCTGGTCTATGTGCTTTCTCGCTTTTTTTCCTGAGCCAGACAGGCACAGTGGGGTTAAATTACAGATCAGGATCTATTTTACTTATCCATTTAAAAAAAATGCAGGACAATGATTAGCAAAACTGTGTGACTTTCATGTGTGAAAGTTTGAGCAATTTAAAGCGACCTTCTATTTTACAGAACACCAAAATAAAAGTAGTGCAATTTAAATGAAAATCCAGGATTATAATTAGAATGCAGGGTCTTGGTTACCAAGTATTTGTAATTGAACTCATGTGTTTAGGAAATTCTGAACAGTTATGACGATTTTTTTTCTGTATTCTAGTTTAAATAAATTACCAAAATAAGTGAAACTGGTGTGATTGTATTGCTTTATTGTGACAAATAAAATATGCAGAATTTTGCAGAATTTTGGATTTTTTTTGGCTCACAATTCTCCCAAGAGTACTATTTGAAGAAGCTACATGGTGTAGTGACAAGGAGAAGGTATAAATACAAATCTAGTGGTTTTTACTTAAGAGATTCAATAATAAGGCAAGCCCAAGATGATAACTGGTCTGAAAACAGATTTACTAAGTTCTTCAAATATATGTCTTGCATTTCAGACTCTCAGAGGATTGGAGGAGGCAATGGATACTGGGCTATAGTGGTTCTCTTTGTTATCTGTCTAGTTGTAGTTGGGGCCTTCATTCTCTACAAGTTTAAAAGGCAAGTAAACCTTACATACTTTAAGAACTAGATTTGTTCACATGTATCATTTCTTGAAAAATAGACTTTTTTGAAGCAGTGCACTGACGGGTCTCGAGCTTTTAAAGCCCATGCTTTTTCTGACCGTTTCAGACATCAAGGTTATAATTGATGTTGATGTAGGTAAATAGCAGCAATATGGGAGCTCATTCAGCTTGCGTCAATACAACCACCAAAAAATAGTCATTCTAAAATATATTCCTATTATCTACTTTGAGGAGTAATGAGTAACCTAGGCAACCAGGACAATTAATTGATCCTCAAGTCTAATTTCTTACCAAGAAAACAAAACAAAATGATGTGGAATTTCTCTTTTGAACATGTTAGCGTTTGATTACTGAAACAGTACCACACAGGTTAAGAGTATCCAGCTGTGATAGAAATAATAAGTAAGAATAGAGTTTGCACGATAACATATTAGGGAGGAGGTGAAGAAGCTATGGAAGTGGCCTTAATATAAGAAATATGTTCATGAGGAACAACTGATACCACATAAGCTGTGTAAGCAAATACTTATTCCTTTAATAACTCAAAGATATTTTTAATCTGCATTTGATTAAGGAGATGAATTCATTATTGTTCAGGTGGCAAGTTACTGTCTTTTTTATGCTGGTTTATCTATTTGTTTTATTATTTGGACATGGTCCTGGTATTTGTTTTGTTAGGTACTCAAAAGCCTTCAGGTTTGAGCCGCATGGGAATAAACATGTTATAATTTCACAAAATCTGCAGTCCTTACTCAGTGAAAACGCCTATTGATTAGGCCCATTATTATTTCAAGATGGATTTTTATTTAAAATAAACATTCTTTAACAGAATAGTCTAAGTACCATACTGTGCTAGTGATAACAGCAAGAGCACAGCATTTAACTGAGAGTTCAAGTTAGCAACTATCTTTGTCTTCTCATTAGACAGAGGTGCTTTGTCTCATGTAGGAAGAATGTCTTGGCTTTCCAACTGTGGAATCTTAAATTTCTTGGTATTTATAGTGACCTATTGTTTTATAGGACGAAACACAAAATTTGATATCACACTCAATCTACAGCTGAATAAAAATAATAAAAATCCATTTAGCTATTCTGGGTTCCCAGAGCAACAAAAAATCATCATAAAAATGGATGATGTGATGCAATAATGTTTCATTTGCAGTACATTGGGGGTTGTCTGTTTATATTACATGATCATAAAACTTGGTGGTGGTGTCTGTTATGAGACATTGTGATGTACGCCTCTTGATTAGCCCTTAAGTTAGAGGCAATTAGACAACAATTTAATAATCGGCAAAAGAAATATACAATATTTAAGAAAGGGGAAAAAAAGTATTTTTTATTCATCTTGATTCCTTTCTAAAATGTCTTCTTGGCTTATTATTTTCTGAATGGGACAGTTATTGCAGAGGAAGACTGTAGGAATGCTAGGAATTGTAACACAGCTTTAACTCCCCTAATACACTGGAATTTCTCAGTTGAACAAATCAAACTTCAGAGCAGGATCTCACAGCATCATGCAGCCCCCAGCAAAATTTGATTCTTCTGAAATGGAAAGTGGGTGATCCACCAAAGCAGGGTGCTTAGAGACAGATATCACTAGAAATGGGTTAATCACCTGAAGCAGAGGCTCACCTATGAGTTCAGCTTAAATTCATGAGTGCATATGCGTCACAAAAGCACATTCCGCCCAGGATGAAAAATGCAGAGTAAAGATTTCCCAGAACTGAAATTCATAAAAACAGAGTATCTGCAGTGATCTCTCCTAGGGTGTGCCTACAGTGCAATAAAAGACCCACAGCCTGGCCACGGCTGGCCTCGGTTGGCTGACTCGTGCTTGTGGGGCTAAAACTTGCAGCGTAGACATTCAGGTTTGGGCTGGAGCCCAGGCTCTGAGACCCCATGAGGGGAGAGGGTCTCAGAGCCTGGGCTGCATCCTGAGCCTGAATGTCTACACTGCAATTTTTAGCCCTGTAGCTAAGCCCCATGGCCCTGAATCAGTTGATCTGGTCTCTGAGACTGGGTGCTGCAGATTTTTTATTGCAATGTAGACCTCTAGAGAGCAAACATTATCCAAGGACAGGAATCCCCAGAGCACCTATTAGTTTTATAAGACCAGGATCCACAGGAGTAGTTGGTCCACCTAGACAGAGACTAACAAGCAGAAAGTAACTAAAGTGTTATGATCAGAGGCAATACTTCCTACTAAACTTTTAAAGTTATATAAGTTTTCAAAAGATAAAGTTATATAGTTTTCAAATATAAATCCTAAATTTCTTCCATCCCAGTAGTTAACAGTGTTTTATACCAGCATTTTCTCAAATTTTCGTTGTTATGGGATTGGAGTGAGGAAAAAGGGTAATTTCCCTAGTGGCAAATGCTGCTGAAGCAAGAAACAGTTCAGAGAATAAAACTGAATATCTCAGATGCAAAAAGATCTCCTCCTCCTCTTGGCTTCAGACTGCATGCATTAGACAATTAACATGGTGCTTCAAGCTAATCTACAGCTGAATAAAAATAATAAAAATCCATTTAGCTATTCTGGGTTCTATTTAGCTATTCTGCCAGATTCACTAGTATGCTCCATCAGCTTAACCATCCAGGATCATGGCGTGTTCTGTCACTGGAACAGCATAAAGCAACTGGAAGGTTCCAGTGACTCTGGCTCATTATCTAGCAAGGATCCAGAATCTGCATATTGTTTCTCAAAGCAATGTCATCTTTATTAGAGGTAATTCAATCAAAGAAAAATCCTCCCTTTCTTTTTCTGATGTATTTTTATGTTTGTGATGTTTTTCCTAGTAGGATTTCTTCATCCTTTCAGCAGCACTCTGAGCGGGGTTCCATGGTGTGGGGCACTCTGCAGTAATATAGACAAGACAAACAGCACAGTATCCACCAAGCAAAGGCAAGGGAAGGAAAATGATATTTCACCCACATCAAAGCTGTCATGTATTTAATACATCACTAGCAGAAGAGCTGAAATCATCCTTCTTTTATTTTTGCAACAGCAGGAACACAGGTTTCATCATACCAAATTAGACTATTGGTTCCTCTATTTAGGTATTTTGCCTACTTTAGTGGGAGTTCATTTGATTCTTCAGAAGAAGAGAAAGGTCTCTGCCTTTTCACATTCTTAAATTCCTCCCCTTCCTCCCCCCTCCCCATTCATTTGAAAATCTGTTAAAAATTAGGTTCATTATTTTAAAAAATCTCCATAGACTTGCTGCAACCAAACTCACGGATCTTTTTCTGTATTCACCTCCTTGCATCCTGTTCTTGGGTACCACCAACCTGCACCCAATTTCAGCACTCTTGGAGCAGAGTTTCTAATCTATCCTCATCATTGACTTCCCATCTCATTTACACTTTCAGAAGAAAACCTCCCCCTTTTCCCCCTTCGCCTATATTACTATTATTTGCATGAGAGCAAGTGGAGTCCCAATCCTAGCCATTTAGTTATAAAAACAGGTACTAATTTGATGATCCCTATTTTATTAAAATCAAAACAATACCATGTAGAAAAGGCAGGCTTCTAAAATGAATGGGACAAAGTAAATCATGACTGCTCTAAAGCACAAAGAACTCATTCATCTGAACATTAACCCCAAAACTAACACCGTGATAAATATTCTATTCAATGTATTATCATTATTATTGGTACTGTTACTTTAAGTACCAGCAGCATGCTCCAGTACTCTGTATTATTTACATTTCAAAATGTTTAGTAGTAGGAAACAGTAAGAGGGGGATTAGAGAAAGATGGCTAACAGATACAGTATTCCTAGTCATTTAAGCTCACTAGTAGCATCTGCCTTCTGAAGCCAGTGATTATGGTTTATTGTGCAATTTTGTTCATTTTCTAGAGGATCGATTAAGCGTTTCTTTAGAATATAATATGCATGTAACAAACAGTGTATGTTCTAGGCCTATTAGGGTTGTGTAATGTAGAAAAAACATAGCCCTACTGTCCAGAATAATTTCTAGAAAAGTGTGGGACCAGGAGACCATATAATAACTCTAAACTCTTATACATCAGAATTCCTGTTTCAATACTTATTTAAAAGCTGCTGAAGCTTTGTTGTAGCATGAATTATGTTAGGGCACCTAGAGCCTAGTATCGACATCATTTTATCGTTATTTAAATAAACATAAATAAAATGCCGTCTTTCTCTTGAAGAGTGTATTATCTCCTGGTCATGAAGACTCTTGGAGTCAGGACTGGGTGCTTTGATTTGCGCTCTCTCTCTCTTTCTCTCTCTCTCTCTATATATATATTTTAAATAAACCTTTTCAGTATGTTTTAATATTGTACAACACTGTGACTACCTCAGCAGAGGGGTTGATGGAGACACTATGGAAATTAAACTATGATGTCATATTGCCATTATTCCCAGCTGGGCCAGTGACTGTGCAACCAGGGGCAGTTTGCTTTACCTCTCTTGTCCTCAGCAGCTGTTAAATTGAGGTAACCTCAGGGCTGCTGTAGTGCAGTTTCTCAACCGGTGGGTCACGACTCCCAGGGTCACAAAAGGCAATCAGCAGGGGCAGGGGGTACGAGGTACTGAAAATTTAATTACAATTTGAAAAGCTTGCTCTCCCCACTTGCTACACACCCTCACCCGTGAAGGTCAAGTATTGACTGTCAATCTCTCGAAACAACACACACATAAACATATTGTTGTTAGCATTGATACAAGGTCACCAAATTGTTTTAACTTTCAATAAGGGGTTGTCGTACTGCTGCAGAGTAAGACATAACTAATTGATGCTTTGTCATCCTATGATGACATTTTAGGAATGCAAGAAGTATTATTTATTGACATGTTTTCAGTTTAGGGTGTTTTTTTTTAAGTTGTAGTTACTGGGAGTTCAGTAAATAACTGAACAAAAAACAAAAAAAAATCTGTGTTTATAAAGAAATCTTTATATCAAAACCAGGCAAGTTCATGATACCCATCTAGAAAATTCCTATAAAATGATAAAATAGGGATAAAACCAATGAGCTTCTGTAGTTATTAATGGGAAATCTATAGTTATTACTGTAAAATCCTATAGAATTAAATAGAAAATGTTCTTTAGGCTGGTTTAAAAATTCAGTGGAAACATTATTCTTTATTTAATTCTATAGGATTTTTCCATAGGGGTTTGAGGTTAATCTGATTAATTGAATATAATATGAAACTAAATTCCATCAAAGGATATTTTTCCTGTGCTATTTAGGAAACTGCCAGGCAGAAATGTCTATGCCCAGATGCACAACGAAAAGGAACAGGAGATGACCAGCCCTGTTAATCACAGTGAGGACACCCAGAACATCATCCAGGGTGAGGAGTTTATTGATGATGATCTGGATTCTCAGACGCTAGGTAATGCAAGAGGTAACTTCACCTTCACTTTATTAATGTCTCAGTTAGTATTTTGTTTGTTCTATTTTTAAAATTATGTTTTAATGTTTGCATTTTTAGTATCTTCATTTTTGTACTCAGCTTCAAGAGGGATTGAATGCTAAACTGCTAACAAGGAAACACTTCTCCTTTTATCCTCTTTTTTGTTTTGTTTTAAATTCAGTCTATTCTGTTGATGTTTTATGACATGCCATATAAATATACAGTATGTAAGTTAGTACAATACACTGCCATATGTGACATATGTGAACAACATTAGGACGATCATACAAAAAGCAGCATAGATTATAATCGATGAACTTCACTAGCATTTAAATTAACTCGTACATGCCTTGAATTCAAAGTGTAATGAATTTTAAGCAGAGAGAAATGATGCGTAGAATGAATGTTTCCGTAATGCAGGGTAGATTGTAAGGAGGTGTCCTCTCTTTTAGACACCTTAAATGAATTCCCAAATACAAAACTTCATTGAATTCATCCTGTTTTGAGTCCTGACCTGCCAGTATCCAATGGACAGTCATTAGAATTCTCATTCAGGAACCTTTTATGAATGTGTCTTAGAGCAGATGATTCAAAGTTAGATGAAAGTGCTTGTCTAGGCAATTCATGAGTATGCTGAATGTAATGTAGAGAGCTAGTCTAAAAATACTCCAAATGTATTGAGAACACAGAGCAGCCTGAAAAGTGTAGCACACAAAGGAAGATCGTCTAGTGCTGTTTCTGACAACTCTGTGAAAATGGAACATCTGACCCTAAATCTCAGGCTTATAAAACTGGCTGAATTGATGGTAGAGACAACTGTGAGGTTAAATGGCTTCATTAACCCTACATGGAGGGCTAAGATCAGCCACGGAGGGCAGACATCCTGGAAGTCCTTCTTTATTTCTTTTTTATTCTTACTGTCTATCTCTAATTGTCTTTTGTTGTTTTTATTTTCCTTAGCTGAAACATATGTTGCCACTGAAAGGGAAAAAACATATTTCACCTGCAAAATTGTTTTTGCCCAGATCTGTACATTTTTTAACAAATTGCACACACTAAAATCATTGCTGTTTTCATTAAAACCCTTCAAAGAGAACTTTGATTATACTGCAAAGCTCTACCAATACTGTAGCACTGCAAATGACCCTGGGACACAAAAATTGTTTGTATAACAAGTTTGTTTCAATTATCTCATCTCTAGACTAGAGTTCTGAATGCCAAGAAGGTACTCTCAGGGTTCTTCAGTTAGTATGAAGTGCTCATAGCCCCTTAGTGTATAGCAGGTAGTCTATAATCTTCCTCTTGCAGTTGTGTAATACCTCTCACTATTTTTGCATATGTGGCTGCTTAGGATGAAGAACATGGGAATGAAGAAGTTCTACCCTGATTTACAACCATTCAAAAATAATCTCCTTGCCTGCTCACTGTAGGCTATATTTGGTCTGATCCTGTGCTCCTTACCTTCCACGGGGGTCAGTAAGAGTGTCGATTGAGTAAGGAGTGCAGGACCTGCCAATGAGGAAGTCTTAAGTTAAGCAGTTAACAAATGCAAATCTGAATGTGACCTGTAGTTCTGCCAGGGTGTCAGCACCAGCAGACATCCAGGGGAACAGGAATAGCTCATGTCCTTGGGTCAGAGCCATCTATGTTTATCAGCTGCCAGACAGTTTTAAGACATAAGACTTTTTCTTGCTATACTTCTACACCATGCACTTTTTTGTTATTTGCAGTATTTCCTTCAGTAGCACCCAACAATACGTGGGAAATCATCCTAGTTGTCTCAGTGTTGTGCTATTTTGTCTGGCTGAAGTATGAAGCATATCACCATCCCTACTGAAATATTAAATTCTGTTTTATGACATTATTTGCAGATGGTTCGTATGCCATGGAGATTCCCACTTATTCTGATGGGTTTTCCCCCCCTACTCTAGAGATCACTATCATAGCCTCCTCTCCAGGCACCGCAGGGTTTTACAAACCTAGTTTTCTGTTTGCTCTCTCTCTTCTCATAACTTTTGAATTGTCACAGTACAGTATTTCCAGACTCACCCAGTCACTTTTTTTGTTTTCTATATATTTTATGTTGCCTACTTTATCGCAACCCCCACCTTGGGACTCCTCAACTCCATTTCCTTGCAGTGACTCCTTCTGGGAGAGGTGGAAACTTGAACAGCTACAGAGTTCCCTTATTGCTGATGCCGGTCAGTGTCCAATCCCAGGTCAGTGGCATGTTGAATGGAAGCCTCAGGTTCCATTCTGCTCCCTCACCTGCTCCCCTCAAGACAACTACACCTTTTTAAGCTGCAAAGAAAACCACCTTATGCTGTCACTGGGATAGAAACACTAGGAATTCACTAACAGCCATCATGAGCAGACACTTTAAAGCACTGAAGTAGAAAGTATGCTGTAGGTACACTGAGCTGCTGCACCATCTGCACCTGAACTGTTGTTTGATAAGATGACCATATAATTTGATTGACTTGTCTCTGCAATAAAAGGGGAATGTATAGTAAAATGCTCAAACTATACTAATGTCACCATTTTGTTTTTATATTTTTTTAGGCAGTCACTCAGGCGTGGTTTTGAGCATTAACTCCAGAGAGATGCACAGTTACCTGGTTAGCTGATGTTTACAGCTGAACACAAAAACCGAAAGACTCTTCTCTGTATTGTTTAATTTTTCCCTGGGGATGTCACCAAATTGCAAACATGGCTGTACCTGCTGGTGGAAAGTAGGTTCCTAAACAGTCTTGAAACTACAAGTGTCCATCATCTGTTACTGTATACTGGGAACTTGTTACAATTCAAACTCAAACTAAGGTAGCACATTTGTAGCCCTAGGCACACTAGATGCCACATTTTCTCTTTTCTGTATATGTTCTAGTTCTTTATGTTCAGTTTTAGAAGGACTGGACTTTAGTTCCTTTTATTGCCTGGGGTGTTCAATGGAAGACTGAAATTCAGCAGCCCTGAAGAGTTGACTTTAAAAGCCAGTGACTAGTAAGTACAAAGCAGATGGCTGGTTGATCGCTACAAATTTGTACTTGTTTAAAAGGCTGTGACTGCCTGTTCTGGTTCAGCACTAAGAGAGGAATGAGCAAGGAGATAAATATACTCCTTAGCTCCTCTTCAATCCAAGTTCTTACCTTTAAAATGTGTGAGACAATCTAATGAGCTTCAGCTCACTATGTGAGTCCCTGTTATAAATTGAATAACTAATGTGTTAAGACTTCTTGCAAGTAAAATGAGTCCTAAGAAGCTCCCAGCACCAGCCCCAACCCACCCAAAAAACCCGCTAGCTTGTTGCTTTCACTTCTGGAGGCCGGTTGGTTTAAGTTGCTCTTCTGTCATCTTCTAACTTGAGCACCTCCATCATGGCAGTTGCAAGACCAGTTATTATATAATAAACAGTTCTGACTGCCTGTCCCTTTTTCTCTTTTTACAAGTGTAAATACCTCTTTTAAGTAGCTTTTTGTATGTTTGGGGTTTTTTTAAATTTCTATTTTGAGGGCAGAGGCCCAATATATGTACGAATCCTCCCCCAACTAGGTCAGTGCAGCACACCAGAACCTTTAGTCCTACAGATACTTGGAGTTTCCCTTTGCGTTCAGTTCCTGCCTCTGATGTAAGGATGGGCAAACTCGCAGCTGAACTTCACCACCTTTGACATGTTTGACAATCAGGAAGGATGGGAGCAGGGAACTGATGCAATTTAAGGGATTGCACTTCATGAGTGTCACCACCAGGTGTCACTCTTATTCTCTCATCGCTGAGCTGCACCATATTTCTGCAGGGAAGGGCAATGAAACTGTCAAAGGAGCCAGATTGGGAAAGGCATGTGGGTCAGTTCAGAGTTTGCTTATCCCCATCTCTCTGTCCCCAGGGGTTGAGAGTCCTGAGTTCATCACTAAATCCACATCTTGTGGGTTTTTGTAGGGATTTGTGTAGGAAATGAACCACAGCATGGTTCAGCCAAGTGTTTGGCATCCCATGTATCACAGCTGCCTGGAATTAGGACACTCTCTGAGAAGCCTATTTAATCTTTTCACCTTTTGCCTTCAACAGGGGATGACTAGCTCTTTTTTACTCACTGAATGTTGTGCTAATGCTTGTAGCTAATGTCCATGCCACCTTCCTTAAAGGGATTATAGTCAACTACATACTTGTGAATGACCAAGCAATCACGCCGGTGAGACAGAATGGCACTATCTAAAAATTCTCCTATGCAGTAGGTCGCTCTTCCATGTAGCCAGGGAATTAATGATATCATGGAATATGCTTTCTTCAGAAACAACATATTAGCATGCCACCTTCTATGTGGCAATATAAGCTCTCACAAAGCTCACAGAATCTGTGTGTAAAGCACAAGAAAATCTGGTTTAGGAACTAACAGTATGAAAGTGGATGGGAATGCTTGAAAAGAGTGGCAAGTGCATGCCAACTGCTCAGGAAAAGGTCTGTTTGTAACCATCTCACAGAAATTTCATCTTGAAAAGCCCTACAGGGCCCTGCAAAACTAACCCACAGAGAGACAGGAAATACTTGAGCTGACAATGCTAAGTATAATTCTGACACAGTTATAAGAACCAAAGATCAAAGGTCCATCTAGCCCAGTATCCTGTCTTCTGACAGTGGCCAATGCCAGGTGCCTGAGGGGGATTGAACAGAGCAGGTAATCATCAAGTGATCCATTCCCTGTCACCCATTCCCAGCTTCTGGCAAACAGAGGCTGGGGACACACCGTCCCTACCCATCCTGGCTAATAGCCACTGGTGGACCTATCCTCCATGAACTTATCTAATTCTTTTTTTAACCCTGTTTTAGTCTTGGCCTTCACAACATCCTCCATTCATCCATTAGTGTCTGAGTCCTGGATTTTCTGAGGTGAATTAGTGCTTTGGAAGCCTTCAGGACTGTTGCACCATGCACTTGCCCTGTTCACCAGCTCCTTACTGCTTTTAGGGGAAATGAACTAGAAACAATAGAGTGAAACAATATTGCAAACAACTTTTCCTGGGAAATAAATTCAGAATAGGGCAGGAGAGTGGAGGATTGAACTCTTGAATAATGTAAAGAATTCAACATATATTGGAGTCTTTTTGTTGGTCTGCCTGCTGGCTAAGGGAATTATAGGGACTAGTTCACATACACTAATTTTATGCTTTCACAACTATTTTTATACATTTACAACAGTTTGATTCATGTTTCTGTTGGCAGGAAACTGCTACTGCAAAGCAAAATATTTAACTGTTGTGCAAGACTCTACTAGTCATTATCATTAATACTTAGCACTTATGTACGGTGCTTGTAATCTTCCCAGCATTTTCCAGCATTAACTAATTTAATTCTTGAAACACACCTGCGAGGTTGGTATAACATGACTCACAAATGTGGTGAGACCCTGTTTTCTGAGGAGTTTTCAGTATTGCTATGTCAGTGTAAATAATAGCCAGTAGAAATAAAGCAAGTCTGTTGAGTTCCTGACCAGAATGCCTTTATAATGGATTATTTCTAAAATGGGAGGATGTCATTCCCATGCAATGCGACTTGTTTTTTGTGTAAATGAAAACTCATACCACTGGTAGATTTTGAATCTGTTTAACTATGCCCATGGGAGCACATTTTGTTTTTAAGGGGAAGAAGTGTATACACACACACACACACACACTTTTGTATCTCTTTATACAGAGAAATGGACAAATGCACAGAAATATATATATGTACTCACATATGTGTATATCACACACCTATAGATATGCACACAGGCACACACACACACAAACTCATAAGTTTTAAGTGAGGAAGGACAATATTATGGGTAAGGAACAAGACTTGGGAAACAGGTGACCTGGGTTCTAGTCCTGTGTCAGACAGCCTTTGGGCAAGTCACTTAGGCCGAGTCTTTCAAGATATTTAGATGCCTAACTCATGAGAATTAGTTATTCTTTTAAATAACTTTAAAAATCTGGATCTTAACCTGTATGTACCTAAGTTTCTCCATCTATAAAATGGGGCTTATACTACTTGCCTATTTCATAGGGATAGCATGAGGCTAAATGTATCACTCTTTGTTTGAGATCCTCCAAATGAAAGGACTATAAGTGCAAAGTATTAATCATTAATTATTTCTTTTTATTAATGTTTGTTCTGATTAAAAGTATCATTTAAAAGGTTATGAATAAGTATGAAAACCAATAGCCCCACACAAAGGTGTTAAGAGTGTTAAAAAGCAAAAATGTAGTTTCAATCAAAGACAGTGTATGGAATAGCTAATTGTTGTGTGTCGTCATCGTGACATCGCCATTGATTTGCTAATCTGCACACGGCTTACTAATGTCTTAAATTTATTTGCATTCTGCAATGTTAATGGGTGAAAGGCCTTATAATGTGGGTTCAGTGAGCCACCCACAACATTGACGTCTACCAGTGCTGGTACTGGACTATAGAAAAGACTATAATAGCATAACTGGCAATGTGTTGGCCTCATCTGCACGTTGTGGCCTTCTTAGAAGGCCAAGTGTCTGACACTGTAAAAAGCATGCCTTGAGTTCTAGAATGATCCTGGGAGCCTTAGTTCCTTCTCAGTAAGGCTGTTTTAAACAGAACCTCGGGCTAGGTCTGCGACCTTCGATTTCCTCTCTACATTATATGGAACAGCTTCCTGTGGCTGACTTAGACAATTTCATTTCAGTTTTAAAACGCTTCCTTCGTAGCAAGCTGCAGCATACTCACAAATGCATCCAAGAGGTTTACGACACCCCACCACCACCCTCCCAATCATTGTATAAGTTAACTTCTCAAAAGTTAAAGCAATAAACTCCAAGGTGTGTTTGTGGTACCTTTGAGGCCCGGTTCATTGTGGTCCAGCCTCTTGTGTAGTCATTTACACCAGGTTCAAGTGGGTGTAAAATCCTTCCTTATTAGAATGATGAGTAGTTCTTTCCTCCTTAAACAGTCCTCAGATTGAGTCATACATTTCTCCTCAAATAGTCACACTGAAATGAATGGAGGGGCTAGAGGAGTAAGGTATTAATCGATGTGAGAAAGGGTGGTACAGGTTAGCCCTGTGTTAACAACTGTTCAGTATTTGCAAGTGAAATACGTTGGCAATGCTCTAGTTGTACGTACAACTGTTTAGGGATATATTTTGATACCCTTAAGCTTACTGTGTAGTAAGTTCAGTGGGATCACTCATGGAGGAAACAGTAAAATCTGAGTAAGGGTGTCAGAATCAGGCACTGGGATACAGCAAGATTTTCCCTCTTTCATTCTGCGTCCTGTTTACCTCTTTTTACTCTGGGCCATATCCTGATGCACTGAATTGTATCTTACTTGAGTGGTATGATTTCAGTGGGATTAATCAAGGATTCAGGTGCTTTTCAGCATGAGTAAGGCTATCAAATTCTGCTGCTTTAGTTCTATAATTACTGCTGGTTGGACTAGTGTAGCCAGATCAGTGTTTCTCCATGTATCACCAGGGTCTGATCCAAGAACTGAGGCATTTTTCTTACAACTTTTAATGATTACTACTTGTTTTACCTTTTTGATTAAAAATCCTCTCTAAGGTTTTTGGGGATCTTCTGCCCATAGATAGCATGTCTTGAACTGAGGTCAGTGAAATGTAACTGCAATGGTGGCTATTCTCCTCTATACTGTGTGATCCTGTGTGTGAAGACAGACTTTTCTTTCTCAAAGAATAAGAAATATGTTCATTTGTCTGCAGTCTTCTTGACCATGAACTATTTTGGTTCTAGGTGTGTTTTGAATTTTTAGACTTACAAAAAGTTTACTACATCGTAAATAGGCTTGTGGCTGTTTTCGTTCAAATCATAGGTTTTACCACATACCCAATTTTATTTCATTGAAAAAATAGATATGTTTTTGTTTTGTTTTTGTTTTTTGAGAAGGTTTTTTTATGTTATTGCCTATTCATTGGCATTTAAAGTCTTCATTATACATGAGTATTTGATTGATACAGTGCTAAAGTCACCATCTCCATTTATATTTCAGCTGTTTTAGATTAAAATAAAAACTTACATTATGTCCAAAATAATGAATTTTGGTTGGGAATTTATTTTCAAGCATTTAACTTTTAGTATGTATTTCTCAGATCATTTCCAACTCAAAAATTCTATGATCTATCAGCTCACCAGTCCATTCAAATGTAAACTTATTCCCAGTACATTTTCTATTGTTTTCTCCAGTCTAGTCCTAAATGAATATGGCTTCCACAATTTTCCTTGTGACACTTATACAGTCTAATCTAGCTAATCTATGGAAGAACCTCAATGATCTCCCTCACTATAGTATTTGAGTGTCTGGAAGTAGCAATAGTATCTGCCCATAAAGGTTTATATGATATCCAGCCTAAATGTGTGAGTTCTTTATTTCCTCTTAATATTTTTAGTGGTAATCCCCTCATGCCATACTATCTAATAAATCTTTCCCTCTGATGTTTATATCCTTCATATTTGTAGACTATTGCTAGGTAGTCACTCAAAAGCTCAGACTCACAAATGGAGCCAGATTCTCAAAAGAGTTCCAATCCCATTTAGACACCAAAATAAGTGGCCAAATTTTTGAAAGTTATTCAGCATGGTGGGTATGGAGCACATTAGGGATAGTTCAGTGGTTTAAGCATTGGCCTGCTAGACCCTGGGTTGTGAGTTCAATTCTTGAGAGAGCAATTTAGGGATCTGGGGCAAAAATCTGTCTGGGGATTGGCCCTGCTTTGAGCAGGGGGTTGGACTAGATGACTTCCTGAGGTCTATTCCAACCCTGGTATTCTGTGAATAACTGTCCCTTGCAAGAGCTCTGAAGATAAGGTGTGCCCTAACCACTGAGCTATGGGATAGTCTGATGTGGGCCAGTCCCTTGGTTTCCTGTTAAAGCTGTTCCACTTCAGATCAATAAATAGTCAGTGGAGCACAGAGACCAGATCCTGGGTGGAGTGCTCCACCCCTAAGGTTATAGAATCTTTTGTATGCTCACTTGTGCTCTCTCTTTCTTATTCTCCCTCCTCCTAGCTACACCCCCACCATTTTGTGTGATTTTTTTCCTTGAGTGGTCTGCTCCAGTAAGCAGCTTCTGAGTATGTCTCCCATATTGGTGCCCTCAGGCAAGTTAGGGGGAGAAAAACCTATTTTCTCCTGGTTCATGTATTGCTCTGGAGCTTAAGGTTATCCAGAGGCCTAGAGCGAGGCTGCAGTGCGCAAGCGCTGGTGCAGAAACATAGGCACCTAGAGAACTTGTACTGCAAAAATGTAGGTGTGGAGTGAGTGTGGGCACCAACAGCGTTCAGCAGCAGCTCAGTGTGGGTTTTGCAAATACCAATGAGGCCTGATTCTGGGATTTAGGTGCTTTTGTCTCTTTGTGATCTGTAAGTTTAGGGACATATGGCCTTAGGACTGCAGAAACACATTTCCTATCGCACATACCCTCTCCCTCTCTCTAAATGGGGGGGGGGGGGAGAACAAGTGACCTTAATGGGCACTGAAAGGAAAAAGTGGAGACATTCGTTTACCCTGACCATTCTAATAATAATTATTTCCTTGCAACACCTGAAAACATCAACTGCATTTGAACTTTATTGATCATTCTTGATTTCTTTGTGTTTGTAGAATTTACATTATCCTGCTGTGATAAATCATTGCAATACAAAGGGTGTAAGGCCTCGCCACAGAGCGATAATTCATGCAGCAGTATACAACATGTCTTAGATAGTAGGCCTTTGTAGTGTATTTTCTTAGTACTATAATAGGGTTATTAACCACTTGTGAGGCCAGGCTTTTTAAATATCATATGCTGCAAATGTATCTTGTGTTTTTATTTTGCATGGTGCTAATGTTAATGGGCCAAATTCTACTTTTTGATGCTTATTATCAGCTTCCTTTGACCTGAACACTAGCTGCTCTAAGGTCAAAATTTGGCCCACTTTGTACAAATGTGGTATCATTTCTCACTTCTTTCTTGTTTACGTACTTCAACCCAAATTTGGGTTCTGCACTGTAACGGCTCACATAGGAAAACAACAGCTTTTTAGACCAGTGGCCTTTAAGGCAGACAATCTGGTTATGGATTATAACAAAAAGTAGGCAGCGCTGTGTGAAATGAGGAATTTATCACCTCAACAGCAGGAACACACACATCTGCACACACACAAACGACATGAGGCAATAAAGCTACAGCCTGTGGCTCATGAGTGCAGCTTGGGTGATAAATCACTGATAAGTGACCCAGACTCATAGAAAAGAATGAAGACCATAGAAACATTGTCAGATCCATACTGGAACTTTCTGATTGTGCTTCACCCAAAGTCTTGCAGGCATAGTACATACTATATTTGCAGGGCATAGTACATACTAAATGTGTATTTTTTGAAAAAGGAATGGGTAGTGCAGGAGAGGTACAATAGGTTTCCACACGTCTTTCCCTTATGGTATCCTGGAGTCAGGTGGTGATTGGCTCATAAAAAGTTGTCTCAACTCAGTTGCTAGTGGGTGTTCAGCCACATCATAAAAACCGCCTTATAGGGCAGCAAATGTTTTCAGTCTCCCCTGAGTTTACACAGCTTGGAGAAACCTACACAATTCCCAAGTTTTGCAGGGGAAGTTGCGGGGTAGGGGAGTTGCACTGATGGGAAAAGCTGGCTCCAGATGTGTACTCTCCCTTGCATAACTGCCTTGTCAAATTCTTCCCTTAGGTCCTCAGCTGATGTGATGGAACTCTGTTTCCTGCAGCTGAGACAAGTGGGGACAGGAAAGGGACAGATTTAAGGATAAGGGTGCAGTGGACCAATGTCTGTGGAATTTCAGTAGAAGGGCCCACAGTGGATTGAGACATCTGCCAGGGAAATAATGCCTCTTCTTCTCCATCCCATATGCATCTCAGTTCTCACTGCTCAAGTTCATACAACTCACTGCAGCTAAAGTTCTCTTCCTTGCCTGCTGCTCTGGCCATATCACCCCACTAATTCCAGATCCCTCCAGTGGTTTCCTTTCTAATGCTGTATCAGCTTCAATCTTTGACCTCATTTTCAAGACTTGGGGTACATCCAGACTACCCACCATATCGGCGGGTAGCAATCGATTTTTCGGGGATTGATATATCGCGTCTCATCTAGACGCGATACATCGATCCCCGAACGCGCTCCCATTGACTCTGGAACTCCACCGGAGCGAGCAGCGGTAGCGGAGTCGACACAGGGAGCCGCGAACGTCGATCCCGTGCCGTGAGGACCCCAGGTAAATCGATTTAAGATACTTTGACTTCAGCTACGCTATTCACGTAGCTGAAGTTGCGTATCTTAGATCGATATCCCCCCAGTGTAGACCAGCCCTCAGTCTATTCAATATAACTTCTGCTGTCTGCGTGTCTCCCCTCCTTCCTTTGTGAATGACTTATTATACTAGGCCAGGCTCTTGGAAGTTTTGCTTCCTGCACTTTGGGCTAGGGCCCCAAAACACCCTAAGCATTGCAATGTTCAGTGTTGCAATGCCTAACTGGTCGGTGCCTCGCTGCCTTGTGGAATCCATAGCCCCCAGTCAGGGGTTCGGGCTCCCGGCACAATGCCAGGAGAGCGTTAGGCACCTCAGAATGAGATCCATAGAAGCCACCCTACTGACTGGAGAGCCTCTTAAGCTGGCCAATACGAAATACTGAGCATGTGGCCTACGCCTGGGTTGAGGTGGTTGTGCACATGCTCACTGGCAGCAACTTCGGTGTCCAGGGAGCTTTTGCAGTGAGAATTTACTACCTAAGGTGCCAGGTGAGTTAAGCAGCCGGTGAGAATCCTAGTGGGACCTAAATGTTGAACTTCGCCATCTGAAGTAGCAGTTAGTGGCCTAAATACTTTGGTGGATCTAGTCCCCCGCCCCATTATTTTACCTCCCACTAGTGTTTGGAACAGTTTCCTCTTCCTTTACGCTGACTCCAGTCCTTCAAATTCTTCCTGAAGCGTCACTCCTGTCAGCTAGCTTTCTCCCCGGAGGCACCCACCCCTGCTTTACCTCACCTCATAGTCCGTAATCGTTATTCCATCACATGAGCTAAGTTAAAGAAAGCACAGAACACAGACATGTCCAGCGTACCTGCTCCATCCCCAGTTTGATGTCACACATCTTCCTTTGTTCACATTTTAGCTAAGCACATGGAGCTAATCACTAAGTGATTTGGCCACTTTGTTAGCCAGACTTTCATTCGTTTGTCTCAATTTCTGTTTTCTCTCTCTCTCCTTCTCTGTGTTTTTCTCAGCTCTTCCTTTCTCTCATGTCCTTTCACATTCCTAGTTGTCTGTTGTCCCTGCTCCCATCATCTGCTGTGTATCCCACTACATGCTACCCTGATTTTCCTAGTCCTTTGTTTTGCACTCTCTTCTGCCTCTATATAGGGTTTTATAATGAAACCCAACACCAGAGCTGTTCCGTCCATAGGACAGACCGGGCCCCATGCCTTGCGGGCCCCCACACTTTGGGATGCAGAGTCCAGGGTGGCCTGGGTGGTTAGCGGGGGACCGGGCACTGGCAGCAGTGAGCAGCCCGCCCCGCCCTGATCCGCTCCGCCAGCTCCCGGTGTTACTCAGGGAAAGGGGTGGAAGCTGGAAAGAGGCGGGGTGGGGATTTGGGGGAAGGGGGTGGCATGGGGACATGGCCTGGGCTGGAAGGAGTGGGTTGTCCCAGGCCCCTCACCCCCCTAGGGATGGCCCTGCCCAACACTGCAGTATCTGAGCAGATCTCACAAGCTAATTCACACCATGCTACCCATCCCTATTTCTTCCCCTGTTCTCTTTTATATTGACTCCTTCTGTCATGTATTTTCTCTCTCTTCTTCCTTTCTGTTGTTAGCTGCCTTCTCTCTCTCCCAAGCATCTTAATCTCTTTCCCAACTTAGCTTCCTTTTAGATCCTCCAATACACTTTTACGAAATTCTTCTCCTCCTCCCTCTATCGCTGCCCTCCTGCCTTTCCCAGGGCTCTTCTGAGTAATTTCCAACACCCACCCACATGGCTCTCATCTCTGTTCTCTTCACCTCTGGGTCCCTCACTAATCTGAGCCTGGGCTGTGGGTTACACTGGCACCTCCTCATCTGCCACTAATAGGGTTGCCAACTTTCTAATCGCACAAAACTGAACACCCTTTCCCTGCCCCTTCCCCAAGGCCCTGCCCCCCCCACTCACTACATTTCCCCTCTCTTGGTGGCTCGCTCTCTGCCACTCTCACTTTCACTGGGCTGGGGCAGGGGCTTGGGGTGCGGGAGAAGGTGAGGGCTCTGGTTGGGGATGAGGGGTTTGGGGTGCAGGAGAGGGTCCAGGCTGGAGTGTGAGGCCAAGAGATTTGGAATGTGAGAGGGGGCTGCAGGTTGAGGTAGGGGATTGGGGTGTGGGCAGGAGTATGGGCTCTGGGCTGGGGATGAGAGGTTTGGGGTGCAGGAGGGGGCTGGAGGGTGGGGGCCAAGAGATTTGGAGTGCGGGAGGGAGCTGCGGGTTGAGGCAGGAGTGGGTTTGGGCTTTGGGCTGGGGGTGCGGGCTCTGGGGTGGGGCCAGTTATGAGGGATTCAGAGTGTGGGAGGGGGCTCTGGGGTGAGGCATTGGGGCGCAGGAGGATGAGGGATCTGGGCTGGGGATGCAGGCTCTGGAGTGGGGCCAGGGATGAGGGATTTGGGGTGCAGGATAGTGCTCCAGGTTTGGGGGGCTCAGGGTGGGGACAGGGGGTTGAGGTGTGGGCTTATCTTGGGAGGCTCCCAGTCAGTGGTGCAGTGGAGCTAAGGCAGGCTCCCTGCCTGTTCTAGCTCCATGCTGTGCCTCAGAAGTGGTCAGCAGCAGGTCTGGCTCCTAGGCGGGAGGCCAGGAGGTGCCAGACGCTGCTCTTGCCCAGGGGCACCACCCCGCAGCTGCCATTGGCCACAGTTCCTGGCCAATGGAAGTGCTGAGCCAGTGCTCTGGGTGGGGGCAGCGGGTGGAGCCCCATGGCCCCGCGCCTAGGAGCCAGACCTGCTGCTTGCCCCTTCCGGGGTGCAGCACAGTGCCAGGATAGGTAGGGACAGGGGCGGCTCTAGTAATTTGGCCGCCCCAAGCAGGGCGGCATGCCGCAGGGGGCGCGCTGCCGGTCCCACAGCTCCGTGGGACCTCTTGCAGGCGCGCCTGCGGAGGGTGCGCTGGGAGGGCGGCAGGCGGCTCCGGCGGACCTTCCGCACTCATGCTTGCGGGAGGTCCACCCGAGCCGCGGGACCAGCGAACCCTCCGCAGTTATGCCTGCGGGAGGTCCGGTGGTCCCGCGCCTCCAGTGGACCTCCCGTAGGCATGACTGTGGAAGGTCCGCTGGAGCCGCCTGCCGCACTGCCGGCAAAATGCTGCACCAAGCACGCGCTTGGCGCGCTGGGGTCTGGAGCCGGCCCTGGGTAGGGACTAGCCTGCCTTAGCTCTGCAACACCACTGACTGGACTTTTAACGGCCCGGTCAGCAGTGCCGACCGGAGCCACCAGGGTCCCTTTTTGGCCGGGCGTTCTGGTCAAAAACCAGACGCTTGGCAACCCAAGCCACTAATAATCTTCCTTTCTGATTCTTCTACACACTCACACTCACGTTCTGGCTTTGAGCTGTCATTTTCAAACCCCTCCTCCCACCCTTTACCCACACCCAAACCCCGGGGTCCCACTGCCTTCTCCCAGGGGCCTTTCCCCGCCTCAGTTTCTAGGGGAGAGGAGTGCTGCTGGCACATGCGTGTAGCCGCACAGCATGCCTTCTCCTGCCCACCAAACACTTGGCTGGGTGCCGAGGGGAGGGAGGGCAATGAGGCTGGGCAGTCCTGCAAACATGGACCTCCCTGCTCGCTTCACTGGAGCCTGAGCTAGAATGTGGCTCACTGGCTAAACTGCCCTGGGATGGAGCTTTGCTTACTTAAGTCACTCACCAGAGGGTGGGGCAGGTGCAGGGGCTGTTTGCCCACTGGGCAGCATATGGATGCTCCCTGTGTGGCATTTCTTGCCAGTCAGGATCATTGCTTGCTACCCCCTCAGGTGTCCCCAGTGAGCAGCGGGGAAGGTATGAGGGGATGAGCCTGTCCCTCACCACCAATACAAGGGTAGGAGTAACCAGGGACTGCTGGAGGACAGTGGGGTTTGGCAGAGTCAGGTGGGTGAGAGGAGCCTAGAGAAGCTGGTGGCGGGGAGAGGAGGGAGCAACAGGGAATTGCAAGATTTGGGGGGGCAGCTGTGGAGGGCAGAACCTGTGGGTTTAGGGTGAGGCAGTGTGAGGGTGGTGGCTAAAGGGGGAGAGGCCTGAGAATGGGTGTGCAGTTCGGAGATCCTGGAGTAGCCTGAGGAGGTGTGTAAGGTGGGGAATAGGAGCGGGGAGGGCAATGTTGCTAACGCTTGTGATTTTATCACAACTCTCGCACACTCTAGTGTTTTTCTTAAAGCCCCAGCTCCTGGAATTAGTTATTTACATGGTTGCAGAGGGGATTTAGAAAACCCGAGCCCTACATGCTCCAACACCAGGAGGCATATCAAAAGAACTCAAACATCTTCTTTTTAAAATCGGACCATTTTTAAGCCAATTGTGTGGTTTTTTCAGGGAGCAGATTGACACGTTTCGAACAGGCGGGGGTTGGAAATGCTGGGGGGAGGGCTGCAAGGGGCTGGTGGAGAGATGATGAGGGAAGGCAGTGGTTGCGCTCTCTTTGAGCCCCTCCCAGTGGTCCTTTGGTTGAGAATAGCAGATTGGAAAAGGCAAAGATTTGGGTAAACTGGCAGAACTCAGTGGGGAAGTTTGCACAGTGTTTGCCTACATTATATCTGACTCAGTCCATTGCTACTGTATTTGCTAACTTTGATAAACACACACACTTACTATGACTCCCTTCTCACCGGCTCCACTCATACAATTTCACAATTATAAAGATGTTGGCAAATAATATTGTGTTGCAAGTGTAGCTTTAAGAGAAAGCAGCCACCTCCCTCTCTTGACTGAGATACAATAATTACAATAGCATAATTTTATATTTATGAAATTGCAACACTAAACATTTTGAGATATTACTGGGGAAAGATCATCGAGCTGGAGAATTTTCCATTTTCTTACTCTAGGTTAAATGTGATAGTATGAACTTTTTTTAGAACGTCTGTAGCCTGCATTTGTAGATCATATAGCCTTTACAGACATTTCGCGTGTGATTAAGATGAGAAGGATTTGGCAAAGAGACTAGGTCAAAGTCAGACATGAGGATTTGGACAAATCTTGATTAAGCTCTTGATTAAAACATGAGCAAGGAATAGAAATGAAAGATGACTTGTGAAGGTTTGTAAATCACATTATCCCTTGAGTATATACTCTTATTTATTGGCATTACCGGGCTAATTCAGCCCTCACAACTCCATTGACTTCATTAGACTTACACTTTGTGTAAGAGAAGGCAGAATCTGATCTATAGCAGTGGGCCAAATGAACCTCTTAATCTCACTCAAGCTATACTCGGATAAGCAGCTAACTGTTACCTGTAATTGTTATGTCTCTGATAACATGACAGCATTTAGCACAAACATAAGAGAAATGAAGCCAAGATGTAACTACTCCGCTTCCAAAATTCTTTGAGGTGCTTTTATGAGCAACTGCTTAACAATGTATCTTTAGCTGGAATTCTAACAACTGGCCCACTGCAATTCCCTTAAATGCTCTTAGCAGTAATCTACCTGTAGCATCAACAAGTATGCAGTCCAGTCCTCTCTTTTTGCCTCCGCATGTTTTCAAAGGTGTGAAAACAATACTACCCTACTTTGCTAGAAATTTTGACTTTGTCCAAGCCTCTTTGTACACAGCATCAGGACTCAAGGGAAGAATGAAATTAAATCCATAATTAGTGCATTGTCAAAAATGAAAAAAACGTTATTTGTATATTTTTTGTAAATATGTAACAAATTAAATGGCAGTTTTGTAGTGATGTGCTGTTTTGGAGAACAAAGAATCAACTATATGTTTGAATATGCTTAATGTAACACGTAACTGTGATTCAGTTGCACAATCAATAGCTTAATCAAAAGTCTTGTGCAATATGTAGTGCACATACATAACCAAGTATCTGTTAGTGGTCCACCACCAAATTTTTGGCCAATTTTAATTATATTTATAACCTGCACAATGCAGATTTAACAGTATTTTCAGCTTCCAAACATGTAGCAGGCAAACTACTGTATACGTACCTGTGTACTCCACTGCATCCAAAGGTATGCGTTTGTCTTGAGAAACTGCACTACAGATTTTTCTTTAATAAAATTTGTTTCTAAACTATTTGCATTCATTGGGTTTTTGTTTAATTGTTTTTTTACTGTGAAACAACCTAATGGATATTTTTAGTGGATCCAGGTAAACTCTTTCAAGAGAATAATATACTGACCCAGAAACAGTTGAATGTTACTGTTCTCATTAGCCATAGACTTCAGAACTTCCAACAGCATAAAAATCAGCCACTACATAAAGCTTGTCTATAAACAAAATAAAATTAAACCCATCCTTTTCCTTTTCCCAGAGCAATACAGTTCAACTGTGGAAGAAGACGGACGCTGTGCAATTGTATTGACAAATAAAAGTATAAGAACATAAGAATGGCCATACTGTGTCAGGCCAATGGTAGATCTAACCCAGCATCCTGTGGTCTTGCAGTGGTCAATGCCAGATGTGTCAGAGGGAATGAACAGAACAGGACAATCATCAAGTGAACCTACCCTCTGACATCCAATCCACTACCAAGCTTCCCCTGGCGAATCAAAAGGGATTTATACTGCTTTGTAACTGAAAAAAAATTAACAGAGTATTAACTGTTAGGGCTTGTCCGGCAGTATGTGAAGCTGCTATGCCACCAGGAGAGCTGCTTACCTCCCCAAGATGCAATAGCTAGTTGATGGATGCGCTAGCTAGTTGATGGATGAATCTCTCCCATTGACACAGCGCTATTGACGCAGGGGGGTTAGGTCATTATAACTCCATCACTCAGGGGAAAAATCCAAACCCGTGACACAGTTATACCGCTATAGGTCTGTACTTTAAACCTGGCCTTAGGCGGTCACCACAATGGCGAACCATAAATTAATTAAGGTTGGACGCGTTCTGTTGCCCTGGCCACTGGCCCGAGCCCTGAGCTGCAGGCTGCCAGCAGGAGCGAAGCCTCTGATGGCTTCAGGGGAGTGAGGGTGGGGCCTTGGGGCAGAACGTGGGCAGGGCCACAGCCTGGGTTGTAGAGGCTTAGCCTCCCGGGGCCTGCGATACCCACTGTCCCTGGGTACCATCTCCTTCCTTCTCCCAGCCACATATCCCTACGCCATGCCTGTTAGCACCCCCCCCTCCAGTGCGAGCCAGGTCCATGAGCCATGGGGGGCTGTTTGCTGGCATCTTGCTAAGGTGCATATACACAAAAATGAGTTCCTGGAACATAGATGCTACAGCTGGTGCCATCTTTATGATGCAGCGGCTGCCCTTCCTCCTCCAGCATGGGCTGGATCACTCAGGCCTTGTCTATATTGCTGGCTTTGTGTAGGTCAGGTGTAGCTACATGCTGCAGTGGAAAACAGGCTGTGGCCTCACTTGTGACAGTGAATGGCTGTAGCAAGGGCTGAGGCAGTGGGGAAAGGCCCTTGCCCAAGCTTTTCCCTGCTGCTTGAGCAGTTGTCAGTGGTGGCGAAAGCCTCCACCAACTCCCTACTGCAGGGCAATAGCTGGACACCGCAGGCATGTTTGAGAGTGTAGAGACCATTGTAGGGTACATACCCCAAGGTTCTGGCATATTTTTACTCTACTTGCTTAAGGAGTGCCTTAGCATCTATGGTAGGGATTCCCTCACGGGAGGGTGTGAGGTGGCGTGCAGTGCAGTGGCTGTTCTCTACTGGCTCCTGTAAGTATAGACATAGCCTGAGACTGGATTCAGCCCTTAAAGGCTGTGGAATTGCGGGGGTGGGGGGGGCGTGCCTAGTTCAGCACTTTATAGTAAGTCATGAAACAATCTGAGCTTGACGTAGAGTCATGTTCTCCCACTTCAGTAAACCTTAGGTCAACCTTAGCCCCTGACTATGCTGGTATGAGCTACCAGCTCAGTGCAGGGTAGTTGTCGCTGTGTCAGTTCCAGGATATTAGAGATCCTGGGCGGTGAGGTGATGGAGTAGCTTTTAGTGCCGGGGGGGGGAGGGGTGTCGCACAACAAATTTTTTTGGTAGCCTCAGCATGCGGCCACCAACTCTTGCTGGTGGCTGCTCTGACAAGTTTTCCTAAAATATTTAATTAACTTAAGGAAAAACAAATAAATATGCACATATACATAGCCAAATCATGGGAGAGCTTTTTTACCGACTCAATAATAAAAATAATGTACATTGGTGACCCAAACCTTCCACCCATTGCTTCTGACACCTGCTCCAACCACCCACCCCCAATCCTCCTGGACCCCACTGCCTCCCCCGGCTTCCTCATCGCGCACAGGGCCCTGCTGCTCTCCCCCACCCCATTACCCAGAGGTGCTTTCTGTCACCTCACATCCCAAGCTTACCCCTGCTCCTTGCCTCTTGGCCACGGTACCCAGTAAGTCTGGTCCTGCTGAACCCCACTGTCATTGGGCTGAAGTGCAGAACTTGGGAGCGTCCTGAAGCCCAGAGCCCTCCACCCCAAGGCAGGGGGCTGAAGCACAGAGCCCACCACCAGAGCCTCACAGCTGAAGGGGGGGGAGAAAATGGTTAAACCTGCCCCCGGAGCCCCGCAGCTGAAGTGTGCGTGGGGGAACTGCAGCCCTCCCACAAAGCACATGGGCATTGCAGGGCGGGGCTGCCACTGTCCCCCTCCCTGCCAGGAGGCAGGAAAACCCACTGGTGGCCAGTGGCCGCATGCAGACACATTTGAGAAACGCTGTTTTAGTGGCCCAGTGTCTGTTGGTGAGCAAGCGAGAGAGGCTGTCAAGCCACACAATGTGCTGCTTCAGGGCTGCCCATGGAACGCCCAGCTGCACAGCAAAAGACAAGGTGGAGCAGAACGTTTAGCATCAGTGATTAGCACATATTGTAAGTAAGGCTACAATTTAGTCATGGGCAGTTTTAGTAAAAGTCACAGACAGGCCATGGGCAATAACGAGTGACTTTTATTAAAAATACCCCTAACTAAAGCATAGGTGCTGGGGAAGGGGTGTGTCTCCAGCAGACACGGCTGCTCCTGGGGAGGGGTGGCCTAGGGCCCTGCTGCTGCTCCTGGCCCACTGCTCCAGGGCAGTGCTTGGGACTGCTGGAGGTGCAGCTGGCCCTGGTGCTGTTCAGGCAGCTTGGGGTCAGCCGCACCAGGAAAAGTCAGGGAGGGCATGGAAAGTCACAGAATCTGTGACCTCTGTGAAAGCCTTGCAGCCTTAATTATAAGGCCGTGGTTCCCAGAGGCAGTGGGTGGCAGGAGTCCGGAACCCCCCCTTGCCCCACCCCCCACCCCAGCACGGCTGGAGAAACCCCAACCTCCTCCCCTTCCCCGTGGCCAGGGGAGCCCCAGGAAAGCCTGAGCAGGCCAACCATCCCAAGGCGCCTAGCAGCCCCCATCTCAGGGGGTTGTGTGCTGAGAGCCCCCGACAGTCACTGCTTCCCAGAGCTGCCCGCCCCTGCCCAGCAGTCAAAGGGGACTGGGAGCTGAGGAGTAGCCTCAGCCCCAGGGCCCGAGTAGCAACCACATGAGGCGATGGGAACACTGTGGGTGCCCGCTCCATGGCAGCAGCTACCCTGCTCTGCCCAGCTCTGGCTTTCTGCTGCCGACCTCGCCACGGGGAGGGCTGCAGGCCAGGGGAGTGGAGGGGGGGAATGGTAGGGTGTGTGTGTGTGTGTGCGCGCACACGCACCTACAGAACTGGCCCACTCTGCTTAAGGCACTGCCCCCCCATATTTCCCAACTCCACCCATGGGCTCAGGCTTAGTGACACCCACCCCCCCAAACCAGCCCCCACTGTTGGAAGGGACTATTCAAGCTAGAATGGTCTGTTAACATCTCTGCAATCCTAGGACAAAAAACGGTGCTTAATGGATTACGGATTGTTGTAATAAGCCATAAGGCCAGTGTCTCTGGTCAGCACATGATTTTAGTGTCTAGTAGAGTTATGGATTTAAGCTCCCAGGCCCCTCTTATGAAAGTATTGTGCAGGTTTCCTTTGCGGATGAGGACTGATAGGTCAGATACAGCGAGCGCTCACTTTGTGAAAAGTGTTCACCCATAGGTGAAAGGGTGTTTTGATCTTTTAGCATTTTCCTGTGTGAGTTCAGTCGAGCGCGAAGATTGTTAGTGGGGCATTAAGTGTACTGGATGAGGTACACCACATGTTATGCTAGGCATGTGTAGGATTTGTGAGTCAAAATCAGCATGGCGGGGTGCTATTGTTGTCCTCAACTGGGATGACTATGTTAAGGAAGCCAACCAACAACTCTGACACCACTTACTATAAAGATCTCAGAGCAGGCCCCCAGACACACTACGCTTTACCCAGGAACTTAAGGAGCTCATAAAATTCTTCCCTCAACCCCTCCAAGAGAAAGTCCAGAAACTCACTTCCACAAATCCACTGCAGGAATCGTCTACATGCTTCCCAAGATACAGAAACAAGGGAACCCAGGAAGACTCATGGTATCTGGCCATGGCACACTTACTGAAGGCATAGCGGGACTGATAGAAACCATCCTCAAACCACAGGGTCAGCTTCCTCCAGGACAGAATTGACTTCCTCCATTTACAACCTCCCGCAGAACACCATCCTTGCCTATACACCCTTGTCCCTGCCCTATAGACCAAAATCCCTCACACTAATGGGATAGCTGCCTGCCTTGATTATATGCAAGACAATGGACAACTGTCAGCTAGCCACCTCAAACATTTTGCCAAATTCATGCATTTCATCCTCAGCCACAACAATTTTATATATAACAACAAACACTTTGGCCAAAGCATGGCCACAGTCATGGGTATGAGGATGGCTTCCCAAGATGTCAACCTCTTCATGAAGAAGTACTTCTGGACAAATATACCACAAAACCAGTCTCTGGTGGCGTAAATATCCTCAGATTGCCACCACAACTTTAACACCCATCACCCATCCATCAAACGCTATCCAGAACACGCGGACGATGGAACTCTACAGACAGCCATATACAAGAAACCCATATACTTTCACAGAGCCAATCCACCACCAATAAAAAAATAAACCTGTTATGTAACATCAGGCACACAGCTACCACAGAATGTGCACTGAGGCAAAAGTCAAGGCTATTCACATTTAAAACGGCCTTCACCAAACAAGGCCGCTCCACTAGCAAAGTAGATTGCATCAGGGAATGGGCAACCCAAATACCCTTGGAGAACCTGCTTCAACACAAAACTAGCCCTCCTCCCAACCCCCTCCCTCTGACTGCACACCTCTAGTTGTCACCTACTACCCACATTGGAACCCATATGGGTTATCATCAAACAGCTACAGCCCATACTCGATGCCCTCCCATCCCTGAACTAACTCTTCCTCAACACCCCCCCAGTTCAACCAACCCAAACGCATCATACGAAGCACGCGCCCCACAGACTAGGACACACCAAGTCAAAGCAGCACCAGACCCTGCCGGTACAACAGAGGCAAAACCATCTCCATGGCTACAATGATCAACACCCACCCCATGCTCCCCACAACACTCATTTCAAGATCTACGGGTCCTACACATGCTGCTCACATCATGTGATGTATCTCATCCAGTGCACTAAATGCCCCACTACTTAATAACTATGTGGGCGAAAACGATCACTACACTCTCTAATAAACTGACACAGGAAAATGACAGGGAACCCAGGTAGTCTTGAATGTTGCAAGATCAAGGTGAGAAAGTTCAGTTCACTGGCACCTGACCTGACATACTGTGGTTTTGTTTTGTTTTTTAAAACCTCAACAATATGGATATTGGTGAACAATATGGATTGGAAAAACTGGCTGTAGAATGTCTACTGGGTTTTCATGATACAGCCAGCTTTCCACTTTGTTTGCTCCATCATAAGAAGTGAGCAGCAGCACAAACAATATTGGCATTAGGCCATGTGATAAATCACAGTGGTTGCTGAACTAAAACAAGATTTTAGTGGCTGACTGTGTTTGTTTAGTTATTGAAGAGTTGTGTACAAAAATTGGACAACTGGAAGAAAAAGCTTCATAAATATGTGCTGAAAACTTTTTTTTTTTTGGAAGACACATGTGGCAGTCTTCCAACAGTAATTACAGAAAGACATATGCGTGTTAAGAAATCTGTAGGCCAAGATTTGTCATCCTCTACAGTGACACCTCATGTGCTTGCTATAAGGAAGTCTGGATTCAGGTATCAATGTGAGCTTGAAAACAACATGCTGACAGTACAGCAAGAGAGCAAGTTTTCCTCAATGGTCAGCTGGGCTTCGAAACCACATTTTTTTCTTTTAGCGGTCAAACAAAAAGTACTTCCATAGCAATAGCAGAGTCCCCAATTAAAAAGAGGAGTCTCTTCTAATCGCAGGTTACTGTGTTTTACGTCCCAAGATCAGTTCTCTAGCTGTGCAGGAGGTATAAGCACTAAAAACTGTTAAAGAGGAAGTGTATGAATAGAAACAAAACATATTGAACCTCGTTCTCCTCTTTCTCTCAGTGGTGTAGCTCTATTGCCATCCATGGCACACTCCTAATTTAAAGCGAATAGTAAATCAGACCCATCGTGTATGTTATATGACGGGGTGGCCAAACTGTGGCTTGCGAGCCACACGTGGCTCTTTTACAGTTAAAATGTGGCTCATAGAGTCCTCCATGCCCCCCCCATTCTCTGCCTATGGGCGGGGGGCGGGGAGGCAGACTTGAGGCTTCTGCCTGCGGCAGGGAGATGGGGCTAGGGGCTTCTGCCAGAGAAGACTGGTCCCTGCTGGGGCGGGGGGAGGCACAATTTAAAGGTTTGGGCCTCCCCAGCAGCTTGAATCATGCCCCCCCCCCCTGCACCATCAGCAGCCCTCCCTGTAGCTCCCAGGTGTTAGCTCCGGGTGTGGCAAACAGCTGGGAGCTGCAGGGAGGGGCCACTGCTTTAGCTCCGTGGGGTGAGGCAGCGGCTCTCCCTGCAGCTCCCAGTTTGCTGCTGCCTCTGCCCAAGGCGCAGTTCTCAGCTTGCTGGCTCCAGCAACTGCCGCGCAGGGAGGGGGCCCAGCGGAACCATGGCTCTGAACAGGGCCAGCAAACCCTGGCAAAAATCATATGCCCCCCTCATGTGTCACCTCTGGCTTCTGCTCAAATGGGAGGGGTGGCCTGGGCACCTCCCACAGCGCTGAATCTCTGAGCTCCCACTCGCTACAGGACTGAAGCCTGGAGACTCCCCTCCCTGTGCAACTGAAGCCCTGAGCCCCGGCTCTCAAACTTGTGAAGACTGTCATATGTGGCTCAGAGGGTCAGTAAGTTTGGCCACCCCTGTTATATGACATCCCAATGCAACATGCTAAACTTTAATGCAAAGGGCTGGGTTTCTTGAGCCCCTCATTTCCAGGAACAGGAAGGACAATAATGCTCACACTCTTTACCCTGCTGTTTTATTTGCTGTCTGCTTTAAAAACAATAACAAACAAATTACTTTGCTAATCTCAGAGAGGAGCCGTTTTTTTCAATTCCATCAGAAACTTGATTAAGTTCCTGTCATACAATTTCTGGGTCATAGCTATATAAATGTTTTCCCCTGTTCTCCAGTAAGCTTTTTTTTATTTTATTACATCTGGAAATGTGCATCGTTTTCTTATGAAACTCACTATTCTGATGAACGTGTTTACTCTGACCCTAGTGTTTTTTTTAGAAGGCAAAGAGGGCAGGCGTGTGAGTGTGTGAAACAAGCTGCTCACTACATACTAGGCTTTCACCCTTACAACAGCTCATGCAAACTGGCCTGAGACAAAGTACCAGGAGGAACAGTCCGGGCTAAAAAAAAGATTAATAAAGGCAATAACCCCCCAAAATAACGCATTGGCAGCAATTACCAACCCATTTAAAAACTAATGATGAACCAAGGAACAGCAGCTTTTTCCTTTTTAAAATCTTGTCAGGAACATGTAGTGCTAACTATAATGGATGAAGCAAAGAGTAATTGGAAAAACTTATTTCCTTGTCATCAGAAGGATTATTAAAGGAGACTGTCCTTGATGCAATTAAATTAATTCAATTATCTAATACACTCTAATACAGGAAAGGCCTTAAAATGTTTCGTTGTTTTCATGTAGTGACAGATGCAGAGTTTTTAAAAAAGTGACGGAATGCTAACAGATGACAATATGAGGTTATTTTACAGGAAAAATGCTTTTGTAGCTGCTAAGAAGAAAACTGTTTTAGCTATTTTTTAAATAAGAAACAGTTGTGTTTGATGGAGAAGCTGACTTAAGAGAAGAAAGTATATTTTGTCCCAATACTATTGCCAGTAAGGGGACACTGTCAGCCTGTTTCAAATCCCTAACCACTGAAATATGCATTGAAGATTCCTTTGATAATCCCAATTTATAAGGGAATTAGATGCCCAAATTCCATTGCATTTCAATGGGATTTGAATGCCTAAGGGCCACATTTTTAAAGGATTTTAGGCTTTGCTCAGCTGCAGTTTTCTCCTGCCACAAATGCTAAATGTTCTGAACTTTGTTTCACTTGTGTGGCATTACTTAGCCTTAGAGCAATGTTTCCCAAACGGGACGCCGCTTGTGCAGGGAAAGCCCCTGGCGGGCCGGGCTGGTTTGTTTACCTGCCCTGTTTGCAGGTCCGGCCGATCGTGGCTCCCACTGGCTGCGGTTCGCTGCTCCAGGCCAATGGGAGCTGCTGGAAGTGGCGCGGGCTGAGGGACATACTAGCCGCCGAACCTGCAAACGGGGCAGGTAAACAAAGCGGCCCGGCCTGCCGGGGCTTTCCCTACACAAACAGCATCCCAAGTTTGGGGATGCTGCCTTAGAGCATCAGCTTTACAATAGGTTTTTGAGAAGCTAAAGGAATAACATTGCAGTTTAAAAAAAAGTTGCAAGTATCTGGAAGACTGGTAATAACTTGCGCCTCTTTAGAAACCATTTAGATGAGTCATGCCAGGTAAATTTTGATTTTCGTCTATCTAATTGATTTAGGTATTAATACCACGCTCCTCTCCATAGTGTCTGAGTACTTCTAGTGAGCTGCTGAGATATTATGCATTAATTATGTTAACAACTACAAAGAAACAGTGATATAAACACTTCTTGTTTTGACAGGGTAATTTTTATTAATAATGCACATAAATCTGTCACACCTAGTAGGCGCCAGTCCTTTTTCACACTCTAAAACTTCCTGGAGAATAAACTAGAAAGACAGAAATTAAATGAAGCTAAAGACACACACTTGCAGGTGGGTCAATTTTGGATTTTTTTTAACATGAATGTGTCTCTAAAAATTAAATACATTGAGAAATACAGTAGAAAGAATATATTTACAATTATAATGGGCACTGCCAACATATCCAATAACAAAAATAAAACAAAAGCTTTTTTCATGTTTCTTGCATGCTTTTTTCCCCACAGAGATTTTTAAATATGATTTTGTTTTTTTAAAAAATACAATAAGGAAATAATTACATTCTTAATATGAGAACATTATCTTACAACATACAACCAGACCCAATTAATTTGAACGTGTCTAAAAATGAAAAACTGATACTAAATTAAGTATTCTGTTAGAAAAATCAAAATACCAAAATCATCCTATAAAAAACACCTTTGGTCTCCCCAAAATTATGATCCGATATTTAAAAAAGCACCTGATACAGTAATAGGAGTTTGTTTAGGAAGCACATGTGTAACATTTTCTCAAAAGACATAGAAATGTGATGATTTAAAATACAAGAGTTTTCTCTTTAAAATGTCAAACTGTCCTATTGCTGAGTTTGCCTGGTAATTTTGAAATTTCAAAACTATGAAAATACAAACTTTGTTGCTTTTTATTAAAATTTGTACAGTAAGAGTAACGTGCAAAAAATGAGTATTTCACAGCACTGAATATGTTCTGGAAAGAGGCTATTTCTGGAGTTTGGTATATTCTATATTACAATACCTTGGCCATTATATAGAATAGTCTTAGCTAGTATGCTAATTGCAAAATGTTAGCAATGTACTTGCACAGTTAGTTACACAATATGTCATTTAGAACAAGCATTTAGGGGTCCCATTCTGAAAGGTGTATGTGGCAGAATGGAAGAATCATTACATGGAGTTGTGCATCTTATAAGCAGCCTGCGATTTCTGTTTGCTTAGAGGAATTGGCACACTCATCTCGGGCATGAGATAAAAATTTAACCCCAAGTCACTCCTCACTATGGGGAAAAAAGTTAGAGAGCCAATCTGGGGGGAAAAAGACTCAAATTAGTTAGGCTATTGGCTGTTCAGTGTTATTGATGTGGGACCACTTATTAACGACAACTGTTTCAGCATCACACGTGTTGACTAGAGGCCTAATTTGCATCATAAATATGTACAGATATAAATTAAATATTTAGTGAAATATACAAATAAATAACTTTTGAAGTAAAAAGCCTAAATGAACTTATTTTTGCATCAAACTTTTTTTCCTTATGTTTCTGGGATACTCTATAGTACTGTAGTCCATATCATGCAGCATAACTTGTGCCCTTCACATAGAAAATGTTAAGGTCAATCTAAAATACAATACAATAGCCAGCGTTGAATAAGAGACAATGCTGACATGTATTTCCCCACTGTATTTGCGTTATTGTGGCCCCTAAAAAAGCCATAGTCCTGGGAGGCAACAAGGTCTACTGCCATTTTGGGCCCTGATCCTGCACCACTGAGGGAGCCTTGTTATTGACTTTAATGTATAACTGAATCAGACCCTTAGTAGTGGGCCATTATGACCCACTCTTTCAAAAGTGCTCAGGGCCCACAACTGGGGCCAGATTTTTGGGGCTGCTGGGCGCTGAACATTTTAGCCTATGGTTGTAAGCCTGCAGTTTGCATGCGTGTATAACACCCATGGATGTCCTTTTGCTCCTGGCTCTGAGTTTTACGTACCAGTGTACATTTACAAAGCGATGTAAATTATTACCAATGATAGAACTGCAGGACTGGGTTGCCAAGTGATCTATTCTTCCCTTGATGTCTGTATCTGCAATGTTGCCAACTCTTGTGTGTTTATCAAGAGACTGGTGATATTTGGTGCTTTATTTAAAGCCCCAGCACCTGGAGACAAGTGATTATGTCAAAATCTCAACTTTAGTTTCAAGCCCTCCTGATTGTGGAGATAATCTTGAACAAGTGACCTGAGTGCATTTTAAAGGCTCTAAAAACAGAAGACAAATAGAAATAACTTTAAAAAAAAACAACACAAAAGTTTTGTGATTTGGAAGCCACTCATTAATTTGGGGGCTTGACTCATGAATTTCAGACAGCTGGGTTTGGCAATAAGGCATCTGACTTTTCAGCAGAGACATACATATAACAAAGGGAAAACAGACTTCTGAATTATTCACAGACTAAATGGAAAACCCTGTTTCTTGGCAAAAAGAAAATGAGTCCTCTCTCACAAATGTCCTGTCACTTCTTATTTCATCATTGTGGATAAAGGAGATTGGAAATTCACATTTCCTCAAAAATATTATCCAAGATCTGAAAGGACTGCAGGAAGCAAATACAATAGAGTTATAAAACCTGACTTTAACAATGTTAAAACAAGCTAAAAGGCTCATGCAGTTTTGTTTTAAGTTGCTGTAATTCAAAAAATAATTTTAGCGGCTGTCAGTGGGATTTTTCTGGGAGGTGCAGAAATGAAGCAACATATAAAAAGCACTTTGTTGCCTTTTTTAAATCATGCCTAAATAATTTTTAGACTACATGAGAGATGTTTGAAGATGACAGGTGCTTAGGAACAACAGCAACAATAAAAAGAACATATTAAAATGCATGGCAGCTTTTTATGTCCTGATGACAAAAGCATCAGTCTAAAATGTATAAAAAAATGCTTCACGGACAAGTTTGTCATTCCATGGTTGTCTTATAACCATAGCAAAAAGAGTGGTGGGGAAGAGTTCCTGACTTCCCAGCTCAAACAAGTCATGTCGTTCCTGTGGAAACAGTTCTTCGATCTCCTGCCAAGTGAACAGGTAACAGCAGAATGAATCCTAACAAGCAAGCTTGTAAAAAGTCCTCTCTCAGGTGGTGGAATTCTGAAAGTCAAAATTAGCCTTAATAGTACAACATATCTAAATTTATATGATTTCATCTGGGTCTGAAAGCATGCACCAGTCTTGATTTCCATTCAGGACTTTTGATGCAATGCCATTTACATTGTTGGTTTAACCTCTTTCAGCAATGTAAACTTTCAGTTGCAACTATATGCTCCTTTTTACTAAGATTTTTACAAATAAAGTTGGAAATAAAGAGTTACAGGTAATAAAAAGGGGCACACTCAGTTACACACTAATACAGTAGACAGAGTACAGTCAAATGAAGGCCAAGCTACTGTTAACTGAACATAATTATAAAACCTTGTCACTTGACACCACTTTACAGATGAGTCTTTTGCAGCCTACATCTTGGTCCATATTAAACAAGGCATTTAAGCAAAGTAAACAAATTTGTAATGCTTATGTTCCGTTTTTCAGCTCCCATTCCTAGAAGGGAAAAATAAAAGATGGGGAAATATTATAGAAATCTATGTGTCTATACATACATGTACTCTCTATGCCATTATATAAATCAGAGATGAAGATATTGAACAGAACCTGACCCAGAACTGGTCCCTGTGGGACCCCAACTTCAAGCTTGACTGTGAACCACTGATAACTACTCTCTGGGAACGGTTTTCCAACCAGTTATGCACCCACCTTATAGTAATTCCATTTAGGTTCTATTTCCCTAGTTTGTTTATGAGAAGGCCAGGTGAGACAGTAACAAAAGTCTTATTAAATTCAAGCTATACCATATCTACCGCTTCCTCCCTATCCACAAGGCTTTTGTTACCCTGTCAAAGAAAGCGATTAGGTTGGTTTGACATGATTTGTTCTTGATAAATCCATGCTGTTAGTTATCCCTTATGATTTTCTAGTTGTTTGCAAACTGATTGTTTAATTATTTGCTCTGTTTATCTTTCTGGGTACGGAAGTTAAGTGCATGACCCAGATCTGCAGGGCTCCCTGAACAACTGCACACAACTGCACAGGGCATAGAGCAGGGATGGGCTGAGGCCATGCTGAAGCCATGCAGCCATAGTTTTTGGTCTGAAGTATTATCTGTGGTGCAGTTACACAGCTGATTCAGAGGGGGTGTGTGTGGGTATGTGTGTGTGGATTCTTCTTCACCATTCCCACTGCAGAGATAGAATAATAGAAATGTAGGGCTGGAAGGGACCTCAAAAGGTCATCTAATCCAGGCCCCTGTGCTGAAGCAGGCCCAAGTAAACCTAGACCATCCCTGACAGATGTTTGTCTAACAGGTTCTTAAAAACTTCCAACAATGGGGATTCCACAACCTCCCTTGATACTTAACTAATTTATCCTTGTTAGAAAGGTTTTTTTAACGCTAATTGGGCTTGACGCTGGATTCCTGAATTTGTTACTCATTCCATAATCTTTAAGAGGTCTTTCTCACTGACAACCAATAAATATCTTGCTGTTGCTTGACAGCAATAATTTATCTTGTTAAGATAAATAGGTGCATCATTCCAACTGCATGATCCTTTTTGATGTTACAGTCATGGCAGAACACCCATGGTGACCCATAGCTGGTGTCCCTTAGGCAGAGCCGGCTCTAAGCACCAGAAAACCAAGCACATGCTTGGGGCAGCACAATTTCAGGAGTTGCGCTCTTGGAGGTTTTTTGGTTTTTTTTTTTGCTTGGGGTGGCAAAAAACCTAGAGCCGGCCCTGCCCTTAGGGATGCATGAACAGAACAGGCCACGGAGTCTGGACTTTTAGATTTGAGTTGGTTTGTTAAGCATAAGCCTCTCCCCAACTCCGTTACTCTCTGGAACACCCCCTCGGGCTCCTGTATTGTCAAAGATATTTCTATTAGGGGGGCAGAGGTTTGAGAGTCCCTCTGCTGGATGGGCTGCTCTAATTCCTCCTGCTTCCCCTTTCAGAGTGCACTATGTGCGCTAGAGTAGTCTCTCGTCAGACAGGCCCCAAAGCATGGGAGAGCTGCAGAGAGCAGCCACTCCAGCAGAGTGTGCGCTGCCCTGAAGTTACACTGTGCCATATAACACTCAAATGAGGGAAATAACGGAGAAAAGGGTTCACAGCAGAGAGTGTTAGCGCACCAGGGGTTGGACACAGAATGGACAGAGCTGGGGAAAGAGAGTAAGAATGGAGGCAGACAAGGGGTAGAAATAAAAAGATGAAGCAGATCAGGTAAGTATCCAAAATTTTCAGGGCTCGCAAACACATCCTACATATTGTGAAATGTATCCATTGCTAGGGACTTCAGAGTTAGCACAAACATGAAACTTGCCTCACCTCCCACACCATATGAGGGAGGTTACATATGCTGAACCAATTCCACTCTCCGGATGCTCACATACAACTCCCACTGATTAGTCAAATCATTACGGGCCAAATGGGCCTCTAGGCTTACTCATAACTACACAAGGCCAAAACATTAAGTGCCAAATTCCACCCTCATACTTGTGCATTCAACTCCCATTGAAATTAATGTGCGTTGCAGATGCATACCTGATGGTGGAATTTGGCTGTATCTAGTTGTGAATGAGCTCAGTACAGTTTGGGTCGTATTATCTAATTCAGCTACATTTCACTGTTAATATTTGGAGCATGAGGTTTGATGAAAAGGTGGCAACAGCTGTTAAATCTGAATTCAGTATGTGGAATTATTTTCCACTGATAGAAAAGTAGCTTCGTATTCTTTTAAATAGTCTAATCCTACACCCAAGATTTTTTTCCAGAAGAGGCTCTGATTAACCAGTAATGTTCTTTAAATCTTCCATTCACAACTAACAGAGCAGATTTTGCTGCCTGGCACTATTCTGAGCAACTCTTGCAGGCTGTAAAATACATCAGTACATGAATAAATAACTTGCCAATATATAGTCTCTCTCATCCCAAGAACTTTACTTTTCAGAAATTGGGAAACTGAGGCACGGATAGGGTTAGTGACTTGCCTTATGTCACATGACAAGTTTGTGGCAGAGCAGGAGAGCCCAGCTCGCCTGACTCTCAGTTGCATGTCCTAACTACTAGATGGTGTTCCCTCACTAATGCTTTGCTAAAATGCATTTGTTTGTAAATTCTGCTTTCAACACTGCAAACGTATATAATGGATGAAAAAATATATATCTTAGCATCAATGAAATGTTAAAATGCTTCCTAAAATACAACAAATATGGTTGTTTTAGACAAAATAATGGAGTGCACTATGAAGAACAGATGTGTAGGATTATTGTTTATAATTGTCGTTAGCAATGAACAACACAAAGATCTCAGACCCATGCCAGCAGTAACACCCCTTTCTACATGCTGTATGAATTGTTCAGTAACATACCTTAACTAGCCAGTTCAGCCAGGCCCAGAGAACTATCATGAAAATCCCATTTAACATAAAGCACAAGTAGCACGTCTACTAAAGACTATATTAAAGGGGTAGGAATGCAAAGTTTCATCCAGGCACTAGTCAGAACAAATTAAATTCAACGGATTTCTACTTTAATTGTACAGCAAGAATGGTTGCTTGCACAGTACATTTTCAATTACTACAGCCTAGAACTATTTAGCTCATACATCAGCTGGCAATGATTATATCTGATATTCTTTTGATTACTAAAGCATTGGGTTTAACAATGACACTAAATGCTTATTGACTAAACCCATTAGCGTAATGGTGAAGGGAGTAAAGGACCAGTCTGTATCACAGGCCATTTACAGTGAACTCCATAAAAGAACAGGGAGAGACACAGAGTCAAATCTATCATCTTAATATAGTATTTCTGTTCTTCTGTCATCTGGTTCCCCAAATTTACCCCATCAGAATGAAATTAATCCCTGTTCAGAGGATCAGCATGAAACCATGCACCACTTAATGTGAATGTAGACCTTGGGCCAGCCCTCTATACTGGTGTGAAATTTCACCCATAGAAATTCAAGCAGCAGGAACCAATCTTTCCCTCCTCATGAATAAAGGAGAGATGAGAAACATGTCATGAGGGGCAAGGGCAGAAGAAGAAAGTCAAACAATAGATCTTCTCACCTTTGCTTTTCGAAGGACATGACCTCGACACGGAGAATTACTTGATGAAGGAGGTTTCTTCAGCACTGCCGCACTGTTCACTGGTATTGAACATTCAGTATCACTCGTATCACAACTGGAGATAGGAGAGTTTTCCAGAGTTCGATGCTTGAAAATTGGAGACTGACAGACAGAGCAGACAGAATGAAAGTCTCAGACTGGGCAATGTTTCCTCCAAAATATTCATAAAAATAAAAAATCTTCAACTGGGTAAATTTTTTTCCAAATATTCATGTAAATATTATTTATTTAAATTTAGAACTGCAGAAAACTATAAGTTTTGTTTTAAAGTTATGAAAAGTACATTGACAGACAATCCTTTCCAAACATGAACTACACTCATTAGGACAGCAAACGCCATTTCCTGAATAAGCAAAACAAAAAAAAGTAAATAATTATATACTCTATGATGGCTGCTTCAGTTCCCTTTAAATGTCTGAACAACAGTGACTAGGTGGGCCAGAACAGTGAACCAACACAATAACTGACCATTGAACCAACACAATGGTCCATATTGACCCTTGTGATATTAAAGGTTTAGAGAGGTTAAGCTCTTTGGGGGAAGGACTGTCTCTTATTGTATGTTTGTACAGCTCCTAGCACAATATGGCTGTGGCCTCTAGGCACTTCCACAATACAAATGGTAACACATGTTCCCTATAATTCCATACATATCAATTCAATGTCTTGTTGAAGAGGACACCAGCTGCAGGCGAGCAATGGAAATAATTCAAAACAGAGCTTGTCTGCTTTCTTTTCATGGGCTTATAGATCAGCTGCCTGATCCTGCAAGATGCTGAACACTCTCAGCTCCTACCCACTTTCCTGGATGTCGGAATCCCATTTCATAGGATTGAGCCCTACGTGGTTGGGAGCTTTTCTGAAATCATTCAGCTGTGGACGTACCTGTGGGCTTGAGGTTCCTGATTTGGGCTCAATTGCCAATCCCATTGTGATGCCGCCAGCCAAGGCTTTCTTCAGGCTCTCTTTCACCTCAGTCAGTTCTAACTCCAGATTTACACGCTCTGTCTCCTTCAGCTTACATTCCTCTTCCAGCTTCCGTAACTTATCTTCAAGAATCACTTGAGTCTTCCTGCCTGAAATCCAGAGACAGGTGCTATTCCAACAACAGGCTACAGTTGATGGACTCAGTGCTAAACAGGGTTCACTTATTTACAAATAGGGAACAAATGCTTTAAAATGCTTGGCTACCCAAACAGCTACACACACTGTAAGGTTTCAGCCTCATTCAAGTAAGATGTTTTGCACTTCAGACAATGCTCAGTGCTTCATCTGGGGCATCATCCTGTTCAGTTTCTAGCCATGTTAATTTTCAGTTAGTCTCTGTACCACAAAAATGGAAGAAGTCGGTGATTTAGAAAAAATGGCGACCTTTCCTACTTCTCTGTGAGTTGCTGATAATTGAGATAGCGTATTTTTGAGTTAAACGCACTAATAGCACAAATATATTTGCAAAGCAATTATAGTCTGATTTTATATATTTTAACACAAAAACTGAACCTCATGTTACACCTGTAACAAGTAGTTTGGAATTTTGAAAAATACATTCCAGGCCCCAGGAAAGAATTCCATGTGGTTAGCTAGAATTCTTCAGCGTGCCAGGCTCTCACACAATAAAGCACCTCATACCAGCATTAACTTCAATGGCAGCTCGCAGGTCTTTCCTTTCTTTTCGGAGCTGAGCCAACCTGTTCCTCAGAGCTTCTTTCCTCCTTAACAACTCCTCCTCTTTGGTTTGTAACCTCTTTGCATCTGCCTCGACACGGTTCTTGCCATATTTGTACTGATCTGCATCTATACGGAAAGATTAAAGAGTAATGATGATTTTATTAACTCCTTCTCTGAATGGCTCAGAATATAGGAACATCACTAATTAGAATCTGAGATGGGACAAACAAAATGTAAACATCCCTGAAACTTCTTGCTCTCAGCTTTGTGACGTGGGCCCCTCGGATCTCTTTGGATAAAATAAGCGGTGAAACAACCCTTCAACTAGCCATCAAAGCCAACCCCACCAAAATCTTTTGCAATGTTTGAGAAAGTTGGGTTAACATTTTTTCTTTTCTGTTTTCACTGGCTTTTCCCACACTTCTTGATCCCTGCTGAGATCTGAAGCACAAACGCTGAAATAATGTGAGAAAGTCCTATTTTCAAGAACCTTCTGGAAGAAATGGAAAATACCAGCTACCTTACAAGACACTTGTTCTAAGAATTCCTGCCTGAGAGTGCAAACAAAACAGGTTCTGATAAGTATGCAAAACTTTTCCTCTGCTTATCCAGACTGATGGCTGGTCTACACTACCGGGGGTGGGGTGGGGGGCGGCGGTGAGTGAATGGGGGGGGATTGATCTAAGTTACGCAACTTCAGCTACGTTAATCTTCAGTTGAAGTCGACGTACTTAGATTTGCACTCTCCCGTTGATTCCCCTTGTGCTTCTCGTTGAAGTGGAGTACCGGAGTTGACACTAGAGCCATCGGCTGTCAATTTACTGCATCTATAGTAGACGTGATAAATCGACCCCTGCTGAATTGATC